>NW_022681472.1:47771174-48377674 GCF_009764315.1 Trachypithecus francoisi
TGTGCAATTATGAAGAATTTTCTAACATTGCCTTTATGGAAAACAAACACACTTGCATGTATTTAAAAGCATAATAGATCACTTAAAGGACCAAAGGCAAATGTCAGAATTCTCAGTCAAGATTTATCCCACGTCATGTCAGCACTACTGCTGGTGGAAATATTCTTCTCCTCCTCCTGTATTTCCATCTTGTATTCTTTCTTTGTCTGCCAAAGCATCTTTGCTCAGGGTGAACATCGAAGTTGGGTAGTGTGCTATGCCAATAAAGCCAAAGAAAAAGTTTGACTCTTCCAAGTCAGTGAGTTTTGTATAAGTTGAAAAAAAAAAAAAATCCCAATTATCGAAGATATTCCATTTATCCTAGAGGCAAATGCCTCTTATCCTAGACCCAAACAAAATTAACTCAGATTCACTCCTAACCTACCTTATATTAAAAAAAAACAAGCCCCAAATACTCAGGATTTATACCCTACAATGGATAATATTTAATGAACAACAAATTATAAGTCATTGAGTAATGACTTTATAAACCAATTATAAAGTCATTGAGTAAATTAACCTTCATTTCATTTGTTTTCTTTAGTTCCTACGGCAGGATCACAACTCAGTCTCAACTTCTTCAGTCCCTTCAATAATTCTGATGACTGACAAAATTTGGCAATTTGTGACCTAACGTCATAACAATATTGCTCTACCCACTTTTTTTGTGCATGTTTCCTTTTACAATAAAGTACAGGAGCACCAAGTTCTAAGTTCTTCATACCCCTGCACTCAAAACATCTTCACATGAAACTATGAATAAACACCAACTTCCTATCTGTAACAATAAATGTCAAGGAGCCAATTTTTAAAAATCTATCATTTTGTTTCTATAACTCATTTTCAAAAGGACAGTACTTCCAGTCCAGTGCAGTGGCTCATGCCTGTAATCCAAGCCTGTAACTCCCAAGAGTAGCTCATGCCTGTCTTGGGAGGCCAAGACAGGAGTGTTGCGTGAGTCCAGGAGTTTGAGACTAGCCAGAGCAACAAAGTGAGTTGATGTCACAAAAAATTTAGCCAGGTGTGGTGGTGTGTGCCTGTAGTCCCAGGGGAGGCTGGGAAGGGAGGATTGCTTACGCTTGGAAGGTCAAGGCTGCAGTGAGCCTTGCTGGCACCAACGCGAATGCACTGGGTGACAGAGAATGGGTATAGGTGACAAAGAAAGACCCTGTCTCAAAAAAATTACTAAAAAAAATTTTTTTAAAGGAAAAAAAAAAAAAACAGTACTTCCTAACATTTTCTTAACTCCACCTAACATCAGCGTAATGTGATTATAATTTAGTACCTAGGTTCAAATCTGTCACTACCAGCTGGGTGGTCTTGTATATTTTACTTAACCTCTGTAACTTCAGTTTGCCTATGTATCAAATGTGTATAAAAATCACTACCTCAAAAAAAAAAATCACTCCCTCAAATGGTAGTTCTGAGAATTATGTAAAATGGCTTGTAAGCCAAATGTTTAAAACAGAAGTCTGCTACTCAATGAATATTCACTGCCTATTATATGTAAGACATCATTAATTAATGTCTTCCCCTATTTTCCTCTCTAGGCTTTTAGATTTAAAAAAATATATTTTTTAAAAGTATTTCACACAAAAGTATGCCACTTGGGAAAAATCTACTTAAAGCTACCAAGTTTTTCTCCATTTTCAATTATGGAACCGCTGTTAATAAAGAACAGGTCAAATTTTTAAGGCAATTAAAAAAATTTTTTTTGCTAAGAACAACACATTCGCCATTTACTTGATACAATTATTACTTTGGATTTACTTTGTGGTTTCTTGGTCTAACTTATTTACATGTTAAAAAGCTTATTATGCAAATTCAAGAATGAATAAAAAGGAAAAGATAAGTGACTGACAAAAGTATCTGAAGTATGCCAACACACCTCTTATGAAAATCACCTTCCTGTCTTGGAAGTTTACAAGGTGGAGCTGATAGATTGTGAGAAACATGGAAGTCTCTTGTTCTTGGAGCAGGGAGGAGAGGCAGTTAACGGTTAAAAATTAAATTGCAAAATCTCTATCAAATATGGGATATAGTGATTTGAAGTATTTCTTCTGAACTAGTCTCTCACCCAGCCGTCTAATTCTGAAACTCCTTTTGCAAAACACAACTGGTATGGCTTTGCCCCTGATAGGTCCATATAATATAAATAAATAATCTATTTCAAGAAAACGGAGACTGCTGCCTATCATTCTAATTTGAGTTTGACCATAATCCTGGACAATGAAAGAACTGAATATATGACGCATAGCTTCTCCGTGACTCAGTGTGATATGGGAGACTAGCCTTCCTAAATACTCGAAAATCCTCTGCTTCTACAGAAAATCACAACACATGGAAAAGTGACTTAGAATGCAAAAAAAGATGTATGTTCTATTTTCCAGTGTGACAATGTGCAGAACATAGTGTAATATGCAAAAACCAACAGTTCTCTTCTCAAACTAGTGGTGTTGGTAATTCTACCTATAATGAAGATTCGTTTTTTTTAAACAAAAAAGAAATAGTGTTTACCAGGGTCTGGGGATAAAAGAGATGAGGAGTTACTGTTTTATGAATACAGAAGGCTTCAGTTTGAGGTGATGAAAAAGTTCCGGAGATGGACAGTGGTGGTGGCTATATAGCAACGTGAATATACATAATGCCACTAAACTGTACACTTAAAAATGGCTAAAATGATAAACTGTATGTATAGTTTACCACAATAAAAAATTTCAATGTTATTCATCTTAAAAACAACACTAGATAAAACAAGAATGTGTTGTTATAAATTCGTGTTCATCTAGGCCAATGATAAAAATCCCCTAAAGCAACAAAATTAAAATGAGCACCCAATCAGATTGAGTGACTCAACATAACAAAACCATTTTGTCATCATTGAAAGCTACTAGACATGCCAGGAGACTATACTTACTGAAATACTGAAACACATGTGCACATACATACACATACACACACGTGTGTATATATATATATATATATAAACATAGACATGTGTATATATATGTATACACACATATATATACACACACACATATATATACATAGACACATGTTTATGGTCAATATAACAATAAATTTGTATAACCATATCTTTATTAATCAAATAGTGAGAAAAAAAACTGGTGGGGTCAATATATAATGCAGAATTTAAAAGATTATCACTATAGCATGAATCACACTTGCACACACTCTTCAGATGTAGAAACTACTGTAACAAAATAGCTGTGAGAACAGTGTCTACATATCTGAGTCTCCCACTCACACTATCCCTTACACCAAGAAAACTGGGTTGGTTTCCATTTGCTTACCACTAGTCCCAGAACGAGGGTGCGAACTCTTTCTCCTATCTCAGGTGAAATGTCATTGCCAAACTGCTGCAGGGTAGTAAGGAACCTTTTCAGCTTGCTGAGTTGCCTGGCGCCACAGGCTGGGGGCAGCTGTTGATTAGCCAGAGAGGAGGAGGAAGAAGAGGAAGGCCCATTGCTGAAGCCATTGGGTGGTGAGGGGGCGCCATTCAAGGCTGTAGGAGAATGGCTCGTGCCATTAGTTACTGTCAAGAGCACAAAATCAGAAGGAAATCATAAACTTACAGAGAACATGCATGAGGAAATTGCCACCAAGTTTCCTACCATTTACATCTACATAAAGGTTTTTTTTTTTTTTTTTTTTTTGAGGCGGAGTCTCGCTCTGTCGCCCGGACTGGAGTGCAGTGGCCAGATCTCAGCTCACTGCAAGCTCCGCCTCCTGGGTTTCCGCCATTCTCCTGCCTCAGCCTCCCAAGTAGCTGGGACTACAGGCGCCCGCCACCTCGCCCGGCTAGTTTTTGTATTTTTAGTAGAGACGGGGTTTCACCGTATTAGCCAGGATGGTCTCGATCTCCTGACCTCGTGATCCGCCCGTCTCGGCCTCCCAAAGTGCTGGGATTACAGGCTTGAGCCACCGCGCCCGGCCTACATAAAGGTTTTATAACTTTTTAAATGTTGGGACTTTTTAAAAATGCTTGGACTTCACATGGTTACTACATCCTCAGGTACTCTGTAACTAAATGGGTCTACTCCTCATACTGAGTGATGGTATCCTGAACAGAGGCTGATAATAAATGGAGTCTGCTGCAACCCAGGGCTAGCCCTGCCGCCCATGTGCACATATGCCAACCACCTGAAATGTTTCAAAAATAGAACAGACAGCTTCGGATGTCAGCCTTTGGTCGCAGGCTTACATCAATATAACAGGACTACTCCTTTCCAAACTGCTCCCCTAGAGAAAGTGTACATTTGGTGGAGACTAAATTTATCATTGAACATTTTTAATCATGTTTTGTACACACAACTGACAGCTGTGTTTATAGGAATAGGACTTTCAAGTTTTAACCTTCCACCACCCAATTAGAAGGCTATTTTCTCCCCCTCACACTTCTTAACCACTTCTTTAGGAAAAATGCATATTTTATGTACAAAGCCAAAATGGATATGGTGTTTAATAAGGAGTTATTTCAAGAAATCAAAAGGAGACACCTCAATTCAGCCAAGAGCATGGAGTGGTGATAATTCAGTAAATTCATTTCTGATAAAATTTGTTTGAACATCAAGACGACAATCCCTGTCACTCTGTAACCCATTAATATGTACACTAATAATAAGTACAGAAAAAGAAAGCAAAACGTTGATAATCCATAAGAACCAGAATTAAAAAATCTGCATCCTTTGCATTAAAGAAAATGTTGATTTTATCATGTTAAATCAATTAATTTGATAAGCAGACCTTTATCAAACCCATCTTTTTAATTTAATTTTGATATAGTTTGAAAATATTTTAAGGACGATGTTATTGTTAAAAGTTTCATTTTGACATAATAAAATGGTTCTCTTGTCCCAAATGAGTATCATAATAACCTGTCAAGATATGCCAGCTCACCAGGACATCTCACAGGAGACATATGCCCACCCCTGTGGCTTTGGGTAACAACAAACCAAATATAAGATGACAACGTTACAACTTGGCATTGCACAATCACCTGCTCCTTACGCATTTGGAAAGGTCTTTTAAATGGCAGCGCAACACTGCATAAACAGCCTGAGGATGCGTATTTTGCTAATCCCTTATAGTCCCACAGATCTATTTTTGCCTTTTAGTTATTTTTCATTCATATGGATTTCATGGCACACGGTGTGCAAAATAGCTGCAACCGATAACATTTACTAGTTTCACAAATCCTTGACAACAATTTCAACTCGGATTTTGAGATTTATTAAAACAAAGTTATTAACTATCCCTAATGAAATATACAGGAAAGAATGGGAAGTTGCAATTCAGTCAGAATTTTCTGTCCTTTCCTTTGGACTGTACCAAAAGCAATACACTCCATTGAGAGAACACAGGACTTGAGCCAAGCAGGAATGGAGTAAAGTTTTAGTAAGAGTCTGACAGGTTCAAAACAAGAAAGACACAACCGGGCACAACGGCTCACGCCTATAATCCCAGCACTTTCGGAGGCCAAGGTGGGAGGATCATGAGGTCAGGAGTTCAAGACCAGTCTGACCAACATGGTGAAACTCCATATCTACTAAAAATACAAAAATTAGCTGGGCTTGGTGGTGCATGCCTATAATCCCAGCTACTCAGGAGGCTGAGGCAGGAGAATCGCTTGAACCTAGGAGGCAGAGGTTGCAGTCAACTGAGATTGTGCCACTGCACTCCAGCCTGGGTGACAGAGTGAGATTCTGTCCCCCAAAAGAAGGCAAGAAAGGCACTTCTCACTTCAGAAAGTTTTCTGTATGATATTGTTGCATATCAATACCCCTTTTAACTCAAGGATATTATATTTTAACAATATTTGCAACCGCTCTAAATAGATGAAAATGGTGTTAGAAGACCAGAAGTAACCTAGAAATAATAATAGCACATTTCCATGTTCCAAGTCATGCTGAACAAACTAAAAGAGCTCCACATTAAGATGAATTAGAAGTTACAGTGGTAACAACTGGAATTACAGATGAAATGCTCCTTCATTTGCTAAAATCATAGCAGACTACAACTTTGAAGCAATAATGAAAAGGAAGGCAAATATTAGCAGTCATACAAATTATACCTAAGCTATGATACTCCTGTGCTCAGTAACCTACTCACTGGCAAAAAAATGATTTTTTTTTTTTTTGCTTCATTTCTGCATTACACATTGATGCTGAATCTTATTTTCCCTTGATTTTTCATTTGCAGAAAAAAAAATCTAATTTAAACTTTAAAACCGAAACTCAAAAGCCTGAAATGACTACTTACATGTTGTCGGTGTAAATGAACTGGTTCTTGGAGCTCCTTGAGTAGTTGGGGGAGGTGGCATCGTTGGAGGAGTCAGCCTAGATTGTGTCTTCACATCCACAGGTGAGTCTGGCATTGTGGAGTGCTTCTCAGTACGATCTGGAGGATGCCACCAGGAACATATTATTTTACTCCTTAAGCACCTCAGTTTTTCAAGTGGGGTTTATCTTTTTTAAAAGCAAGTGAACAGAAGAAATTCAACATCTTCTATCAATAAAATACGCTTATCTACTGAAGTTTAAATCAGGATTTTATCATCCAAACTCCACTTAAGAAAGTATAGCACAGATGGCAGGACCTCATTTGTAACTAGGTTATATTATATCCTATTGTTATTTCTGGCTTAGGCAGATGCTACCTTGGTAGTGTTATATGCAGCAGCACAACTGCACTGGAAGCTGAAGCCAATGTTAGCAAGAGGTAGAAAATAGATGAGGAAGTGGGATGATAATGAACCCCTCATGACAGCTCAGAAATAACAAAAACCTGAAGTCTGCTATGCAGGTGAGATACTGGTAGGAGCCAGCTCTTTGTAATGATTTTCTGTAACACCTGCCATCCCTTTGCTATCCTTAGTTTCCTGGCCTCTTAGATGAAACAGGTTATTGTCTTCCAGACATATTTCGCACTTCAATTTTTCCTGCCCTGTTTTAAAAATCACTGCTACATAAGTGAAATGTGTTATACAATGAAGTGAAGCTATTATTTACTTAGAATGTGTAAATTTATGACTTGCCATTTTAAAAGCATGAAACCAATCCTCCAATTAATAATTTCAAACAGGAGTAAGAATGTAAAAGTCCCAAATGCAGAACTAAAAAGAACTAGACACTGCTAATATTGTTTTCATGAGTTTGTGGCAGACACGAAGAAATTTACTGATTACCCAATAATGGACATTCATACTTCCGAACTGCTTTCTCTTAAGTATACTTTTCCCTTGACATTTTGAACTGTTTTTCTCAATCTAATCTACTTATCAAAGCAACAGACCTTTTGATCTGTTCAAAGCAATTTCTTAACACTTTGGTTGTAATAAACATTTAAAAGTTGAAATAATGTTGCTATCATCTTAAGGAAGATGCAATAAAAGGATAAAAATAATCATTCAAATAAGAGCATTTGCACAATGAGTTAGTCAACAGCAGTATCAGAGTCTCTATTTTTGGTTGTTTCTTTAGATCTAATTCTTTCACAAACATGTGTAGGCACGCACAAGAACACACACACACCCAAAGTGTTTCGAGGCACCTCTTGCAGTTATAGACACAAATATCTCACACTTGGACTTTTAAAAAGGTGAAGTTACTATTAAGAAAGAACAAGCCTTTAAAAACGTTACAATAACCACAGTGAGAAATTCTCAAAATTACTTAAAGGACAATTATTGAAAGAAAAGGAAAAACCCAAATTACTACTATCACAATTCCAAATCTACCTCATTCTTGTTCAAAGCAATTTCTTAACATTTGGGCTGCAATAAAACACAACATTTAGAAGTTGAAATAATGTTGATATCACTTTAGGGAAGATGCAATAAGAGAATGAAAATAATCATCATTCTAATAAGAGTATTTGCACAGTAAGCTATTATTATTATTATTGATGAGTTAACAGCAATATCAGGGTCTCCATTTCTGAATCTCTACTTCTGACTGAATAACAATGGATGTGCCTATAGTGAATAAAAGTGTTCTGGGTGAAAGGATGGTAGAGACACAAATGAAGAGCATTTTCACCTTTGTCTATTGTTAAAAACTTGTCTTCAGATTGCTATTCCAGAACATTTAAAAACCAGTAAGTCACTTATTCTAGAAAAATACAGAAGTTAGGTAGGCTTAAAACTGCTTCTTCAATAGTTAAATTCATTGCACATTCTACTCACCTCAACCAACCTCAGCAACAAGGGAATAAATAGCTTCCCACTTATGTTGCAGCTGAGGGAAGAGGTACAGCAGCAAATACAAGTCTCCCTAAATAAAGGCAAATATTTCTGTCATGCCAAGGAGGGAGGGAGAAGGGGAGGCTTGCCAGAGTCGGCTGGGAGATAACAGTGGGAACTGCTGGTCCATCTGGTTTTCATTCTGCTAACACTCACACGGAACTGTTAGAGAAGGCAGTCCAGATACACAGATTTGAAGCACGTGGTTGCACAGACAGAGAAAGGAAGAGCAGGAGGGG
Organism: Trachypithecus francoisi; assembly: GCF_009764315.1. NCBI lineage: Eukaryota > Metazoa > Chordata > Mammalia > Primates > Cercopithecidae > Trachypithecus > Trachypithecus francoisi. Next base: position 47,779,716 of record NW_022681472.1, read on the forward strand.
GAGGGGAAGTGGGAGTAATAAAAAAATAAATGAAGCAATAGAAGGAAAAAGAAGAGGAGGAAAAAGAACAAAATAGAGAGACAAGAGCCTGATGGGGGAGTAAGTTACCCTCAACAGCTTCTTTTACCCTCAGTGGCTACAAGCTGGACCTTAATGTGCACAGCCCCCTACCTGACTCAAGTTTATGAGTCAAGGAGCAATATCTAAACTTTAAATATATTTGAAGCCTATTTTTCTTTTTTTTAATAGACTACATTAAAAAAAAGAAATGATAAATTTGACAATAGGTTTCCTCCTCAATTTTAAGTTTGCATTTAAGATAATCTTTGTATTCCTATCTTCTTCCTTCCCAATTTTAGAAAGTTTTTGGTATATTCATAATTTTGATTTGAAAACATCTGAATATTGTCTTGGTCCACATTTGTAACATGATTCCTATCCAGAACATCATCATCCTTAGATTATTTTTTTAATTCTGGAAATGTCAACAATAACTACTGAGCCAATGCATAGAAAACACCACTACTTCTAACAGGAATATGAACATTCTAGCCAGAATATATGTATATGTGCACATATTTAGGGTTTTGACATTAGCCAAATTTCTGCAATGGTTAGCTTCACTCTGATCAAATGGAGTTCCAGCCCAGAGGTCCTACAAACTGAGACAAAGTGGGACCATATGTAACTCATTCTGTGCTGTTCAGTGCAATCAATCCAGGATGGAGATAGATGGTGAAATAACCAGCCAGGCCTAATCCACATACACATGAACACTCTCTGGAGCACAGAGATTTAAGATAAATTCAGAAAATGTGTTTCAAGTGTGCTGAGCCCTGTTGCATTTGTTTTGGATTATTTAAAAACTTTTTTTGAAATGTATATTCTTGAAACTTTTATAGCAAACAGCACAAGCAAGCTGATTTAACCACAGAAGCATTTCACTCCATTTCAAATTAGAGGACATGGTAAAACCAATATTAAGTTATAATATTTTTTATAGAATTTTTTAAGTTCATGGAAATTATAGTGTCCTAGTATGTAATTTCCATTTTTTAGTTGCAATAGAGGAATTCTGACATATAGCCAAAGACTGACACAAAATGATTAAAAGTCAAAAGAAAAAAAGAAAAAGAAAAAACCTCCATCAGATCATGTAGCAAAGGTAAGTAAAATCAAAAAGGGCTGACTTTACTTCTACCTTAATGATTCACACTACTTCTAAAGACGATCTTCCCTCTGGGTAATGTTTCTCTCACATGGCAAATATCCAACACATATGTACCAAAGATAGTTGATGCATGGAAAAGAAATGTGGCACATATTAATACATTACCTATATGATTTCAATATCCAGTTCAGTGTCAGGGCCTTCTAGAAGTGGTATGTTTTCCATTTCCTTTTTTTTTTTTTTAACAAAAAGAAAAGGTATGGCATAATCTGCCATGGCCCTTACTTTACTTTTAGTTAGTTCAAATAGCACCAGATGTGTTTCTAAGGTACAAAAAGTAGGTATTCTGCATTTTCCTTGTTTACATAGCATTCTAGAGAGGACCAGTATAAAACAAAAACAACAACAACAACAGAAAAGGAGTTCAAGTGTTGGTAGGTGGCATATCTTTTTCTATCAGTTTATCAGGTCAATTATTATAGAATTCTCAGAGATGTTACGGATTAGGAGGAACTTCTTGGACCATTAGTAGTTAGTCTGAGTTAGTCATATTTGAACACGTGTTGGCTCGGCTAGAAGGTACTAGAGAGGATAAGCCAAAGTGGAAATGGAAGTCCTGTAGCAGGAAATAGGAAAGGAGAAAGCTAGAGAGGCATCAAGGTGGGTATAGAATTTTAATTTTTATTTCACTGGGAAAGATGGCAAATACAGTTCCGAAAATGATGCTATGTAGTGACTCCAATGTCTGGGTGTCAGATGTTACAGGAGACTATCCATGGACCACAACAATGGTGCTGGTTGCTTCTGCCTTCCATCCAGCCTCCACCCTTCCCTGATGGGCAATGTGATGAGCCCATTCCTGCTCAGAACCCTTCCGCAATGCCCGAGAATAAGAGTCAAATGCTAAGCATCATGAAATGACACAGTGGGGTATTTGGCATAACAGAAAAACCCTGAGTTAAGGCAGACTGGTTTCAAATCTTGACTTTTTCAACCATTAGTAGTGAGTTCTCAGGCAAGTTAGTTTTCCCAAGCCTCAGTCCCTCATGAGAAAAATGCAAAAATGATCCTCTGTCCCTCATAGGAATGTGGTGAGATTGAATGAGGTTGCACGTTTTAAACCCTAGCACTGTGCCTACTTACATTAGGTACCAACAGATGTGAGCTTCATTCTCTTGTGCCATCGACTCCATGATCCATTCCTGACTTTTCCCTCAACCCTAGGCTCTATCAGTACCAGTCACCTTGGTACTCCTTGGCTTTTCTGCCTTTCTTTTTCTTGCTGTTTCCCTCATCTAGAATAAACTGTCCCACCCTGCACATTCTTCACTGCTCACTGTAGATCACACATCCTCTTTCAGCTTCCCTCAACTGCCCCAGGCAACAGCCATATCACATTACCTCTGCCTTTCTTTTAGCATTTATCACAGCCCTTCTGTATGATGGTCACATGTATATATTATACACCCAAACATTCCAACTAATGCAAACGGTAAGCATTTGATGGCAATATTTTTAAAAAATCCTCCTGAGGAGGATGCTTAATAAATACGTATTAATATAGTTGTGGTTCTCACAGGAAGGATAGTTACATTTCTAACTATTAGAAATTCATTCCTTATATTATTGTCGGTTCAAAGATACCAAATTTCATGGTAAAAGACAAACACACACCATCAACAGTACACACAGAGAGAGGATAGAATGTAGGCAACATGGGAAGATACTGGAGACCTGAAATTTAGTTCAACTTTGCAACTTATATAGAATGACGTCTCACCTCATGTCTTACTACAGGTGCTATGATCTGAATGTTTCCCAAAATTCATGTGTTGAAACTTAATCACCAATGTGATAGTATTAAGAAGTGGGGCCTTTGGGAGGCACTCAGACCATAAGGGCTCTACCATCATGGATGGGACTGGTCCCTTATAAATGGGCTGGAGAGTGCTAGGGAGGCCACTTTTGCCCCTCATCTCTTCTGCCATGTGAAGAGGCAGCATTCCAGCAACAAGTTGCCATTTTGAAAGCAGAGACTAGGCCCTTACCCAACCTGCCAATACCTTGATTTTGCATTTCTCAGCCTCCAGAAGTATGAGAAATAAATTTATCTTGTTTACACTACCCAGTCTAAGGTACCGATATAGCAGTACAAACGGACTAAGACCATAGATGTTTTATGAATAGCATTTTTGCTGAAACACAAATAGGATCTTATCTATTCTCTGATCTAAAACCTTCAGGAGAGTCCCATTGTCCATGGAATAAAATATAAGCTCTTTAGCTTAGTCCATGTTGCAGACACTGCTGAGTTCTTATTCAACAACACTTGTTGCTTTCTTCCTCGCTGCTTTCTTCCTTGCTGGAGAGCCCTGACTTTGTTTAGGTACTCATCCTCTTCCCACAATCTTTGGGGGCAAATCCTCCTTTTTGCACATTAGTCAGATTCTTACAGTTTCTTTTTCAATAGCAGGCTTCAGAGGTGGGTGATGTAATTCAATTCTGGACCATGGGCCATGAAGGGAGGTCTACTGAAGAGGCTATGAGAAAGACGTCCTCACTTTCTAAACACGGACCCAGGGAGCAAATAGTCCCTTCTTTTCTAATAGGCACTGTAAATGATTACTTCCCTTCACTTTTTTGAATTCTACTTTTCTTATCTATAAATTAAGCATGTTGGATTGCATTCTTCCTAAAGATCTTTTGCAAATACTAATATTCTCTGGTTTCTTTCTACAGATATGGCTTACGATCATTACAGACATAAAGATGACCACCCTGAAAACATATATTTGATAATGAAGTGACCACAAATACAATTACTTTGAAAGTGGTGATTATAACTAGCCTTCCTCTGTTCACATAAATTTCCATGTCCATAAGAATGTCTGCATATCAATTTTTCTCCCACAAACATTAAAATTAATGTCTACCTCTTTTTTTCAAATATATTTTCAATCCTCATTACTAAATCCTCATCAATGATTTAGTTATAAAATACACATTCTAAAGTCCAATTCTCCCTCTTTAGTTGTCACCAAAATAATCACCAGGGTTTTCTTTCATAGCGCAGGCTCTTAAAAGAGAATCTATAGTCACTTTCTCTGGTTCTTCATCTCCCAGTCCATCTTCCATGCACTAAAAGCAGAAACCTATGAGACTGTCTGTCTAAACATTTCTCTCCCCATGCTAGAAACTGCCATTCCCTCTAGTCTCGTAACTACCTTGGGAACTACCATGTTCTTTCATGAACTTGTACCCAAGACACCAACAAGCCCAGACATAGCACCTAGTCCAAGATAGGCAGTGTCAGTCCTTCTCCAAGATCTTTATATTTAGAGTTGAGGAAAGAAAAACAATCCCTCTCCAGGGGTAGAAAATGGCACCTTCCACGTCTAGAAAGCAGGTCTGCAATACAAAAGCCAGCAACTAACAGGCAGAAAGAAGCAAAGAGAAGTAATAAGAGATTATAATGGCAGTGGTAAATAAAGTCCCTAATTCTACTGAATACTAGGGACTTGTCAGATATGTAAAATTCCTACAATTTGGGTCTTCCAAACCTTCTACAGATTCCTAGTCAATCAATCCCTTCTTTGCCTATAACCTAGATTGAGCTGATTTTCACCTAAACCAAGAAATGCTGATAAAATAACCCTGGCATGTAAGGTGGAGTGCGGTAGCTCATGACTGTAATTCCAGCATTTTGGGAGGCTAAGATGGGTGGATCACTTGAGTACGAGAGTTCAAGACGACCCTGGCCCAACATGGTGAAGCCCTGTCTCTACAAAAAAAAAAAAAAATACAAAAATTAGCCAGGCGTGGTGGCACATGCCTGTAGTCCCTCCTATGCAGGAGGCTGAGGCAGGAAAATCTCTTGAGCCTGGCAGGCAGAGGCTGCAGTGAGCCAAGATCTTGCCACTGCACTAAAGCCTGGGTAACACAGTGAAACCCCATCTCAAAAAAACAAAAACAAAAACAAACAAAAGCAACCCTGGCATGTAGCATCAAGATATCCTCCTAAACTCCACCAAAACTCTTCTCAATTGTCTCTTTATTATTAATCCAAGAAACATGTACACTACTTTATCTGGCATCTCTGTAGCATCTGAAGCTTCCCTACTTCCTTCCTGAACCATCTGCATAACCAGAATCCCATGAGTCTAATACTCTCTTTCTCTGGCCTTCCTCGCTTCTCCTTTTCAGTCACTTAAGGGCTCCTCATTTTCCTGCTCTGTGATAACTACTGACATTTTCCCCTAAAATTCCTTCTTAGACCCTTTTCAAATGTTTACTCTATACGCTTCCTTAGTGATTTCATTTGTGTTATCCTTGGACTTCAGAGACAGGACTAGAATTTGCCATCCCCTATGTAAAACTGGCCATGTTCTGCAACTCCTGTATTGTGGGAATAAACTCAGATAATGTGTATTGCATTCTTGCTCAAATGCCTGATACATGGTAAGCACTCTGGAAAGGGTGACTTTATTCACTCTGTGGCCAGTATGAGAATAACTGTAGTCAATATCCCTCCCAAATTCTAGACCCAAACCTCCAGAGGGCTACTCATTTCTACAACCTGAATCATCTACCATCTCTTGCCTGACCTATTCAACAAGTCATTGAATGGACTCCCACCCTTCTCCGATACATTCTCCAAACCGCATCCAGCTATTTTTCTACGTATGCCAGTGGTGTAACCAGAGATTCTGCCTCTCTCCTCTTATAATCTTCAAATGTCTCTTATAACCTTAAATATAAAGTCTGTGCTCCTTAACAGGACATAGGAAGACCTTTGTGACCCATCTGGCTCCTGCGACTGCTCCAAACACATTTTCATTTCTGCCATGTACTCCATCCCCACCTCTGACCTCCATACTAGACAGCTGCAGTTCTCCAAATGCCCCTGGTCACTCCGACTTTCATATTCACTGTATCCCTTTCCTTGAATACTCTTCACCCCACCACTGCCTAATTAAGTCCATCATTCCTTTAAAACTCCCTTCAGGTGTTACTTCAGCCAGAAACCTTTTGCTGACAACCTTTCTATCCCCGGCTGGCTGGGTTTGTCCCAAGTTCTTATATTAGACTGTCTAAATCCCTCTTGGCAGCACTGAGCACACAGTATTTAGACCACAATTTACTTAAGAGAAATGATGACATTTTATTTGTTTTTATAGTCCCAGCACTTAGCAGTGTCTGACACACAGTTTTAACTCAAGATGAAATTATCTATGTATCTCTTTTTTCCTCTCATCATCCAAAAAGAATTCCAAAAGAATTTTCACATTCTGGAAAAATTAATCACTAAAGATAAATCTAAAAAAATACTACTGGATTATTCAATTCACCAGTTTTCTAACAACTCTCAGTAATCACAACATATTTCCTAAGACCTTTTAGTATATGATACCAGAAGAAAAGGTTTGTAAGGCAATGTATACACATATGATCTATAGCCTCTAAAAACTGTTTTACAATAGTAGTGTCAGTGTAGTCATACATGTACACATTCAAAACAAAGAGAAAAGCATATTGTGAACCAAAAACATACTTTTTTCCACATTCTACAGGTTTTCTGTTGTTTAGTCTGTGGATGGTGGGATTACAGGTTATTTTTATTTTCTTCTTGTTATTTTTCTCTGTTCTATAATGGGCATATTTTATTTTTTACAAGCCAAAGAAAAGCTCCAATAAACAACTGCAGCAACAACAAAACTCTATTAGGATGAATCACCTAAAATCAGGGTTAGGCATTGTGCCAAATGTTGGACATGCTTTATCTCACTTTAAACCTCTCTATGAAAAGGTACTATAAATTTGCCCACTTGATAAAAAAGGAACTGAGGCCCCGAGGGATTGAAAAATTTTCCCAAGGTTTTAAGTCAGGTCTTAATCGAGATATTCTTAAAGCTCATTATCATCTAAAACTACCGTCATTTTATTCGTGGCCTGGAAAACTGGGATACGAATTGCACTCAGTAAACGTTAAATCTGTAGCTAGCATTACATTAAAGCCGTATCTGCTGGCGGGGTGCCGTGGCTCACACCTGTAATCTCAGCACTCTGGGAGGCCGAGGCAGGTGGATCACGAGGTCAGGAGACTGAGACCATCTTGGCCAACATAGTGAAACCCTGTCTCTAAGAAAAATACAAAAAATTTAGTGGGGCGTGGTGGCAGGCGCCTGTAGTCCCAGCTACTGGGGAGGCTGAGACAGGAGAATGGCAAGAACCCAGGAGGTGGAGCTTGCAGTGAGCCCAGATTGCGCCACTGCACTCCGGCCTGGGCAACAGAGCGAAACTCCGTCTCAAAAAAAAAAAAAAATAAATGAATAAAATGAAAAATAAAAAAATAAAAAAAATTTCCATCTTCCAATACAGTAGCCACTAGCCACGTGTGACTATTTAAATTTTAATTAAGATTAAATAAAATTTAAAACTTAGTTTCTCAGTCACACTAGCTGCATATTCAAATTTACATGTGCCTGGTGGTTACTATGCTAGAAAGTTCAGTTACAAAACACTTCTGTCATCACAAAAGGACAATACCATCCTAGAAAAATGACTCTGAAATGTTATCCTAGAAACAACAGCTCTGTGGCAGAAGTCCATGGAGGTGACAAGGCAGACCAAAGGGGTGGGGAGCAGAAGGATTGTCTGCAGCCTCATCCTAAACATCTTCCACTGCCATTCAGATCTTTCACTTGCTTTATATGCTGGGTTTCTACATTTGGTGATGATGAGATAGAAAAAACTGAAGCCCAAAGATACGTAAGCTATGAGCTCTGAAGAAGTGCCGGCACAAGACATTCTCAGTTCAGGTGATCAGTAAACACCAAGGTGACCATGACAGTGAGGACAAAGCCACGGGCTCAGTCCTGGGATGAGTCAGTCAGCAGCTGGTTCGGAATCAGAGAAGACTGAAGCACATCCCTGTGGTCTTTAATGGGAGTGAATGTGGATTAAGAGGGAAGCCAGGTGAGAGAATGAGATAAATCTATGCCAATCAATCATTATTTCTGGAAAACTAATTTCAAAAAAATCTTTGGCGTATCTCCATACAGGGACAACAGGAATTCCCCTTCCCTTCCTCTGCAGCCCTTATCCAGCTAGCTATGCATGGCACATTTATCTTATTTTTGAATGTGTCCCCATCCAGAATGTCGGCTTCGTGAACAGAGATTTTTCTGTTTTGTTAGCTCCGCAGCATTTAGAAAAGTGTCTGAAATAGCAGGCATTGGATGGAGGGACAGACGGACAGACGGATGGAATAAATGGCTGGGCGGGGGGGTGGGGGAGAGGAAGGAAGGAAAGAAGGGAGGTGGGGGAGGGAGGGAGGAAAGGAAGGAAGGAAGAAAGGTTAGTTTCTGCCAAAACAACTAGAGACATATTAGTAATTCTCTCTTTTTTTCAATTTTATCACTATTTTAATCAAGTAACTTAGCTGTTTGAAACAAATCCTTAAGACAGTTCAATAGAGCAAATGGTGGTTCTGCATAGAAAAATCATACTCATTTCATGAAGTAAGGAAAGATCAGCTGTCATAGGAATACCTGTGGATACCAGGCATTACTTGCATGTCTACGTCCTTCAGAAATGTCATCCCTCCCACAGCTGTTACCACCCTTATTCCAGTGACTCCTGCTTCTTATTCTAATCACCACTTCTTAGAGGTACCTAAGGTACCAAATGGATATTAAGCAGCAGTCTGGGATCTAACTACTTCACTTCAAATAGGGTAGTTCTGGGTTAATCTGACTTACACCCTGGTGTTCTGTTTAAGATCTCATTTAAAAATAAGGGTCCCTGGCCGGGCGCGGTGGCTCAAGCCTGTAATCTCAGCACTTTGGGAGGCCGAGACGGGCGGATCACGAGGTCAGGAGATCGAGACCATCCTGGCTAACACGGTGAAACCCCGTCTCTACTAAAAAATACAAAAAACTAGCCGGGCGAGGTGGCGGCCGCCTGTAGTCCCAGCTACTCCGGAGGCTGAGGCAGGAGAATGGCGTAAACCCGGGAGGCGGAGCTTGCAGTGAGCTGAGATCCGGCCACTGCACTCCAGCCCAGGCTAGAGCGAGACTCCGTCTCAAAAAAAAAAAAAAAAAAAAAAGGGTCCCTGTTTAACAAAGAAAAGTTTGAAGCCCCTGGCACAGGCAAATAGCAAATTTCTACTTAAGATTAACAATACTTAGGAAGGAAAACTAAGTTGCCCAAATAACGGAAGTCACTCCTCCTTATCCAAGGAGAAGAGAAAGATGCATGTTATCACAAGGGCCCCAAAACTGAACATAAGCCTGTATGTTAACAACTTGTTGGCCGGGCGCGGTGGCTCAAGCCTGTAATCCCAGCACTTTGGGAGGCCGAGACGGGCGGATCACGAGGTCAGGAGATCGAGACCATCCTGGCTAATACGGTGAAACCCTGTCTCTACTTAAAAATACAAAAAAAAACTAGCCGGGCGACGAGGCGGGCGCCTGTAGTCCCAGCTACTTGGGAGGCTGAGGCAGGAGAAGAGAATGGCGTAAACCCGGGAGGCGGAGCTTGCAGTGAGCTGAGATCCGGCCACTGCACTCCAGCCTGGGTGGCAGAGCAAGACTCCGTCTCAAAAAAAAAAAAAAAACAATTTGTTGCCAAACTGTAGTTCATTCTGGAAAGTAAAAAAACAAACAAAAAACAAAAACAAGTCATTAGTGATCCAAACCTTTTATCATCTAAAGAACTGACAATTATTACTCTAATAACATTTGTCTTCTTTGACAGGGTTAAAGAAGGTGATAGAGAAGGTTCAGAGAGCTGCTACAGAAAATTGGTAGCACGGACACTCAGTAGAATCAGTTATGATCATCCAGATAGTAGTCAGCAAATCAGCAGAGACAATCAGGAAGGTGCCCAGGGTAGGTACCTGTGGCTAAATCTTAGACAAGCAAATAGCAGGAGTTTAAGTGAACATTTCTTGAATTTAATTGAATGTACTCTAAGGGGAAAAAAAGTACTTAGTTTAGGCTTTACATTATAGGCAATGAAAAAGCACTGAGATTTTAGGCAGCCAAATGACATGCTCATTTCTATAGTATATCTGGAGCACAGCATGAATAGGATAAAAGTGGCAACAGGGCAGGAGTACTGGATAGCAATAGTCTAGGCAAGATAGAACACAGGCATCCAGTACGGAAATGGCTGTAAGACTAGAGAAAAGGGGAAAATTAAGGAGATATTTCAGAAGTATTGTTCAAGTTTACAGAGCTCAGTAAGAAGTAAGATGCCCTTGAATAAGTAGGAACCGAGAAGTGCATGGTGATATTAAAAACCAAAGGCAAAATCCAGCAGAAAGAAGTATTCGGAAAAAGGACAGGATATAAGTTCAACTTTGTCAACGACACTGTGCTGTTCACGTATAAAATATCCCAAGTAGCTTCCTCTCCCACACTTGCCACTATCAAATTATTCTACCTCCTCCATGTGCCTCTCCACTTCCACTGCCACCACCAGCATACAAGCCAGCACTATCTTCCACTTGGACTTCACATCCTCTCACCCCACACTGCAATCTGTTTACATGAAACAACAGATGAAAACTTCTCATAAAATCAAATGTTTCACTCATTTTTTTAAAAAAAAGGCATTCATTCAAAAATATTGATTGAGCTATATAAAATGTGCTAGGTACCATTAGACACTACGGACAGGTCAGTGAACAAAAATTTGTAAAAATCACTACACTCAAGAACTTGACATTCTAATGATCCAATCAAGTCATTCCCTTATATTTAAAGTGTTTCCATAGTTTACCATAACTCTTAGTATAAAATCTAAAATCCTTCAAATGACCAACAACCTAGATAGATTTAGTCTGGGCCTCCTCTTATCTCATCTCATGTCTCATTGGTTTAATCAGCTGCAAACTTCATTTCACCTCAGGGCCTTTCCCTCTCTCTAGAAAATCCACCTCAGCTCAAATTCACTTACTCAAGGAAGGCATCCTTGACCTCTCCCCTATCCTACCCACTGTATTATAAGCAATATTGTACTATCTAATCTGTCTTTATAGAGCTTACCACAACTGTTATAGATAATTGTATAATTATTTGTCTAACACCACCTGTCAGAGAGCAGTGTCCCGTAAGGAAATGGGGGCATATCAATTCATATTATATCAACTCAGTCCTAGAACTTACCACATTGCCAAGTACTTAGTATGAGTAAATAGTGGATATACAAGAAATTTTCTATTTAAAAATATAGATTTGAAGGTACAGATAGAGCAAAACAATTGGACTCCTCATTCTCTTTAGAAGGGATTCCAAAGTTTCTTCAGTGATAGAATAAAATAACAACTGATGATAATAATGAAATCACTTTATCATATTTTAAGCTCATTCCCACTGCAATGGGGCTTCTATCAGCACTGTTCCACCTAAACCACCCCAGCAAAAATACCAACTCTTTTGTGGTTAACCCAAAAGATACCTTTCAGTCTTTATCTTACCTGTCCTCTGCGTGCCCTTTGATCTGTTTAGCCACTTCTCATTCTTCTTCTGCAGTGGCATCCTTCTCCTAGCTATCTCTAGGAGTTCCAAGGAATTCTCTTGGACCCTGGCCCTTCCTCACCTCCTCATCTTCTGAACTGGCTTCAACCCATCTGGCATCTGACACAGGCTTTCATGTCTCATGCAACAAATTCTGCCAGGTGTCCATACTTTCCTGAAGGCCAAGGAAGGATACTTTCCTGAGGGCCAGACTAAGTGGTCTCATTGCTTTCTTACAACTCTAGCTGGATATCCCATTGATAGTTATATGTGGAACCAAACCTAACATAGTCCTTCAGAAATGTGTGCCTCCTCCTGTATTTCAATCTCTGGGCATAGCATTATTTTCCACTGAGCTAACCAAGCCAAAATACCACAATCATCCTAAGACTTCTCTCTGGCTATAGTCCATCCCAATGTCCTGTCAACTCTACTTCTAAATAACCTTTGCGATCCACCCCCAGTTCACCTCTGACCTGGCCTTTAGAACCTACGCAGCCTCTGACTGTTTTCTCTCCCTCCAGTCCATCTCTGCTCAAATCCTCTCTTCATTACTTCCAGTGCAATAATTCTAAAATATGAATCTGCCAAAATTTACTTATAATCCTTCACAATTATAAAAATTGGTCGAGATACAGGATGATGGTCCTTATCTTTTCAATGCTGTATCTCTGGTGTCTAAACATAAGTATCTTGCACATAGTAGGCCCCTAGTTTTTTGTGCCAAACCATCTAAAAAAGTTAACATTGTCAGGTGTCCATTCAACCGCTCTTGTATATGTACTCCAATCATTACAAACAAAATACCAATAGAATTTTTTTCTAGAATTTTACAAATGTTTTAAAAGTTAATCTGAAATTAAAATGAAAATAACCAGGAAAAACTTTGAAAATAAAGTGTGACAAGATTTAGCCTAATGTATGTATGTATGCATGTGTGTTTATTTGAGACAGGGTCTTGCTCTATTGCTTGGGTGGGAGTACAGTGGTGTGAACACAGCTCACGGCAGCCTTGACCTCATGGGATCTAGCGATCCTCCTTTATTAGCCTCTGGACTAGCTGGGACTACAGGTGCGTATCACCATACTAGACTAATTTAAATTTTTTTTGTAGAGGTTTAGTTTCACTATGTTGCCTAGGCTGCTCTTGAACTCCTGGCCTCGAGCAATCCTCCTGCCTTGGCCTTCCAAAATGTTGGGATTACAGGTATAAACCAATGCCCAGCAGCCTAACGTTTATTTAAAGCATGACAAGGCCGGGTGTGGTGGCTCACTCCTGTAATCCCAACACTTTGGGAGGCTGAGGCAGGCGGGTAACTTGAGCCCAGGAGTTCGAGAACAGCCTGAGCAACATGTCGAAATCCCGTAAGAAAAATACAAAATAATTAGCCAGGCACGGGGCTCACACCTGCAATCCCAGCTACTTGGGAGGCTGAGGCACAAGAATCTTTTGAACCTGACAGCAGAAGTTGCAGTGAGCCAAGATTGTACCACTGCACTCCAGCCTGGGCGGTAGAGTGAGACTCCTGTCTCAAAAAAAAAAAAAAAAAAAAAAAAAAAAAGACAAAACTATAATGATTTCAACAGTGTGCTGCTAGCACACGGATAGCCAACATAGCAGAATAAAAAAAAAAAAATACTAAGTTCAGAAATGGATATATACATTTAAGAATTTAGTACACGGTAATTTCTCATAGTAGTGAGAAAAAGACAAACTAATTCAATAATTCAGTAATTCCCAAGCAACTACCAGACAATTTGTAAAAATAAACCCATCTCATACCATATATTCAAATTCACTCATTCCATATGAAAACGGCAATAAAAAATTAAATATGTAAGTGCATATTTACTTAATCATAGAATGAGAAAAGAGATAATAACCATTATGAGCCAAGACCAATAATGGTACTTATTAATAAACATGAATACAGAAAAATGTACCATAAATAAAGTAAAAGGCAAGTAAAAAGGCAAGTAACAAATGAAGAAAATATGTTTGGTATATGGCAACAATGGTTTGATAACCTTAATATAGAAATAGTTCCATCAGGCCAGATGCAGTAGCTCAATTCTGTAAACCCAGTGCTCTGGACAGCCAAGGAGGGAAGATCACTTGAGCCCAGGAGTTCAAGGCTCCAGTGAGCTATGATCACGCCACTGCCTCCAGCCTGGGTGACAGAGTGAGGCCCTGTCTCTAAAAAATGAAATAGCTCCGTCAAGTCAATAATTAAAAGTTCAACAGCCCAACAGAACAAAAATTGTAAAAGAATACAAATAGAACATGTACAAAATAGATATTAATGACCCATAACCCTATGGGAGGGGAAAGTTTAACCTCTCTAGTGTTTTTTAAACAGGATCATTTTTTTCATCCAACAAAATGATAGTTTTTTAATTATAATATGGTATTAGAGTACAAATTTGCACTTTAATTAATATACTTTTCTAAAATAATAATTTTCCTGTAGGACAATTAGGCAATATGTATCAATTGCCTCTAAATTATACGTATCCTTTAATACATCAATTCCACTCTTTGGAAATTATTCCAGATAAATAATATCAAATGTACAAAGAAATTCATAATGAGGAAACTGGAAACAGCCTAACTATTCAACAATAGGCATTTGGCAATTCAAATTCTAATATATCCACAGTGGAATATAATGATGTGTATATTTACTTGGAAAGATCTTTAAAATATACTATTACTACTACTATATGGAGGGAGTTACAAAGCAGTATGTTTCAGAAAATCCCGTTTTTTAAGAAAACTATTTTAAGACAATTAGAAGGATGTGTACGTGTTTGTAAAACTACCAGAGGGTGCATATAACAACGCTCTCTATTAGAATACTGAGTAACTATTTCTTAAGTTCATGATTCACAATGGGGCAGAACTTTCAAACACATTGTCAGGCCGGACACAGTGGCTCATGCCTGTAATCCCAGCACTTTGGGATGCTGAGGCGGGCTGATCACTTGAGCCCAGGAGTTCAAGACCAGCCTGGCCACCATGGCAAAACCCTGTCTCAACCTCCCAAGTAGCTGGGACTACAGGTGTGAGCCACCATGCCCAGCTAAATACAAAAACTAAAATTTTTTGGCTGGGCGCGGAGGCTCATGCCTGTAATCCCAGCACTTTGGGAGGCTGAAGCGGGAGGATCATGAGGTCAGGAGTTCAAGACCAGCCTGGCCAATATGGTGAAACTCCATCTCTACTAAAAATAAAAAAAAGTAGCCAGGCGTGGTGTCGTGCACCTATAGTCCCAGCAACTTGGTAGGCTGAGGCAGAAGAATCGTTTGAACCCAGGAGGCAGAAGTTGCAGTAAGCTGAGATCATGCCACTGCACTCCAGCCTGGGCAACAGAGCTAGACTCCATCGCAAAAAAAAAAAAAAAAAATTTAAATTTGGAACTCTACCAAGGCTATTCAGCTTTGGATTAAAGGGATGAAAATCAGGATTCAAGACAACCAAAAAGAAAGAGAAGGGGTTCAAGAGGCGGAGTTATCTATAGGGGTTAGAGCACATGAAAGTCTGTGAACACACACGAGTAGAAAAAGTGCCTTATTCACCTTTGTATCCCATTCATATAACAGTGCGTAGCATCAGTGTTTACTAGATGAAAGAATCAATGTTATTTTAGTAAGAGGAAGGTCCACAAACACTAGCTGACTGAGGAAAAGACTAGAGATCACCTTGGGGAAAAATCCAAAAGTATACCAGAGCACCATAAGAATACAATCCCCAAATAAGTGATCAGATTCTTTAGAAAGCATTTAATAAGTACCATGTGACAAAATGGAACCCACCCCATAAAGCAGTTTCACTAAAAGTTGAGGCCTCTGGAAGGACTCCCAAAGACAAATTGGAACAGCCTGTGACTTATATTAGCAAATTCGTTACATATAATTATATTTATGTATTAATTGAGAACAGAAGATATGTATTTAATGGAGATTTCCTTCTTATATCAATACCTGCAGTCCTAGTTTATTGCAGCACTATTGACAACAGCAACATCAGGAATCAAACTAAGTATCCATCAACAGATGACTAAAGAAAATGACATATATATACATACCATGGAATACTACTCAGCCATAAAAAAGAATGAAATCATGTACTTTGCAGTAACGTGGATGGAACTGGAGGCTATTATCCTAAGTGAAATAACTCAGAACCAGAAAGTCAAATACTGCATGTTCTCATTTATAAGTGGAAGCTAAACAATGGGTACACCTGGACACAATGAATGGGATAGGCTGGGCACGGTGGCTCATGCCCTCTAATCCCAACACTTTGGGAGGCTGAGGAGGGCGGATCACCTAAGGTCAGGAGTTCAAGACTAGCCTAGCCAACGTGGTGAAACGCTGTCTCTACTAAAAGTGTAAAAATTAGCTGGGTGTGATGGAAGGTGCCTGTAATCCCAGTTACTTGGGAGGATGAGGCAGGAGAATTGCTTGAACCCGGGAGGCAGAGGCTGCAGTGAGCCAATATCGTGTCCAGCCTGGGCGGTAAGAGTGAAATTCCATTTCAAAAAATAGAATTTCATTTCAAAAAAAAGAGTGGGATAATAGACAATGGAGACTCCAAAAAATGGGAGGGTGGAAGGGAGGTGAGAGTTGAAAAATTACCTTTTAGGTATAATGATCACATTGGGTACACTAAAAGCCTCAGCTTTACCACCACACAATATATGCATGTAAGAACTGCATCTGCACTTGTACACCTTAAATACATAAAAAAAAAAATTAAAGGCGATTTCCTCTTGGCTTAATATGGTCAATATAAAGGGAGATCAACTCCATATATTTTATATAGTTGTTTCTATTTCATATTTATCATTTCTTAACAGAGTTTCTACCTCAGTGAATACTTTGTATAATACAACTTTTCACGGAAGCCCATGACTTTACTTAATAAAGTAATTCAGAGAAGTTACCCTAAATAATTAATTGCTAATAAATATTCCCTAAGGACAGAAAATCAAGATCACCTTACCAGAAAATATCTGCATATATATATATGCTTAGATGCTTTTGAATATATATATATTTGAATATATATATATTCAAAAGCATCTAAGTAATATCAGTATATATATTGCATCAGTATATACATAAACATCTCAGTATATGTATTGTGTGTGTGTATATATATATTTTTTTTTTCAAAAGCATCTAAGTAAGTCTATTTTCACCTTCCATATTTCCAGACAATGTAAAAGCTAGCATACCTTTTAATACCAGGAAAACCACTGGGGAACCTAGAACCATAAAATTCTGGCTAGTTACAATTTGAATGACACATTTTTACAATTCAGACACCACCTTAAGTTCCAGGGAAGTGTCTAAAGTGAACACATACACAGATTTAACGTTAGTAAGTTCTTCATGTAGCCTCATCTCTATTTATACTATAAATGTGGGTATATATGTTATTAAATTAAGATGACAGTCTAAATTCCCATCCACTTACTAGGAATCATTTATATTTCATATAGCACTAGAGATGTCTTCTCTGAGCTTATGAAGAATTATAATGGGGGGAAATCAAATCAAACATTGATGGACAACTGCAAAGAGCATTCCACATATAAATGAAAAATGTTGCTTGCTAAAGATCTATAAGGTTGTTTTCAAAAACACAACCTTCTTGATACTATTTGTCAGATAAATTAATTATAAAAGTAATAAATGTCTAAATATACAGGAAAGTGTTCTCAATTTTCTTAGTTCATCATGCTATTAACTTGTTACTAACAATAACTCAAGTTAGGATATATCCAAAACCATTCCTATGATAATATCACTAGTACTTCCTTAAAAGGCAAAGGGATAGAATTTTTGGAATGTGATCAACACTATCACAGAAGACCACTGTGATCGTCAATGTCAACATTCCTTGAGTGACAGCAAGAAAAACTGTTGGCAACTTCTGTTTTGAGGGATCAACACAGCACCTTTGAATACCTTTCCTTTTCAGGAGAACTTGCCAGGATGCCCCCGGAAGGTTTCTGAAACCTAATAAACCGTTACACAAATTCTAGTCTTTATCTCCTTTTTTTTTCTACAGAGCAGTAACTTAACTTGTACAAGTTTGGGCTTCAGGAAAACACTAGATTTTGCCCTGGAAAATGATGGTTATGTCAACTTATTTGAGCTGACTCTAGACAAAATTATGAGGTCAGCATAGTTAACCTTCAGTGTTTCCTTGTTCTCCTTTGCTTAGCTTCTGTTCAGTACCTCCCTCTATTCCTCTGATCTCCAAGAAATCTGGAACTCTTATATTGTTCCCTAGCTAAAGACACTAAATAGCGACACCCATCTAGGCTCAATGTCCTGAGCTTCAGATTTGTCCCAAATGTGTGCTTCTGGGACTGAGGTTCCAATAGTCATTTCAACTAATTCATATAATGGTGATGGGCTAATGATGGCAACTTCACATACATACCTACACCCTCATCGTCTCATGAAATAAAAATTAATGATTTTCAACTGGGTTGGGAGAATGGGCTACTGAATCAGAATCACCTGAGAAATTCTGAAATAAACTTTCTCATCAATATACAAATGTATAACCCCATGTCCTGTGGGTGACCAATGCCTTGAGAAGCCACAGATGCTGACGTTGAGAGGAAGGGAGGGCAGAAACATCATCCAACTAAGCGAAAGAAATGTTCATGTGCCTTGTTCTTCCCTCTGCCCATAAATACATGGTAGGTGTTCAGTAACAGCTGCATTTCCAGTCAATATTTTTTTAAAACTACATAAACAAGTCCTTCTCATCAGGTGCGGTGACTCATGCTTGTAATCCCAGCACTTTGGGAGGCTGAGGCAGGCAGATCACTTGAGGCCAGGAGTTCAAGACCAGCCTGGCCAACATGGCGAAACCCTGTCTCTACAGAAAAATGCAAAAATGAGCCAGGCATTGTGGCATGCATCTGTAGTCCCAGCTACTCAGGTGGCTGAGGTGGCAGGACTGCGTGAGACCGGGAGGTCAAGGCTGCAGTGAGCCATAATTGCACCACTGCACTCCAGCCTGGGTGACAGAAAGAATCCATCTCAAAAAAAAAATTATTTAATTAATTTAAAAAATTTTAAAAATCCTCTGCTTTAAAAGCAGAGGAGTATAATCTGTTACAGATCTCCTATGGAGTTTCCAGGAACCAAGGAAAGACCAGTAGGGAAGACACAAGAGTACCACAAACAGCCCCGGGCAGTTACCTACTCACACACAATCTAATACTTATGAAATGTCTATTTATGAAAACAATAAATATTTTTTAAGACTATATCCCTTCTCCCTGCTGCAAATGGTTAGCTCATTTTCACCTTCATCTTTCAACATCAATGTCACCTTCTCATGGAATCAATCCTCTCTTGACCATTCTATATCACGCAGAATTTTCACCCCTTTGTTTCCTTCCCAATACTTACAAAACTCAAAATTCTTTAATTTTTATTTATTTATTTATTTATTTATTTTTTGAGACAGGGTCTCACTCTGTTGTACAGGCTAGAGAGCAGTGGCACAATTTCGGCTCACTGCAGCCTCAACCTCAACTTTCCAGGCGCAAGAAATCCTCCCACCTCAGCCTCCCAGATAGATGGGACTACAGGCATGTGCCACCACACTTGGCTAATCAAAATTCTTTTATATTCTTTTAATTGGAGTTTAATCTCTCTCCCAGAGCAGTGTTATATCCCAGTCCTAGTACAGTGTCTGGCATAGAAGTATTAAAAAAAAACTGTATAAAAAAAGTATAAAAAATCCTGAAGGCAGGATTCTAACTTTTAAAAGGACAACAATGGAGAGTGAATTGGTTATAAACCTAGTAAGAAAAGAAACAAGAAGATGTCATTAAAAAACAGAAACACAAAGGGAGGGTGAATAGTCAGGAGTTCATGCTGAGGTCAAGGTTAGATGTGTGGTGGGATAAAGCACAGAGGAAAAGCCAAACAGGACATAGGAAATGAAGAACGAAGGCTTTCGAGATTAAATGAGCCCAAGCATATCCAACACGGTATAGCCCCAGACAGGGTGAGGCAAGAAAGTCATCCAGTAAAAAAAACTAGGCTGCGTTAATCTCAAAGACATTGACTCATCTCAATTCTCCAGCCAAACTCTGCTACTCTCCTCTGCAGATAACCTCAAGGTCTACTTAATAGAGCAAAGTGAGGTCATGGGGCCTACATCTCTGCAAACTGCCCTCAAAACTCCTTTGCATATGCACCTATGCCTCTAGGCTCAGAAGAGGCACCCTTCTGCCTCTATGGGCTTCACTCTCCCAGAAATTACTCTTTCTTATCTTCAACTTGTTTGGCCCTAACTAATCCTTCTCAAAACCTAGGCTTGCTGGAGTCTCTTTCATCAAGAAAAATCAAAACCCCACCCCTTTATTGTAGACTGTAGTGGCACATCCTCCATTCTCCCACTGCCTGGCTTCTTAAGGGTAGACCTCAGGGGCTTCAACCACTTTGCAACCCACCACAAAAAAAACTCCAACAAAAGGACAAGGTTACCTGCTACTTTCCTTCCAGGTGGTCAAATCCAAAAGACTATTTATTTATTTATTTATTTTAGACAGGGTCCCATTCAGGCTGAAGGGCAGTGATGAGGTTTCACTATGTTGCCCAGGCTGGTTTTGAACTCCTGAGCTCAAGTGATCCACCTGCCTTGGTCTCCCCAAGTGCTGGGATCATAGACATGAGCCACTATGCCTGGCCCAAAAGGCTATCTTGACCCCTTTTCTGTTCCTGGTCCCTCTGTAGTGCTTCACCCTGTACATCACTCCCTTTGTGAAACTTTGTCCTCTTAACAATACCTGCCTCTCTCAAAACCTCCATAACAGTTCCTTCTCCTCTCTTCATCTTTTCTGGTGCCCTGATATTCCCATATTCCTTTCAAGCCTTTCCTCTCTTTATACCACTTGTTTTCTTCCTGAGTGAGCAACTCAAAAGGTTTTAGCTATCACCAGTGACTCCAAATGATGACTTTTACCATATACATCTGTACTCTACAAACCCCATCTTGCCATTGAGTATCTCTGTACTAATACACCAAATAAACCTGAAAGTTAACATTTCAAAGTGAACTCACTGTCTTCTCTCAGTGTATTATTCCCCATTCTGGTTGATGGCAACCAATTGCTCAAATCAGAGTCCAGATTCATTCTAGATACCACTGCTCACCACACCTGGCTCTATATCAACTGATCATTAGAGTCCCTCAGTTCTGTTTATTTGGTACTTCTAGAGCTTGTACCTCCCTCCCTTCCTTTCTTTCTCATTGACACTGTGGCCCATCAGGTCCTCATCTTCTCTCACCTAGCGTACTACAAATCTCATCTTCTTCAATTTACCCTTCCCTTCACTCCTAGAGTGATGTTAATGTTCAAACTCAGCAACGGGACTCCTCTGCTTAAAAGCATCCAGTGGCTTCCCTTTCCACCACTTCTACCTATAAGACTGACATTTCCCTCTGTTACTTTCGCACGGCATTTGCTCCAGCCCTGGCAATACATATCTTAGTATTCCCAGGTCATGGTCTTCCCTGATTCCCAGGTACATTTCCCTGAAATGTACCCTGACTACAACAAACTTACGGTCTTTTAAGATACAGAACAAGTGTGCCACCTCTCCCACGAAGCCTTCCCAAATTACCCCTGCCCCATATTCAGAGCAAAGAGTTGATCATTACCTTCTTTGGGCTCTATTTTACATACATGTATTAGCAAACTTAGCATCACTTATTACAACTACTGTATTTGCAAGTTGTGTCCCATGTGTATATTATATACCCATATACATGGACACACATGTTCCTTAAAAGGCTGAGTCTACATCCTGTTGACTATTCCATCTCCAGCATTCTGCACAGTGCTTAGCACATAGCTAATTCTGAATAAATACGTGCTGGCAAAGTGCTGTGCATCAAACAACACCAGGATTTAAGGAACCAAGTAAGTTATCAAGTTTTAAAAAAACAAAGAAGGTGAAAAAGAAAACAGTGCTGCTGCACCAGAACCTTCCCTGAACCAACCGGGAGTTAGGTCTGGCTCTACTGTGCTTTCAAAGCCCTCCATTTCTTCCCCATCATACAACTGACATCTTATTGTAAATATCTTTGTACGTGCCTTCCTCGTCAGGCTGAAATACAATTACCACTAGAAATGTTTATAATTTATTTATTTTTAGCCTGTGTAATGGCATGTGCCTACAGTCACAGCTATCTAAGAGGCTGGGGCAGGAGGATCACTTGTGCCCAGGTGTTAAAAGCTGCAGTGAGATATGGTAAAATAATACAATTTTTTTTTTTTTTCAAATAGAGACGAGGTCTTACTCTGTTGCCCAGGTTGGTCTCAAATTCCTGGGCTCAAACGATCCTCCCACTGCAGCTTCCCAAAGTGCTGGGATTACAGGCATGAGCCACTGTACCCAGCCTATTTCTAATTATCTTAATAGCAGTTAATACTTACTGAGCATTTACCAAGCGCCAGATATCTTGCTAAGTGCTTTACATGAGTTAACTCATTTAATCTTCACTATAAGACAATGTAATAGATCTTACTCATATTACCATTTTTAGGTGAAAAAACTGAGCTTTAAAAAGAATAAGTAATTTGTCCATTGTCCCACAGCAAATGAACAGCATTCAAAGCCAAGGAGCATGATTTCATGGCCCATGCTCCTGGTTTAACTACTATACTATTCGACTAATGCCTCCCACCAATAACCCACCATCAAATACATGACTAAAGAACAGCAGAATTTCACAAAGGCCTGGGCTTTTTTGGCTTACTTGCTGTTGCACATACTAAATACTCAGTAAATATTTGATGGTTGATTGGCTGAATGAAAAACTGTTTAAAACTTTGGGTCTGGCTGGGCACTGTGGCTCATGACTATAATTCCAACAATTTGGGAGGCCGAGGTGGGTGGATCACTTGAGGTCAGGAGTTTAAGATCAGCCTGGCCAAAATGATGAAACCCCACCTCTGCTAAAAATACAAAAAATTAGCTGGGCATGGTGGTGAACGCCTGTAATCCCAGCTACTAGGGAGACTGAGGCAGGAGAATCACTTGAACCCAGGCAGCGGAGGTTGTAGTGAGCCCAGATCACGTGACAGCACTCCAGCCTGGGTGACAGAGCATGACTCTGACCCAAATAACAAAACAAAACAAAACAAAACAAAATAAAAACCTTTGGGCCTATTTATTTTTTAAGCTAAAAAATGAAGCGGTGATTTTTTTTTTTTTTTTAATTGAGACTGAGTCTCTCTTTGTTGTCCAGGCTGGAATGCAGTGGCAAGATCTAGGCTTACTGCAACCTTTGCCTCCCAGATTCAAGCAATTCTCATGCCTCAGCCTCCTGAATAGCTGGGATTACAGGCAACTGCCACCATACTCAGCTGATTTTTTTTTGTATTTTTAGTAAAGACAGGGCTTCGCCACATTGGCCAGGCTAGTCTCCAACTCCTGACCTCAGGAGGTCCACCCACCTCTGCCTCCCAAAGTGCTGGGAATACAGGCGTGATCCATGCCCGGCCTGAAGAGGTGGTTCTTTATGATCTCTTTCAAATGTAAACATTCTCTGGTTTTATTATATGAAGGTAAAGTGCCTGCTGCCTATAATATCATGATGATGCATTAGAAACAGTACAGATAGGCAGTTAAGAACATGAGTCTGAGATCAGTAAACCTTAAATGGAATCCCAGACCAACTACTTAAACTGGGCAAAATACTGGATTTCTTTTTTCTTTGTTTGAGACAGGGTCTCACTGTTGCCCAGGCTGGATTGCAATAGTGTAATCATGGCTCACTGTAGCCTCTAATGCCTGGACTCAAGTGATCCTCCCACCTCAGCCTTCCGACCAACTAGCTAAAACTACAGGCATGTGCCACCACGCCCAGCTAATTTTTTAATTTTTCTTTTGTAGAGATGGTGTCTTGTTATGTTGGCCAGGGTGGTTTTAAAGGGCCTCAAGTGATCCTTTGGCCTTGGTCCCCCGAAGTGCTGGAATTACAGGCACGGGGCACCATGCCCACCCACTTGATCTGCTTTCCCTCACCTTAAAATAAGGGTGGTCCTGGCAACTGCCTCTGTAAGTGATTTCTAAAGATTAAATGAGAAAATACGGATGTGAAAAATTTACACAACAGCTGGAACATAATAAAGCACTAATAAATGGCAGCTATTACTGTAATCTGAGAATCTGAACAGAAATGATACATGCACACACAAACGTAAAGATAAACATCCACTGTTTAAATAAACACAGTTTTTTCACAGGAAGACTATGTGCCATTTCATTATTTTAGTGCCCTGAGCTGTGTTTGGATTCAAGCATGTTAGTTACACAAAAAAGACTTGAGAAAACAACCACATTTTTATTCAAGCATGTGAGCTTTCTTACTCCCTTCTCCTATGTCCCTATTTGTTCATATCCAGGCAATTCACCTGGACCTCAGTCTCTCCCATTTCTCATTTCTCTCACAAGAAGGCATATGTCTTATTTGTTATAAAGTTAATGGGTGAATGTGGAGAAAGAGGTGTTCTAAGGAAGAATTTCAATTTATAAGTATTTCTCAGACCTCTTTGCTAATGACTATATAGCATTCTGCCCCCTCCAAAAAAAATCAAGTTTCCACAAAAAGTTAATTTTATTCAATTTAAAAATTATTTTAAGAAAACTGACATCCATTTTCCAAGATTAGATGAGATATCCTCAAGTGTCCCCAAACTAAGTTTGTGAAATCCCTTACCAAAAATGAAACAGAGTTCTCTTACTCTCTGAGTCCCGGTCTTAACAACCACAAAAATATATATACTAAGGAAGGAAAAAAAAGAGTTCTAGCACACTATCACAAAAGTAGAGAAAAGTTTATAAAAAGTCATTATATATTATCATTTCATAAAATTTAATAAAAATTTACATAAAATTTAAAAATAAATGAAATAAAAAGTATGACTATTTAATATCTTTTATAGTAGCAAACATACAGAGTGTTACACTAAAGATGGTATACATAAAATTTTCGATGGGTGCAGCACACCAACGTGGCACATGTATACATATGTAACAAACCTGTACATTGTGCACATGTACCCTAGAACTTAAATTAAAAAAAAAAAATTCGGCTGTAATTTCCTTGGAATTTTGGAGTGACAGTTTTAAAATCACAATTTAAAAAATAATTATAATCATAAAAACCTTAGCCAGGCATGGTGGCTCATACCTGTAATCCCAGCACTCTGGGAGGCTGAGGCGGGTGGATCACCTGAGGTCAGGAGTTCGAGACCAGCCTAGCTAATATAGTGAAACCCCATCTCTAATAAAAATACAAAAAATTAGCTGGTCATGGTGTCAGGCGCCTGTAATCCCAGCTACCTGGGGGGCTGAGGCAGGAGAATCGCTTGAACCCGGGAGGCGGGGGTTGCAGTGAGCTGAGATCGCACCAGCCTGGGCAACAAGAGTGAAACTCCATCTCAAAAAAAAAAAAAAAAAAAAAAGTCTTCAGCTGAATTTATGCCAAAGTTTCTAAATTCTTTATCAGATAGTGCTTATTTGGTTTATCTTACTATCCATAACAGGAGTCAGGGGAAGGGAACGGTATGGATGCATGGATAGACAGACAAAACAAAACTCAGAAAAGCCCATGGTAAATAATGCACCTTCGCTACCTGCGCTTAAAAATCCTTGATAAGTAGCTAAAATGAACGAATATGTATTCTCTTGCACAAAAATTCAATAGTAGTGATATGGGCAGAAGACAAGCAGCAGGAAAGAAAAGGTCAAAATTAAGTCACTCTGAATAAACAGGCTGTAACTGACAGTTGGCTGTATTCATGTTTTGTGAATGAGAAAGCCAGTGTGACTTCTGCAAATTCTCACAGAAAGGTAGGTGTGAAAAAGTCAATTCCAGACTTGGAGGTAGCATCTATGGTAAAAAATAAGTGAAGAAGACCAAGAGAGTATAAGTTTGTTGTGTCTCAGTCTATCCAAGAGACAATAAAAAGAGCACAGAGCACCATGAAAAGGTGGGCTGAGCAACCACTAAACTCATGTTCCATTGTGGGACCCTATTCTACCTCATATCTCCATGCCTGCAATATGCAGAAGCATGGATAAGCTAATGAGTTTTGGAATAAATATTACTGTCATCCTCATCACCACTACTGCCTTTCACCAACCACTTATTGAGGACCAACAGGTATGGCTTTCCATTATTTCATTTAATCCTCAAGAGACTCAGATGAGAAAACTCAGGCACAAAAAGCAGCTAAAAGGAGGGAAGATGAGAAAATCATACCTAGTTTTGTTTGACTGCAAAGTCCAAGTTCTTAACCACTATATTGCCCTCCACCTGGAAACCATGTTGATTCAAGCAAGGATACTCAGGAGTCAATTAACTCCACTATGAGGAAGCTATGTACAAGTAACAGAAAGTAATAAAATAGGCCAGATGCAGGGGTTCACACCTGTAATCCTAGCACTTTGAGTGGCCAAGGTGGGAGGACTGCTTGAAGCCAAGAGTTTGAGATCAGCCTGGGCAATATAGTGAGACTCTGGCTCTACAAAAAAATATATATATATATATGTGTGTGTGTGTGTGTGTGTGTGTGTGTGTGTGTGTGGATATGTATATGTGTATATATATTTCCTTATGGAAAATAAAAGTATAGAATACAAATAGAAGGATATAAAAGTTAATTACCAAGTGGGAATTTATGTACCACCAAAACAAACCATAATATAATTGCAATGGAATTTCAAAGCTTCGATAACTAGATTAAGGATAATATCCATTTAGTATTTTCCATTTTCTCAAAATTGTCTATCCATCACATATATGTACAATTTTTTCTACTGTAATTTATATCTCAAGACTCAGTTCCTCACCCAAACTACCATCACACATTCCCAACTGTCGGCAGGATGGCTCCTACTACTGTAAGTAAGAGTCTGAAATTCAACATCAGTGAGATTACTCTTTCTGCAAAACCAGTTCTTCCTTTCTTATTTCCACTGAGGCAAGACCACTCTGCCAATTATGCAGGCTCAAAATTCAAACAGTACCCTTGATTCCACTCTCACCTTTTCTCCCAAATAATGACATTCATTCAATGAATTTCTATCATGGACTTCAACTCAATGCTTTCAAAATCCTCTCATGCTGATTTGGAACCCACACTACCTCTTATAACTTCTCCCTAATCAATCTCCCCTTTCCTGCCTCTCAATCCTTCAGTCTCCCTCTATATCCCTTACTACACTTAAGTTCCTTCAGTGCCAGGACTGTGTCTTCCTCTCTTTAAAACCCCTACTACGCTCAGTAGAAAGTCGTTCCCAGAATCCGTACTCAAATATTTTTATATTAAATTGAATCCTGTTTATTGGGCAGCCACTAAAAATCAGTTATACTTTGAGAAGATACTTACACAGCCACTTAAGTTCAGTTGATTTTATTTTTTCAGGTACTTTTAGATGGAGCAGCAACTTCATGGAGGTCAGAAAATTTAAGTGGGTCCAAGGAAATTCCTCAAATAATGTAAACTGAACATGCCTGTATTACACAGGAAGCCTACACCACGGCCTGTGCTCTCCCAAAGAACACAGATATTTCAGCCCTACCTGCCAACTCATGTATCATTTCAGACTGTCACCACCTTGAAAAAAAAGAATGATTTGTATCACACATTTGACTTCTAATATGTTCATGGATACTAGGGTAACTTGTACCAGTTTAACTCACTGCAGGGGAATAAGGAAAGCTGACAAGACAAGTCTTCGATATGTGTGCTGCTTACTAAGAGAAATGTGGAAGCAGATTCTAGATCACGGCTTATAATAAGACTCTCAAATAATGTCCCTTAATATGAACACATGATTAATATAAAGATTAAAAAATAATTTAAGACAGAATCTCACTATGTCACCCAGGCTAGGGTACAGTTGCACAATCATAGCTTACTGCAACATCCACCTCCCAGGATCCAGTGATCCTCCCGCCTCAGCCTCCCAAGTAACTGGGACTACAGGCCTGTACCACCATGTCCCATCAATTTCTGTATTTTTACTAGAGACAGGGTTTCACCATTTTGGCCAGGCTGGTCTTGAACTCCTGGGCTCAAGCAATCCACCTGCCTCAGCCTCCCAAAGTGCTGGAACTACAGGTGTGAGCCACAGTGCCTGGCCAAAATTTTTAATATTACTGCAGGCTGACTGTTAGTTTAGCTTCAGCAAATGCCTGTTTGGGGTATCTCATATCTAAAATGTGTTTAAAAGCACTAAAACATAGCAGTCAAAACCAAGAAAGACTTAACGTGCAGCCTTGACTAGCACTACATAGAACAGTGTTTAGGTTAAAGAATGTAGCTGCCATACAACAACAACAAATAAAACAGAAAACACAAACAAATTGGATTGGATGACAGTAAATATCTGGATGCATGGAATAATAAATGACGGGAGTAACCATGAAGCCCAGTGAGGTCTTCAGAATGAGACGATGTTTAAGCATCTGATTTTATGACATTATGCAGGGAAGAATAAGAATATACTCAACCAAGCGCTGGGCAGAGGGTATGTGGGATGGATGTTAAATGGATTGGACAGGGAAGTCCTGACAATGGCCTTCAAGAACCCTCCATGATCTAACTGCCCCTCACGCTCCCTGCTACTCTCTGGTCTCATCTCCAGGTGCTCTTTCATCCTCATACCAATCTAACCTGGCCATGCTGTCTTTCTTCCTGTTCCTCAAACAATCCACACCACACTCCAGCCTAAGTGGCACTCCCTCTGCCCGGAAGACGCTTCCCCCATATAGCTCTACATGGTCCCTTCCTTCACCTCCCTCAAATCTCTGCCCAAAAGTCCCTTCTCAAAGAGGCACATGTCAAACACCCAAATTTAAACTGTAACCTGATCCCTGCTCCAACAGCCCTATAGACTCTCCTTATCCTGATTGATTATCCATAATAATTATCACCATCCAACAAACCGCAGAGCTCACTTATATTTTATGTTTATCATTTATTGTCTGCTCCTGTTCACTCCCACCCCCCACCCACCTCACATACACTAGAAGGTAAGTTCTAAGAGGGCAAAAAATGTTGCCTGTTTTATTCAGTGATTCATCCCAGTAACTAGAAAAAAGTATAGCATGTATTAAGAGTTCAATAAATACTTCCTGCATGACTGATAAAATGAATATATGACTTACAGACCTACCTATTATAACTGAGCTACGGGGTATTTTTCTGAAACATGCATCATCCATATTAAATGTGAAATATTGTACTAGGCACTATGGGTTAAAAAAAAAAAGGTATAAAGGAAGAAAAGACAAGAGTCCTTGATCTCAAACAATTTGCTCCAAAATTGCCTCCCAGGTTATTTTAGGATACCACACCCACTTAATCTTATCCACCCACTTCCTCCAACATCTGCTACAGACCTGCGTAAATTGCACAAGTTTACAATGGAAAGGAAACATGTCAGGGATCTGAGCTCTGAGCAGCTGAGTAGTCCTTTAAGAAAAGTTCTCACATAATTTTTTTACAACTCCATTGCACAGCTTATCAAGAAGGACCAGATAAAAAAGTGTAACTTGTGTATGCTCAATATCTGCTGTTATTAAAATGTTGTCAAATGTTTAGCTCACCAAATGAACTAATTCAAATGATCCATTTTCAATAAACAATTAACTTTAAATGTAAACATTTACAATTGATAATGACTGCTTAAACGAACATTCAATACACTTTTTTCAGACGTTTTAGGACTTCTAGTTTCCTCAAAATATAAATGAGGTGTCAGTAAATGACAGTTAGGCCCTATTTCCTTTCAGTTTTATCAAGGAAAAAGTGTGTCAGATCATATTAAACCCTGTGTATGCAATGTGATTTGACAATGACCAAAGCTTGTCATGGATTTTAATTCCTAAAAATACTACAACTGGCAGGGTATGGTGGCTCATACCTGTAATCTCACCACTTTGAGAGCCCAAGGCAGGAGGACTGCTTGAGCCCAGGAGTTCAAGACCAGCCTGGACAGCACAGTGAGACCCCATCTCTATTTTAAAAAAATTTTTAAATATATACTACAACATCTGTTTTAAAGTTTATTGTGGGAGGAAGAAAGGGTGGGGTGGGGAAAAGTAAGAAGATAGAGAGAAAGACAGAACCATATATTTGACACTCAACCTGTTCTTTGTAGGTGAGATGATGTTCA
Organism: Trachypithecus francoisi; assembly: GCF_009764315.1. Taxonomy (NCBI): domain Eukaryota; kingdom Metazoa; phylum Chordata; class Mammalia; order Primates; family Cercopithecidae; genus Trachypithecus; species Trachypithecus francoisi. Next base: position 47,809,656 of record NW_022681472.1, read on the forward strand.
TTTTACATAAGTACACTGTATCTAGTATGTCCTTTAATATATCCTAAGAAAGCAAGTTTTGTGAGGGTGACAAAGAGCTGTTTCTATTATTGGAATCTGAAAAACATGTGAGAGAAATGGCCAAAATAAAGGCCATGTTGGCCAAATAACTGAAATTGAAAATAATTACAAATTGGATATTATACAAGATAATGGTCATTGTCCTTCAGAGACAAGAGAGGAGAAATCCAGCAGTGTAGTTTGCAATATTACAGCGCCTAAGCCAAACAAATTAAAATTTGTGACACAGTGGCTAAGTCACATGTGACTCTGTATCATATAGGTCTCCTCTGGAGGCCTGTGGCCCAGCACACCCAGCACAGATTAGCAAAATGTACCTATCTCACCTGATCAGCTGGTTTTTCTTTCCCTCTCTTTCTAGTGGAACACAAATACTACCTAAGTCTCTGTATTTGCGGCATCCTGCAGAAGAGAACGAAAATACATATAAGGTGTGGACAGACAGTATCTGTCACAGCCTAGAAAGTTTCCCAAAGGCTGTTTCGCAGCAAGGCAACTATCTTTTACGACTTACTCTCAAACCACACAAGTTTATCACTCCTCTAAGATGGTGTTAAGAATTCAATTGGGGCTTACCTAAGGAAAATGATACATCTTAGGATGCAAAGTCAGATGCTTTATTCTGAACTGTGATGCCCACCTCCCAATCTTCTGTGGCCTTTTTCTGTGGCCTTCTCTCTCTTTTTCTGACATTCCAGCAAGAATACAGCAGCCACAAACGTGATTTCTCTCACACAACATGCAGATGTTAACAACCCTCTACAGTTCTGTGGGACATCAAAAACCATTTCAAGAATCTCATAAGTGCTGACTAAACTTGCCTGAATTACCCACACTACCTCCTCCACATTCCTTAAGCATTATTTGTTTTCCTGAATATCTGTAGGCAAAACATAAAACATAATCTACCAACTGAGGAGGGGGAGAACCTCTAGCCCAAAACAAATACCAAATAACTTATCCAACCTATATATTCAAAAAATTATGCCTAACACAATAAGTTGAACTCTATTTAGATATTCAATCCCCAACACTATCTGCTCCTACTCACAATCCCACAATCCTTCTACAGAAAGTTTGAGAACCTAAACATTACCTCATAGACTATGAAAATAGTTGAAGGGCTGTTCTTGCTATTAAGTGCATAATTCATGCAAAAACTAAGAAACTCCTTATTTTGTCCATTAGGGTACATTTAAAAAATTATCTTTGAAAGGCTTATGTCTAATAACCATGCAACTAGTAAAGTTATTATTTTATGAATTAAAACTTTTCATTGTAACTTTCATATAACCACAATTTTCATTCCAATTAATAAGGCAGTTTGGCTTCTTCAATGTTAAAGATATCTTGAGGAAAAAAAAGAAAATACACGTATATTTAAAGTAAAAGATATAATGTTATTTGTAAAAGAAATCAAATTCACTGAGATACATTTTTGTTAAGAAGAAGAAATCGGGGGAGGAAAATCTAGGTTGTTTTACCGGGCATAGATTTTGCCATATAATTCCTTGAGTATTTTTTCTTAAATAATTATAGATCAAGAGCAACAAACTACAGATGCTAAGTGCTACTATCATGGTAATATTTTAAGTGTTTTATTAAGAAGATAACAGTACCAGAAAAGGATTTCCAACTGGACACTGCTAACTGTTTAAATGTTCCTTGAAACTAACCCAAAAGTTTTATTATGATCCCTATGTCAGTGATAGATCAGGTACCTATTAAATGCTGGGCACTGTGCTGGGTCTCTTAATAAATTATCTCATTTACTTTTCACAAAATCCATGGCTTTAAGGTATTAATTTTTCCTTTCAACAGATGAGAAACATATGCTAAATAACTGGTTAAATAGGAGGTTAAATAGCTGCTCAAAATCAAACATCAAGCAAATGGCCAGGCCAGAATCCAACAGACATTTTTCTGATCTTAAAACTCATGTTAATTCCAATTCAACACGGTGCATCTATGGATTTAAAGGCTCATCTCATTCCTTTCAGGGTTAGTTAGTGTCCACTAAGTGCACGACACACAACAGCTCAAGTTATCCTTTCAAAGGGGGCAATTTAGATCATGTCACTACCTAGCTTAACCCTCTGATGGCTTCCAGACACACTTACAATAAATCCCCAACTTCTAGCAATGGACTGGCCCCTGAACTTGGCTCAAGCTACCCTGACCTTTGAAAATGCCAATCGTTTTCATCTCAAGGCTTTACAGTTGCTATTCCTCTGCTACTAAATCTTCCCATCACTCAGCTCTTAGCAAAAATCTCACCTATTTAAAGGTGTCTTCCTTGACAATCCAATCAAAATGAACTCCCCACCTAATAAGTCACTCTCCAGTCTTTTTTTTTCATTGTACTTATCCCTATCTGAAATCATCTTGTTCATTTTTCTGTTTCTTTGTTTATTGTCTGTCTCCTCCCAGTTCCAACACAAACGCCTGAAGAAGAGAGACTCACCCATCTTGCTCACTATTGATTCCTCATCATCTATAACAGTGTCAGACCCATAGCGTGAGCTCAATAAATAAATATTTGTTAAATGGATGACTGAACTCTAGGTGCCATGGAGACACAAACATAATTAGATACCAGCCCAACCCTCGAAAAGTGTTCAGTCTATAAGAGGACAACCATATGAATGATTCCGCAAGGCAAAATGTTTTAAGTGCCATATGTGAAATAACAAAGTAGTGTGTGGTTTCAAATAAGAAAAAAAATTAAAAATTATATACCAACATAATATTAAAAACTACTTATTAATTTCATCACAAAAAAGAAAGGAAGATAAATTAATGGAGAGAATACATACACACACATTCTCTCTTGCCGCTCTCTCTCTCTCACACACACACACACACTCTCTCTCTCTCTCTCAAGTTATTCCTCAGAGCGGAAATGCTCAGTTCAGACGCGGCTTGGAAGATATAAACATCATTGAAATTCAAAAGCAGTTCTGAAAGAGAGGATGCCTCAATTGGTATGCAAGGGATGTTTCCTCCCCCTGAATACATTATGAACTTACAGCATGCTAATATGCCATGCTATCATAAGCACCAGATGGGGCAGTAGGCAGTACATGTCCCATCAAACCTCAAGAAGATGTATTAATGTTCATGCTCTTTAAAAAAAAAAAAAAAATCCTTTGCCTGTGTCCCTAGACTTCCACATTTCTTAGCATTCAGTCACTTTCTCTCAAAGCACAGTCCTCCAGGGCTGCTCCTCTTCACCAGATGGTGCCAGGAGTCATTTCAATCTATTTTATCACAGGAGGCAAAGGCCACAAAGCGTGTCAGACTACACTTACTGAAGGCCTACCAAGCACAAAAGAGAACAACAGAAGATACAGGAGACATCAGAAATAAATCTTCTCGAGGCACTACCAATGAAACATTTTTTAATTACACTGAATGCTTATTTATGTTGAACAGAGAAAAATAAAGAAAATCTTTGTATATCTAAACTTCCAAGACTAACAATATTACTGTGAAACTGAAGTCTACCTAAATATTCTATAAAGAGGATTGCATAAACTCTAAAAATTATAAATAATCAGAAGGTGGCCTCAAAAAGAGGTAAAGGCATAATAATGGTACCTTCGTGCACATAAATAGACTCATTTGTTTAAAAGTAACTATCAAAACAAACCAACAAACCAGAATTTAAGTCGAAAGGCACCCTCTCTTGATTCTCAGTCAACTTAGCTGTGTGGGCATCTGAAACACTGTCAGAAACCAAGGCATAATTAAACAAATACATAATTTGTAATCTCTCAAGTATTTTTAAAAATACATCATTTAAAATAAATCATATTTCTCTATACAAGTCCACAGAAATAAAAAGAAAAAATAAAATTAAATGAACAATACTGATTTCCATACTTTTAAAAAGGACTTAACCTGGCTTATGTATGACCAAAAAGGGGCATTATCTCTAGAATATAAAAGGACACAAAAAATGTAATTTACAAAAGTGGGTTCCCCACTTGAATATGTTTAAGAATCCTCTGAGAAACTTGTTCAAACACAGATGACTGGGTCTATCCCCAGAGCTTCTGACTCAGTAGGCTTGGGGTGGGGCAGAGAATTTGTGTTTCCAACAAGTTCTCTGGTGAAGCAGACACTGTTGGTCCCCTTGACCCCATGTTGAGAACGTGGTTACACCATCCTGTACCATGCTTCCAAAGTGCTTGACTGACCCTGTAAGAGTCTTTAATCTGCTGAGAAAATTGGCAACATTCTTGTATCAGGAAACTCAATGGATAAGCTAAACTGACCTTCCAATAATTTTTATAATGCATGAATTAAGAGAAATGCTTACAAAGTATCTGCCAAATTAGCAAAGATTATTCTTTTAAGATATACTAAAACTCAAAAGTCTTACCCAACATAAGTGTTGAAAAAATGATAAAAGGGCAGAAACATTTAAAGAGAGCAGCAATTAAAATCATTCAAATTTTTAAAGAAAACATATTATATATAGAATGAATTATTCCAGCAATCACTCTAGAGTCTTTAAGATAAATTTTACTTGTCTATCAAATTGTTACTTATCTAGAAACTATTGGCTAAATTTATCATGTAAAAGATAAAAATATTTCATTAAGATTTCTCTTTTGATAAAATCTTACCCAGTATACCTGATGTGAGACTGAAACATTATACCCATCTTCCACTAGGTGACAAGAATGAAAAATGGCCAAACTACATGAAAACGCCCAGGCGGAGGGAGAGTTCATTTCCAAAATATCACACACACTGTCAAAAGTCCTTTATTTCTAATTTTAGTAATTATGCCAGAAAGTTTTAAGTGTTGTATGTTGCATTATACTTTTAGTAAGTATAATCACGATAAACTACATTCAATTTTAATGAACATGCAGCTAGCCACCAATAAAGTTGTGGGCCACAAAATAAATTTTCTCTGAAAGAAAATTCTCATTTGTAAAGACCACTTACTGAAAATTTTTGTAAGATTCATTTCTTAATTTTTCCCCTTGTTAATTAACATGCTTTGTATAATATTTTTTTCTTTTGAAATCTTCGTCCCAGTCTACCTCTCATCCACTCATTCATTAAGCAAATATTTGCTGACTGCCCACTCTATGCCAGGCTCACAGGTAGCCTAGAATGGAATTATTAGAACTAGAAAATCAAGATCTGAATGTAAATGGCAACTTTAACAAGGTGAGTTGGTGATGCTTACAATGTCTATTTTAAACAGTGAAGAAAAGAAGCTGTATCTTGGGATAACACAAAACTGAAGTAAAAGGTTATGCAGAATTCAGCTCTCCAGCAAAACCACCTACAAAGAAACATGAAAATCAGTACGGGTGGGGTGGGGAAGAACTGGGGTATAGACTCAGTGATGTAAATTGATGCCACAAATTAAAAGTGCTATTTATTAGTACCAGAAAAAAAAAAAAAAAAAAACAAGACAGGCTTTTTTCAGGCTCTCACTTAAGCATGTGCTGTATTATGTGATCACCATTCTAAGTTTGGTTATCTGGTTTCCACATTTGCAAATAACTGAGATGTGTAAAAGGGTGGCACACTGATAGAGAAGGGGTAAAGAGCTAACACAAAGATGAGACAGAAAATCCTATCAAGTGTAGGCAAAACTCAGAAAATCTCATCTAACCTAGACAACATGCATCAAGCACAACACTTGGCACTGTTTTGTGTAGGGTTAAACATCGTCCCCTATTTTTTAACTCCAGAGAGCATCGCCATCTGCCTTTAATAACCTCTTTATACAGGTACACAGCATATCTACAATCACTATTGACTTCCTGTGAAAGTCAGCAAGGCAGAATAACTGTTTCTACTTTTAAAACAAAGAGAGTGAAACTCTGGCAGACTGTAAAGTGACATGTTCACAGTCACAACACTAAATGGAAGAGTACTGATTCACACTCAGGCACGGACATTCTCGATTCTCTGTGTTTTTGATAGATAGCCTCATAAAATATAATATATTAATTGCTCATAATATAAACCCAAGTCACAAAGCTAAAGATAAAATACATTTAGCACAGGGCCAGGCATGGTGGCTCATGCCTATAATCCCAGCACTTTGGGAGGCAGAGGCGGGTGGATCACGAGATCAGGAGATTGAGACCATCCTGGCCAACGTGGTGAAACCCCGTCTCTACTAAAATACAAAAAAAAATTTATATATATTAGCCGGGTGTGGTGGCACTCACCTTTAGCCCCAGCTACTCGGGAGGCTGAAGCAGGGGAATTGCTTGAACCCAGGAGGTGGAGGCTGCAGTGAGCCGAGATTGAGCCACTGCACTCCAGCCTGGTGACAGAGCGAGACTCCGTCTCAAAAAATAAACAAACAAATTTAAAAAATAAAAAAATACACTCAGCACTAACTGATCAGCTTGTACGAAAACCATAGCCACTCAAAATGATTAGTAAATTCAACAATTTTAAATAAGTGAATGAAAGTAACTATGGCTTAAAGAGATAATCTTGCTCTCAAGAAACACTACAAAATGATTCAATTCTCCAAGAGCTTTCAGGAAAAAGTTTATTAACTTCACAATGACATGGTACCAAATGTTTTACACTCAGAAAATATGATCAAAATACAGATGTTTTTGAGACAAGGTTTCACTGTGTTGCCCAGGCTGGAGTGCCGTGGGGCGATCATAGTTCACTGCAAACTTGAACTTCTAGATGCAAGCGATCCTCCTGCCTCAGCCTCCAGAGCAGCTAGGACTACAGGCACGTGCCACCACGCCTGGCTTCCACTTTATGTTTAGCAAGCAAACACTGGTATATAAAGAATGCCTGGATAACTAAAAAGTTGGATTTTGCCTCTGACTTCTATCACTTTCTATATTTTATAAATCAACTACGTATTTGGAATATTCTAGGAAGTCAGAAGAAAATAAATATTGAATACAAAGTTTAACAAGTGTTTTCTATAGACAAAAATATTTGTTTTGATTCCCTCTATGTATTTTGTCTGTAGGCTACACAAATATAATGCTAAAGCAAAAGGAAAGAAAATAAATGTTAATAGGCCTTTCAAATGAAGTGTTACTGTAACTGCTAAGCATATAGGTTCAGATACAACTATAATAACTAAGAAACAATGTCCATTTCACAGAGTAAATGTCAGGATCACAGCCTTTCTTCCTTCCTGTCTTATCCTCATCAGGACATATTTAAACATTTCAAATGCAGGAATATATAAATTGTTACCGCAGTACCCTCAAATTTTACTATGTATTTTCCTCCTAATAATCTGAGAATCATTAAAGCAAATAAGTCCTGAGGAAGGTGGTAAAGTTAAATCAGGGAAAGTTCAAACGTAAGATAGCAAGACTCTCAGAAGCACAGCAATTGTCTTTTCTAAAGTTAGCACCCCCATCAAAATCATCCTAGATTGTGAAAAATGTTCAGTTTATTTTGTCAAACTCTTTAAGACTCTTGTTAAATCATAAACACATGATAAGGACACCCTCCTACATCCCTTCTTCCTAAAAAGCATTTTACCTGGCTGACTACATAGCTCTTAAAGTGAAACTCTTCCCAGTATCATGTTCTCATAGGTACTCTTAAAATTATTTTCTTCCATGAGTGTCGAGTACTCTGTATAATGTTAATAAACCACATAAAATTAAAAGAATCCCTCTAATAAAGTAAGCCAGACTACACTTATCACTTAGTCTTTAAAAGGGAAATGAGGAAAACAAAATCAAGCCTTCTAGAGAAAGCATCCCACAATTTTAAAAATCAACTGCTTTTTTTTTTTCTTGGCAGGAGGTGGGGGATGGCAGAAAAGATACCTGCTTTCTTAAGAATGTACTCATCTACTGGTAACACTGTGCCTGCTTTTCTAGGAGTTCCTGGAGGCAGAGCCATGGGTACCTAGCAGTCTCACCACCAAAAAACGTGGGTTTTTTTTAAGCTACACAATTTTTAACAATTTTGTCTGCCAAGGTGTTGAATATATTATTTGCTGTTCAATTTTCTACTAATCCAAAACACAGAAAACCATCCATCTGACCTTCCGATTAACAAAAGATAGCCAGGATGACCACATTCCAAAAGTCAAGAAAGGTGGTATTTCAGTTAATTTGTATAGCTTTGTCAGGGAGTAAATTTATGATTTCTTTTTTGTTCCTGTATCTTCATGTGCCCTATGATTTCTATTAGGCTTTTCAAAATAATGACATTAAGTCTCCTGATGCCTATTATTTCCATTGTTCTCTTCCAAGAGGAATAGTAACACACAGAGAAATAACCAGCATGCTAACCTGTTTTATCCAGGATCATCCTTGATGATGAAGGCTAATGCTTTTTCTGTTTTTATTTTTCAGCAAAAAGAACTCTACCTTCTATGCTACTATAATTCAGATTCAGATTCAAACATTCCCCTTTAAATGTTCCATCCAGCCTTCATTACAAAAGATCCTGTCATCAAGTCACAACATACCCGACCCCTCTCAAAAATAAAATAAGGAAACAAAAAAAAGAATTCAAAGTCCAGGGAATCCCGTCTCTACCATTTAACTTTACCTATGTCCTTTAGCAAACTGCTTAATTTATCTGATCTTCAGGTTTCAAACAGATCACATGGTAACAGAAACAATTTGTAAAGCTGTAGTGAAAAATCAGAAAGCATATACAGTGCCTAGCCCACGGCCTGGCATATATAGGCTTTCAATAAAAGGCTGCTCTTAGTATACTATCAGAGATTTATTCCGTTCAGAGACAGCGGTTATATATTCCCTTTGAGATTAAGAGGATTTTCTGATTCCTTTGATTGGAACTCTATGGGTTGAAAAACATAATTAAGCTAGACATTCTCAGAAAGTACATTTACATTAATATTAATTAATGCAAACAGCTGTTTGAGAAAGTCAGCACGATAAACCTGCTTCTTGGTCAGGTGTGAAATCCTATTGTTCTCAAGTTATGAGTCATTTAAGTTAATGACTTATTCCTCTAGATACGGTTAGCTACCAAAGAACTGCAACTGTACACAAAGAAATAGCTTTCAAGAAATACTACACCCACTGCCACACACAGAAATTGAAATCTAATAAAAACCAAAATGAATGCCCTATCCTTAGGATAAGAAAAACAAGCCAAAAAAAAATGCTAAGTTACAGGAACTGAGATCCAATCTGCAGCAAGTAGAAGGAGACAGGCAAGGCATTCCAATAGGCGTTCGCCTAGCCCCTTGTGCGTCCTTCCCCTATATCCCTGACTCCTAATCCAGTTGGGTGCCTCCCCTCTGGGCTCCTGCATGAGCTGCTATGTTCAGGCCCTGTTTACTTCTCTGCTGGGAACACTAGAACTCCAAATTTCTTGAGGGCATGGAGAGACTCAATCATGGTTATCTGGTATCTGACACATTTTGACCAACCTACCGAATTTCCTCATTACAGCAACTTTCTGTTGTCATAGCCTTACATTATTGGTTCTGCTTAATACTCTCTTAATTAACTATATATAGGTTCCCTAATTCCCAAACAATTATAAAATAAACCTAATAGGCACACTTTTGCCATAGGCCAAGTGATTACTGTCACAGAATTTTCTCCCAGGTAGCTCTGCAATCCTAGAGTGGGAGGGGAGAAAGTATATGATGAGAGCAATCCAGGACTGAAGATAAAAGACAACAAAGTAAGACTGACACTAATATGCTAACATGATTTAATGTACATTTGAGATTCACAAACAGCATAGTAAAGAGAATGTCCTCAGAAGATCTTACTTTCATAAACTACCTGAACAAGTCCCTTAATCTCTAGGAGTCTCAGTTTCAACATCTGTAAACTGAAAGTGCTCATAAGATAAACCTTCAAGCTCTAAAATATATTTGTTCCCCTGATGGCTCAGAAGGCTTTTCAGAAAATTATAATTACAGCATCTTCTTTGCAAACATGCATTAACAGTGCAGTGATAAGACAGCTAATAAACACTTCTAGGCTATATAATGTCTACTAAGCAAATGTTTACTTTAAGAAATAAAAATAAGTAGTTGTCTTATGAAATCTTAAGATGTCATAATCATCACCCCCTTCAAGAAAAAGATTAAACAATTATCATTTTCAATAGACCATTAACTGCACAGGAAGATGGCCTGTGAAAGTTTCCAAATATCATTTTACACACATAAAACTAAAAGGCCAAGTACTCTGAAATATTAACAGAAAAGAATGTAAAGAGAAAAAGGGAGAGAGTTTCAGGGTTTGAAGGGAAGCTGGATTGTCTACATGTCTGCCTCAAAAAAGTAATGCTGCACAATCTACATTTATAATTGGGTACTTACAACTTACATAGTTTTCTTCTATAGTTGGCACAAGGCTTGTTTGATATAGCAAAGAGCCTAATACAATGGCAAACCAACTTGCAAAGTAAAATAGAGTGTCAGTGAGTGGACTGCTGTGAGTGTTTTTATTCTTGCATAATAGCATTTAGATGCATCTATTAAAAAAATAACCAAGTGCATTATCCAAATGTTCAGTTACTAGGGATACTAACAGTTGTCTGTCCGTGGCAATTTCATTTCTGTTTTTTTACACAAATCATCGCTTGCAAGCATTGATGTTAAAAACAGAAAAATAGTCTAGTACACAGTGGCTATAAATGCCAAATCAATTTTCAGCAGATAATAAAGTCCATGTTTTACAATCAGCAATGCACTGTTTTACTACCCAAAAATGTAAGCTAATAATATATAGCTCTACTAAATGGAAAATGCAGATATGCTGTTAAAAAATGGGCCGGCTGTGAGAGGATGGATCATTTCTGCAGGGACCTTCTTAAAGCTATGTGTAAGTGTTTTGAAAATATCACATGATGTGGCCATGTGTTAAAAATTACAGCCAGTTAAGTTCTCTGCTAAGGAAAATATGTGGGCAATTTATGAAATGCACTCCAGGATGGAGATGTCTTAAGTAAAACCAGATTTTGAAAACAAACCTTTTTTTTCTCTCTTTTGGAAACTTGAACTTAAAAAAAGTTCCAGGCACATCTGGAGAGCAGGACCATTGAGAAAGGGTGGTCTGACCTAATACTAGCCATCTTCTAAAAGAAAAAGCACTATTTCTGGGCTACAGGGACTGTGCTCACTTATTGTCCTTTTAAGGAAATAGTCCTGAAAGCATTTTGTAGGTCAACATATGTTCTTTGATAATATTATACAAAGATTCATAAAAATGTAAGTGTTTCAGAAAGCTTAGAGTCACTGCCTCCTGAAACAATATAATGCCCAAGGTCTCCCAGCCTTCTCATAAGAAAACATTTTCCTTTTCTTAAATACAAGGATCTAATTGTTACAAAAGTAACAGGTAGTGAAATGGTATTTCTTTATAATAAGTTAAATAATTTTGAAATAATCTATTTCTTTAAAGCATGCTTAGCCTCTTTTGACTTTTATGGAATTCATTTTGAAACAAATATGCTATCAACAGCTTTAAAAACATGTTTTTTAAAACCAAAATAGTTCTAGAAGCTCTTAAACTAAGACTTTTTAACTTACCCACCCCCAAAGATTGGTGGTATGTCTGAATAAGATCAGTTTGTGCACATCTGTTTCCAGGGATCCTCAATTTTATTAAAAAAAAAAAGGCCCTAGATATGACAATTGTTACATCATGTCTGAGACAACCAGGAATTAGTTCTGATACTTGAACTACCAAATATATATGTGTGTGTGTGTGTGTTGATACATAAATTAGTCATTTTTTAAGCAGTCGATGATATCAGAGTGCATAGAACACAACCTTTTAATCTTCTACACATAATGTCTTAATTAAAAATATAAAACCTGCCCAAGATGGCTAAAATTATCCATTAAAATGGACCTATATGTATGGACTAAAATAAGCTAAAAACACATTTAGAGGCAGTCCATCCGATAGTAGAATTAAAAAGTACAGATGGGTGTCAAAAATAGCCAAGTGTCAAATCTGCTCAAGTATCGCCATTCTGGCACATGCTCATAGTCACAGCTGTTAATATATTCTATGTATCCAAGTACAAGGTTTTCTAACACAGTTGATGAGACAGAAAGAGAGAGAGAGAAGCAATGCCCACACTTCAGGCTATTGCTGTAGAACCAGATGTATTAACAACACTAAAACAAACTTATCAATGACCCTAAATCCCTAAATATAGTTCAATGCTTTTTAAATAAGGGTGCTTTGAAGCTTAAAATACTGCAATTAGCTAGAATTTGCAAGGGTCCTAACTAATCTCTTTTACCTATTATAATTCACAAATGGCTTTGGTTTATTATGGGGTTTTGTTTTACAAAATTAACATACAGACTCTTCAAAATGCTGATAAATCAGATCATTTAACACATTTATTAACAGCATAAAAAGATTTGAATCATGACATAAAAATCATATAAATGTGCTCAATATTCTGGTGAAATAAAAAACACAGGCACTTTCACATTGATTCTGTATTATATACCCAGGGCACATTACATCTTTAGTTGCATGGTGCATATAAATCAAGATGAAAGCTTAAAGAGTTAAAATGACCTTTCAAAGACCTCAGTCATTGTCTTTTTGTAAATTGATTTTACCCATAAGTCAGCTACATACATTACTAGTCTACTAATGAAAAAGTGCAATTCTGCCACAAATGCATCCTTTCTGCATATATATCAATAATGATTAGGATGGACTATGAGACACATCCTAAAGGGAAAAACATTCTTCAAACAACTGGCAATACCTACACACAACTGTGGCTGCAGAAAACTGGCAGATAATGTTTGAAAACACCATCTGTGAGGTGTACAAACTCTGTGACCAAGCACAGCCTCTTCTGCCTGTCCTACCCAAATACTCCACACAAATCGGCCAGCTGGAGGATCTCTATCTGCCGTCTTTTTTATCTGAAGACAGGAGACTCCAAATTAAGCACAGGGCAATGTAGACAGTTTTTGAGAACAGCCGAAACAACCTTCCCCCAGCCAGCCTTCTCCATAAGCAGAGCCTTCACTGGCAACAATCATAGAAACACTCCGGGCTCCAAAGATAATATTTTTCAGAGAATACTGACATGCACTAAATTTCCAGGACAACAGCTTCACTAATTCAGTAGGCTTTTTATTTTAATTAACCAATTTCAATTATTCGTCTGATGACATCTAAGGGCTGTGATTTAGGACAAGACTGAAATTCCTTGTAGTTCCAAAGCTTCCTTCACTTTCTCTGACATAAACAGCTTTTTAAAGAGATCTTATTCCAGGATTCCGCCATAATCTGAAAACTCTCTCCACAGATGAAATTTCCAGGACACCAACTACAGATGATAGTCACAAAATCTTCAACAGAAACAATACTTCTTACTTAAGCTATCCGGCAAACATCTGTGGTTGTACGACTCCCTCAGGCTTTAAAATACATCTCCCAAATTTCAAAAGCAAGGGCTCCACACCCTGTACCCCTCCATGTATCCAGATCTTGATGTTCTCTTTATGCTACCTTCCAATCACATCTCTGTCACCCCCAGCCTCTTGCTGCCCACATCAGATACAATACGCTGTGGGGCAGAAGGTATTTTCCATGCATAATAGAAAGTAAGCTTTCTTCATTGGAAAAACAGAGAGAACACAGAACAGGGCTAACTCACCAGGCATCCTTGAATCCAGCGTACCACACAGAAAGTGGCTGTCTCCTAAAAGCAAGCGCGTTCCGGGCTCATGCCTCCTGTTCTGGAATGAGTGGCAGCAGAGAGGAGGGCCATCAGAGGGGCTGGGGCGGCATCGCCGGAGGCAGGGTGCTGGGCGCGTGCGCCTGCCAGGCAGAGACAGATGGAGAGCTGACACTCCGGATTGCACTTGGAGCAGAAATGTGGAGGATGACAGGAGCACATGTGGCCTTGAACCCAGCCCTGTCTCTTCAGGCAGAACAATGACAGGGATGTGTGTGCAAAGTATCACAACCCCTACCCTCCCCTTAGCACTCTACCTCTCTCCGCAAGTTTCAGAGCACCAAAAAGCAAAAAGTGAAATTCGGAATGATAAGCTAAACGCCGAATAATTTATTCACCACCACCCCCATCCTGTTCAAGGTTAACCCTTATTTTGCCAAAAGATAGAAATATAGACCTGGCCCCCTACCACCGCTCACAATAAAAGGCTTCCCTTCATCTTCTCATTTTCACAGCCATAATTGGGAACTATATTAAAAAAAAAAAAAAGGCATAGACCTCAAAGCTTGTTTATTCAACTGGAAATCCCAAACAGTCTACAAACATTTTTATAAGACTTTGTAGATTGTGACAGTTTATCATCCTGAACAAAGTATCAGAATCATTCCTTTTGTCAGCTTCTCAGTAGTATGTGTAAAATAGAACACTTTTTGGAAGCAGAGCTGACCACTTTTATTTTACTCGAGTGCTTTTAACCCCCTGGGATCCCTGGGTTGATCTGCTCCAAACATTTTCAGCTTACTTTCCTCTACCTTGCATAGAGATCCATGGGAGATAAAAACAAAATCTTCATTGTAAAGCCTTTTCAAAAGCTGAACAATCATGTCCTCCTGATTTCTGATTTTCTTTGCACACCCCTAAATGTTTATCCTTCCCATGAATAACACATACCCAGCCAGGTTCAATGGACTCTTCCCTATTAAGCTTTAATGGACACCATGATATATAAAACTAGGAGCCTTTGTTATAGTGCTTTATCTAAAGCTGGCTATTTTCTTCTCAGCAGTCCCTCTTTAGTCCTTTGTAAAACATCTCTGCCTCATAGGAGAAACATACGCCTGTCTGCCTTGCATGCCTTTTCTAAACACACAACAATGCCAGGCAGAAGTAAAATACTGTTCTCTCCTAAAACTCTTCCTCAGTTTTACACTTGCAAATCTTCCCTAGGTCTGTGTTTGTTTCAACAACAGGGCACATGATGAGGTAGACCCTCAGGTTTTACCTTTCCAATGTATGCACAATCCACTATCAACACAGAAACAATTCCACTCAGGGTCCTCTGATCAGCCTGCAAGCTCAATGAACATGATAGACAGTAGCATTCCCGTTAACTCTTGCCATTCCTTCACAGTCCTCAACATGTCCTTTACTTACCCTACACTTTCCATATGCTTTTAGCCCTTGTCAGATGGATTTCCACACTACTTGCTATCTCCAAAAAATTCTGAAAACAGAGGCAATAACTCTGACTTCTACCTACTCGATCTTCCTACACCTCTTCCCAAGAGTGCACACAACCTGTTTCAAAGCATACCCACACACACTCTCCCTCTGCACAGACTAAAAATATATTCTCTTTGATAAACAGTGTCAATCAATAAGAACTTCTACAGCCCCTAAATACTATACCCAAGAAGGGCTGCTTTATCCAGCGAACCCCTCAAAAATCCATCTTTGTCAGAGACAACTTGTAAAAAGACTACAATTCATAATGATTACTCTGTCCTGTCACTAATAGTATACTGCACCCTATTTATGAGGCCAATCTTTTTGTTCATCTTAGTTAGATGTCACTTGTAATGAGGTTCTCTGTAATGGATTTCAGTACAGTTAAGCACCAAGCTCAAACATTCTTATGACAGAAAGCTTTATAGCAGGCATGAGTGTGATAATCAATTAAGTCCTGCTATAAGGGCCTTTATGGAATCCAGCATCCTAAATCAGTAGATTTTCATTTTTTAAGAGAGTATTTTTAAAAAGCCACTTAATGCTACATGCCACTGATTTTTCTTTTTTTTTAGTACTATACTTATGTTAGAAAACATTTTCACGGTGGGAAACCCAACCTTTCATCAATATGCATGGTGAATCACTTCTAAAACAGAAAATCATATGACAAAATGCAATACACTTTTGAGAAAACTGGATGATATCTGGTTTTAAAACGGGGTCTTAATATCGGTACACTGCAAGTCCCTAAACCGCAGCTCAGAAAATTGAACTTCCATATGCTGTGTGATTATGTATCTTTTCTATGTGTAAAAAGGCTTTTTAAGCTGTTATCTGACTACAGTAATTGCCACTTTAAATTGATCCACGTCAACAAAACCTGGATCCCTGGAGATTCTCACCTAGAAGTCTGATTGCAGAGGGGCCTAGCTGAATGTGTGTGCATCTGAGAGTAGTTCAGCATTTTCTCAAGGAACCAGTTTCCTCCTCTTATTCTTTAATCCATGGAGGCAAGAGAAGCAGAACCCCATTTGGCAGTTCTCCCTGAATAGGGAAACCTGGATACGTAGTTCTACACAGTTACTTAGACAGAAATAACTTTCCGTTCATAAAACAAAAAAAAAGAAAAGGAGGATATGGAGCCAAGATCTCTAACATCCAAACTGTATAATAAAAATAGACAATCAATAACGTGATGAATGCATTTATGCAAGTGAATGGAGAAAAACAATATATATTGCAAAAGTTTTCTCCAGTACAAAACACTGGCATAAGGAAACATATTTTATAAAACTAAAATATATCCCAATTAATAACAAAGAATACCTTACTCACCAATTAAGTACTTCCTCAGGAGAACCTCATCAGTTAACGTGTGTCACTGAATTAAGAACACAGCCCATTTTTAAGGCAATTTTTTTAGAAAGAGTCATCTAAATCTACACTTTCCAAACCAGTAAGTTTAATCAACAACAAAATGCTGGGTTCCCACAAAAGCAAATACGTAAGTTGTTTTCTGACAACTTGAGATCATTCATTAGAAAGGCATTATGGTACCATATTATTCCAAGGTATTTTTCACTTATGTCCATAACAAAACTTCCATTAAATACACATTTTTCCTTTGTTCAAACATGACTTAGCAATAGGGACTAGCAGTCTACTGACATGGTCTGCAGTTCAGGAAAGCTCTCTACACTGGTGAAGGGAGAATTTGAGTTAAAACCTTTCCACAGGTCTTCTCAACTTTCCTCTGGGCTTCTAGCAGGCTGTTGTGATACACTGTGACTTCACACAGTGGGTATTAAGTGAGTTAATTCAAAGGAGCTGAAACCTCATTGATCCTAATTGAAAGCAATACACCCAACCAAATACTTTCCTACCCCATCTGCTCTGGCCTGCCACCAGCTATTCAATACAAGAGAATTAATAGTTTCAGATATTCTAACTGACCCAATAAAGGCACTCATTTAAGCAGGGCTGCATTAACAAAGTGAAAAAACAAGGGCAAAATGGGTTCAAATGGAGCATTTTACTCCTAGTTGGCTTTAACAAAGCTGAATAAGGCTTATTCTGACTTTTTGTGTGCAAGACTTGATAAACTGAATGAGAAGGCACTCAATGATCACCCAACGAGCATTGATGAATGGTCATTAAGACCCCCCTGCTCTTACAGGAGACCCTTCCACAAAGTGGCGCACCAGCTTGAAAGGGCGGACTCACTAATGTCCAGATTTCTCCGCTTGCTTGTCCCACTTTCAATTTCAGACCACTGGCCACCAAATGAGGCTGACATATTGGAAAATAATGTTTTATGGGCGAGTGGTAAAAAATAAAATGGAGGCATTAGCTCTGCTTTCAAATTCAAATCTGCTAGTTTTGTCAGACCCCAAAGGTTTTGATTTTCCACCCAGCTGGAAGCTATTAGTGTTTTCTAAAGGCATCCCACTGACAAGGCAAACCTACCTAATGTGTGAGTTGTTGGGCTAAGGGAGATGGACCTCTCTTTTGGATGATTTCCTAACTTCTCATCACTTTGACAGTCAATTAAATAGATACAACACCTAATAAAAATGTACATTAATTTGTTTCTGCCACCGAAAGCCATCTGAAACTGTATTAAATAAAAGCCGTAATAGATTGTCCCCTGACAAAGATAAATCCAATTATACTTTGTCTGCAAAAAAACACAAATGGTTTGTTTTCGTTAGGCTACAATGTAAAATACAGCCAAGCACAAGAAATAAGTGAGACAGAGGGGGGAAAAAAGAAAAAACTAAGTGAAAAAGTTCATTGAAGTATTCCATCAAGGTTAAGAGGTTATCTGTCATTTTAGCTGCCTTATATAAATGTCTGTTGTAAACAACTAAACACATTTACGCTATTCCCTCCAATATTTCCTTTGGGGGAAATGATTGGCAAGCATTTGCACCTCCTCAACTTTCAGCCAACCCACAGAAGAACCCCCAAGAACTCTGCTTAGATGACAAAAGAACAGGAGACATGATTGCCATCTTAAGAATTTGAAGGGTGTATAAACATCATGGGGTCAACGGGTTATTTAGGGCTGTCCAATAGAGTCTAAGTGCTAGCAATGAGATGGAGTAAAGTAAAAGAAAACATGCTGGATAGAGGAAACCTGTCTTAATAGGTGATTATACAGACATTACAGAGGCAGAAAAGCTTTACTGCCTGAATCACTTGCAACTAGTCAGCCAAAGCACTATAGAACACAGTGGCCCATGGAGGACATGCCGTAGGTCTGTTAGGAAATCCTCATCTACCAGGGCAAGTGGCAAGCTGAGAGCTAAGAAGTCACAACCCCTAGCCTTCACCTATGACTTATGTCAAACTCACGGACTCAGGCCACTTTGATTTTTGCATCTCCATCAGTTAAAGTGAGTTAATAAAGGACTCTATAACTGTACTTTGAAGATTCCAATGTTAAAATATTTTAAATGACTTCCTAAACTGATAAGCCAAATAGTCTCTATGATATTCTTTTTTCCATCTTCAGTGTCTACAGAATAAAATATTAGTGATATCATTCTGACAGTTTTTCAAGCAATATATTTGACTTTTAACTCTGGTTGAAGTACAATGTCCTCTTATACATGAATAAAACGATGTGCATTAGTACATTTAAGTTGTGTGTGCATTTATGTGTATGTGCACAAAAATGAAGTCTGTTTAAGACAAAATATCACACTGAAAGTAAACAAAATCTATATTCATAATTATTACAAATTGTTTCTGATAGTGCCGATGCCTTTAAATTATGACGATATATTGTAGTTCATTTCCACTAACTTAT
Organism: Trachypithecus francoisi; assembly: GCF_009764315.1. Taxonomy (NCBI): domain Eukaryota; kingdom Metazoa; phylum Chordata; class Mammalia; order Primates; family Cercopithecidae; genus Trachypithecus; species Trachypithecus francoisi. Next base: position 47,828,686 of record NW_022681472.1, read on the forward strand.
TTTCAATGTCTAATATTTTAAAATTTTTTGAAATGCTATAACAGCTTTTAACACTTGCACTGATTAAATTTTATGCTATTTAACACGAATTTTAAACATACTATAATAATACAGTTAAAGATAGATGCCTATATAGGCACTAACAAGAGGTTAAATTGTTTTTAAAATGTTTAAGTAAAACACTTCCTTATTAATCCACAAGGCTGAACACTAGCTAGGTTAACTCTTGTTTTTTTCCAATAAAAGCATTTCCCATAAAAACAATTCCTAAAAACTATACATTTGCAATGTAAATCTGCAAATAAGTTACCTTCTACAGTTTTCTCATATTTTGTATAGCTACAAAAATCACTCAGATAACATGTAAGGCATCCTAACTACCCATCTCTTATTCATTTGACAAGGACTGTAACACTATATAGAAAACCTTTGTTTCAATGTCACCACCTCCTCATCTTGACTAATGGCGAGTTAGTTTTGTTAAAACGCAAGGGTGATGGCGTATGCTCCAATGAACTTTCCCTCCTCTCAGCACCAGAGACAAAAACCTGCAGCTCTGCTCTGGTGCAGGCAGCCATCTGGACAGCTTTCCCTCAAAGCCCAGCCCACACCACACTGCAGGCAAAATCGGAGGGCTCGAGAGCTCTGTGGGGCTATTCATGACATACCAATTTCACATTTTCTGCTTGTACGCTTGCAACAATAAATGCTAATGAGGACTATGAATGACAATTTTAAAGACAATAAAAAGGTCTCCAAATCCCTTGCATATGGAGACACTGTTTTCAAAACTTCACCTTCTGTTACAGAGCTGTGAGAGACTGCAGGAGAAAAAAAGAATAACCTAAGGAAAACAATAAGATGATCAAAGCACAACTGAATCCTTAAGATTTCCAGAGAAAGCAATCTGTGTTAAGCCCAGCAAACAACAGATCTTACCACCGCTATGTACAACCCTATGAATACATGAGATACCTTTAATCTCTACTCCCTTTGCCTTCTGTAGACATGAAGCTTAATAAAAGCAATTCTTGATGAACATTGATTATATTCATTATTTTGGAGCCTGGGAATTCTAAGGATAGTATTTGTCCAAAAATAATTATAGTAATCATCATCATCATCATCATCCTTTGCCATAATATTTAACATTCCACATATCTTTAAATAAATTGAAAAGCAAACTGGTTCTCTTATAATAATATCTATTCTTAAAAATAATGCAATTGTTGTGGGTGGTGAAATTATATACAATATTTATTCTCTATTTTTTTATTTTTCCGTATTTCCCAAATCTTCTAAAATGAGCATGTATTATATTTTGAATTTTTAAAAAATGTTACTTTCAATACATGGAAAGAACTGAACAAATGACATGTAAATGTTTTGACCTAGATAGGAATTAAACTATTTTACACAGCAACAAAAATAAAACAAAAGATTTCCCTATAGTTCACAGAAATTGTCTAAAGAGTATTCTTTTCATTAACAAGGATTAAAACACTTTCAATAAAATCCACCAGGTGGAGCAAACACACAGCAATAAAAAAAAAAAAAAAAATCCCAGAATTTTTTTCATCATGTTTTCTTTCACACGACTTTCATCTCTAACAAATTCTCCACTTCTATCTCTCCACATTGCAAATTATCAAAATCTATGCATACATACTAATCTGCCACATTTGTAAACAATTCAAACTTACTCAAAAATGAATTTTAGTTACAACGAATTATAATACAAATGTTCACTCCAAAACCGCTCTATTTGTTCAAATAATACCCAGCATAGTATATTTGCTTTTATAGCTTCTTAATTGCATATACCAAAATCTTATTAAAATTATGTATTATTGTACCTTTTTACCCAATATACCTAAATGTCCTTTGTTCATTCCGATTGGTAAATTGACACAAATCCACAATTATTTATATGTTTTTCCGTCACTTTCCAGAGTAATTCACTGCCTCCCATTCTCTTCTACCACAGATTTTTTTTCTTGTACTTCAGGTCACACTTATTGATCACCCTCAGTTCAAGGCTCCAAACCCAAATTCTTTCATTTCTGACACCACCTGCAAGCCACAATTCTCCCCATTCAGTTTTCAAAGACTTCCACATTTTTCTCACATTATACACTCTCTGCTGCCAAAGCGTAATGCTACACATGGTCCTAATGTTACTAATGTTACCTGCATTTAAGAAGAGTCCACGTGGACAGAACTACAAAAAAGTTGGAGCTTGAAAGAAACCTGACAAGAGTTTGTTGGAGGAGGAGAACACTAGTTAGGAATATTGACTGTGGCTTAAAATATATTTATATGTTTTCTTTTTTCATATTTATACTGATGTTGAAAAGAGAAATACTCTTAAAGAAATGCAGCAGGCTGATACATAAATAAACACGCACATGCCTGAGGATACACATAACACTTATGGCAGAGCTACTTACGCTGTGCATAATAGATCACGATGATGCCAGCTCCATCACAAGGCGCACCAGGCTAATGCAATTATTTAAATGATTATATATGTTTTACTGGAGTGGTAAACAAATACATAAAATATTGACATTACTTCCATAAATACAATATGAAAAACAAGTTTTTAGAATAATTCCCACTAAAATCTTCCCTGCAAAGCCCAATCTCTTTATTATTTGCAAAGGACAGAATAAATTCCCTGGAGCTGTGCTTATGCACTAGGCAAAGGTATATACTGCTCTCTTTACATGCCCATAACTCCTATTAACATTAATGGGAGGCACATACGTGCATCTAAAGGGTAAATGCCCTTCAGTCTGCATGACAGAATCCTAATGAAGTAGTTGGAAAAACCAAATCACTGCACATGTAGTCACACTTTCCCCTCCCTTTGCAGCAAACACCATCACCACCACCTTTGTTCCCCAACCCACAGCAAAGACATTTCATCAGCCCACAGTGTGGACAGAGAATCTGCTGGATTTCCTCTTGGTAAGATAAAAATCCTCTTATATACATGGGATCTCCCAAATGGCTCCATCTCCAAGCACTTCTCAGAATATTTATCCCATGTTACCCCCAAATTGGCCACGTATTACTGTGCAAATATTATTTCTCACCACCCCCAGCTTTGTCAAAGAGTGTGGCCCCTCCCACAGCAAATGTCAAAGACCATATTCCAATTCCAAGAAAAGGAAAAAAAATCCAAGTGTAAAAGTTTTATCACCTTTTTAAAAAAGTGGACTATTCTATTTTCATGGGCAGATTAAGATTCCAAAACCACCTCATAAAAGCAATCTCTGAACTACTAGCTCCACACCAGACTACTAATGAGTCTGACCGGAAAAGAGCAACACACATAGGACACTATATAATGGGAACTCAGAAAATAAGAACCCAAGAAACTAAGGCCAGCCCTCTACTGGTTAACGTCTGTTGCTGCTGAAACAGATTGTTTCATAGCAAGGCCAGAAGTATAAAATAAAGCCAAATCCTTAGATCTTTTTTTTTTTAATCAAGCATGTCTGTCAGTGTGGTCCAGAAGGGGAGAGCAGGGGACACAGCATTGGCAGGAATCTCAAATTCCTGACCAAACCCTCTTCCACACAATGCCTCCCGAAAGAAAGGAACCTAGGGTTTGAGCCAGCCTGACGCTGGCGGACAGACAGGGCTGGCCTTGCAGGATGTCAGAGCGCCAGGCGGCTGTGAGAGATACTGGGTTTTCACACACTCCCAGCCTGACTGTTTTGCTCTTCAGGTAATTAAACAAGGAAGCAGGGCTGCTGGGTATGAGCCTGACCCCGAAGCTGCGGCTCCATGGTTCTGCATATCAACTTCCGCAAGAACTGCCCGGAGCATCAACAGAACATTCTCCTCTCACTCTCTCTCATTTCCTTCTCCACCTCTTCCTAAAGCTGACCCAGAAACAAGTCCTGCCTACAAAAACATCCAGAGAAAGGTCTGATTTTATTTGTCACAAAAATCTCTATGCTATTCCCAGTCATTACCCTCCAAATTTTAAAAAACAAAAAACTATCCTAATAGCAGGAACTTCATAAAAATTCATATATACCAAATCTATGTAAAATGCTGGTCTCCTAATCAAGATGGATCAAAGAAAATTATACTCAAATAATTATAATTTTTAACACGCTTGATTAAAGTGTAAATCTTCAAATTCAAAGAAGGCTCACCAAGAAATAAATAATTTTGATAGTCCAGTTTATGAATTAAACATTTGTTGTGTCATGTAATTAACATTTTAAATTTTGATAGTGGTAATTAATGTAAGCAAATACCATCTACGATCTGGTTTATTATGTTTCATCAAAAATTTTATTTAAACAAAGCTCTAAAATATTTCATGTGTGCAAAGTCTCCATTAAAACTCAGCAATATCAAACATATCCTTTAAAAGATAAGAAATTGGTATATTTATACATGTATATATATAATTAAACAATGATTAGAATCATATAAATAATATCTTCTTCTTTCATCTCAAAATCCATAGAGTAAAATATTGGCTGAAAGAGACACAGACCAAAAGAGAGAAGAATACAAAAGCATGCCTGCTTGTCTGTGTTCAACACAAAGAACATTAAATGAAAACAACTGGCATGCTGCCAAATTCCTATAGAGGCAAAGAGATTCAAATAAATTGATTTCACGCATCACACTGACCTGGGATCAGTGTGCAGTGCTACAATAAGCTCAAAGCTCCATGTGGGGTAAAGCCCATTAATGCTATCAGACCCCTCAAACATGACCAAGAAAAACTAAAAATAAAAGCAGATACTCTCTAAAAGCAGCAATTTTACTTAATAAAATAACTTTCCTCTTCCTAACAAAGACGCCAATATATAAAGGTACATAGCATCATCTACATCAACATTTTTAAAATAACCCTTTTTCAAAATACAAATGTAGCTTTTGAAACCCACACAATAGGTAAAAATTGATACTACCTATATATCCCATTCCATGATATGAATGAACATAAACACACACCCTTTGCAACAAAAGTTTCCTGTCATTCTTTCCTCCCAAGCTGCTTCCTCTTACACCTTTTAGAAAGCATATGGATCTTTTTAATATGCCAAATACTACACCCTTCTTAGAACTGTCCTCAATGGCTTATGACAGCAAGCTCCTCAGGGCAGACTACCACTCCTAGGTGTCCCAAATATGTCTGGTCCCTACAATGGCAGGAATTACAGGAGAACAGCTCCTAGTGGCATTCTAGAGGACCAAGCACTGTGTCTACCTTGGATATGCTTTAAAATACCAGGTGGGAAACACACCAGCTTGCTCATTTTACCAGCTTCTACCCAAGCTGGTGGCATACCTCTTTAGTATCATTTCCCGCCCCCCTGCCACCCAGCCACTGCCCTAACAGAGGCCCATCTTCAGGAGACCCCAGCCTGCTTCAAACTTGCTACACTGACCAGACTCTCTGGCGCCACCTCAGGCCATTCTCACTCACAATGCCGACTGTTCAGCCATGGGTAGTCCTTTACTTTATCTGCTTCTAAATTACAACTCCAAAACTCTAAAAGCCCAGGGGATTCCAGGTGTTCTAAAATGTAAAGTATGTGATTTCTGTTTTCTCAAATTCTTGAGTGTGAATCCCATATTGCTATACACCTAATATTATTACAAAGAGGAAAAAAAAAAACTAGGAGTAATTATTATTGCTATTATATTTATTCATTTATTTAAAAACAGGGTCTTGCTGTTGCCCAGGCAGGAGTGCAATGGTGCAATCATAACTCACTGCAGCCACGAACTCCTGGGCTCAAGCAATCCTCCCACTTTAGCCTCCCAAGTAGCTGGGACTACAGGCATGCGCTATCACACTCGCTTGAATTTTTAATTTTTTTTGTAGAGATGGGGTCTCACTTTGTTGCCCAGACTGGTCTAGAACTCCTGGGTTCAAGCAATCTTTCTGTCTCAGCCCCTCAAAGTGCTGGGATTATAGGCATGAGCCACCACGCCCAGCCTAGAAGTAAATTTTTAATGCCACATGGAAAACAAAGAAAACCCAACAGTTATAAAATAGGTCAATACAAATATGTGTATGTGTATACACACATCATGTTTAAAGTATGTACACACACCACACATACAGGAGCGTAGGAGAGAAAGAGAGAGGAAAAAAAGAAGAAATTGCACATCGTGGTCCGGGCGCGGTGGCTCAAGCCTGTAATCCCAGCACTCTGGGAGGCCGAGACGGGCGGATCACGAGGTCAGGAGATCGAGACCATCCTGGCTAACACGGTGAAACCCCGTCTCTACTAAAAAATACAAAAAACTAGCCGGGCGAGGTGGCGGGCGCCTGTAGTCCCAGCCACTTGGGAGGCTGAGGCAGGAGAATGGCGTGAATCCGGGAGGCGGAACTTGCAGTGAGCTGAGATCCGGCCACTGCACTCCAGCCTGGGCCACAGACTGAGACTCCGTCTCAAAAAAAAAAAAAGAAAGAAAGAAAGAAATTGCACATCGTGTTTCTGATACATGATGCTGGGGGTTCTGTACATGAATAACAAATAAATGCATTAAAAAATTATATTAAGATATGTGTTCTTGTCATGCATTTTTGCTTTCAATATAGATCTTCCATGCTGCAATGGTTCATCGCCAGCAGGCCACAGATATATTCCACATGACCAGAAAGGAATAGATTGTGATGGAATGCATGTGGGTAAAGATAGTAACTCTATATATCTGCAATATGTTCAAGTTTTAAAATCCAATATCCTTTTCAATTTTTAATCTGCATCTTAGATATCGTTATCATACTAATACAAACCCCATGCAGATACATAAGGCAGAAAGTAAGGAATTCCATTCTGTTTGGAAGCGCAAGCTGGTGGAAGATGACAAAAAAACAATTCCAAAGTGGGACGGTTATTGTTATTACTTTGTTTCCTTTAAGATATTGATACCTTTTCTTTTTCTCTATGCAAGACTTTAGAAGACTAATCAACCAAGATCTGAGTTCTCAAAAAACCAATGTTTAGTAACAACAGTGCATAAAGGTTAAGAAAAGATAAGTAGTCATGGGAGATGTCTCAACTGCTTAAACAATTGAACTCCTTGCCTTCTCTTTTGAATTGATGTCTCTCATTAATTACATTAAAAGAACGTCATCACAATATGAAGGAGGGATGAATGGAAGAGAAATGCAGACACAAAAACCAAATCATGATTAAGGCTTCCCCAAAGGAGTGTATCATTCCACAAGGAATTACTCCATTTTCTCTGGTCTTTCAGAAAAAAAAAAAAAAAAAACTTATTTTCCAACACCTTCCTGAGAACTTTAAGAACAAGCCCATAAGCATTTGTAAAACTGGCAAGAGTAGAGATTGTGGCATGGACGCCAGCAGTGATGTTTCCAGAACAGTGGTCACCAAGGGTGAATATTTTGCTCCCCCTCTTTCTACGTAGTCAGTCAGTCACAGAACTTCAAAATCTCTTCCCAACCACTAGAGTGCCAACCAGTATCACACAACATTTGTGTTGACTCTCAACTTTTTCTTAGCAGTGGATCCTCATGCCCTGGTGCTTCTGTACAAGTCCACTATCCACTAAACCTGGAACAGAGCTGGCTACAGGAGACATGAACTCTCTCCTATAATCCAGGGCTTCCTTGAATTTTCAAATACTGCAGACTCTAAGAAGTCTCTTGCCAAATGGCAATACATTAAGTTTATATTTGCTGTTTTCCTAAATGCAGATATCACCTTTTTTCTTAATGTGTCTATGGAATGAGCTCTGCTTAGGAAGAGACATTTGCCTAAAAGTTTTTTAAAGATCCAAATACATCAGAAGAAATAATAAACTGAAAGGCACTTTTTTGCCTATTTAGTCAACAAACTGTTTCAGAAAACACCATCTCCTCGTTACAATAAACACAGAAATCATGGCATAGTTTTTACTCTTTAACTCCAAGTATTGCTCAGCTTATAACAGATGTATTATGAAACATGGCAAGAAGCACTGCAACAAGAAGAGGGTGAAAAAATTTGGTACTTGATCATTTGATATATTCAGACCCAAAACTATCAAACAGGGTTCCCACTACCAGATTGATCCCCACCCAATCCCCGCACCCAAAGATTTCAAATACAAATGTTTAAAACATACAATAGAACAGGCACTAAAAGAAGGAAGAAAAAAAGAAAATCTTCACAATTATAATTTATTGGAAAAAAATAGATTGATTTTTCTGGTATGTAAGTAAATTGTAAAATCAAAATATTTGTCTGTTCCTTACCTTGACAATATTCAAAGTTCCCTTTTTTCCGGCAGTCACCTATTACTAAACTCAGTGCTCTCCAAGTGTTTCTTTTGACAGATATCATTCTCCACCAATCGCTCTGCTAATTTCCTCTCTCCTTTTCTGACTGGGACAGAGATTATGTTCACCAGCCCAGAGATCAATCTTTTCTATTGACAACAACAAAGGGAAAAAAAATGCATATATCACAACCAGTCTGAAGTATCATACCCATCTGTTTACATGATAACACTAGGCCAGTTTTGTTTTGTTTTGAAAAAAACATATACAAGCTCTTCTACATTTTAGAAGAATCCAAAACAATCCCCATTGTCTCAGTTCCTATCATGACGTTTTCTAAAGGACTCTTAATTTTCCAGTCATCTGACTCAAAGCTGGATACATTCTGAACCTGAAAGCTCTTCTTTCTTAAATTAGTTTTAAAGATATGCACATTAATACCTTAAGAGAATGTGTTACATTTTACCTGTTTCAAAAAAATAAATAATCTGTCAGATATTATGTTTTCTTTAGAAAACAATTTAGACATTATTATTTATGGAATTTTACACACAAGTTAATCCTGCTTCAAAACAAAGTGGTTTGTTTCATTATTCAAATACTGTTTTTGCTGTTCTGAAATTTCAGTACTGCCATTATTAGCTCACATAGTTTAAAACAACAGCAAAGAATAATCCTTATGTAATAGTTTAAAAATATTAATAAAACAAATATTGTTGAATTATTTTAGCAAATCAACAAACTTCTACACCGTTCTTCCTTTTAATAATATAAATTTTCTATTTTTTTCTGCTATATTTGACAAATTTAGAATTTGTTCATTCACAATATTTATTGAGTGTCTATTCCTCACCTACTATGATTAAAAATGCTACCACTACTATCACTACTATGAATAGAAAAAGTATTGGTATTTAATTCTTACCAACTAGGAAACATAAGGGTCTAGCACAATCATACACATATAAGGTAGGAAAAGGTAGGAACTTAACAAATGCAAGGGAAGAAAGATTTATAAAAGCAGTCTCAAAAGAAATTACTAAGGCTGTTGCTATTTTTTGAGACCAAATTACTTCCTAGAAATTAAAATCGGTGAACATATTCTGATGTAAATAAAACAAGCAGATTCTATTTTTTTTTAAGTAGTTTAAGTGCCACATTATGATTCTTTTGTGATGCAATCAGTTGTTTCTTGTTTTTTAAGGTTAAAAATCAAATAAGTACTGATTAATTAAAATACATTACTAGATATTTCTTCGTTGGGAATTGCCTTGCAGTAAGCAAAGACAATCAGCTGGATCTTGGAAACATTTAGCTTACTGTGAATACTAACAATTTCATTAACAAATGATAAAGCAAAAAAATTCAATAATATAACCCAGATATATAAATATATGTACACGTATCCATTATGTAGGTACTCAAATAGTGGAGTGGGGGAGGGTGCACACAGAAGGGAAGACTGAAAGTAAATACATCTAGATGTTAAATATGATTATTTCTGGAAGATGGCAATATGGGTAATTTTTCTGCACAATTCTGTTATTTCCAATGTTTCTGTACAAAGGTAAAATACATTTTATATAGAGAGACTTAAAAAATATTGGGAAAAAAGAAAATGCATGCTCTTCTTAGATTCAATCATAATATTTTGTGCTTCAGCAACCATCAACAAAAGCCATCAGAAAGCCTGACAAAAGTGGATCATGCCCCTGTATGAGCCATAGTTAATAATCTCTATTGAACTAACAAACCAGGCAAAGCATATACAAATCCTCTAGAGTCTAAGTCTATTTCTTCCTTCTCATGACTGCTAAATACTAGACCAATGTCTGGGTTTAACAAAAATAGTGTAATCTTGGTTTTGAGGCACATAAAATTACCATGTGATAAACTTCAAAACAAATTTCTCAATTAAAAGTGATCTCTCAATTTGGAATATACTACTTTACTTTTTAACTTCACTTGTATCTATTTTAATCAGAGTTTTCTGAAGTGAATGAACAAAATTGGCAGGAACAAGGTGACAACAAAATATTTTAAATGTGCATATTTATAAATTCTTAAATGTTAACATAGTATACAAATACAGTTTCAAATAATATACAATGTCAATCTAAAGTTACCCATGAGGATTTTCCCCACAACTATTTTATATATGAAACAATATATTACAATCAATAGGGTAACTCAAAAAAAAAAAAAACTAATCTTTGGATTTTTCAAAATAATGACTGGAGCGTCACATTTGTGCTTCATATCTCCAACACATTAAATGCCCTTCCAATATGAAATAATAATAAAATAAGTAATGGTAATAAGCATGATGTTCAGGTATCTCTGCGACCTATTCCACACTGAAGTCTGTCACATGGAAATGATAAAATTTCTCTATCTTTAATACTTGCTTTGTTCAGATCTGGATGCTCAGCCCTCAAATTTGTAAAACCTCATTACAAAGGGAACATACTGAGAAAAGTTTAAAAGCTAAGCTCCACCAAGAGCAGAATGCCTCAAACAATTTGTAGTTCTACAAGTGTTATTTAAAAGGCTCAACATGTTGTATTACCATGGAAATTGTGGAAAACATACATTCCCAAACAAATATTACTTTTTCTCAATGGTATGAAGTAATGAAAACCACATGTGTAAATCTGCGATCCGTGCAGTAGTTCAAGCTGCAGCTAATAGAAAATACAGAAAGTGAACTCTGCTATATAAAGGATTCTTGTTACAGAAATATAATGTGAAAACCAGATGCAGACAGAAAACCTTAATCACAGATGGGAATGTAATCACTGGCATACAGAATACTTTTTTGATCAATCTTAACCATATGCGCAATGTATTTATTTTCTAAGGAATGCAATAACTTGAGAGAACCTTCTATTTGAATTCAGTTAACCTCATATGGCCTTGGCAAATCATTCTTGTATCAGTTTATCTTTCAAACATTTAATAGGATGTAAAGACTACACACATCAGAATCAACCTCAAAAGAGATCAAGTGCAGTCCCCATTACTGTATTTCTCAGTCACTGCCAGGAATCCTTTCACTGCCTAAACATGTTTCTCTAGAGAATTCTATCAACATTGGGGCATTTTTTCCTTTAGTAAATGATATATGGTTATTCCAAAAATGAGCATTTAAACACACCTCTTTTTATCTATCAACCGGGGTTGAATCAAACCTTAGCTCTAACTCTTTTCTTTTCCTTCACAGAAACATTTTATATCATAAAAGCTATTCTTTTACATGAACAAATGTACCATTAGCTTTTGTTTCCAAGGGGAATCACCACCAAAGGAATCTGTTATATTATATCTGACTTAGGAAACATTACTTTGGTAAGTACAGTTCCTGGCATTGGATTGTAGCTTATCTTTGTCAAAGCTTCGCCATTTCTTTGTAGGCAATTCTGTGTCCCTCTAATTTGAAGGAGTAGTCAACAGAGCACCATGTATGCTTCACTTCAGGACTATATTCAACTTCCAACAGGAAGCTACTGAGACACTGTGTGATTTGGGTGCCCCTCATTGCAGGTCATGTGAACTAAATGTCATTATCCTAATTTCACAAGCTTCCTTAAGCTTCCATGCATACACTCATCCAGAATCTCCTTCTCTCTTCTAAATACTCATCTCTTAGATCCACACACAGAAACACACAGTCCTTATTCTTGCCTAATCTCACATACAAGACCCTCCATCACTTGGCACTCATCTACAGTTTTCAGCCTCCACTCCAACCACGCCCTTCCAGAGTGCAGCTCTTCTCTGACTGGATAAACTCCCTGAAGGAACGCTTCCTCTCATGCTCACGGCTTCGTTCACTGACTTCACGGCCCTTCCCATAGACTGCTGCATGGCCAGTTCTTCCTCAGCTCTCAGGCTTTAGTTCAAGAGTCACCGCCTGAGAGATGGTTTCCCCAACCATTTGAAATCAAGACTCACTACCAGGTCCTCCCAACCCCTGCATCATTCTAACATTGTTTCTTAATTGTCTTAATTATATTTAACACTACAGGAAATAATCTTAGTAACTTCTTTTTTATCTTTCTCCCTCTCCCAACCCGTAAACTGCAAGGTCTGTGAGAGCTAGGGTCTTATCTGGGGTGCTCATTACTCTATCCTCCACATTTGGAACTGGACTAGGAACATAGTTGTAGTCCCAAGTAAAAAGAAAAACAAATGAATCCCACTCAATGAAATGTCACAAAAGCCCAATTCAATCCCCGTGACTTTGGCAAACCTTTCCCTGGCTACTTCTGGGACCCGTGATCTTTTTCTCTTCTTTATACTATAGCACTTTGGGTCTGTATCAGGCTCTGCAACCCTTTACCTGCCAGGTACTGTTCACAGAAGCCCATTCCCGCTGGTGCTATATAGAGATAGGGCAGCATGGAAGTCACCCAGGGCATTCACGGCTATGAAGCCAGCCCTTTGTCCCACACCGAGCAGCAGGACACTGTGACTGGGAGCTGCAGCACAGTCCACACAACCTTTAACGCATAAGTGCACTCTAGCAGCTTTTTATGCATTGAGTTATCTCACAATTGAGTGTGTCAGCTGTTGCAGGCATGCGATTCCATTTAATTTCTTACACTTTTGGACCCTACATTGATGCACTCTACTCATTCCATTGGCAGGGCTGCAAGAGCATGGCCATGTTTATTCAACAATGCTTACACCCAGTGCCTAGCACAGTGCCTGGCACACAAAAGGCATTCACTAAATACTGGCTGAGTAAACAGGGAATAACTGATAATGGAATATGGTCTGGTCTTTCTTCAAGCCCCTTTCTCCTGGGATAAGGCATTATTTCAAAATCCTACAAATATTTTTAAGAAACAAATTAATCAGAAGGTAGGTAACCAACTAAGTACCAACAATGCAATATGACCAGTGAGTTAACAAACCAGGCAATTGTAAGTGGTAGGAAGCTCTTAAATATCTTCTCTGTTGCAGATATAATTTAATTTTCAAAAAATAAAGTGTTATAAATAACCATGGCCTACACACGCTGACCATTTAGAATCCCACTGTATACACACTCTGGCTGGACTGGAATCTCAGTTCTTACACTTATTTATCAGCTATTTGACCTTGGACAAGTCACTTAATCTCTCTAAGCTTCAGATTTAAATCTCCAAAGTAAGATAATAACACCTAACTTACCAGGATGATATGAGGAGATAATACTTGTGAAGTGCCTACCTTAGTGCTCCCAGTGCAAGTATTATTTCATCCAATGTGCTCAGTTCTTACCATTTGATACTAGAAAACAGGTAGTACCTATTTTAATAGAATTAAATATGACATAAATGAAAGCAAAGGTCAGTACTCAAAAATATCAGTACAATTATCATCTTTTAATTTCTGAAAGTAATTACTGCACTATTAGTGATAAAAACAAAACACCTAGGATCAGTCAAGAAAACCAAAATATGTGGAATTAAGCTGCAGGCCCTAAAACATTTTGGCGTGATAAAAAAAAAAAAAACCCACACTAACTCATGTTTGGTAGTTTTGTTTTGTTTTTTTTTTAAATCTAATTTCATCTGTGAAAGACTCTCTCTAAGAATAAGAGGAGAGAGAACCAGAATCATTTACAAAGGCTGTTTTCTCCACATAAAGGCATCTGTTCCGTGCCAGCAATTTCCACCTGGAAAAAAAATGGGACTTTGGAAATATCTGCATTCGTGGTTGATGGTCACACATCTCAAGAGGCTACAACAACTGTCCAGCTGCAAGCATGGCCTGGTTGCTGCTGCTCCTATCAGCTGATCTATCTCTCTCTTTCTCTTTCTCTCTCTCTCTCTTTTCCCTCTTTCCTCTCTTCCTCCCTCCCTTTGTCTCTGTGTCTCAGAAATTTGGAAAATTGTGGTATTTTTGTACTCTAAATGGTAACTTTTCTAAGTGCAGTGAAAGGTTTTGATAGTTTTCCATTTGTACTTTAGTATTATTCCCCGGTGCAATTGGTGTGGCTGACCCTGTTCATGTAGAAAATTCCTACGTGGTAGGGTTTGAAGAACTTCAGGAGAGTAGTAAGCCCTGGAATAGTGAAGCCTTGAAGAAAATCTAGGTTCAGACCTTGCCCCATCATATGCACAGGGTCATCTTGGGCAAGAAAGTAGAACTCTAAGAGTGACTTATGAAATGAGCTCACTCACAAGTCGATATTAAGACAATATGGAAACCTCATTCCATCAAGGCCTCCCTTGAGGCCCCACACACTGCTGTCTAAAATTGTCCAGTCACTTGCATTAAGAAACTGAAGACTGCACTGCCGAAACTGTCTCTTCAAATAAAAAGGTTTCCTGAAGAAAAAACAGTGAGACTCATTACCACTTCCGCATGAGCCACGGCATCTCAGGCTGAGATGGACCTACCTCACTGTTCAGTACCATCTGTGGTTCTGAAGCTGATTCATCAGGCAGTAGAGCAGCTGGAATCCCACACAATGTCAGAGAAAAGACCAGACTGGATGGGAAGGAATGTCGGGAGAAGGGCTCTGGAGGAAGAGTGCTCAGCCTGGAGATCTGTCCAGAAAGCAGATACGGGTATCCAAAGGAAGAGAGGAGGGAAAGGAAGAAGAGGGAGACCCTGGTAACTAAGGGACAACCGGAGGGAATCTGGTAGGAAAAATCTGGAAACCACTACAGTGGTTTTTAGCCTTGTTTGGACCCTCGATCAAAGAAATTGCTCGATCTCATAAAAATGTCCATATACATAAAATTTTGCTTATAATTTCAAGAAGCTTATCCTTTATTAAAGCCAATTTATGAACTTCAGGGTAAGAAAATAAAAAGTTACAGTGTGCATCTATGAAGATCCAAGTGGCTTGATCACTTCATAGTTCGCCTAAAGATGGCGTGTTTTCCAAAAGCAATGGCAACAAAAGCCAAAATTGACAAATGGGATCTAATAAAACTAAAGAGCTTCTGCACAGCAAAAGAAACTACCATCAGAGTGAACAGGCAACCTACAGAATGGGAGAAAATTTCTGCAATCTATCCATCTGACAAAGGGCTAATATCCAGAATCTACAAGGAACTTAAACAAATTTACAAGAAAAAAACAACCCCATCAAAAAGTGTGTGAAACATATCAACAGATACTTCTCAAAATAAGACATTTATGCAGATAACAAACATGAAAACAAGCTCATCCATCATCACTGGTCATTAGAGAAATGCAAATCAAAACCACAGTGAGATATCATCTCACACCAGTTAGAATGGTGATCATTAAAAGTCAGGAAACAACAGATGCTGGAGAGGATGTGGAGAAATAGGAACACTTGTACACCATTGGTGAGAGTATAAATTAGTTCAACCACTGTGGAAGACAATGTGGCACCTCAAGGGTCTAGAACCAGAAATACCATCTGACCCAGCAATCCCATTACTGGGTACATACCCAAAGGATTATAAGTCATTCTACTATAAAGACACATGCACATGTATGTTTACTGCAGCACTGTTCACAATAGCAAAGACTTGGAACCAACGCAAACGCCCATCAATGATAGACTAGATAAAGAAAATGTGGCACATATCTACCATGGAATACTATGCAGCCATAAAAAAGAATGGGTTCATGTCCTTTGCAGGGACATGGATGAAGCTGGAAACCATCATTCTCAGCAAACTATCACAAGATCAGGAAACCAAACACTGCATGTTTTGCCTCGTAAGTGGGAGCTGAACAATGGCAACACATGGACACAGGGAGGGGAACATCACACACCGGGGCCTATCACAGGGCGGGGGGCTATGGGAGGGATAGCATTAGGAGAAATACCTAATATAGATGACAGTTTGATGGGTGCCATGGCACATGTATACCTATGTAACAAACCTGCGTGTTCTGCACATATATCCCAGAACTTAAAGTATAATAAAAATAAAAATAAAAGATGGGGTGTTTCATTTGGAGCAGGAGGTGGGGATGGGGTGGATTTTGCTTTTGTTTTATTGTATTTTTTTAGTTGCCAAAACGTACAAGCCAAAATATAACAGCAATAAATTGTGCATTCTATGACAAGAGAACACAATGAAAGCGACCAAGGTGGAAAGAGGTTGAGAAAAAAACCAACATGCTGTTGGAACCAAAGATTTCACTTTAGTCTCAGCAGTGAAATGTTTCAGGACAGTTTTAAGTAAATCACTTGAGTTCAAGAAATGAGCTCTCAATAACTATTTAACAAAGCATTAAAAAGTATCCCAACTGTTTCAGACTCCCACTTTCAAGGGGCTTACAAACCAGCAGAGAAGTCTGAATTGCATGGACAATAGCAGAGTTGGATGTGGTAAATTCTATCTTTGGGGAAGAAGGGTCATCAAAGTGTCACTAGAGGCTTAGGAGAGGACAAAGTGAGCCAAGCTTGGCTTCCCTGCAGAAAGAGCTTAGGTGTCCAAACGTGAAGCAACCCAGTGTCTTAGAGAAGGCTGAGAGAGAGAGGTCCAGGAAAGGCCTGGCAAAGCAGGGCATCATTTGTCTTCAACATCCTCATATCCCCCAGTGTCCATCAGGGCCAGATTGTCTATTAAGGATTTGCTGAATAAAGAAGCAGCCAAAGAGAGACTACTGGGGTTTAGAGAAGAAAGTGAGGAACAGTTCTATAGTCATCAAGTCAGACGCCGAGAAAAAGCAGCCCTTTACTGAAGGTTGTCCTTCACACGTATCATGTCATCCTCATGACCACACTATGAGGCCATGCCATTATTATCCAGATGAGAATTATTTCTACATGAAAAGGGTAGCTAAAGGAGATAAGTGGTAAAGCACTGGGGAGTTAGGTCTCTTCATCACTACACTCGACTGCCTTCTGGCAGGGAAGAGCAGCATCACTTCCCCCTGGAAGGGTCCAGAGGCCCAGACCAGTCAACCTGGGTGACACGAGCACAAGATTTGCAAAACGACTCAGAGTACCAAAGGATATACAGCAAAAAGGCTCCTTCCACCACTACTTCCTGGCCCTGCTTTCTTCCCTAATAGCAAGCACTATTGTCAGATTCTTGTATATACTTGCACAAGTAGAATTATATGTATTTTTTTGTACAAATGTAGCATTCTACAGACATTCTTCTGCTCCTTGCTTTGCTCATCTAATGATACATCTCAGGAAGAATTCTGTATCAACACACATAAATGTTTCATTCTTTAAAAAAAATTTTTTTTATGCTTAATAATTAGTCCTTATCAAGCATAATTCACTACAGAGGCAGAAAAGTCTTAAAAAGTCCAATTCCGGCAGATTTTAGAACAAAATCACAAACTCCAAATACGGTTAAAGTTCAAAACATAAAAAGAATTACCACCATGTTTTTAAATTAAATGTTATCAGACAAAACAAGATAAAGACCTTGAAATAATATTATCTTAATGAACTATATCCTGAAAGTCCTCACCCAGGTATATTTTTTTGTTGTTTCCTCCAATAACTAAAATTTCTCACATAGGGGACAACTAAGAGTGAGCAATAAGGATTTAACGCTCTTTAACATGTTAAAGAAATTCTTTCACTTTCCCAAAACAACTCTTCCATTTGAAAAAAAAAAAAAAGATGGCTCAGCATATGATAGTTTTTAGTTTACTATCTGTTGATTGTAAAATGGACAGACATTTCTATTAAACTCAGTAGATTTTAATCATTTTTTGTTGTTTTCATTTAAAGTAGATTTGAAAAATATCATTGGGCCGGGGCGCAGTGACTCACGCTTGTAATCCCAGCACTTTGGGAGGCCGAGGCAGGAGGATCACTAGGTCAGGAGATCGAGATCATCCTGGCTAACACGGTGAAACCCCGTCTCCACTAAAAAATACAAAAAACTAGCCAGGCGTGGTGGCGGGCGCCTGTAGTCCCAGGTATTTGGGAGGCTGAGGCAGGAGAATGGCGTGAACGTGGGAGGTGGAGCTTGCAGTGAGCTGAGATCGCGCCACTGCACTCCAGCCTGGGCCACAGGCAAGACTCCACCTCAAAAAAGAAAAGAAAAATATCATTACATGAAAAAGTATTTGGTCTACAGACAGAGCTTGGGGTACTGAACAAATGAATCTAGGTTCAAAAGCACCTTTAAATAACTACGCTCCCTCTTCCCGCAAGAGGACTGAGTCCAAGTCTGAGGCCTGCTGGTTTACAAGCACTGCTTTCATCAGCTACTCCTTAACTCCATATGCTGTCATCTCTACCTTCTCTCCTTCTTACCATTTAGGATTAAAAGACGTTTTATACATTATTCTACAAACTGAAGTCCAATGTTTGAAATGTATAAAGCAGGCTGCACTGGTCAAAGGGGAAGTTAAGGGTCCCAGAACCAGCCCACTTGACCACTTTGTATGCTCCTGCATGGCCCAAGGGCACCTGCAAAACAGAAACTCAAAGAACAGTTTGAAATCCATGGAAAGAGGCAAAACACATGAGGGAGCCAAGTCCTAAAGTGGTAAATAACAGATCTTTTATGTAACAACCGCGTTTTAAGGAACACCCACCACTTGACAGCCCTGTCACCAGCTCCCAAAGGCAGCTGGACCACCAGAAGCCCTGGGACCGAGGTCTGCAAATTCTGAGGCTCTTCTCTAGAAGCTGTGAATCTGAGTCTGGGGTAGAGTAGCAAAGCTGCCTCTAAACAAACACCTGAAGTGATTCCCAGCTTCTGACAAGTTAAGAGCACTTGATACTAAATCCAGGCTGGTATTAATAACTTCCCCCTCTCTAAATTCACTGCTCTATCCAAGTGCTAATTATTTTTCCTTTGCAATACCTCCTGCCCCTGCCTCTTCCTTCTCATCCCACAAACCCAACACTGGTCATCCTTCTGCAATATCTAAAACCTCAACTGCAGCAACAAGCTTCCTGCCTGGCCTTAGCATCCAGGTTTTCCCCACCTCCAGTCCATCTGGCCCCTCACATTAGGACCAACTCTTTGCAAATACAACTGTTATTGGGTCCAGGGGTTCCCTTTGCCTAGCTCAATTTTTATTTTAACCTTGGTTTTATAAAGATCTATTTTACCATGGACCCCTCTGTTCAAAAGAAGTCCAGTTAGAAAATCAAATATATAAAGCGATTTCTTATAAAAGCAGAGCTATTCTGGTTTTATGGTGGTTAGGGGATGGAAGACCCTATGCCCAATCTGTGACCCCTCCATGCCACTTCCCAACCCTGAGGCACTCCACAGGACACAGCTGAAAAATGTCTGGTGAATTCAGAAGTTGAAGCTTAAATCAAAATGGATATTCAAGACATTTATGATCTTTCTGCTCTCATTTCCCATTCATCACCCAAGGGCCCTTTTTGCTACAGCCACGGTATTAATTTATTCTCTCTCCACCCCTACTCCACCCCAATACTCCTCCAAAGGTCTTTTCCACATCTAGGCTTCTGCACTCCCTATTCCTACTGTATAACTTACTACAATCCTATTACAATAACTTTGTCTTGATGAATCCTACCTGTCTCAAGACAAGCTTAAATTCCAATTCACACCTGCCTTTAAAATCTCACTTGCTGTACCATTTAATTGGTAACTGATCAAGCTCCACCATCTCTGTAGCTATTTAATTTGTCCTGAGTGAATTTATCATTCAGTGGAAACTTAGCCGACTACGTGCTTGTGTCTACACCTAGCACACAGCTTTATACATAGAAGACATTTACTAAATATTTATCCATGTACTTCAGATTCACTCCCAAGAGTAAACATTTTACTTTTCTATCAGACGCTGTGAAAGGTGTTTTTACCATGGCTACCAAAACAGCATGTGACTTTCTTTGTAAATAGTCAAATCAGGTTTAATGGGTTGTTCATTTTATTGCTCTTCACCTGTATTTTCCTCCAATATTTTATGCCTGCTCTCAAATCTCAAATCTTGAGCCAACTCAAATCTCAGGCACGTCAATGGAGACTGATTACATTAACTCTTCCTTTAGACATGAACTGACCTACCTAACTTTATTTAAACAAAAGGATGAGAATTCATTGTCCACATTTGTTTCTCATCAGATGTCGAATGTGGACCTCATTTCTAAATAAATCTAGCTGAAGCGGAGAATGAAAATGTGTGATAGGTGAGCAAAGAAGCTGTGGAGTAAAGGACACTCCTTGTGTGACACATGATAAAAGTTACAGAATCCTAACAGTCACTTAAAAAGAACACTTTCACAGGAAAGGAGGATTACTATGTCAGTCTGATAAACACCCAGTTCCAATCCCAATATCATCTGCTGTTCTTCCCAGCTGTGTTTGCTCATCACTGTGTACATAACATATGCATAGACTCTGAAAATAAGCTATTAGTCGTCCGTGACCTGTCTTACAGTTCACATGCCCCTGTACCTGTACCTTGAGGTTAGGGAAAGGGGTGTAGTACTTCTAGTTTAAGCTAGTCTAATCAACTTCCCAAGACTGCATTTAAAGCCCAGCTTGTATAATGCTTATAACCAGTGGGGATAACTTCCTAATTTCTGATTCTCCACTTGTCAACATTCATTTGAAATATTTTCCACAATACTGCTGTGCTATTTCCCTGGCACCATGATCTGTGCCAACCCTTTCAGGTACCATTATTGATCTGCTTTCCTAATATTAGGCTCTGGTCTCCTCACTAAGTGTTACTAGGTGGATTCTCCAAAAAGTCTAGTGGAAGAGTCCTCCCAGATACTCTTTATAATAACATCTCACAGCTAGTTCTCTCTCCTAGTGCTCTAATTATCTCACCACATGGCCATGTCTAGCTTATTACTGTTTGACACTGTTTCCTCTCATATTATCAGTGGCCACTCATTTCTTGAGCTTCTTTAGACAAATTACCATTACTGCTGCTAGTATTTTATCTAATATTTCTCTGACATAATATTCAACCCAATTAGTACCAACTAAGAGTTTGCTGTATATATACTCTTAAGACATTCTCCCTTGTGGCAAATAACTTTAATTTGACTTCCCGTTGAACTCTGAATACCAATGCAAAAATTTTCTACAACCTATGAAGCAACAGTGCTTCCTGTGGCATCCATTTCTAATGACAGATGAAAATATTACTTCTAAGTCAAACCAATCCCAGACATCTTAGTAAACAGTAAGTTTCCACTGTCATTTTGGATGATGAGGAAGTGCTCACCTTGATCAAACTAGAAGAATGCCAATAACTCTGAAGTTCAAAAGAAACCCTAGCCTGGGTTTACTATTTATAACCACCCAAATTAGAATCAAATCTCTAATAATGTCTATATTTTAATCACCTACAACAGTTTTACAAACTAAAGTACAAAATCAACAGGTAATAATTGAATTACTTAATTATTTTAGAAGCAATAGCAAACAATTTCTTCAGACAAACAGAATTTTTCAGTCTTTCTTGAGATCTGTTTCCTAGTCAGATGATAATGTGCCCAAGTTCAATAAAATAAGCTGCTACCAGGTTCTCTCCAAAAAATGGCTTAAAGAGGTCATTTTCTAAATTTCCCAAGTGGAGTGAGTCCAAACTTTGAGACCAGGGCTATGGTGAATGCCTACTAACACAAGCAACCCCATCCACCTCAGCCTCCAGCCCCTCACTCCTACCCCCCAGTCACTGAGTTCATCATCTTGTCCAGTAACTATGAGGGGAAAGCATAAAGGCAATTTTCCTTGGACAAGACCCAAACTCTTTAGTTCCCTCCTCACTACATAAACAGATTTATTCCTACATAATTCACCTCTGAAAAAGGAATCATAAAAACTAAAATTTCAGACAATCATCTAAGATTTAGGATGGCTATGGAAATAATGGCTCCCTAGTCCATAATGGCTCTTCCTTATGATGGAGAAGACTGGAATGATAGTAACATTCCACACTGATCCCTTTCCCAATTAGATGAAGATTTATAGTGTCACCCACCCCAATTCCTGAATTAAAAAAAAAAAAAAAAGGATTTTTTTTTCACTCTCTTAACCCTGGGAAAGCCCCAAAGCCTACTTTCAGTATCACATATAGACTTGTCCGTATGAGAGTTGGGAAGCCTAAGAATCACCAACTCTGCCCTTTGCCTTCTGAGAAATTTGCCTGAGGGTTGGAATGCACCCCAGGCCACCCAACAAGTCAGTGATTGAACTGGAAAGGGAACCTCAGTTTGCCTCTTAGTCAAGCAACTGCACACAGACACCAGGTCCTTTTTTTTTTTTTTTTTCTTCTAATATGGAGAAAGCTTTACACTATGAAACTAGTTACAAACTCTTATTTTTCCAGGAGTAAAGGTGGTGTACAAGTCCTCTAACCTTAAGAGGTAACCAGGAAATTGAACCTGGCCAACTGGGAAATGCTGAGATCAAGATATAATGGAGTGACCAAGTAGGAAGGAACAAGACTCAAGAACTAAGGACTGGGCAGAAAATCACTCCAGCATACTGGATAAGTTCAACAACAAGAACAACAACAACAACAACAAAAAAAAAACAGATTAAATCCTCATGGCCTCAGTGCAGTGTAGAATTAAGGTATTCTGATGCGGGAACAGAATTTGGTAATAAAGAAGTCTGGATCAGGTGGTACAGAGGAATATAGACTGGCACACTCTCGTTGAGCATCCAAGGATATGTCAGCTAGAAGCCAACTCTGATTCCTAAGTGGGGGTGAAGAGGGGATAACTGAAAGAAAGCAATGGATGAGTAGATACAGCCACTAAGGAGAATATGCAGCCAATTATTAAGAGAATAAGGTCCTAAGTAATTACTGAAGCTCAGGCACAAAGTAGGTCATTAATTTGGGGAATACAAAGAAACCTCAATTTTCTAAATTTGGGCGAAAGATCAAGCTAGAAGAGTAACTATGGCAAGAGTCTCAGAGCAATGGGCTGGGGTTCTTTGAAAGTAAGAAAGTGAAATATTGGTTAATCATTTACTTAAAAATCAGTGATGAGAATGTATGTGAAGGTTGGTTAAGGCCAAGCTCACAGTAGGTCTCTAGTATCTATCAATTCCTCTCCTCTCTCCCAAGACCAACAACTAAGTAGCAGCCCTCAAGAGCCCTGAGCACACTTAGAAGTGATCTGTGCCCCAGGTGTTAAAAGATTAATGAACCCAGTCAATCACATTCCCCAAGGTACTTAGAGGTGCTTAGATTGCTAGAGACACAACGGGAAAACTTCACATATCTGTCCTCTGCATTCCTCTTCTACAAGATCTATATTCTAAAGGCCCTATTCATCCAAATAGTGATTTGCTTTAGAGGCCTTGATCAATATGAAACCTACCAAAACAAATGTCTGCTTTACTCCTTCCTGCATTACTTTGTAAAGGTAATCACAATTTGAACTATTAAAGCAGATGATTTTAAGTTGGTATCTCTTGGTCGTTGAAAATATTAACAGTTGTAGGCAACACTGACAGTTTTAAACTTTTTTGAACAAGCAGGTCTCACACTTTAAACATCAACCATGGGGCATTACTTAAGACCAGTAGTTCTGATGTAAGAGCCTGGACGTGATTTCACCAAGTATGAACATTCCGAAAACAGGCACAGGCATCTCCCCTGTTGGTGTCATGTAAGGTACTGTGGCTTCAAAAACAACCCTCATTAGAAGATCACATCCCAAGTGAAGGGATTATATCTGTGAATAAACTTTTTGTACACTGATATGTGATTCAGCATCTTTTCTTAAAAATGTCAGAGTCTTGGTGCTATATTAGAGGAAACAGCCACATGACGCCCAGCTCTCTTTAAGATATGCCAACACAACATGCCATACTGAACTGTTCTTTGGGCTTGAAATTGGAAACTGCCTTCCTTAAAAGCAGTCTTCTTTGGTTGGTTCCATAGATGTAATTGCCAATACTCACATTCAACATTGTTCTTCAAACTACCTCTTCTTTTGAGTTGGTGTTTTAGAAGAAACATTGCATTTGTTAATATCAAACATGCTAAGGTGTCACTATGCCTGCCTTCCCCTTTATTCATTCTTGAAATATTTTGAGTTTATCTGTGACGAGTGTGTATAGCAATTCATATGTGAAGCCACAAACTTAGCTAATTGATCCTCAGCAGTGATCAGGTCTCACCCCAGGCAAATTACTATAGCCACAAGTCCACCAAACTGCAATCCAAGGTTGAGTCAATATTGAACCTTATCCAAATTTCACCAGTCTTCCTTCTAGTTTAATTCTCTCTGCTCATGTTTTATATGGATAGCGTTGTCATTCACTTTCTTGTTATAAGGACACAGTATTACTTTTATTATGATTATTTAAGACATCTTAAGAGTTTCCTTTTTAATTAAAATTAGATGATTTTAAAAGAACATGTCTTTCCTAGCAATGTCACTAGTAAAATGCAATCCAATTTTTCTCTACGTGGTGCTTTCGCTGTCCATAAAACTTATTTGATTAGCAGTACTATAGAAGCTAAAGCTTTTGTATGCAGGCACTCAAGCATAATTTAATCATTTTATTTAAGCATGGAAAAGATTATTCTGAAAGCCCTGTTAGGAAAATATCCCTGATTAGTTTAAACTTACATTTGCAGGTATATTAAAGGTGAAATAAATCTCAGAATGCTCAGTATGCAAGGAACAGTGTTAACTTTGTTACAACAGTCCAGCAGTAAGTTAAAAATTGTAGTATTAGAGAATGTAAGGAATAACTATCTGATTTTCAATACATGTATTTAAGCAGGTTATTTTAAAATAAATTTTATTTTGTGTGAACCCTTTTTTATTACCAGGATTTTCACCTATGGAAACCTCTTTTATAGTCAAACAAGATGAGATCTTAATTGCATACTACCATTTATCTGCTGAGGATAAAAGTGCCAACAAATGAAAATGCACATTAAGCAAGAGATTGTCAGAATATAAATTTTTTTATTTTTTTGTTTTTTTGTTTTTAAATAACCCACTCGCATTAACAAAAGACTGCAGTAGCTTCCAAATTATAGGTTGTTATTTTTAGTGGAAGTAGTTCAATATTCATATTGGAGCAGATGTAGCAGTTTAACAAAACAGCTCTTCAAATCCTGCACAAATTGAAAACAGGAAAACTGATTGCATTTTCTCTTATCACTTTCCTTTTCTGAATTGACACTTTTGGCCTTCTGAAAATTTACACATGGCTTTCATCTCAACAGCACCTGCTGATCAAATAGAAACCTAACATTTTCATGAAAATGGTATAAAGGACTAGTTTTGTTCTAAACACTGTACAGAGCATCAGTTGCCTACTTGATGGCAACAATTGCCATGTATAAGTCATAGTCATAATAGATTTATATTTTCATAAATTTCTTTAACATAAAAATACATTAAGTCCCTTCTGGTTTTTTTTTTTTTTTTCATATTCACTCTCTGTGTGGTTCAAATTTCTTGGACTCAACGCCTGCCTAATACTTAGTTTTGTTATTTAAAGACTATGCAAAATGTGTGAAAGGGTAAATTACACCAAGATAACAAATACTTAGTATTTATCTGCCTTTGCTTGAAATACACATGTTTATCTATATAAGTTATTGTCTATGCATGCACATGAGTGTAAAATACATACATCTCACTTTGTATTCCACCTAGTAAAAGAAAACTGGAAACAAAAAGTCAGAGTCAGACCCTATTTTTGAAGGGACATTACACATTATTTTATGAGATATAGATTTAGCAGGTGCCTGGCTGTTTCAGTACCCCAGATTGGAAAAGAACGAATGTCACTCATGCAACAAACTGGTCACCTAAATAGTGACTGACCACTCACTGTAAATAACTCCAGGTAAAGATAAATCTTGAAAATGGGCATCCTTCTATATAAAATATGCAAGATCAATGGCTAGCATGCTTTCCAGATTTTTAAACACGCTCCACATATTTCTGTGTAACACCCAATTCTGGGTAAAATTTAAGATGTTCCTAAGACATGCTATCCGTTAGCTTCTTAGCCAAAAGAGCTCTACCCTTTCTGAAAGATTCCAGGCTGTCCTTTCCCATTTTGTCTGGGTGATAAGGTAACCTGAAGGCAGAAATGACATACAGTAATATATGTGCCACTCTGGCCAGTTGGTCTGTGAATTTCAGTGTTTCATCATGCTCACTGAGGCAACAGCAAACCTGAAATGTCAATATGTTCAGTCAATGGAAGTAAAATAATGGGACTCTATTGTCTTACCCAATCGATCTGCTGCTGTCAACAAGGAAACATGCCCCCCTGGCTTTAAACAAATTTTAATTAGGCTTTTAGTTACTGGATCATATCTATCTATCTATCTATGAAAACACCTATCTTGACAATGTGTAAGAGGCAAAACAATCACTTTTTCCACTTTTCTTCATTTTAAGAACCTTCTAAAGTTGATATTATAATGTTTCAAATACTTGTGAGTCAATAAGACATGTTTTCTCCTTTTTTTAAACTAGCTCCAACCAAAAGATTTCATGGTTCAAATCCAAAATACAAATCTACCTAACAGACTTGGAGTGATTTTTTTCTCCTCTAGCCTGAGTTGAACCATACTATAAAATCAACTAATTCCATATTAAAAGTAGGCTTCATTTGCTTTTCTTACTCATTCAAGTACCGTTAGCATCAATCATCACTCATTTAAAACAAGTCACACAAAACCAAACATTAATGATCAACCCCAAAGCCTTTACCCTCTTTTCTCAGTTCATCAATCCCAAACGCAAGGGGTAAATGAAACTCCTGTTAAAATCAGGGAGGTACATGGTGCTGAGAAGGGTAGGGGGTTGTCAGGGGAGAGAAAATAAGACATTTTAAGTCATCCAAATTGCACCAAAGTTCTCTAGCCCTTCCTTCCACCAAAAGAGAGAGTCTCACCTTAAAATAAAAACGAACTAATCAAGTTGTTAAGCAGCTTTGTCTCTCCCTTCTTCATCTAAAGGCTTCAGCGTCCAGTCAATAAATAATCTATTGTTCCCCCTTTATCGAGTCTCTTTAAACCTATTCAGACTGGCAAAACTAAACCCAATTAAAGATAAGGCCCTCCGGTATTCTCACCTCGGTGAGTCCTGTCTGGGTAGCAGAGGTGATGGGAGATAGCGTCAAGGCCAGGGTAGATGCCTCCTCCTCACCCCACACAACAAAAGGCAGATTTCTCTTTCTCACTCTGCTAATCTTTAAATGTAAATTCTCTCCGCCAGCTAAGAGGAGCGACAGATAACATGTTACATCTTCACTTCTCCTGGTCTTATCGACTTCTGAATCATTTGGAAAGGGAGAGAGGGAGAGAGAAAAGCCGCCTCCCCACGCCCCCCTTCCTCCTGGCCACCCCTCCTTCCTCCCTGCTCGCCTCCCTCCCCTGTTCACGGAGATTACCTTCTGGCAAAGGAGCGCGGGAGAGCGGCCGCGGCGGCACCCAGACCGCGGCTTTGTATTCATTAAACACACATTGGAGCTTATCAGAAGTAAAAGGCTTGTCAGGATGGCACATTGTGTGTGAGTGAGTGTGTGAGCGCAGGAGGGAGAGGAGAGAAGCCAACGTGCATCAGGGTGATTACAATATCAGCAGGGCCCAGATGGAGGCAGGAAAATAAACATAGGGTGCGTGTGAGACGGAGCGGGAGAGGGAGGAAAAGTGGGAGAGGGAGAGAGAGAGAGGAGAGAGAAAGGGACAGGCAGGAGGGAAGGAGAGACACAGGCAGGAGGGAAGGAGGGATGGAGGGGGCGGGGGCTCAGACCCCAGGATGGGGCCAGAAAGTGGGGAAGAGCTACCCTAAGGCTGTCTGGGAATGAGAGGCTAGGAGTCGCCTGCATGCCCAAATCTGCCCCTACCACCCAAAAAAGGGAGGAATCCAGCAAACTGTATTTCCCTGCTCCAGGGCTAGGCTGGAACATGTTAGAGATTCTGTCAAGGTCAGAGGAGGAGCAAGAGCTCTCTTTTGGCAGAACCTAAGGAGACAGTCGCCATCTCACCTCCATCCAAATAGCCACAATTTGCAAAACAAACCTACTGAGTCTAGGAGCAGTTAAGCAGCCTTCCAGACCAACCTGAAGTCGGGAGTTCTTGTCCCTTTCTTTGCTGACCCCAATACTCCCAAATTCCAGCCCCTGTACACTCACACATGCAGAGATATAAAATAGCTCCTGTCCCTGAACTTTAATGTGTCCCAGCTGAAGACTCCTGCAGCCAGCATCATTGTGATAAGGAGGACCACTTGTGATTGGTAGCTACAGGTGACTCTTAGAGACCTGCTCCACCTCCAGAAATTGTGTTGGGGGAGGGGGCTCCTTATGTGTGTATTTGAGAGTCTATTTTGGAGGTGGGAATCTGAAATTGAGGCAATCAATCTTGGCTTGAGCTGCCTCATGGCTCTTCACCCACCCAGCGCCAGAGAATCAATCAGAGAACAAGCACGGGCTAATGCTTGTCCGTCAGTCCAGAGTTCATCCCCCTCCCCAGCAGGGTCAGGAAGGAGACACACCTGAGTAGTCCCTTGGGAGCCCCTTTTCACTTTTAAATACACCCATCAGACAATGTGAACATCTGATCAGATCCTTAATGGAGTGCGGATAATACAGCAGAGGTTATTTTATTGGGGGAGGGGAAGTATTTGGCTGTGCTGTGTTTCAAGGCACTGAAGCTTGGTTAAGAAGCTCTCACTACAGTATGAAGAGTGAGTTCAGAATGAAGGAGCCAATAAACTACACAATTGTTCATGGTGTGCACTGTAGCCCTAGCTGCTGTAAAACTTCAGGTTATAAAATAGTTTATGCATGGGGTCTCCATAGAAAGGAATAAAATGGGGGTGGAGGGTAAGGCTACAGAGTAGAAAAACACAGAATAGCAAGAGAACTAGCCCTTGCCTTTTAAGGGAACCAAATTTTAAGAGGCCCTTTAGAAAATGAGAAGAAGCATTGTTTAATCAGACACTCCCCTCCAAATTACTTAGCCAAAAAATGGTTTTATGTTTAGTGGAGCACCACCCCCCCCCCACCACCCCACCCAAACACACACACACCAATGTTTCAACCGCAAGAATAGAATTAAAAGAAATATGATAGGTAACACAAAGTGGAAAAAAGCTGGGCATAGGTGGGGGAAGGGCATGTGTGAAAATCTTGTCATGCAATGAATGTCAGATAAAAAGGGGTCTGCCACAATCCTCCAGTAATCCAATAATGTGGAAAACCTCATGGTATCACTGAGACGAGAACACGGTAATATTTCTCCATAAATCTTCAAAAAGTGACCAGGTTCAATAGTTAAGAGAAGGGTGCAAGGATAGGAAGTAAAACACTTGGCTGGTTACATTACAAAATCACGTGAGCTTTAAATGGGTGAAAATCTGTCATACTTACATGTTTTAAATTTAATAACAGATTTCTAAAGTATCACTTTAGCTCTCATAAAAGGTCACCTTTCACCTTTTCTCTAGCTATTCTAGAAAAATGCATTCAGAGTAACCGAAAGCAACCACACATACCCCCACCCTTTATTGCATTTTAGTTACATCAGTTTGGACACAGACTACATATAAACACCTAAAAATCCAACAAAACTCCGGGGGAAGAAAAATACAATTTACAAGTGCCCACTGATTTTTCCATTACATGCTCTTTTAAGAAATGCTATTTAAAATTAAAATTAAAATTAAAAAAAACCTGCATTACTACTGCTTTGAAACCCTGAAAAGGTTTGCTTTTTTTAAAAGGGGCATCCCAAATACTAGAGGCATAAGAACTCTGCTCAAAAGCTCATCTGCCAATGGTCTGATTTTGTAAATGCACAGTATTTCTATTAGTACCTTGTTTGTTCATTGACTTTTGGCTCACAGTTATAGAAAAGATCAACCAATTCTCAAATGGGAAGAATCCATGACTCTCTTCCAAAGCAAACACTTTGCTGCAAAGCTTTCAATTAAAAGAAAAAAAACAGCAATACAATAATCAAGAAGTATAATCACAGAAAACGTGTACAACAGAAAGTGGTTTCTATAATCACAGCTGTCTTAAAGTCCAGGCTAGAGACTAGAAATCTTAATTTCAACTAGTTCTTTTCTTAATAATAGGTTACCTTCCTATAAAAGCAAGAAGTCCATCTGCCCCAGGCAGATAAGTTTTGAAGCATTAATTCAGATAAAAATCTAGCATTTTCTTTCTTTCTTTGAGTATGTGAATTCTAGTGTGCTATAATGTGAGAATTCCAACATATGACCATTATGGCATAATATCTCATTGCTCAGCTTGTCATTATTTCATTTGTAATTCTTATGTTAATTATGTTCATAATTACTATAAACAGATGTGGTAGACATTCATGTGACCTTTTATTGCAGAATGCTTTCTTCACTCATTTTTCTTTAATTTCTCATGGATACAAAGCTGAAATGCAGGAAAAAGCCTTTCTAATTTTCCAATGTTTTATATGCATAAGCTAAAACAGAACCTATCTTCTACTTCATCTGCATTTCAGAATATCATAATATTCTTAATGTTTAAGCTGCTTTATACAGCATATTTCTAAATTGCACACTGAACCTCACTGCTGCTCGCTAAATTGTAGCTATGGATGCCAAACAAAGGCTAGCATCCATGTCTAAGTTGTTTGTCTTTTTTTTAATATCAAAGGTTAATGCAGCAGAATTGTGCTTCAAAACCAAGTGCCTAGCAGCTACATAGCGATTTATTCACTCAGAACTCCACCATCATCACCCTCTTTATATAAAACACATTTACAATAAAATCAGTATGGATTTCATTAGCTGAAAACCTCCTCGAATTTCATTTCTCTGGCCCTAATCTATAATTAGTCTGGACAGACAGGTGCAAACCCTTCTCTTCTACAGATGGCTACTGGAAATGGTGCAAAGTAGCTCCTTCTGTTTAAACAACACATAGATAACCTGCTCTGTCTTATCACTTACAATTACCTCCATTAAACTGAACTAATGTTTGCTTTAATAAAATGTTCACTGTTCTTTAAACATTATTTAGGAACTCTTATATTAATGGCTGTGGAAAAAAAAGTGAAGTTGGAAGGTGTCTCTAGATAATAATAAATAGCTTATTCTGGATAAAATGTTCCTGCTGACAGATAATACTCAGGTTTTATACACAGGTTCACAGAGGTGTTTTAGTTGATTGAATATTTGTTATTTTGCATAAATAGAGTCAAATTTGATTTTTAAAAGGCAAACATAATTTTATAAGTTGGGGGAAACAACTTTTTTCCTGAATTTAGAAAAAGGTTTAAATTTTTTTCTTATAGATTTTGAGTTGTTATTAACATATAGAAATTAAAATTCTATATTATTTTCAAAGGGTATTTGTTAATTTTATGTATTTGTTTTACTTCTGATTATTCTCAAAGTTGAATGAGTTCATTCTTTTAAGGTGCATCTTAAAAATTAACTATGAATGGAAGTGCACTCTGCAAGCACATGGTTAAAAGCACCTCCATTCTATAATAAATAACTTCTATAAAGCCAGAGCTCACTTCTCCCTGCTTCTGCTATCAATAAAGTCTGTGGATCACTATATGATGAATAAGGTGTCCATAAAACAAAGAACCTTTAAATGCCCAAACAGCAACAAATAAATAGCCTTTCTCACTGAACTTACATAACTTACAGTAATAGACTGCAGCAAAATGCAACTGACTCGGTTTTTTTCACATGCAAATCCTGCAGGTGCCAATTTTTCAGACTGCTTTGCTATGAAGGGCTATGCTGCCTGCATAAAACCTCAGTGAAGAAGGCTTTGCATTCAGTGCCTGTCAGCTGATGTTCATATCAAAGAAGTGAGAAACAGGATTTGACAGTGAAGAATGTCCTAAACTGACAACCACTGACCAGCATTCCTATTGGAAGCATTTCTTTCTCGTGATCCTTTTTCAATGTTTAAAGAAATGCAAGATTTTTTGGCTAAGCTTCGATTTGACAATAAAATAAATTATAATGGCACCTTACATTTGTGTAGTTCTTTGCAATTTATGAAGTGCTCTTTTATCTACAAATATTTAGACCTTCACTTCAATGGGAGAGCACATCATCAAATACTAACATCAAGAGCAATATTTCACTCCGCTCAGGAAAAGAAAATTGTGCAAATATTAAAAAGCTGCAGTCCCATAACTGCAAAAATACTGTCCTTGCAGTTTAATAGTGCAATGTATTGTATTGCACATAGAATGATTTTTATTAGAAAGGACCTTTTAAAGATCATTTTAACACAAATTATTAGCAGGTATTAATGGACCACAGAGATTAAGTCCACAAAGGAAAATATCATTTCAAAGACTTCTAGTCTGCTTTGAGTTGTCCAAACATAAAAGAAAAAATAGACTGTTTTCTCCACTGCTTTTATTAGGGATAAACTGGACATTGGAGAAACTGAGTATTGAAATTCTCCCATGCAATATTTAGCTTTTCAAATAAAGTCACCGCTGTCTGAACAGTTTATAATAAAATTATTAATGCCTAAACACAAATATTTAATAAAAAGTTATCCTCAGTATTTTAAAAAGTCCGTTTTTATGCACCCAGTATAAGACTGATTGGTTGTTTTGTTGGAATTTCATCCTTTAAAATAATAAACCAACAAAATATAAAATGCTGAACACAGCACAAGAAATAATGGACTTCAACTTCTTCAGCATCCATCCTGGCTGCAAAAAAGCCCGGATCAAACCCTGATTACTATTGGGTGAGATTGTCAGACTTCTCTGGGAAAAAAAAAAAAAAAATCAGTAAAGAAAAAAAAGAAAATGAAATCAAACAACCCTATCTTTATTATCTGAAAATCATAATAATATTAAAAACTAGACTTTAAGGATAAAAGAGGGGGAAATCCACAGAATTATATATTTGCTTCTGTGTATACACATCACAGCTGACATAAACTTTGCTCAGGTTGGGGCTATGATGGTTTAAGAAACAATGGTGTTTGGTGACCTTTTCTAAAGAATTGTGTGACAGGAGAAACTGGGCACAACAGAATACTCACATGGTCAAGGCAAACGCTGCCATAAACTAAAAGGAGGCCCCCAACACTACCCGTTTATCACAGAGAAGCTGGTCAATTTGTATTCTAGGGAGTGTGGAATCACTGGGCACAGACCCAGTTCCGCTCCTGTTCTATGCAAAGGAGGGCAATGATGATAAAAGCTACTGAGTGCACTTAAAAATGGTACAGATGCTGAAAAGGAGACTAGGAGAGGGAAAAAAAAAATCCCTGTAAAACACATTTCAGTTCACACAGAAGGTATAAGGAATGCTTTGGTCAGCAACCCGACCTTTATCAGGAGATAAATCAATCTGCAGCAGCTGTGGACAGCCATTTATATACAGGCCCTGGGCAGATTAATTAAGGAAAGCTAAGTTAAAGATTCAAGGGGGCTCAGAGTTACATTAAGCACATGAAGTTTGTCTGGAGTGGCCTCTCCAGTTATCCCGGTCTTCATTCCCTCGCTCTGGCCTCGGGCACTGTTCTGCAGAACCTCCTCCACGGGAATCCTAGCTATTCCTTAAAGCGACCTTCTGCAGATTCCCCCAGAAAGCAGTAGCCAGGCTAGGGCACGGTGGAATGTGTGGTGCCCGATCTTGAAGGTTTCCTCCGATACGCTTTGCAAGGAATGAGGAGACCATGGGCTGCACGGCCGCCCAGCCAAATCCTCCAAACTGAAAGGACTTTTGGGGGAGAGGGGGAGGGAAGGCAGCTATTTTTAGTAACAGTTGCGGTTCACATCCTACTTCCCGGAATCATAGTACTCAAACTTTTCCAAGGATTGACCGCCCTTACAAAAAATAAAAAATAGTACGTTTCAAAAAATGGATTTGAGCGCCTTGTGCTGACCTAGCTATATTTGCTCAAAGCAACCCAGTCAACGCCAGGTCCGCCTGGGGAAAGGGGTCTGGGTGCGCCAACCAACCCGGTCCTTTCAGGTTCGCAAAGAGGGTAGTGAGCGGCGGGCCCCGGAGCATGTCTCCACTGACCCGGGGGCTTCACCAGAGGGGTTCCTGGAAAACGAAAGGAATTCTCTGGACGCGGCTCCGAGTCTGGATCCCTTCTGGCGGGAGCTACAGGGCACAAGGTTGTGCTCCCCGCTCAGGAAAAGCGGGCACCGAGTCGGGGCCGCGACGGGAACACCCAGGAGGGCCGGGGCGGCTGGGTCCGGAGCGCGCAGAGGTCGGGCGGGGACAACGCTGCCCATCGGCCCCTGACTGCGAAGCCCGGGACGGGAGCCGCCGTCCACCCGCTCACCCAGGGGCTTCCCAATCCAGCACCCCAAACGGCCAGGCGTAACAGGGAAACTTCGCAGGCGGGCGCAGAGCGCCTGGGTATCTCTAAGAAAACCCCCACCCTAGTTGCAGCCCGGTCCCAAAGTTAAGATCCCGCCTCTCCTACTCCTTAGGACTGTTTTCCACCATCAAAACAAGCCTTTGCTTCCAGTTTACAGAAAAAGGAAAAAAAGAAAAAAAAGAAAAAAAAAGAAGGAAAAAAGAAACAACCCCACGACGCGGTCATAGGGCCACCTGCCAAATGCACTATGGGCACCTCGATCAGTTGTTTTGTGGGGGAGAATCCCACTCATCTTCCTGCTCGCATACCGTGACTATGGAGAGGGAAGAAAAAATATTTTTAAAAGACAGTGTGGGGAATCTAATAGCAAAAATTGCATCCTCGGCTGACCCGCGAAGTTCAGTGTCATCGCAGACTGGAGTCACCCGCGATGTTCCTCTTTGCCCTGGTGCGTAGTCCTACCCTAATTGAGCGACAAGTACAGCCTGGAGCCTCTCGCGGTCGAATAACCCAAACGAAGATGACGGTCATCGGAACAGTAATTAATAACAGCCAGGGGCCCGTCCCCGCCGCCCGCCCGCCGGCCAAGCCCTCCCGCCGGCACTTACACTGCACAGGGCCGGAGAGTCCCACCATCCGCCACGGGCTCCGAGCTGCAAATAAAACTTCCCGTCGTCTCGGCCGGCCCGCGGGGCGACGGGGAGAGGGCGCGGCGCGGCTTCCCTCGCGAGGCCAGAGTGTCCGCGGCCACTCGCCCACGCGCGCTCGCCACGAGGCCGCGGAGTCGCGCCGCGGAGCGACTGCGGCCGCCCGGCGCTACGCAGAGAGCTGCGGTGCAAAAAGCCCGGGGTCGGGGACGCCAGCCAAATGCAACCTCCACGCAGAGCCCAAGACTTGCGGAGCTCTGCTCCCCTCCTCCCGCCTCCCTCCCTCCCTCTGCTTTTCTGTTGTTGCTGCTGTGGCAGACAAATGTGATGTGGGGCGCAGGGAATTGCCACTGTCACAGGCGGCGTCTGCGTCTGCCTCGCCCGCCCTCGCTCACTCTCGAGGAAGGCGACGCATT
Organism: Trachypithecus francoisi; assembly: GCF_009764315.1. Classification (NCBI taxonomy): domain Eukaryota; kingdom Metazoa; phylum Chordata; class Mammalia; order Primates; family Cercopithecidae; genus Trachypithecus; species Trachypithecus francoisi. The sequence continues at coordinate 47,864,249 of NW_022681472.1, forward strand.
TATCTGCAGGGCGGCCGGGCGTCCGCCGGGGAGCAGGAGCGCCGCGCGCTGTGCGCCGAGAGCGCCCGCATCAGGCCGGCTCCGGCGCGCGCTCGCGCCAGGGGCGCCGCGGCCGCTCGGGAGGGAGGCGGCTGCGCGGCCGCTACCAGGTGCAGGGGGGAGGGCCCGCGGCGGGGCGGGAGGAGGTGGAGGTGGGAGACATCTGTGTCGTGCGGGGGTCACGGAGGTCAAGTATATGTTAACAATGGGCAAGCCCGGCACTCTAGGGCGCGCGGGCTGGCGGGCGGCCTCCCTCCCGGCCTCACCCTCTCCCATGCAGGCTGGATGTGGGGTTGGCTCCCTAATGATGCCTTCCCGGGCCGCCAGCTCTCAGGCGGCCAGAGTGCCCTGCAGTAACCCAAGACGACCACTTTCCCCGGCCATCTGGAGCGCTCCCGGCTGCCCTGCCTGTGTCTCATCACTGGCTGGAGAGACAGCTCTGCTAGAAATCAAGCCACTCTTAGATCTCCTCTCTAATCCCCTTCTGTTAGCTGATTTCCAGACTGACTATTTGCTTTCGCATTAGATAATAGCCTTAGAGAAAACAATTATCATTTTCTTTTATTCCCTTTGTTTTTCTCCTTCTCCCATAGTATACCATTAAGAGGGACCGCTTTCTATCTCAGGTTTTTGTTAGATGTGCCCCCTCCCCCAGACATTAATATCAATACTTGGGGGCAGGGTGGGGGTTAGTCCCGGAGGAAAAGATAGGGTGAAAGAATTCCAGATATTTCCAGAGTAAATAAATAATCTCGGTGAAGAGGACTGACAATTTGTAGAGCCAAAAAAGGGCTTGAATAATAATGAAAATACTAATATGTAGGTCAAATATGGTCAGATAATGGCTTGCAATGATAAGTAAAATGAAATCTTTTAAAATTACTGTGGAACAGTACCCTGACTGCAAATGTTATTGTATTTAGTGGAACTATTTGAAATCCTACTCTGAACCACGTTTTCTCCAACTAGCCTAAATCAATGTAAGATGTCCTGAATATGTTTTAAAATCTCATTTTTACAAAGGAAAAAAAACGTCAGATAGAGTCTGAGTCGGCCTGATGCAGTTAAGAACTGATGAGACATTTGTGGGTTATATTTTCTGAAGTGGTGTTTCAAATATTTAACAGTGAGTAAAATCCCTTCCCCCATCCTTTTAAACCCAGCTGGAGCTTCCAATTCTGAAGTCTTTTCAGATTCTACTAATTTTTAGCAGTTCATTTCCAGAAAACACTCATTGTACATTCTCCCATCTCCTTGGGATATTTGTCTAATGAATTATAATAGATTAATGAATTGCAACGTTAAGTCTTGGTATTTGATATTATGATGCTCTTAATTTGAATCTCATTTTATCAAGGTGTACATTCTTACAGTTCTTTATATTTTACTATACTCGCAAATCTTAACAGCATGAATAATCTTAAACTGTGAAATTTTATGTATACCATACTAATATAACTCCTTTGTGTAGAAAATTATGTCAAAGCTTACTATTGTTCTTAAAAGAATAAAATCATGTTGACATTTTATTATTCTATTACCTGTATTATTAATCTCTTCTGTCCCCCAAATTGAGACCAAATAATTTGGATTCTGGAGGCATATATTCATCTTTATTTAAAATTTTAAAAAATGATACCTGAATCAGGAATGATTCTTGTGAAATCATAATTTAAAATATAGAAAAAGTAAATCAGCAATAGTTTTATGACATAAAAAAGCAGTGAGAGATAAAATAGAAATGTTATGCTACGTTTTTCTTCTGTCTGTAAATTGTGCCAATGTAGGTATAAAATTATAGTAGAAACTTTGAACTTCTAAATCAATGGAAAGTAACTTGCAGGAAATCAAATCAAAATTGTACACAATCGAGATACATTCATGACACCAAGGCATATTTTGTAAGACACCACAAACCTTATAGGATCTTCCTTTTTGCTAGTCACACTTCTGGAAAAATAATGACCATTCTTTAGTTATACTTCTTAAAAATTCTCGATTTGGTTTGATATCAGATAGAATATATCACAACTTGAGTTGTTTTCCAAATTCTGATAAAAGCAGTGGAAGAACCTGTATCCTTGAGTTGATGTATAAAGAATTATTCAATATATTCCTTAATCCCACCTGCTACCTCCTTGAAAGGCCTGTGTTCTACAAAATGTAGAACATATTTTCCTATAGGGTTTATCCTTGTATTATCTCCTAACTCCTTTATTTGAAGCAGATAATAACTATAGGGGCCAAATCAAGCATAAGATGATTCTTGAATTGCAGAATCTAGGAAAATAAAACATATTAAATGAAAAGGTAGGAACTGGTTGATACTGTGTGGTGGGAGAGTATGAATTACCTGAAAACAGTACAGGGCCATAAAATATTTGGCTACCTTAGACTTGGGGTGGCGGATACACATGACAATGTTCAAAACAAAACAAACTACTAATTGATTTTTTTAAAAAATCCAAGGAGACAGGATGAATAATAAGTCTTCATATCTGTACACTCACAGAAAAGATAAGGTTTCTGTACACTCAAGGCTAGTTTACTAAAACAAACTAACAAACAAACAAACAAACAAAATGTCAGCACCTACCTACCACAATGAAACCACTAAATTAAAAGATAAAATACACAATAATGTCTTAAAATATTTTTTGAAACCCTTGCTAACAACTTTAGATTTTCACACTTTAGAAGATATTTTTTTCACATCATCAGATTTTTATTATTGTAAAAATACTGAGTTCTTTCAATTTACAGGGTGGTTGGCTTTTTTTTTTTTTTTTTTTTCCAGTAATGCTGCCTAAGGATGCTTTTTGTTTTCCTTTAAACCAATCCTTTAAAAAAGCAGAGCTTTCAATACAAATTTCAGATGAGTGCTTATTACCTTCTTTAGAGATGTGTGATTCACCTTTCACAAAAAGGAATTCCTATACAAAATGTTAACAAGTACTTAATTAGCATGTTTAAAATTCCTCCTTATAGATCTTAAAGTTTAAATGACTCCCAAGCTGTGATTTTCTATTCCTTGAAAAAGTCCTCCTGTTTGCCTAGGTTGAGGAAAATCGTTAATTACCACATTACTTACTTCCAACAAAATTATTTATTATTGTATTTGTACAAAAAAAGAATATGATAAACATAAAGAATGGCAAGCCATAATTAAGTTTTCATAAATTTAGACTTACCCACTATTTGCAATTTCGCTCCCTTTTGCTGTATAATTTTGTATAATTTACTTTTTGAGCTTTACATGAACAAGTTTTATTCCAAATCTTTGCAGTTTTGTTTTTTTTTAACTTGTTTAATGTTTCATTTTAGAATGTGGACCAAAAAAAGAATACATTTCAGAGATGTTTTCATTTTATTGCATAGTAGTTGAGCCACATACACTTAGTACATGTTCAATGTGCAGTATAAATACATTAGTTGTTGATAGACTTTTAACCTAAGCGAATAAACATACTTCATTAAGTAGAAAAATTATAAATTAAAAATAGCTTCCATCATCCACCCAAATAAACTGATCAGTTTGGTATAATTTAGCTGCAAACCTACAGACACTGGGTTGATTTTTATTTGAGATTCTTATGTGTTCAGATTGTCATGCTTTTCTGTACTACTTAAAAACCACTTTGCATCCCAAAAGCCAAAGTTGTAAAATTTCAATTACTTATTTAATTTGAAAAAAAAAAAGACTTTGAAAAGTTTTGCAAAAAATACATACTAGTGTTTCTTTAGAAAATGAGTTTTAATTTTTGAATATTTAAATGTTTGTGTTTGTTAGATTTTGACACATTAAACTCTGCAAGAACTCATTTATTGCATAAAATGAAACACACATGCATACTTGTCATACATGTATGTATTTTTATATGCACAACTATCTGTAATCTAGTAATTATCTCATGTGACCTTTTATAGCTAATTCATGAAAAATAACGATGCCAAATAAAATACCTTATTCACATGTTTCTCATTTAAATTGAATATTTCCCACCCCCAATTTGAAAGATTATTTTTTAAAATACCATAAACCAGAATAAAATCATGCAATATCCCCCCCATGGAAATCCAATATTCCACATTTTTTATGGAATGCGCTTAGTGAAGATCTTTTTATTTTTTTTCTGTAATTTGTACTGGTTATTTTGTCTATATAATTCTCAATTAGGTGTATATTATTGGGCTGTAACTGCACAAAGACAATGGTCGTTACTCACTGAACGGTGCTTAGCACATGCTAGGTGCTCAATAAATAGCTGTTGAGTAATGAATGAATAAGAGGTTTAAAAAGTTCCCACTTAGATGTCTTATCTAAATAAAACAGATGCTACCAACTTGACTTCTTTTTGACTGAAGTATTAAGAAACCTAAGATTTTGACATTACCAAGATTTTAAATGAAAAATATGTGGATATCAATTTGTTGTTGTTTTATATGTGCCTATAGATACTTTCATGTTGTTTTATATGTGCATATCAGTACTTCCTGTAATAATGGTGAATTTGATATGAAAATATATATTCTTATGTGTTTTTGTTTTAACTTTGTATAAAATTCTTTTTAGATTTTACAATAAACCACAAATTGTTCTGAAAATTAATTGTACTTTCTACAATAAACTAGAAATTTTTTTAAAAACACTATAAAAAAACTTCAAGCCAGCAGGATCTTAGAGATAAGTAATTCCTTCCTTCTAATCTCCTATAGTAGTTGAAACATGTATTCTTCAGCATACATATCAATATGCAGTAAAAAATTCACAAGCTGTCTAATTTGTCTGGGGCATGCCCTCATTCTTTCATTTAATTATTGTATCGGTGATAGTATATATAATCCAGATTGTTTAAATGATTTTAAATGGTGTTTATACTTAGTAAAGAATCATTTTTATTTGGAAATTTATGTCTTTGTTATGCAAGATCAGTGTATCTATGTCCATATTGAATGTACTCTTTAAAAGATGCATATGTATTTTAATCATCTCATTTTCCTAATCCTTTAAAAATATCAATTTACTCCATGGTGCACTCCAGTCTGATGAATCCCATATCACCTCATAAGACTGTTTTCATGCGGGAATTACCACATCATTGTAGTGCATCCACCTCTGGGGAGAAAACAGAAGCCAACTGGCTCACAGTACAGCAGTGGGAAGGGAAGAAATTTTTGGCCAACAAATCTGTAGCAAATATAGACTGCTGTTAATCATGTTCAGTTCTTTGCTCAGTTCTTACTTTTTTCTTACTTATTTTTTTCTCAATAGGGCTAGCCACCAACTGAGCTATCTGTTTGTCCCACTGGAAGACGACATAGTTAGAAAGGGCATAGCCATTGCCCAGGTCCAGTTCAGTTCACCTTCCTAAGATTTCCCCCCAGACTTCATTTGTGCCATTGAGAAAATCATTTGATCAATGTAATCTCTAGATGAGGCACTGGTAAGACCACAGGATTGGTGGTGTCAACCACCCAGTTTACCCTACATACCTTGCAATGTGGTCCAATTTCTTTGAAGGAAAAAACATTCTACAAGATAGGAAATTTTGGTTTGTCATGTTTTCTGGAAAAAAACGAAACAAAACAAACAAACAAACAAAAAAAGAAAAAACACTTCTAGATTGACGTTTGCCTGAAATCTTAAAATTTTTATTTTTATTTTTTTATATATGTATAGCAGTCTTACTACATCTCAAGGAAACTAGGAAGTCTTTCTAATACAGAAGAAACAAATATATTACTTAAGAGCCGTGCAGCTAAACTTTAATATCCATACTAACTACTTGGGGATTTTATTAAAATACAAAATCTGAGTCGGTGGGTCTGAGCTGGGGCCTGAGATTCTACATATCTAGTAAGTTTCCAGATAATGCCTGGAATTCCAGATAACGCTCTTGATAGTGGGGACCAATGATGCTGGTCCCCACTATCAGGTACAAGGTTTTAAACAAATTACAAGAAGCATTGAGAACATCATACCTTATCATCCTCCTTCTATATGCAGAGCTCCACTTTCACAGTGTGCACAAAGGCCCACAGCATTCATGCACTCACAAAGTATACAGAACACCATAGAGGACACTGCACCCATGACAGGAGAAAAGCAGGCTCACACATGAATAAGGTCCCTAACGTCCCCACCTGCTGTTCAGGCACCTGCAATCAACAATGGAAGTCCATTATCAGACTAATAAAATAAGGAGTCACAAAGCTCTTTATCCAAACAAGACTGAAAGCTCTTCAAAAGTTGAACTCTGAATGATTACTGCAGAAGAGTTGTGACTCTCATTTAAGAGGTCATTGATAGCTGTCCCTTGCCTGGGACTATATTCACCTAGTATTTAGGTTCAGGGGCCATCTGCAATGTGTAACTAAGCAAAAGTACTATGTACCAATGAATTCAAGGTGTGCAACTTATTACTACTTCCTGGTGCATAGCCACAGGCCACTCCAACACCCCATTCCCTTGTAGTGGTGAACAGGGGTCTTTAGTCTGAGATTGTGCACCATCTACTATGCAAGGCAGGGCTCAGCCTCTGGTTAATTCAGCTCACCTATTTGTGAAATTAGTTTGCTTCATCCTATTGACATGTTATGACAATTATGCATAGTGCACTGGTTTAACTGAAAGACCTAGTGCTTTTAAAGTTTAATGACAACTGAAGACTGAGAAGAAAAGAGAAATTTATATATTTTTCATAAAGGCAATCACATATACATTTTCACTTTAAAGCATTCTGTTTGGGTCTTATAGGAGACTTGAATACTGAGAGGAAGACTAGGCCAGGTTTATTTCTTGTAATTGATTTTGAATCTTTTGAGCAGGAGAAGCACCCATTCAAGTCCCTTGCAACTGAAAAAAATTAAATGCATGTAATTTGACAATAATTCTAACATACTCTCTCTCCCTATCAATAATTGGATATATTTTTGTGCTACAAGCTTCCGTTGTTTTCACCTCATTGGGTACCATAATAGCAAACAATTTATGTTCAGTCTACCAAAAATGCTACTTCTTTAGCTTTAAAAAAAAGTGTTCTAACCAGGAACTCTTAATAACAATTCTTTACTGCAATCTGATTGAATCCATACTTTTCTCACCTCTTGCTACTGTTTCTAATATTGAAGGAGGATTTATATTTTTTCTGAACAATAGTTTTTAATTAAGAAGATTTATTAAAGACAGTTTTCCTTCCTATGATTACATTTCCAGTTCCATGGACACCTGCATTTCAAAATGCACCACATATTTTTATAAATATTCCACAATTCCCTTAGAGCTTTTGGTATTTTAATTTCCTCCAACCTCTTCTTAACATCTTCACTTTCACTTGTGGGTTCCATCTATTTGTACACATTCAGAATTAGACATTTCTTCACACAGGTATAAAATAGAATTGCATTAGAAAGCAAATTCAAAGCGTTCCTGTTCTTTCTGAATCAAGACTTTTAAAAGGAACAAAGAGAAATTAAGCTCAGTAACAAATGTCTGACAAAAGATCTAGATATCTTACAGAAGTACTTAAGAGTGGCAGGGTAAACAACCAGGCTGAGTTTGCTTTGAAGTTTAAGTCATTGTTATTTTAATAGAGTGGAAAATTCATTTAGATAGTGGAATCTGATAGTTACCCAATTAAAGCCCTTTTTGTCTATGTTAATGTAGTTTCAAATTTTTTGGTTTTGAAACCCACTTTTGCCAGAGAATTATCTAAAGATAGAAGCAGCTCAAGCAGTTGTCTTTAGATGTACCTCATGAGTGACAGTAAATTGTCAATTAGACATTTTAAGCCTTTTGTATAAAATTGTAAGCCAATGTATTAAGCTTGATCAAGGTGCAAAGAGATGCACTCAGGTTATCTCACTTAGTTCATGGAGTTGGCTGTAAGGCTATAGAGGAAATGCAGAAGGCAGGAAACCACCAGCATACACCCAGGCCTCACTGGAGAGACCGCAATAGCAGTGACCCTATTATCCCTTCTCGTCCTTCTTCAGCAGCCTACCTTAATGCCCCACTGGCTTTGGGCCTGAATGTCCCAGACTTATTCCCACCAGTGCTCTCCATGTCTCTGCACCTGCTCCTTCCACTGTCGACTCACTTCTTGGTCCTCTCTATTTTACAAAATCTGCTCACTCATTGCTTTGACTGTTCTGTGATCTCTAATAACTCATGGCTTATGTTTATTGTCATGTCTGTGTCTTTCTTTTTTATTTTTATTTATCCATTTATTTATTTTTTAGAGATAAGGTATGTTGCTCAGGCTGGTCTTGAACTCCTGAGCTCAACTGATCCTCCCGCCTCAACCTCTTGAGCAGCTGGGATTATAGGCACCTGCCACCACACCTGGCTTCATGTCTGTGTTTTTCAACTTCTGTTTTTCTACTAACAGGCATACATTATTATAAAATGCAAATAGAGAGTAAGACAGAGAAACTGAATCAGTCAACCACCATCTATACTTTGGAACCAGACCATCTCATTGCCTGAAGGCTGGGGTTGAGAACTCATCTCTGATGAGCTGTCAACTGTGATCAGAGTAGCCAGGTCCTGCGGACAACCTTCCTCGAAGGAAGACCCTCATAAAACACAATGGTCTTCTCTTCAACACAAAATAACACTAATGGGCTTTTGAAAAAACTAGGATTGTTTTAAATTGTAGATATTTGCTGGAAAGTTTTCCAGTGTTTTGCTTGTTGATTTGTTTCTGCTCATCATTCATAATGACATGGAGGTTTTTCAGTTTTTATCCTGGTGTTCAGTACCTCTGTAAGGACAGTACAGTATGGAGAAAGATCATGGCTTGCATGGGCAACATCACAAGACCTCGTCTCTACAAAAAATTAAAAGATCAGCTGGGCGTAGTGTCACAAGCCTGTAATCCCAGCTACCAGGGAGGCTAAGACTGGAGGATCACTTGAGCACAGGAGTTCTAGGTTACAGCGAGCTATGATTACAGCAGTACAATCCAGCCTGGGTGACAGAGCAAGACCTAGTCAGAAAAGAAAAGAAAAGAAAAAAGAAAAGAGGGAAGGGAAGGGAAGGGAATGGAAGCGGGGAGAAAGGAGGGAGGGGAGGGGAGGGGAGAAAAGAAAAGAGAGAAGAGAAGAGAAGAAAAGAGGGGAGAGGAGGGGAGGGGAAGGGAAGGAAGAGGAGGGGAGGGGAGGGAAGAGAAGGGATCTTAAGCTTTGTGGTCTATGAGACCTGGAATTGAATTCCTTTTCTGCCACTTGTCAGCTGGGTGGCCTTAAGCCACTTAACTTTCTTTTAAGTTCCCATTTTTCTCACCTGGAAGTGCTTACTTCACAGGAAGTCTAGCATTCATTAGCATTTGTTTTATATGTCTTCAAAGTAGTTGTGAGCTGGTATTCAGTCTTGGTGTGAAGGATAGTGGGCTTTTTAAATAATTTGCTGCTGCATCTTAGGAAAGGGAAATCTAAATACTTTCCACTTTGGCTTTCTTACCCAGTAGATAGGATGGGAAATGTGCTCATCACCTCCCTTCCTATGCTTAATTTTTTTGCTCTGTTTCAGCTTATACTATATCAGGAATCTGGTTCTTTTCTTCCTATGAACCACAGATATGATATTGTTATTATTATTATTGACTCTAAAATGGAAAATGTAAAAAGCATAGTGGTGAGAGTGGGGGAATGAAGCACAGGTAGCAGATGATACATAGTTTATATGACCCATTTTTATTACAATTTTCACTTTCTCAGACATTTATTCCAAAATTTAATGGCACGTATAACACACACATCACTGTGCTAACAGTTGGGAAATAAGACAACTAATGGCTGTTACAGGAGTTAAAAGTGAGAGTTATTTAATAAGTTTATGGCCACTTCAAATTGTTTTTTCATAGAGAAACATACACGAACATATCCACATTCAGAAACACATAATTAAAAATATATGTACTTCAATGTATTTTTACACATGTATGTACCTAAAATGCCTAAACATATGCATACACCTATAAATACATAGAATATAAATTTTCTTTCATGCATCCATTTTCTTTAAGTGAAATTATGCCTGTCTCTCTAGTCCCTATCTCACCAATCACTGAAAATCCAACTGAGAGGGTCGTCTTGCTCCTTACTTCTTGGATTCTGCAGAAGTCTCTGAGTCTCACTCAGAAAACATTTGAAGACACCAGTTCCTCTTTCATTCACACTGGTTATTACCTAAGTATCTCTTGCTTAAGTTATATTGGCCTCATGAAATCAACAACCTGACTCCAATACCTCAATGAGGGGAAACAAATGTTTGCCAAGGTGGTAAAAGCCCTCCCTCACCACAGTTCATACCATGTGCTGGGCTCTGTTCTATGCATCACTTTCCAAACATTACCTCATGCATTCCTAAAACAATAGTGAGAGCGATACTATTATGTCCCGGGAAAACGAAGCCCAGGCTGGGAGTAACCTCCCTAAGGCTTCACAGCTCATAAATGGCAGATGCAGGATTTGAACCATGGTGGTCTGGGTTAAGATAAGTCTGGCCCCGTCTCTAAGGACTTACTACGGCTTCCCCTACTTCTCCAGAAGTCACGGCTCAAGTTTCTGGGGCCCGGGGTTTTTAAACACCACTATGAAAATCTTGTTTCTCTTTTCCTAAACTTCTCAGGTCAAGTCTAAGGGTAGAGAAAAACTAAAGAGCTCAGTTTCACTGATATCTAATTCTGAGAGCAAGCCCTTCTGGAATCAAATGGCAAACACCATGGCAGGCCTCCGAAATTCGAGTTCTCTCTATGGGGCCACAAATCTCAAAACCTGGAACCTCAGAAGCTGCCTCCAGTTCTTAAAAGAGAACTGGCAGAATGCTAGTAAAACAACTAACTGTTGGCTGCTAATTTGGATGGAGAAAAACTCAACGTTGCTCCAATGAGAGAAGAAGTATCTCCTTTTTCTCAGGGCCTTCCTAAGGAAGGGGACCCTTGAATTAAGAGGGTTTTGTTTATTGATACATAACATTTGCACTTATTTATGGCATACATGTGGTATTTTGATACATGCATAGAATGTGTACTGATCAAATCAGGGTGTTTAGGATCTCCATCACCTTGGCAGTTATCATTTCTTTGTGTTAGGAACATTTCAAATCTTCTCTTCTAGCTATTTTTGAAACATGCAATATATTGTTGTTAACTATAGTCACCCATCACCCTACTATGCTAGCAAACACTAGAACTTATTTCTTCTAACTCTATCTTCATACCAGCTAACCAACCTTTCTTCACCCGTCTCTCCCTCCCAGTCCTTGGTAACTATCATTCTACTTTCTACCTCCATAAAATTTCACATATGAGTGAGGACACGTGATATCTGCCTTTCTGTTCCTGGCTTATTTCACTTAACATAATGACCTCAAGCCCAAACATGTTGCTGCAAATGACAGGATTTCATTCTTATTTATGACTGAATAGTATTCCATTGTGTATATACCTCACATTTTCTTTATTCATTCCTTGATGGACACTTAAGTTGATTCCATATTTTAGCTATATTGAATAGTGTTGTAGTTAACATGGAGGTGCAGGTGTCTTTTTAATATAATGGTTTCCTTTCCTTCACATAAATTCCCAGAAGTGGGATTGCTGGATCATAGGTAATTCTATTTTTAGCTTTTTGAGAAACCTTCGTAACTGTTTTCCGTAATGGCTGTACTAATTTACAATGTTACCACCAGTGTATAAGAGTTCCCTTTTCTCTGCATCCTTGCCAGCATTTGTTATTTCTTGTCTTTTTCTTTTCTTTTCTTTTTTATTTTTAAGATGAGATCTTGCTCTCACCCAGGCTGGAGGGCAGTGGCACAATTGATCTCGGCTCACTGCAGCCTCTGCCTCCTGGGTTCAGGAGATTCTCCTGCCTGAGCCTCCCTAGTACCTGGGATTACAGGTGTGTGCCACCACACCCAGCTACTTTTTGTATTTTTAGTAGAGGCAGCGTTTCATTGTGTTGGCCATGCTGGTCTCCAACTTGTGACCTCAACTGATCCACTTGCCCTGGCCTCCCGAAGTGCTGGGATTACAGGTGTAAGGCTCTGAGCCTGGCCTATTTTTTGTCTTTTTGACAATAGTATTTTAATTGGGGTGAGATTATGTTTCAGTATGGTTTTAATTTTCAGTATGGTTTTAATAATTTTTCTGATGATTACTGATGTTGAGCGTTTTTTTACATACCTGTTGCCTATTTGTCTTCTTTTGAGAAATGTCTGTTCAAATCTTTTGCCCACTTACTAAAAGTGATTTATTTCTTTTGCTATTGAGTTGTTCAAGTCTCCTATATTCTGAATATTCATCTTTTATAGACTGAATACTCTGAAAATATTTTCTCCTATTTAACAGGTTGTCTCTTCACTTTTGATTGTTTGCTGTGCAGAAGCTTTTCGGTTTAATATAGTCACGTTTGTCTGTTTTTTGACTCTATTGCCTGTGCTTTTGAGGTCTTAGCCATGAAGTCTGTGCCTAGACCAATGTCCTGTAGCATCTACTCTGTGTTTTCTTCTAGTAGAAGTATACTTTTGGGTCTTAGGTTTAAGTGTTGACCCCATTTTGACTTGATTTCTGTTTATGGTAAGAGACGGGCATCTGGCTTATTCTTCTGAACATGAATATTTAGTTTTGTCAGCACCATTTACTAAAGAGGGTATCCTTTCCCCAGTATATATTCTTGGTAATTTTGTCAAAGATCACTTGACTATAAATATATGAATTTATCTCAGGGTTCTATATTCTGTTCCATTTGTCCATGTGTCTGTTTTTATACCAGTCACATGTTGTTTTGGTTATGGTAGCTTTGTAGGATATTTTAAAATCAGGTAGTGTGATGCCTCCAGCTTTATTCTTTTTTTCTCAGATTGCTTTGACTATTTAGGCTCTTTTGTGATTCTATACAAATTTTAGGCTTTTTTTTTTCTATTTCTGTGAAGAATATCATTGGTATTTCAAGAGATTGCATTAAATCTGTAGATTACTTTGAGTAGTATGATCATTTTAACAATATCATTTTGATAATAACACTTTTAAAAAAGGAGTTGGCAGAATGCTGGTAAAATGTTAACTAGTGGCTGCTAACCTGGGCAGAGAAAAACTCACGGTTGTTCAATGAGGGAAGTAGTATCTCCCTCCTTTTTCTCAGGACCTTCTTATGAAAGAAGATTCCTGAGTTGCGAGTTTTCAAAATTACTCCTACTCTCAAACAAAAATAAAAAAAGAAGGAAAGGTGCAACTGTTTCTGAGGTTTTAGGAAAAACTGGCAGGGTATAATGCAAACATGAGTACTGTCTCTAGAGATCTGTAGTCACCCAGTCACTACACTTCCCCAAAATGAAGGTGTTTCATTCCACTAAGGTGAAGATGTTTCAACTCAGCCTTCCTTTCAGTAAAAGGAACGTACCCTTCAAAACACAGACTTTCCCTCTAAAGGAAGTCTTTCTGATTTTCTTAATCACCTCTCTTTGTTCTCTCTAACTGCCTAAGACAAGTGGGAGGGTCTGGATCCCATTATCACCTGGGACAGGCTCATTCATTCACAACCGTAAGACTTAGGCCCATGGAGATGTTCTAACTACTAACTGTATAAATTAGGTATCAGATATGGGTGATTAACACAGAGGATGTACATCCTACGTATGTGTATGCTTTAAATACAATTGGATTTTCTGTTTTGTCCTTTTTAGTCACTACAATGTTATTGTCCCTAAAGTAACAAGTATTTTCATTTTATGCGCTATAAAATGATATTTCATTTTATGCGTTCTAGTTAAAGTGCCCTTTCTAGTGTGGTAGCGCTCACTTGTAGTCCCAGCTACTTGGGAGGCTGAGCCACGAGAATCACTTGAACCCAGAAGGCGGAGTTTGCAGTGAGCCGAGATTGCACCACTGCAATCCAGCCTGGGTGACAGAGCGCAACTCCATCTCAAAATCAATAAGTAAATTAATTAATTAAATTAAAAAATAAAGTGCCCTTAAGGGAAAAAAAGCTAAGGGGCTCAAACATATTCAGGATGTTACCTAGCATTTAGACTCTTGAAAATGTACATATTAGCACTTGGAAATATATTTTTTTAAAAATGATTAGCTGCCTAATTACAGATTTCACACATAATCTGTCATTGGCTAAATATGTGCTGACTGTCATTAAGCTGTTCGGTGAAAGATGAGTAGAGGGCTGGCCTGCTGCCCCTCTCAGAAGTACAAGGAGTTGTCTTTTAAAGGAAAACGAAAATTAAGAATACTCTCTCTAGTATTCAGAATACTACTCACTTTTCAGAGTAGATAAAATAACTCACAATTTAACTCCCTTTTGAGCCACTAACAAGTTATGACGGCAATTGATTTACTTTAAAAATACAGATTTACTGGCCTGTTTTCAGATTTATTAAATCAAAATCTGCATGAATTGAATCTTGAAACTTTGTATTTTTAACACCCTTCCCAGTGAGTCTTATGCCACAAGCATACCATTTCTCTATTTGGAAACCACTGAAACTTAATCAATGGTCTTCAAGATTTGACTGTCATTGGCCAACAGTGTGACCTCAGTCAAGTCACTTCAACTCTTAGGCTCTTAATTTTTGCATCTGCAAAGTCTGCACTAAATAATCTCTAAAATGTTCTCCAAATCTGTGTCCTATAATGAGTCTATATAGGGCAATTCAAAAGCAAATGGCTTTGAATAAGATTGAGAATATGATAATAATAGCTTACGTTTGAGTAGCACTTCAGAATTTTAAGATGCTTCCACTTTATATATCTCATCTGAGCTGATAGTGTTGAAAGGAGAAAAGGCAAGCATTACTATGATTTTCTTACAGATGAAAAAAAAGCCTCTTAGGTTTAGTGTAAAAAAGAAAAGAAAAGAAAGAAACGAATGTTTTCAAGGATAAATAGTAAGTGAGGTGCTAGGCTAGAATCCTGGTCTCTAAATAACTTCACTTTTCCATATTCACATGCATTTTTATCTGACAATAATCAAAGTAATACTATAAAATCAGTGTCACCGAAATTTTACTTTTGTCTTGTATGTTTCCAGGAAGAAGGTAAAAACACAATCTAGAAAGTGGTGACTGCATTTTCAAAATTAAAGTATTTAAATTCAAATTATGAACTTTGCTTAACCACTATTCTCCAATCACCTACTCCTTTGCAGCAAAGACAATATCATGCACTACTAAAATAATTTCACATTTTTTCTGGTAACACAGCTAAGCTATTTTTGCCAGCATCCTTGTGATTAGGATAGGGCTCTGGGACTGGCTTCTGGCTAATGAAATATGAGGATAAGTGACATCCAGCACTTTCAAAGCTGATCTGTAAAAGTCTCCTGGCTCCCTCATCCATTCTGTTTCCTGCTTCTGTAGTGACGTTGGAGACCACAAGTTGAAGACAGCAGAGCTATTAGAAGGAGAAAATCTGCTGCCTTTCATGAATGTAAGGAGCAGCAACCAACATTTCCACTCCCAACTCTGTCAACTCCATTGGACTATATCATCAGCAAGCAATAAACTTCTATGGTGTTAAACTACTGAGATTTTGAAGTGGTTTGTTACAGCAGTTAAGCTGCCTTGATTGATAACGTCCTTAAATTATGTTCATTGTTTTTCCAATTTTTCTCGCTATTAGTTGGTAATTTATATACTCCATTTATAGTGTTACAAATGATTTCTCTGGAAATTACACATTCATCCTTGACTTATTGATATTTTTGCCTTCTTCACAAACAAAGCAAGTACTTTAGAAAACTTTTTAAGTTCTTTTATACTCTATTGTTTTTGAAAATTTTAATAATATTCTCTCTCTCGTCATAGAGTCCTTGACTTACAATGGCTCAACTTAACAACAAATCAACTTATGAGTTTTTGACTTTATCATGGGTTTACCAGGGTATTAAATGCATTTTCAACTTGCAATATTTTCTACCTATGTATATATATATATACAGATGCCCCAATGGGGTTATGTCCCAATGAACCCATCGTAGGTAGAAAATGCAAGATTATTGCATATATACATATATATGCATATGTAAATATATGTATACATATAAACACACATATATATGTATTTACATATCATATATACATATACATATACATGTACATATATATACAGTCATGCATCACTAAAAGACAGAGATACCTGCTGAGAAACACATTGTTAGGTTATTTTTGTCATTATGTAAGTATCACAGAATGTACTTACACTAACTTGGTGTAGCCGGCTGCATACCTAGGCTATGTGCTGCAGCCTATTGCTCCTGGGCTAAAAACCTATATGGCAGGTTACTGCACTAAATATTGTAGGTAAATGTAACACAATGCTATATATTTGGGTATCTAAATATATCTAAACAGAGAAAACATACAGTAAAACTACGGTATTATAATATTATGGGACCATTGTTGTATACGCAGTTGATTATTGACCAAAATATTGTTATGTGGTGCATGAGTTAACACAAAATCCCACAAGACATTACTATTGCTTCATATAATCAATATTCACTTAGATTGACCCACGTATTTATTATTTTCATTGATTTTTCATTCATTTTGCAACTGTCACTTTTCTCTAGGATAATTTTCCTTCTGCCTAAAGAATATTCTTTAGAATTTTTTAAAGATATAGATCTGCTTCCCTGGTGTCCATGAGGATGTTAGAAAAAAATGTATATTTTATATAGATCTGCTGGTGGCAAAATATATCTGGTATTTGTTTTGTTTTGGTGAGAAAACTTATTTGACCTCTGCTCTTGAAGAATATAGAATTCTAGATTGAAACTTACTTTCTTTAAGCCCATTGAATATATTTCTCATCTTTCTGTTGCTGTTGAGAATCAATTCTCAATCTAACTGTTTTCTTTTGATTTTAATCTGTTCTTTCTCTGTGGCTGCTTTAAAAATTGTTCTCTATTAGGCCTCAGAAATAACATTGCACATCTACAATCATCTTATCTTTGACAAGCCTGACAAAAGCAATGGGGAAAGGATTCCCTATTTAATAAATGGTGTTGGGAAAAGCAGCTACTCATATGCAGAAAACTGAAACTAGACCCCTTCCTACACCTTATACAAAAATTAACTCAGGATGGATTAAAGATTTAAACGTAATACCTAAAACCATAAAAACCCTAGAAGAAAACCTAGGCAATACCGTTCAGGACATAGGCATGGGCAAAAACTTCATGACTAAAACACCAAAAGCAATGGCAACAAAAGCCAAAACTGACATATGGGATCTAATTAAACTAAAGAACCTCTGCACAGCAAAAGAAATTATTGTCAGAGTGAACAGGCAACTTAAAGAATGGGACAAAAGTTTTGCAATCTATCCATCTGTCAAAGGGCTAATATCTAGAATCTACAAGGAACTTAAACAAATTTACAAGAAAAAAACCCCATCAAAAAGTGAATGAAGGATATGAACAGAAACCACGATGAGATACCATCTCACACCAGTTAGAATGGCAATCATTAAAAAGTCAGGAAACAATAGATGCTGGAAAGGATGTGGACAAATAGGAATGCTTTTACACTGTTGGTGGGAGTGCAAATTAGTTCAACCATTGTGGAAGACAGTGTGGCAATTCCTCAAGGATCTGGAACTAGAAATATCATTTGACTCAGCGATTCCATTACTGGATATATACCCAAAGGATTATAAATCATTCTGCTACAAAACACATGCTCACGTATGTTTATTGCAGCACTGTTCACAATAGCAAAGACTTGGAACCAACCCAAATGCCCATCAATGATAGACTGGATAAAGAAAATGTGGCACATATCCACCATGGAATACTATGTAGCCATAAAAAAGAATGAGTTCATGTCCTTTGCAGGGACATGGATAAAGCAAGAAGCCATCATTCTCAGCAAACTAACACAGGAACAGAAAACCAAACACCACATGTTCTCATTCGTAAGTGGGAATTGAGCAATGAGAACATGTGGGCACAGGAAGGGAATATCACACACTGGGATCTTTCGGGGGTGGGGGGCTAGGGAAGGGATAGCATTAGGAGAAGAAATACCGAATGTAGATGATGGGTTGATGGGTGCAGCAAACCACTATGGCATGTGTATACTTATGTAACAAACCTGTACGTTCTGCACATGTATCCCAGAACTTAAAGTATAATTAAAAAAAAAAAAAAGTTGTTCTCTGTTTTTAGCTTCTTCCTTTCTTTTGCTTTTATTTTTTCTCTTGTTCTTTTTTTCTCTCATTTTGTTTTTTCCCTCTCACATTTCTTCTTTCCTTAATTTTACATGTGCTTAACTGTGGATTTCTTCTTGTTTATTCTACTTGAGATTTGTTGGCCTTCTTGAGTCTATGGCTTAATTTCTCTCATTGGTCTTGGAAAATCCTCAACCATTACTTTTACAATGATTGCTTTTAAAATTTTCTCTCCATTTTTGGGGGGACTCTAACTAAACATGTGTTAAGCCTCTTTATTTTCTTTTGGGACTCCAACTAAGATGCATTAGACCTTTGATGGCATTATTTTTCTGCATTCCCTCATCTATATTTTCCCACTGTTAGACTTTTCATACTTCATTCTGAATAATTTCTTCTTACATTTTATTTTACCAATTTTCTCTTCAGTTGTTTCTCTTTTTTTTTTTTTTGAGATGGAGTCTTGCTCTGTCACCCCATTTGGAGTGAAGTGGCACAATCTTGGCTCACTGCAACCTCTGCCTTCTGGATTCAAGCAATTCGCCTGTCTCAGCCTCCCAAGGAGCTGGGATTATAGGTGTGTGCCAGCACACTTGGCTAATGTTTGTATTTTTAGTAGAGATGGGGATTTCCCCACGTAGGCCAGGCAGGTCTCGAACTCTTGTCCTCAGGTGATCTGTCTGCCTGGGCCTCCCAAAGTGCTGGGATTATAGGCATGAGCCACAACGCCTGGCCCAATTGTTTCTTATCTGCTATAAAGCACATTTATTGATTTATTTTCTGTTTGATTCTTTTTCTTTTTCTTTTTCTTTTTTTTTTTTTTTTAGACGGAGTCTTGCTCTGTTACCCAAGCTGGAGTTCAGTGGTGAGATCTTGGCTCACTGCAACCTCCGCCTCTCAGATTCAAGTGATTCTCCTGCCTCAGCCTCCTATGTAGCTGGGACTACAGGCATGTGCCACCATGCCTGGGGCTGATTTTGTTTTGTATTTTCAGTAGAGACAGGGTTTCACCATGTTGGCCAGGCTGTTCTCAAATGCCTGACCTCAGGTAATCTGCCTGCTTCGGCCTCCCAAATTGCTGGGATTACAGACGTGAGCTACTGTACTTGGCTTGATTATTTAAAAAATTGTTATAACACTACGGTTTCTAGCTAGATGCCAAAATTCTCATTTGAACTTTATTTCATAACAAGCATAGTCTGTGGCCTTAGGTTTATAATAAGCATAGCCTTATGGTCTGTGTCTGATAATTCAAAATTAGGGGTTACCATAGGTCTCTTTCTGTTGCTTATTTTTCTGTTGATTCTTGCTCTCAATGTTTGCTTTTTTTATGTGACAAGTTATCACTATATGCTGGATGTTATATTTGAAAAATTATAAGTAGAAGCAGGTTTGGACCAAGATGTTATCCTTCTCCAGAAGAAATTTTTATGTATTCCTGACAGGTATCTAGAGACATTTTCCATCTGGGATCACTGTAATCCAGTTTAAGAATTTAGGATTTTCTCATTTTTTGAAACCTGCCCATAGGCTGTCATAGAACTAGTTTATTTCTGACTCATCCTTACGCTAAAGATGTACTCTTTCAGCATTTCATTGTAAATTGAGTGGAGTTTATCAGGATTCCCATCCTTGGTAGGGCCTGGATTTGAGCTACTTCCATGAGACTAACAACCTCAGCTTGGACTTTCAGATGACTTTTATTTTTTAAAAATAAACTGTATTGTGTATATTTGAGGTTTATAGCATGATGGTATGGAACACACATAGATAGTAAAATGGTTACCACAGTGGAGCAGATTAATATACCTATTATCTAATACTGTTACATTTTGTGACAAGAGCCGTTAAAATCTACATATTTAACAAAAATCCCTAATACAATACAGTTTTATTAACTATAGCCCTCAGGATGTACATTAGATCTCTAGACTTGTTCATCCTGCATGTCTGCTACTTTGTCTTTTCTTTTTGTCTTTTGAGATGAATTGTCACTCTGTCGCCCAAGCTGGAGTACAGTGACGAGATCTTGGTTCACTGTAGCCTTAGCCTCCCAGGTTCAAATGATTCTCCTGTCTCAGCTTCCCTAGTAGCTGCAATTATAGGCACGTGTTACCATGCATCGCTAATTTTTGTATTTTTTGTAGAGATGGGGTTTCACCATGTTAATCAGGCTGGTCTCAAACTCCTGGCCTCAGGTGATCTACCCACCTCATACTTTGTTTTTTCTTAATCCATAAATCCCCATAGGGAAAAAAAAAAACAGCTTCTTAGGTTTACCTCTTTGGATTTTCATCTTCTCCAAAATTTTAGTCTGACATTTCTTCACTTTTTTTGTGAAAGAGTTGATATAATATTATTAACATAATTGATATTATTGATATAAGTGGCATGGCCTGGAATGAATGCAACTCTACCTGACTCCAACCTATGCTGTTAACTATATTTTCATGCCTTCTCCCAAAATTTGTTTCTCATGTAAATTTTTCTGTATATATTTCCAAAACCAATTTCAGGCACTTTTCGTCACCTATATCATAATGCGGATTAAAATACAATCAAATGAAAACAACCATTTAAAGTTAATTTGCAATAAACAGTAAAAGCCAGGGGTAGAATGCTATAATGACATGGTAAGTTTTGGCATTAGAGAGACATGTGTTTGACCCTTAGCTTGATCTAACTGCTTTTGACCTTGAGCAAGTTGCTTTGTCCTCTCTGAACTACAGTTTTATCTTTTATAAGGACAGGTGAGATCCAACTTGCCAGACTCATACAATGTACCAATGTTGCCAAAGTATCCTTCACTTACTTTAAGTCATAAAGGATGCCTTTTGCTTTTATGCTCCATCACCTCAGAAAGTATTTCAGAGCAAGAGCTCACAATGTTTCTATCACTATGAAAATATTCTAAATTCAGGTTTTCAGGAAACATCACATTATCTTTCACAAGATTTATGGATCTAATTTATTGGTCTTCTTTTGCAGTTTACACCAGCTTCAGTGATTAAGAATGTAAGTGAATAAATTACTTAAAAAGAGGCAACAATGTGTTCTATAGAAATAGAAATATCTGTATTCAAAGGGGATTAAATGACTTCTTAAAAATTTAACTTGTTTATGTTTATTTTTCAACTTTTTAATTATTTTATCTTTTTTTTAAAGTATTTACTTCTGGCCTTACTAAATCATAGGTTTAATTATTTATTTTCTTTAAAAAAATTTTGTAGAGATCGTGGGGTGGGGGGGTCTCACTATGTTTCCCAGGCTGGTCTGGAACTCCTGGCCTCAAGTGGCCCTCATGTTGAGATTACAGGCATAAGCCATTGTGCCCATGAGTCATATACTTATTTTTAAAACTAGTCTTTGATTAACCTCCTTGAGTGAATTTTACAGTAACTTAAAAATGCTCAAAACTAACAGAGAATCTGATTCATGTTATAAGATTGATCTTGTGATAAAAAAAGAATAGAAGAACCACAGTTTCTTTCTGAAGTTTTCTGAAGCAAAAACAATGTGAGCATTTATTTTTGCAGAGAGGCTAACAATGTATGTAAGAGAGGAGTTCACTTTCAGGAGGAAGAATCACTTTCTACTTTCTCATCTTTAGGAAAATTCCTCAACAACAAAATAACTGACAAAAATTTGGCAGACCATCGTTTCTGACTGAAGAACAAATAAGAACTGGAGCTCAATTTGAGGGAAATAGCATCATAGATCACTGAATGCAAACCATTGTTAGAGGCTGGGTGTGGTGGTTCACGCTTATAATCCCAGCACCTTGGGAGGTTGAGGTGGGAGAATCACTTGAGCCCAGGAGTTCAAGACCAACCTGGACAACACAGTGAGACCCTGTCTCTACAAATAATAATAATAATAATAATAATAATAAATTAACCAGGTGTGGTGGTATACGTGCCTGTAGTCCCAGCTTCTCAAGAGGCTGAGGTGGAAAAATAGTTTGAGCCCAGGATGTCAAGGCTGTAGTGAGCTGTGATTTTACCATTGCTTTTCCAGCCTGGGTGACAGAATGACACCTTCTCTCAAAAAAGAAAAGAAGACAAGAGAATATAAAAAACAAAAGAAAAGGGAAAGGAGGGGAGGGGAGGGAAGGGAAGGGACAGAAAAATAAAAATAAAAAGAAAAGAAAACCATTCTTAGTAATTTTGTACCTGTGGTCTTTTGGCTCTAATACCCTTATTTACTTCATAACTGTCTCTGACTTTAAGAGGTATGAAGAAGACATGAGTTTTACAATCACTTATCTCCTTTCCACTCTTGCAGATTTTGGAAACCCTGGAGCCCTGAATCTAATCTACAAATTCTACAAAATTTCCTGAAACACTTTACTCACACTTATCTTCTTGTCATACTCCATCTTCTCTCTCTTTGTCTCTGTCTATGACTCTCTCTCTCTCTCTCATACACACACACACACACACACACACAAGCACACACGCACACCATTCTCCTTTCCCATTTGTCTCAGAAATTCAGGAGGGAAGAATGGTGACAGTGTTAGGTACTATTTCAGAGCAACTCTAATGGTGAAATTTGGTACTGTTATCTTGGGTGGGAAGATGCTATGGTTACAGCCATGACTACAGTTATGGTGTGACTTGGGAAGTTGTTTTCTCCTCCTGATTATCCCCACCCCCGCCCCGCAAGAAAAGCTTCCTGGTCCTCTTGTCCTGCTGGGAATTGGACAAAAATTCTAAGGATCTGATCCTTTTAGAGGACCCTCAAACTTAATTTTGATTACAGCCCAAGACTGGAATCAATACTATTTATTTCTTTTGTCACGACTCCTTCATTTAACAAATTTATTGAGCAACTTTTTTTTGTAGACATTGTGCTAGGAGTTTGGAGTATATGAATATATAGTGTTAAACAAGACAGGCTCATATCCTCATGGAATTTAAAGTCTAGAATAGAGATTGGCAAACTTTTTGTTGTTGTTGTTGTTGTTTTTTGAGACAGAGTCTCACTCTGTTGCCCAGGCTGGAGTGCAGTGGTGCGATCTCAGCTCACTGCAACCTCCGCCCCCCAGGTTCAAGTGATTCTCCTGCCTCAACCTCCCAAGTAGCTGGGATTACAGGTGCTCACCACCATGCACAGCTAATTTTTGTATTTTTAGTAGAGACGGCGTTTCACCATCTTGGCCAGGCTGGTCTCGAACTCCTGACCTTGTGATCCACCCACCTCAGCCTCCCAAAGTGCTAGGATTACAAGCGTGGGTCACCATGCCCAGTTTTTTGTTTTTTGTTTTTTTTTTTTTTTTTTAATAAAGAGGCAGATAGTAGATACTTTTGGTTTTGAAGCTACATTGTCTCTGTTGCAGATACTCAACTCTGTCATGGTAGTACACGAGTAGCCACAGACAATACATAAATGGGTGAGTGCAGCTGTGTTCTAATAAAACTTTATTTATAGGCACTGAAATTTGAATTTCATATAATTTTTATTTGCTACAAAATGCCATTCTTTTGATTTTTTTCAACCATTTACTTTTGTAAAAATCATTCTTAGTTTGCAGGCCATATAAAAACAAGTGGCAGGCCTGATTTGGCCCATGGGTCACATTTTACCAACTCCTGGTTTAGAAGGAAAGACAGATATTAACAAACAATCATTTTGACAAATGCATGGTTGCAAACTGTGATAAATGCCGTGAATAACAAGTACAGAATGGTAAAGTATACCAAGGGGCCCAGTCTACATAGAGGGGTGACGAACTGATGTTTAGACTGAGGTCTGAGGCACAAATGGGAATTATTTCACTCATTCAGCCATGCGTGGCTTGGAAGCACTTGCCAAGACATTTTTTGGCAATCTATAATTATTTTAGTGTTTTGATCCACTCTACAATTCATCCAAACTTTTGGCCCTTTGTCTGCACCTCACGGAATTTGACTCTCTTTTCTTTGCCAGAAGGCAGCATCAATATGTGAGGGGCTGAATCGCAGTTAGAACTTCAGTAGAGCCAGTAATAAACTTACAGTATGTTTTGATCGACCATGAGATTATGAGGCTGGTTTGGAAATAGCACCCTTGTAGAATATTGAAGATACTAAAGCTGATCATTTTTCTTTGCACTTACAACACTGGCCTCAGTTGTTCGTTTTTGATTTTGGATTATTTTTGTCAGTTACTAGACATTAACAAAAGCTAATATTTGAAATAGAGGATTGCTGTAAAAGAGATCAAAGAAACAAAACATACAATAGACCACCTTTAAACCAATAACCAGGGAGAAACATGCTCATTTGTTTTAATTTCCACAGTGTCATTGCTATTCCATAGGATTTCTGCCCACCTTAAATGCTGAGCATAATGACTCACTGGGCAGGGAATCAATAGGCTTCATAGTTAACATGGGTCTGCTAAAATGCCTCTTGTGCCCACCTTTCATAATGGGCTGGCTGCTCTTTGGCAATCAGCAAACTGCAGAAACAATCCTATCCAATATGAGTCACTCAGAACTGAGACTCTCCCCCAGGAGTCTCCTTTATTTGTTACGCATGTTTCTTGTGGTTGTTGTTCTGAATCCTTTGAAATTATGCTTTTATGCTAAAAATGCCACTGATTATTTTAGTCTTCAAATGATGCGAACTAGGCCTGCGTCCTGGAAAACTTAGACAGTTGCCAGGTTAATCTGAAACTTAGCAACTTGAAATAGGTTATTCTGCCAAACAGAACTCCTGGGAAGACCAAGTCAGTAGATACAAACTGCAAATATCTCTGTGGAAACAGTATGTCTTAGCTTGTATCAGATATTGTGATACATATTTACACATACTATTTAATTAATCTTCACAACAAAAAATAGTGAGTTATTGAAGTATGATGATGAAGAGCGGAGACTTTGTTCTAAACTACCTGGGTTCAAGGACTAACTCTGCCTGTTGGTAGTTATGTGACCTTGGACAGTAATGTAATATTTTGTGCCTTCGTTTCTTCATTTATGTAATCAGGATAACCCCTAAATAGTAGTTGTGATGATTGCAGGAGATAATTTTAAAAGCGCTTGCTGCAGAATCTGTTAAATGGTAAGCACAGCTATTATCCTTACTTAACAGATGAAGAAACTGAGGTTCAAAGTGTTTATCTGATTTGCCCAAATTCACATAGCCACTAAGTGGGAGCGCTAAGATTTGAACTCCGTTTGACTCTAGAGTCCTTCAACATCACAACCACATTATCATCTTCATCACTATTGCCCTCATTATTATTATCTATAATTAATGGTCTTAGTAACAAGCCAAAGGAAATCCTTGCCAGGCATACAATGCGGGGTGTGTGCACAAGGCTGCAGAGAATTATTTTTAGTCACAGTCACAGACAGGAAGAAAAATCACTACAAGTATGAGGAACTTTGAATACAAAGTTATCAAGATCTGTAGTCTACATATTTGTTGTGAAAGATTAACCACCATCACCAACTTCTCCTTGAACTGTGGGAATAGATAATTAAAATAGATTCATATAAAATAATTTATCTGTTCACAAAATCTATTCACTGGAGTACAACCACAATTGAGCACCAACAGTAACAACAAAAAAACTGAAATTTTTAATGTGACTCTTAAACCAGGGCCCTTTGACAACTAGTATACTTTTGAATAGGCTAAGGCCGTGAACTCCTAGAATTTGTGTACAATATTTAGGAAGTGTAAGTTTAAGTGTGTTTTTTCTGGGGAGAGAGGCTATGATCATCATTAGATTCTCATAGGGGTCTGTGACTCCATAAAGTTTAAGAACCACTGGTTTCTCTCTCTCTCTCTCTCTTTTTTTTAAATTATACTTTAAGTTCTAGGGTACATGTGCACAATGTGCAGGTTTGCTACATATGTATACATGTGCCATGTTGGTGTGCCCCACCCAGTAACTCATCATTTACTTTAGGTTTATCTCCTAATGCTATCCCTCCCCCCTCCCCATACCTAAGAACCACTGGTTTTTTCTTATAGTCCAGTTACAATGGTGGTTCCTGAAAGCCTGGTCAGCCACTGGTCCAAGAGAGGCTCCACATTCCTTTCTCTGCTTAGTGACAATTCTCCTGTGCCTTGTCATTCAAGAGAGTACAGGAATTTAACTTACAGAAAAAGTATTCAACACAATACTTCATATATGATAAGCAATTCGTGTTAGTTAAATCTAGACTTAAGTGCAGTTAGGATGCAGTTCAGGAGTCAGTCAACTGCAACTTGTGCCTATTCTTGTAAATAAAGTGTTATTGGAACATAGCTATGCTCATTAATTTACATATTGCCTATGCCCAATTTTGAGGTTCAAGGGCAGATTTAAGTGGTTGTGACAGAACATACGAATCTCAAAGTTTAAAATATTTACTCTCTGGCCCTTGACAGAAAACGTTTGCTGACTCCTGATGCTATGGAAAGAATCTTGGGGTTATAGTCAGGGTGAGCCTGAGATCTGTCTCTATTACTAAATGTGTGCCATTGCACAAGATGCTTTATTTTGAACTTCAGTTTTTCATGTATAAAATGGAGATAACTTCCATCTACTTTGCAGACCCTTCATAGTTACTATCAAGATCAAATGTAATAATGTATGCAAAAGTAAAATACCAATTATTAGTACTAAGATCATCATCCCTAAATTACTTACATATGGTGACACAGATTGTTTCTCAGAAAAGGATAGAGAAAAATCATTTCAAAGCACTAAACACAATAGCAATTACCTATTATGCCACAAAATTGTTACTCTTTGTGAGATTTGCCTCTCAAGGCAACTAATACTAGGTGTTGCTTTTTAGGGAAGAAAAACAAATATTTCGTGAATAAATTGCCAAATCAAATACTGAATGGAAATAACAAGCCCAAAATACGTTTTCTCATTCAAATATGTGTTCATTTGAGATGTTGCCCTTGATTTTAGGCATTGCTGTTCATCACCAGAGACAAATGCTGCTATAGTGTGGATTATGAAATATGAGCTCTCCATACTTTAGGTAGCCTTTGAAAATTTCTTAGCTTCCACATTTTTAAATGTCATATATTTGTCAATAACTTTATAAATCCTTGAAATTTTAAAAGGAAATGGAATTGCTTATGCACCAATTTTTGTGAAGGAAATGAATGATTTATCCATAATCTCACATTTCCAATTAAAGTTAATGGGAAGACTCAAAGTCTCCTGAAAAAAATTAGATAATATTTATCCCACCTTTTCCCACAAGTTAAACAATACCAGAGAAATTGAAAACACGTTTTTTCTTTCTAGTACATTATGGAATGATATATTCTCTTTCCGCTTTACTGAAATGAATAGTTGCCATTTCTAAATTATTAATTGTGTCAATGATATCATTCGGTTTGAGACCAAATAATTCTTTGAGTTAACTTCTCCTTCATCTATAGGATGGGGTATAAGAAGACCAAATCAGAAAGAAAGAGCCAACCTCTGAGCATTAAGGTATTAATCAGGGAGTTGAAAGGATACATGCAGATTCAAGTGTTTTGAAACATATTCTACAAATACTAGTCAGATTGTAACCCAATTTTCTAAGCAGTGAAGCTACAATTTTGGCCACCAGTTTCTAACTTACTATAAGAGTGCCGATATAGTATTGTATTAGTCCGTTCCTATATTGCTGTAAATAACTATTGAGATTGGGTAATTTATAAAGAAAAGAGATTTAATTGGCTCACTATTTCACAGTCTGTACAGGAAGCATGGCTGGGAGGCCTCAGGAAACTTACAATCATGGCAGAAGATGAAAGGGAAGCAGGCACGTTTTACATGTCTAGAGCAGGAAGAAGAGAGTTAAGGGGGAAGTGTTACACTTTTAAACAACCAGATCTCACTCATTATCACAAGAATAGCAAGGAGAAAATCCACCCCCATGATCCCATCACCTCCCAGCAGGCCCCTCCACCAACATTGGGAATTACAATTCAACCTGAGATTTGGGCTGGGACACATATCCAAACTATATCATTTGGCCTCTGGCCCCTCCCAAATCTCATGTTGTTCTCACATTGCAAAATACAATCATCCCGTCTCAACAGTCCCCCAACTCTTAACTCATTTCAGCATTAACTCAAAAGTCCGTAGTCCGAAATCTTATCTGAGACAAGTCCCTTCTGTCTATATGCCTGTAAAATAAAAAACAAGTTAGTTACTTCCAAGATACAATGGGAGTACAAGCATTGGGTAAATACATCCATTCTAAAAGGGAGAAAGAGTGAAAACAAAGGGGCTACTGCCCACATGCAAATCCAAAACCCAGCAGGGTAGTCATTAAATCTTAAAGCTCCAAAATCTCCTTGAGTCCATGTCTCACATCCATGCCACACTGATGCAAAGGGTGGACTCCCAAGGCTGTGAGTAAGTATATTACAAGGCAACCAGGTCTGGGTCCTGGTTTCATCTTGAGAAATTTACTTATATTAAAATAATCCTATGTCTTAAATAATTGAAGAGAGAGCTGGGGAACCACTCTCAAACAATGACAGGTGTTAGGTCAGCACTGGAGGTCCAGATCACAGGAAACAATTGAGTGTCAGCAGGGCATTGCTGCAGTAATGGACCAGCTTCAGTGGCGTTTTCTAGCCTCATATTACCCCATTTAAGATGCAAGTTCTGGAGAATGCATAGGTCTAGCTTAAGTTCCAGGTCTATCTGTTGACTACAGGTAAGGCAGAACCCTTTGATTAGCGCATATGCCCAATCTGAGGCTACATCCAAAGGGAGAAAGCTAGTCACCAAAGAAAATCAGAATATTCTGTCAACAAAAGAAGGGTAAATATGGACCTTGGGACGCCTGAAACAGTTACAAAGATAATCATGCCTGCCTCTTCAAGTTTTTAAGCGTATTAAAAGAGGCAACACATTTAAAATATATATCACAGAGATACCCACTTTAGAAAAGTAGCTGAACAGCAACTTCAATCAGGTCTCCTCTAACTTATAGAAAGCAATAAAAACACACACTATCATGGGGGGAAAAAGACTTCCTTCAACTCAAAGCATAGCCATATTTTGTTTCATAAAACAGAAATTACCTTAACACAGCTAGAAAGACATGACTATCATACTCTATATTTGCCCCGTTTCCAAAGATCCATTGTATATACAGCTAGAACACAAGGCAGTCATTCCTCTTCTGCATGAGCGCTGCTTTTCAGAAGACCACAGTGCTGCTTTGCACTACTACTGCTATCTTTCTGTATTCTTGTGGAAACAGTCCCCTAAAACAATGGGACAGAACAGAGGGGTCATGCAAATCTGGACATGATTCTGAGACAAAAACTGTTTGTTACATTTTGTTGAATTGGGAAGTTGAGATCACGTAAATGAGGCATTGCAAGTGTGGGTGTGGAGACAGAAAGAACACTTGTAATCCTACAAATTAGGTACTGTAGAATTTCCTTTCCTCCATCGGTTTACAGCATTAGAGAATCAGTCAGTGAAGCTAAAAGAAGAGGTAAGAGTTATCAGAAACCAGGATTTCAAGAACATTAGCCAGTCTATATATACTCCAGCGATAGGCCAGTAAAGATGACTTAACCAACACCAAGCAGAAAGCATGCACAACCAATAATGACTCCATTTCACTTGCATTTACTGAGTCTTGGAAGCTCTCATTTCACTAAGACATACGGATTGAGAAATCTGAGTGGGGCCAAATATTATAGGACAAGGCAAAGTTGCTTTTAGGATTAGTGAGTTGTATTAAAAGTACTTTATGACGGGGGTGAGGCGTGGGGAGAATGTTGAGTACAAACAGGAAAACAGGCAGAGCGTACCTCTGAAAATGACCTATTAAAAGGATCAGAGGACATTTCAGAAAATGGCTTGGCATGAAGAGGAAGCTCTATATCTTATATAAATTGGCATCCAAGGCAATTTACGCTGTTTGCTCTGCGGACTCTGGGCCCTCTGTTGGTTCTTGCTATGGTTCCCAGGCAGGTGCTTTAAGGCCCCGGCTTTACTCATTCTAGCCATGCTTACAGCAGGCTCTGTGTAGGATTTTATTGGGTTGACTATCAGCACCCCTCAAGTGGTTCCATATGCCAACCCTGGCTTTACTACCACTTTCCACTGATCCTTTGTTCAGAGTTCCAAGTCTTTTCAGACCTTTAATCTGGGTTCCTGTGGCTTTTCCCCCTTGGCTGCTGGTGGCCTAATAGCCTTTCTTCCCCCTGTGGCTCTGCTTCATAGCCCTGCTCGAAAGCAGATGCTCTGGCTTCTTCCACAACGCACACTGCCAGTTTCATGGCATTTTCTTGCTGCTTTTGGCTGTTACTCTCAACTTCCCAAGGCCCAATTGTAAGACACCATGTGGGACATACCCAAGAGGAGGGATATGGTGGGTGGGGGAAGGGGATATTGTGTAGAAGATGTGAACTGAGACTGAATTTATTGTCAAGGCATAAGGAACATTTTTCTATCAACTTGGTTTTCACACGATTCAGATGCAAATTGGTTAAAATGAACACTTTTCTTGTGGGATGGGAAAGATATGTTTCAGTGGAGACTGTCCTTTTAAGGAATGAAATTTAGGGACCTGCTTTTGGCAAATGTCCTGTCTTTAATCTTGGCTTCCACATTCCTCTGTTTACCTTCCAGTTGAGAGGCAGTCTGCAATCTCCCCATCTCCCTGCATTATCACCTTTCAGTTGTTTCCAGCTGCCTCCGCAGTGCCCATATTTTGTCCTTGATTTTCCATTTCGAATATGGATCATTTTACTATTGACACAGTATAATCTTTTAATACACTTTTGGCCTTTTCTTTTTGTCTTTCTTTCTTATTCTTTTGTTCTATTTTTTTTTTTTTTTTTTTTTGAGACAGGGTCTTGCTCAGTCATCTAGGCTGGAGTGCAGTGGCACAATCACCGCCCACTGCAGCCTCTACCTCCTGGGCTCAAGCAGTTCTCCCCCTTCAATCTCCCAAGCTTTTTGTTTCATTTCCTCTTCTTCATCCTCTCCCGACATAGGCAACTGTCTCTACTATAAACGGCAATATGGTTCGGTGGGTAGGTCAGCAATTAAAAGAAAATGAACTTCAGTTGCCAGCAACAACTCTGAGAAAAGATGGTGACTAACCACAGACCCTTTATTATGGAGCAAAATGGAATGAGGGAACAGGAGGTCATCACTGAAAAAGACGGGGAGGGCCAAGACAGAGAATGACGATCAGACTTA
Source organism: Trachypithecus francoisi (assembly GCF_009764315.1). Classification (NCBI taxonomy): domain Eukaryota; kingdom Metazoa; phylum Chordata; class Mammalia; order Primates; family Cercopithecidae; genus Trachypithecus; species Trachypithecus francoisi. The sequence goes on from NW_022681472.1 coordinate 47,895,649, forward strand.
TTGCTGTTAGGTGTACCACTTTTCTGGGCTATGTCTTTATACCTGTGGTTCTTGATTTTGCCTCTCAAGGGTCATTTGGCAATGTCTGGAGACATTTTTATTTGTTGCAGCTGGGGAGGGATATGGGTTGAGGCCAAGGATGCTGTCATGCATCCTACAATGTACAGGAGAGCCCCTGACGTTAAAAAAGTTATCCAACTCCAAATATCAATAGTGGCAATGTTGATATATCCCCTGTCCATACAGCTTCTTAGAGCCATGGTTAGGTCTTGAGAGATTTTAGCCAGGAGATATGAATGCTAGTCCCTTGGGGGACTTCTTCCCCATGCATTAGGCCATTTGTCACTAACCCCGTAAGCCTAAAACCAAAACCAAAGTCAATTCTAAATGGCAAAAAGTAAGTGATCTTCCTTCCTTCCTTCCTTCCTTCCTTCCTTCCTTCTTCCTTCCTTCCTTCCTTCCTTCCTTCCTTCCTTCCTTCTCTCTCTCTCCTCTCTCTCTCTCTTTCTTTCCTTTTGGCAGGGGGATGATGAAGGAGGGGGAAGAAATAGTCTTTCTCTGTCACCCAGGCTGGAGTGCAGTGGTGTCATCTTGGCTTGCTGCAACCTCTGCCTCCCCGGTTCAGCAATTCTCCCGCCTCAGCCTCCCGAGTAGCTGGGATTACAGACATGTGCCACCACATCCAGCTAATTTTTTTTTGTATTTTTTGTACATACGGGGTTTCACCATGTTGGCTGGGCTGGTCTCTAACTCCTGACCCAGGTGATCTGCCTGCCTCCACCTCCTTAAGTGCTGAGATTACAGGCATAAGCCACCGAGCCTGGCTAAAAAGTAAATCTTTCAACTCCTCAGTGCCATGATGTCTGTCTATTTAGTGTTGCTATAACAAAATATCTGAGGTTGGACCACTTATAAAGAAAAGAGATTTATTTGGCTCACGATTCTGGGGGCTGGAATGTTCAAGATTGAGCATCTGCTGAGGACCTCACACTGCTTCAATTCATGGTGGAAAGTGAAAGGGGAGCTGGCATGTGTGAAGAGATCGCATAGCGAGAGAGGAAGCAAGAGAGAGAGAAACTGAGGAAGCCACACACACAGAGAACCTGCGCTGAAGGAAATGAGTCCATTCCCAATAGAGGGAGCCCTCACTCACCCCAGTGGGAGGGCATTAATCTACTCATGAGGAATCTGCCCCCATGATCCTAGCACCTCACACTGGACCCCACCTCCTGACACTGCCACATCGGGGATCAAATTTCAACATGAGTTTTTTCATGAACAAATCACATCCAAGTCATAGCATGTGATACATTGATGCTTTCTTTTTTATTACTCCTTGGAGCCTACAATGGCTCATCTTAGCTCCCTGTAGTTAAAAGTGCCTCCTTAGTTGCATCTCAACTCAGATGCAAACTGGAAAATAAATAAAAAGAGAGAAAGGCATAGAGACATACATATTTTAGAATTTCTTTGGTGTTCTATCCTGTACTCCCCATTCCCTGACATCTCCCTGTCTTCACCCCCACCCTGTTTATCTTAGCCCCACTTGACTCTCATCTCCTGTCACTATTCTTCAATATTGCCTTCTACAGAACGGATAGAACCCCTTCCTTAGGTAGGAAAAAGAGAAAAACCTTTCAAGGAGCCAGCCTATGCTGTTTTGAGTAAGTCAGTCAGTCATCTCAAGTACCGAATTGCATAGACTATGTGTTGTTAGGTATTAATATGATTTCACTGTTTTGGTATTTAGAATACTAAGGGCCTGGTCAGTATTTTACCCTTGTCATCTCAGTTTTTAATGAGAAAGAAATGCCATGAAGATTAGGGGAGATGATATTTATGAATCACTTAGAGACTTAGATTTTTAAAAGGTGCTGTTTAGAAAATGATGTTACTTATAATTATGCTTATGATTTCTACAAATAGGCCTAATTTTCAATGATCTCACCCAAACAGGGGAGGTAATAGGATATTTGCTTTGAGTCGAGGCTCTCCTAGCTAAGCCCAGTTATTGATGAGTGGCTGACAAAAATCTTCAGGTAGCATGTTCTGCTTTAGCCAGGACTCAGGGGGTGCTGACATGGGGCAAGATCTACAGACTGAGCACATGTGTCCTATGAAACCTGCCTTTCCTTTATTTATTCACTCTTGTGCAATAATTTTTTTATTTTAATGATTATGAAAACGATTCAGTAGGGATCATCTATATGTGTGAGTTTTAGTTCAAGATTATCTTTTCTTTACTTAATATTGGAAAGAAGCAAAGTAGCTCTTTGCAATAAAAAACTTGCTGGAGAGTCCTATGCCCTAGGACGTAAAATATTTTGTCCTCCTCCCCTCCCAAACTCCATTCACCCCCTCCCTAACATCCTTCCAAATCAGGTATTATGTAGCCAGGTATGTTAACACTTAACTTTTACCAGATGAATGAAATCAATCCCTATAGTGGCTGAAAAATACATGCAATTAATATACACGTATAGAAGCTCTGCAGCTTGTGGTCATTATTTTACTTTGTTTTTATTGATCAAGGTAAATCTATTATCTGTTGATCAATAATAACTGAAATGAGACAGTGTCATAGAATTAAGTAATATTAGATGAGGAGATAAGAAATACATTCCTGTTTTGCCATTCTTTAGCCCTGTGTCTTTGGAGAAGGCATTTTACTTTGCACCTTAGTTTTCTCATATGTAAAGTGAGGGAGATAGCCTGGAAAACTTCTGTGGTGTTTTCAGCTCCAAAATTTTAAATTCTATGACTTTATAGTTGAAATATAAGCTTTATAAGGATATGACATATTTATTATTATGGCTTTTTGAGTAGAAGGAAAGCCTCAATTACATAATATATTTAACTTGTACACATAAATAAAAACTCAAACCTTGAGATAATTGATTTTACCTAAATGTTCATCCCTTTCCCTATTTTTCAGCCAGCTCTACACCCATATTATGTTTGTGACATAGTTTCAAGCTATTTGCCATGTGTCCACAAACAGAAATTTACAGAGGAGAGTACTTTCTAGAATTTACCCATTATGATTACAAAAATAAATTATTTTGTTGTATGAAATGAGGTAAAAATAATGTGAGGTTTTCATGAAGAACTTCAAAGTCTAATGGAAGAATAAGGCAGGATGTGGTTCTATTTACTTAAACCTGTTTAACTTTTTAGGTCCAAGGAGTGATATGAATTCCAAAAGGAATGATTTCCAGGAGGAAGAGAAACTTTTGATGGTTGGCCTAATAAAATAAAACTACACATTAGTGAAACTGAATTCAAAGGCGCTTCCAACGTTGCTGCACACAGATGAGCCCTCTCGCTGGATCCTGTCCAACCCCAACGGCTGTGCGCACTGTAACCACCATGTGTCATCTGCAAACCAGATAGTTTCTGTGCGGGAAAGACCAGCCAGCTTTCTTGGCCAAGCTGCTGCCATAAAACACACTAGTGATTTGGTTTTTCAGATTTTTTTTAAAGATATTATGCTTTGATGCACAGGATACGTTTGGTCTCACATTGTCCAGAGCACTATCAGAAATGACTAGTTGATGAATGTTTTACCAGAATCAGGTCACATTTTGATAGGTTGTTTTGTGTCACTGCAAATCATTGCTTTACAATATGGACTTTTTTTCCCCCCTTAACTTTTAAATCTTAAGTGTAAGAATATAAAGTGCGGCTAAACACTCTCAAACATTAGGAATAATCTGCTTTTAACTTATATGCATCAGCTGCCTTTTGATATCGTTTGCAAAAAGCAAAGGCATCATGGGATCTCTTAAAAGAACTGGAAAACTAAATGTCAGAACTGCATTTTTACACTCAGCTAGAGAAATTCCTGCCTCGTATAAAACACCTACGTTCCAACACCTCGTGTTTGCTTTGGAGACTTACAAAGAGTTAATACAGCTTGTTTGGCATCAGATATCGGTATAATGGGCTTTTACAGAAGTAATTAAAATTTGTTTATAATTAATACAGATGAATTGGTTTCTGCACAATAATAGTTAGGAGATTAACAAAGGCCACATTTTGGCAACAGGACTACATTCTTTTCCAAGTGCTGTGGGACCTTATCCAATGAATGTCTGTCCAATCCGGCTGATTCTTCAGAGATGCCATATGGCACAGCTATGCATTATGACTTTTTTTTCTAAAAAGCAGCCATATGACATAACTGATCTTTAAAACGTTGTCAGAAGGCATTACCTGGGTAGGCTTCGAGCTGCTTTCCAAAAACTTAGCAAGCACAGGGGCTATTAATTATGAGCAAAAGAAATGTGCACGCGCACACTGGAAATTTGGCATTCTTTCCTCCCTAGTCACGGCTGATCATCTCTCAAGCCGTTCTACTTGGGGAAGTAAGGAGTCTTTAAAAAAAGAAAAAAAAAGTCTAACCGTGAAAAAAGAACATGTTCTGCATGTTAATACCTATTCAGCAATTTCATTACAAAGTGTCTTTTTACTTGACCCAAACATGCACATATTTTGCTACCTGTACTTTCACCATATTCACTGATTTAAAAAATATATATAATGCTATTTACAATCAAAATTTTCACAATAATATTTAAGGTACTAATATGGTGGAGAAAAAGAATTTTTTTCTTTTTCTTTCTTTTCTTTTTTTTTGAGATGGAGTCTTGCTCTGTCGCCCAGGCTGGAGTGCAGTGGCACAATCTTGGCTCACTGCAACCTCTGCCTCCAAAGTTTCAAGCGATTCTCCTGCCTCAACCTCCTGAGTAGCTAGGATTACAGGTGCGTGCCACCATGCCTAGCTAATTTTTGTGGTTTTTTAGTAGAGACGGGGTTTCACCATGTTGGTCAGGCTGAACTCGAACTCCTGACCTCGTGATCTGCCCACCTCGGCCTCCCAAAGTGCTGGGATTACAGGCATGAGCCACTGCTCTCGGCCAAGAAAAAGAATTTCTGTGTGTGTTTGTGTGGTCGTGGTAGTTGATTTCTATTTGACATCTTTATTTTCTGTACTCAATTTCAGATAGTAGAACATGTAAATTGCCCAATTATTTTCTTTCCAATGTCTTCAGAAAATTAGGTTGTGCTGAGGGGGACATTCATTTTAAACTTTCCATTTTTGTATGTGCTTAGAAAGAGTTGATTGCATTAATTTCCATTTTTAAACACTGTATTAACATTTGGAGAACTCTGTATGCTAGGAGAAGGGGAATAGAGAACAAATCAATTGAATCAGTGGACTAGATGCAGCTACAGCCTGGGTGAACAGAGCTGCCTCTGCATTATTCTATACTCACTCCTCCTAGCCTACTGCTGCTCTGTGTGTATTCTGATACTGTTTACTGGACTTCTCCATTCGGATCTCAAATTCAATGGATGTCAAATAAAACTCCTTCAGGTCGGGCGCAGTGGCTCATGCCTGTAATCCCAGCACCTTAGGAGGCTGAGGTCAGGGGATCACGAGGTCAGGAGCTCGAGACCAGCCTGGCCAATATGGTGAAATCCTGTCTCTACTAAAAATACAAAAATTAGCTGGGCGTGGTGGCATGCACCTGTAGTGCCAGCTGACTCGGGAGGCTGAGGCAGGAGAATCTCTTGAACCCGGGAGGCAGAGGTTGCAGGGAGCCCAGATTGCACCACTGCACTCCAGCCTGGGCGACAGAGGGAGACTACTTCTCAAACAAAAAACAAAAATCTCCCTCAAACTTGTTCCTCTCACCATTTTCCTTTTCTCTGTTAATGTCCACTCCATCCTTTTGGTAAATCAGTTTTTCAGTCATCTTTGACTTCTCTTTTTCTTTCATGCCCCATTTCACCCACCAGCAGACCCAGTGAACTTTAACCCCCAAAATGCAGTCAGCCCTCGATATCTGTGGGTACTGCATTGCAGGTTCAACCAATCACAGATAAAAAATATTCAGAAAAAATAATAAATACAACAAAAATTTAAAAAACACAAATAAAAATAATACAGTATAACAATTATTTACTTAGCATTTACATTGCATTAAGTATTATAAGGTAATCTAGAGACGATTTAAAACATAAGGGAGAGTATGTGTAGATTATATGCAAATACTACCCCATATTATATTGGGGACCTGAGTATCTGTGAATTTTGGTATCTGCATGGGTCCTGGAACCAATCCCCCATGGACACCAAGGGACAACTGTATACCCTAAATTACTTTACCTCTAGCTACCTTTACTGCTAGGATTCTAGTTGTAAGCACTACCATCTTTCTCTTTTGTTATTATAGTAGCCTTCTGTTTCCCTGTTTCTACCCCTCCTTGCCTAAAAGTTTTCAAGATAGCATTCCCAGTGATTTCGTCAAAGTAAATAGATCATGTCGCTTTCCTGATCAAACTTTTCCAATGGCATCCAAGCTCACTTGGAATAAATGTCGAAGTCCTTACCAGACCTCCAGGTCCTACACAGTTGGGTCTCTTGTTACTTTGATGTGCACAGTATGTACCTTCTGCCTCAGGGCTCCTGCATCTACTATTTATTCTCTCAGTGGTATTTCGGGGTGCGATCCTACTGACTCTGGGTGAATTATTAAATTGTCGGGAATTGTGCCAGCCTGTTGTAAACCAGTGGTAGGTGGAAATCAGCCAAAGTGGGAGTATTTACACCAAGGAAACTGGCCAAATCTAAAAATGACGTCTCCTCATCCCACGAAGAGCTTATTGTCGAGCATTTCCCAGAACGCCACTGTATTTTTCCTTCCTGGAATGTTCTCCTATTACAGGAACACCTCTTCCACTTCTTCAACTTTTTTCAGGTCTTTAATTACTGAAGACATTAATAGGTCCCCTCTGACTATCTTATTTAAAATATAAACACCTCTCAACCCCCTTTCCTGTATCCCCTCATTGTTTTTCTCCATTAAACTTCTTATTTATATATTTATTTTTAGTTTGTGTCTTTCTGCGATAGCATATGGAATGAATGCATAATTGAATGAATTAATACTCTGTCATATATCTTCCAATGTCAATAACCAGATAATATCTATCAGAGTTCTACTTCACCATGTAATACCTAAAGTGCCAATTTTTAAGAACTATTTATTTGGAAATAATTTATTTTATTTGAAATAATTTTAATTTAATAGAAGATTTGCAAGAACTGTATTAAAAAAAGAAAAGAAAAACTTTCGTATACCCTTTACTCAGATTCAGTGGTTACTAACATTTTGTCACATCTATCTATCTAGGTTTGTTTTTTTTTAACCAGAACAATTTTAGATACTTTACCCACATCACAAACCTTTACTTTAGCTAGAATCTTTCCAGAAAAAGGATATTCTCCTATATAACCTCAAAATTATGGTTACCCTTAAGATATTTATCATTGACAAAACAGTATTATTTAGTATGCTTTTCGTATTTAAATTTTGCTACCTGCTCCCAAACTGGCTAATTTTTTGTAATTTTAGTAGACATGGGGTTTCACCATGTTGGTCAGTCTGGTCTCAAACTCCTGATCTCGTGGTCTGGCTGCCTCAGCTTCCCAAAGTGCTGGGATTACAGGCATGAGCCACTGTGCCCAGCATCTAAAATGTCCTTTAAACAATTTCTTCTCTCCAGCTCAGCATTCAGTTCAGCACCATAAATTGTATGTTATGCGTTGTTTTACAATTCATTGATAATTCTTGCCTGATGGTCATACAATGGTGATTTAAAAAATTATCTTGTTCTTTCTACACTTATTATTTGGCATCCTATCATAAGGAAGAGCTTTTCCTTTTCCCTAATATACTGTAAGTATGAACTAACATAATTCCCCTTATTTGATGACTTACAATCTATTATTATTATTTTGATGTAAAATTGTCCCAGATTTGTTCAGTGAGATCCTCTTTCAATGCACCCTTATGTCCCTTTCAGATTACATGTCCCTGTCTTTCTTTAGAGTACTTCCTCACATTTTTGTATAACAAGATTTTTTTTTTTTTTTTTTTTTTGAGACGGAGTCTCGCTCTGTCGCCCAGGCTAGAGTGCAGTGGCCGGATCTCAGCTCACTGCAAGCTCCACCTCCCGGGTTTACGCCATTCTCCTGCCTCAGCCTCCCGAGTAGCTGGGACTACAGGCGCCCGCCACCTCGCCCGGCTAGTTTTTTGTATTTTTTAGTAGAGACGGGGTTTCACCGTGTTAGCCAGGATGGTCTCGATCTCCTGACCTTGTGATCCGCCCGTCTCGGCCTCCCAAAGTGCTGGGATTACAGGCTTGAGCCACCGCACCCGGCAACAAGATTTTTTAAGGCTAATCTTGTACTTTTCCTGCCCCAGCATGAAATCAACCATTTTTCAAAGAAGTGTGACTTTTTCTAGTGAAAAATGGTATTTATAAGCCAAGATATGAGCCCTGGATGTTTTCATTGCTACCAAGTACCATTTCTTCTAGGCCTTTTCAGTAGACAGAATTGGAAAAAAAAGACATTGATTATCAACCATAAATATATGTGTACGTGTATGTGCATGTATAAAATATCTAAAATAATGTTCTTTTCCCTCCTCCAAGTCACTCTGTCTACATATGTGTATTTATGTGTGTGTGTGTGAGTGTTTGTGTCTGTGTGTCTTTGTATGTAATCATTAAGATTTTTGGAACATCATACAAATACATGTGTGTATATGAGCATGTGTATGTATAAAATCATGAGTTAATGGTAATTCTAATTCCAAATTAGCAGCAAAGGGTTCTTTCTTATTTTCTACCATTGTGTGTTTGTAATTTTCTTCTCTCATAGTAAGAACTCTATCTCCCAAGGATATTAACATACTCATTTGGTCAATTCTATGAGACATACAACATAGTTTCAGAATCACTACGTCCACACTGCTCTGGAAGCAAGAAACAAACTTTCTAGGTAGAGTTCAACATTTGCTGGAAATTTCCTTTGCTTTTAAAATGATTTATAATTAAAGTACTATGTTCAAAAGCTACTTGTTTTTTATTTTCTCTCTCCTTCAAAGTGGTTATATTATTTCTTTATAATATAGTTAGGGTCTTATTTTCTGTTTGTATATAGTTTGACTTTGTCTTCCCATCCTTGTTGATTTAATTTTAAATTTCAAATATGCAAAACATCAAAATAGTTCCAAAATTCAAAACTATGCAAAATCAAAGTTCTCACTCAGAAAAGTGTTGCTCCTTCTGCTGTTGCTTTCATCTCATTCCCAACTGCCCCATGTAAGAAATCAGTTTTGTTAGTTTCTGGTTTATCCTTTCTGCCTATTTATGTTAGTTTGCAAAAAATAAACAGATATGTGAGTATTTTACAATTCTTCCTTTTTCCTTACGTAAAAGGTAGAGGCTGGGCATGGTGGCTCATGCCTGTAATCCCAAAACTTTGGGAGGCTGAGGCAAGAAGATTACCTGAACCCAGGAGTCTGAAACCAGCCTGAGCAGCATAGTGAGACCTCATCTTTACAAGACATTTAAAAAATTAGCTGGGCGTGGTAGCACATGCCTGCAGTCCCAGCTGCTTGGGAGGCTAAGGTGGGAGGATTGCTTGAGCCCGTGAGGTCAAGGCTGCAGTGAGCTCAGATGGTGCCACTGAATTCCAGCCTGGGTGACAGAGCAAGATTCTGTCTCAATAAATAAAAATACAATAATAATAATAATAATAAGTAGGAGATTATACATGCTTTCTTGTACTTTTTATTTAATTTTTAGCAATATACACTAGAAACAACTTCAAGTCAGTTCACATAGATTTTCCTCATATAAATTTTCCTCATAGCTTTTCCTCAGTCTCCTAGTTTTTATTTTATTTATTTATCTATTTATTTGTTTATTTATTGAGACAGAGTCTTGTCCTGTCACTCAGGATGGAGTGTAGAGGCGTGATCTCAGCTCACTGCAGCCTTGACCTCCCAGGCTCAAGTGATCCTTCTACCTCAGCCTCCCAAGCAGCTGGATCCACAGGCACACACACCACTACACCCAGCTAATTTTTAAATTTTTCATAGAAACAAGGCCTCACTGTGCTGCCCAGGCAGGTCTCAAACTCTTGGGCTAAAACAACCCTCCCATCTCAGCCTCCCAAAGTGCTAGGATTATAAGCGTGAGCCACCATGCTTGTCCTATTCTCCTCCTTTTAAAAAAGGAACTGCGTAGTACCTCATGATCTCGTATGTTGTATGAACCACAGTTCGTTCAACCTATCTCCTATATATGAGCATTTGCATTGTTTCCACTATTTGGCAATTACAAATAATGCTATAGTGATTAAGTGCTAAATTTTGAGACTTGAGTTTTCTTAGTTTCAGATCATTGTTAAAATGTGATAAGCCTGGAAACCATAACTATTGAAGTAATTTTCAGTCATTTATATCACACTATGAATGCATGATAGGATAGCGTTCTTTCATGGTAATGTAAGAAACAGGGCAGCACACGAATTCATTGAGTGGGTAGGCAGTGTGTACGTGCGGGAGTGGGCGACAGTCCACTGAGGGGGGATTTAGGGCAGGGAGGGAAAGTGGGTAAAGCAAATTTCTTCTACTGTCAAGTTGGATTGAAGCCCAGTTTGTGCTTGATGTTTTATTTATTTAATAGATGCTTACGGAGAATGTGTCCTTTGCTAGGTGCTTTTTAAGACCCCAGGAGAGGTTGGGCGTGGTGGCTCACTCCTGTAATCCCAGCACTTTGGGAGGCCGAGGTGGGAGGATCATTTGAGGCCAGGAGTTTGAGACCAGCCTGACTAACATGGTGAGACCCCGTCTCTACTAAAAATACAAAAAAAAAAAAAAAAAAAAAAATAGCCCGGTGTGGTGGCGGGTGTCTGTAATCCCAGCTACTCAGGAGGCTGAGGCAGCAGAATTGCTTGAACCCAGGAGGTGGAAGTTGCAGTGAGCCGAGATTGCACCACAGCACTCCAACCTGGGCGACAGAGCAAGACTCCGTCGCAGAAAGAAAAATCAAAACAAAACAAAAAAACAAATCCCAGGAGACAGCCGTAAAAAAGATAGACATAGGCTGTGTCCTTGTGGCGTTTGCTTTCTGCTGTGGACACAAACCATAAACAAGTACACCAATAAGCAGATGTGCAATTTCACATTGAGTAATCTATGTGAGAAATACAGAGTGACTTGGAAGAGAGAAGGGAACATCACTTTAGAAATGGTGCTGTTGGCCGGGCGCGGTGGCTCAAGCCTGTAATCCCAGCACTTTGGGAGGCCGAGACGGGTGGATCACGAGGTCAGGAGATCGAGACCATCCTGGCTAATACGGTGAAACCCCGTCTCTACTAAAAATACAAAAACTAGCCGGGCGAGGTGGCGGGCGCCTGTAGTCCCAGCTACTTGGGAGGCTGAGGCAGGAGAATGGCGGAAACCCAGGAGGCGGAGCTTGCAGTGAGCTGAGATCTGGCCACTGCACTCCAGTCCGGGCGACAGAGCGAGACTCCGCCTCAAAAAAAAAAAAAAAAAAAAAAAAGAAATGGTGCTGTTACAATATATGGAAAAAGGAAAGAAAACACAAGAAAAATAGATTTTAAAGACAAGGTGCTGGAGAAGACCTTTTGCAGAGGTAAACTTTGAACAGAGACAGAAATAGTGTGGGAGTAAAAAGCAAAAAAAAAAAAAAAAAAAAAAAGATTTTGGGAAAGTTTATTCCAGGCAGAGAAAATAAGTGCAAAGTCAGGCACTGAGATTGAATTGCTCTTGGTGAATTCTAGGAACTAAGTGAAAGAGAGAAGTGGTCTGTGAGGAGGAGGCTTCTAAAGTGACATGATCTAGTTTCCTCTGTTTTTTTTTTTTTCTTTTTTTTTTTTTTTTGATCACCTTTCCTACCATGGGAAGAAAAAACTGCAAGTGTGCAAAGTGGAAGCAGGAACTACACACTGAAGCCTAGGTCAGAGAAGACGGTGGCGTGAGCTAAGGTGGATTCAGTGTAGATCATGAGAAATAATCATATTTAAGCTAAATTTTAAAAATAGAACCCATAGGGCTTTCTAATGAATTGTAGAGGATGAGGGAGAGAAATCAAAGCTAACTCCTAGATTTTATCTTAATCTAGTCTGGGGAATGATAGAATTGTGCTCTTTCACAAGCTCTCAGAGATATAGCCTACTTTAAAAGCTTTATGTTATCACAACGCTTGTTAGTTAAAGCCCTGTCAACTTATTGCATCCTTGTTATAGATAAAGATTTTCCTAAAAACAAGTGGCATTGTGGGAAGAAGGAAATATATGAACTATGAGAAATGGATGAGAACAAAATTCTTTCAAAAATAATCTGTAACAAAAAACAAGTCATTCGTTAGTGATTCAGTAATTGATTCATTCATTCTTTTTCTTTTTTTTGAGACATAGTCTCCCTCTGTCCCACAGGCTGGAGCGCAGTGGCGCAATCTCGGCTCACTGCAAGCTCCGCCTCCCGGGTTCACGCTGTTCTGCTTCAGCCTCCTCAGCAGCTGGGACTACAGGTGCCCGCCACCACGCTCGGCTAATTTTTTGTATTTTTAGTAGAGACGGGGTTTCACGTAGTCTCGATCTTCTGACCTCGTGATCTACCTGCCTCGGCCTCCCAAAGTGCTGGGATTACAAGCGTGAGCCACCGCGCCCAGCCCATTCATTCTTTTTCAATTCAATTTTTCAGTCCAATGACAGTTGAATGGCTGCCCATCCAGCCACTGTCCTGGGTCTTGGAGATATACTGTAGAACAACACAGATATGGACTCCATTGTCATGGAACTTACAGTCGAGTGTGGAGACCAACATTAACCTAATCACACCCACCTCGTGGAATCTAGTACTTGATATACACTATGCTCCATCTTTATTAATTTGAGATTATCACATGACAAAACAGTTGGCTGATCAAATTATACTAATGTGTGAGGCACAAACAGTCTTCTTTATTGGTGATATTTGCTTTAACTGAGAACTGATGAATTTCTGAATATTATTATATAGAACTTCCTTTTCTGGCAAGGCGCCGTGGCTCAGGCCTGTAATCCCAGCAGGTTGGGAGGCTGAGGTGGGCGGATCAGGAGGTCAGGAGATGCATATCATCTTGACCAACATGGTGAAACCCCGTCTCTACTAAAACACAAAACTTAGCCTGGCGTGGTGGTACACACCTGTAATCCCAGCCACTCGGGAGACTGAGGTAGGCTAATTGCTTGAATCTGGGAGGCGGAGGTTGCAGTGAGCCGGGATTGCACCATTGCACTTCACCCCGGGTGACAGAGCTAGACTCCCGTCTCAAAAAAACAAAACAAAACAGAAAAAAACCTTCCTTTTCTGGTGCCCTTTGTGAGAATAAAACAATAAAAGAACATAAATTTTCAACTAAATAATGTATTTTATGACAGCTGACCATTCCTTTTTCAGAATATGACCGAAAACAAAAGAGCAGGTTAAAAAATATTTTTAAAATTCTTTAAAAGGACTTAAATGACTAGTAATCATTCCTGGAAAAAATTTAGGAAGGTATTAGAATGTCTTTCCTTTCATGGTAAATGTTTAGCATGGTTATAATAATTGAAGATGTATGCAAGATCACCTTACCTATTTCAAGTATAAAGTGTTACACTCATTGGTGTCGCTGTTTACTCCATTGTCGATATTTGGATTGGATGATTTGCAGGACATGTCACGGTCTAAAACTGGTTCTCAGTGTTGTTCCTATACTAGCCACATGAGTATTAACTGAAAACTTGTTAAAAATGCAAATCTGGGGGCTTTATCATAGACCTAGTAAATTAGAAACTTGGGGAAGGGAGATGTGGAGCTGTAGTAATCTGTCATAACAAACCCTCCAGGTAATTCTGATGCTTAATGAAGTCTGAGGCTATTGGAATAAATAAAGGACATATTTTCCATTCATTCGTTCAGCACAGTTTCATTGATTACTTAATGTGCACTTGGCATTCTCCTAGGTACTAGGATGTAACAGTAAACAAGGCAAGCTAGATTCCAATCAGAAAGTATATTGTGTCAGTTAGGTCCAATTAGGAAAACACAAACTGCTTTAAGTATTCAGAACAGAGGAAGTTTAATATAGGAATTGATTACACAGGAAATGGAATTGCTGTGAAGACAATAGGGGATAGTGAGAAAACTGAGATTAGCAACAGCAAGAAGTCACTATTGCCCCTGGGCTGCAGGGCAAAGGCAAATAGTGTCATCAGAGCTCAGGGGCCAAGGTCACCTGGCAGGTCTGTCTGTAGGTAGCTGGAGGCACAAAGGTGTGGCAAGTGCTGCTTCACACCTGAGGCTACTTGGGCAGAGAGGGATGGGGAGATATATCCTAGCATCTTTCTTCTTTCTTCCCACCAGTACCTCCCAATGACCAAGCCTAGAAGGAAACCTGCTGTCGCAGGGCCTGAGATATTCAGCCTACAGGTAATGATCCACTGTGATACAGAACAGAGCCGAGGAGGTTGGAGAAGCAAGAGGGCAAACAGCTTAGCATTAGCACATGTGCATTCTAGGGGATTCAGAGGATTACTTGAATGCTCTACCCAGACTCCTCCTTGCACCTGTAATTTGCAGATAAAAGTTGAGAAACATTTGAAACTTGCACAATATATGAGAAGTCTGTGTAAATTAAAAACAAGGGGTATTGCAGGGAAAATAAAAAGTTCTAATTTATTTTTTATTCTGTCATTGTAATACATTTGTATTCTCTCCTAAACGAATGAGATATTTAGCATGAAAAGATGTTCATGTGCAAATAGAATAGGTGGATTAATTATACCACATTTACTATCAATTCATTTTTTAATACTGACTACAGTGATTTAAGCTTTCAAAAAGCTAAGCGCTCACACAAATCATGTCTCCAGAGACTTTGTGCTTTGTGCTGATCAATAATTATTCTGTTAATTATGGAGATATGAGGAAAATTAGGCCATTTATAATTCTGCATGCACAAGAACAACTCTTCAAAGCTGAAATTACCTTTCTGTTTAGGTTGGCTTAATGCTCTGGAAGATGATTAGACCACATTCTCAATTAATCTTTTGGCAAGTACTATTTTCTTATTTTTCTACCAAATATATTGTGATGTTAAAAGAATAAAAACTAAAAATCACCATCAACCTAAATATATATATTTTTTCCTATTGGATTTATATCTATCCTTAAAACATTTTTTGTGAAGAGATCTTTTATTCATTCAACAAATGTTTAGTGTACGCTTATTTAGTGTAAAATATTGTGGGGGATTAAAATAACTTTAAGAGTAAAGTTTGTGTGTAGAGAAAAAAACAAGACTGGGTTTTAAACAACTTTCCAGTCAGATGAATTTTGATTGTTAGATTTGTGACCTTACTTTTATCAGTTAACTTGTCTGAATTTGCTTTTTCCTCTGCAAAATGGGGACCATCATGTCTATCTCACAAAGAGCTGTGAGAATTTAGGAGAATAATATACATTTGTATGGGTCTACTGCTGTGTTTGGAAGACAGTGAGGATAGCTGTAACCATAAATGCCAGCCCATTTCCTAAATTCTCTGCATACTTTTGCTCTTTCTAGATAATTTCATTTCTTCGCATTTGTTCTTTAATGCTGCCTAGCTTCCTCTGCACCTTTCTTGTAGCCTTCCTCTGTTTTTCACTATTAGAATAATTGACCATCATTGGCAGTTAATCCCAATGGAGAGAAAAGCTCTCTTTCTCATTCATGTCCTACTTTGATATTGGCTTCATCCATTCATTCATTCATTCAAAGAATGAAGATCTACTCATTATTTATTAAGAATCTACTATGTTCCAAGTACTTTTCTGAATGAGAGGCTTAAGCTCTACTTAAACTAAATAAGATGTTTTCCTCATTCAATTAAAAAGGGCATTTCAACATCTATTTACTAAGCATACACGGAGAGACAGGTTTTGTTCTAAGCACTGTGAGTACAGCAGGGGAAAAATAAGACTTTGCTCCCATGGAGTGGATGCACTCCAATCAGCAAAGACCAACAACAGACGCATTAATGACCAATTACAAAATATGCTATGTAGTAAAGAGAACTTTGAAGACATATAAAGCAGGATGAAGGGACTGTGGGAATAGTGTCTGAAACATGAATACTGAAAGAAGTGAGGGCTGGGCACGGTGGCTCATGCCTGTAATCCCAGCACCTTGGGAGGCCGAGGGGGGTGGATCACCTGAGGTCAGGAGTTCGAGACCAGCCTTGCCAAGATGGTGAAACCTGTCTCTACTAAAAACACAAAAAATCAGCTGGGTGTCGTGGTTCATGCCTGTAATCCCAGCTACTTGGGAAGCTGAGGCAGGAGAATTGCTTGAACCCAGGAGGCAGAGGTTGCAGTGAGCTGAGATCGTGCCACTGCACTCCAGCCTGGGCGACAGAGTAAGTAAGACTCTGTCTGGGGTGGGGGTGGGGTGGTGGAGGGAAGAAAGAAAGAAATGAGGGGGTAAGCACTGTGAAAGTGATCATCTTCAAGAAGGGGGCCGCAGACAGTATGGACACCAAATGTCATGGCCAAGTGCCAGCACAAGCCTGGAATGCTGAATGGTGGAGGCTCGTGAGAAAAGAATGAACAAAGGTGCAGGATTAGGAGAGGAGAATGAGAGGTATCAGGGTCCGTTTGCATGAGCACTATTCTTCCTTCTGTGAGAAATGGAAAGTGAAGAGGAACATTTTTGATTGCCAGAGGATCATTCTGGCTACTTGGTAAAAGAAGGTCTGTAGGAGTAAGGAGGCGGTAATCAGGGACAGAGCTGATGGCTTGAACTACCTTCAGAGTGCTAAAAATGGTGAAAAGGAGAGCAGATTCAGGATACATTTTGAAGACAGAGTCAACAGAATTTGCTGATGATTGGACGTGGGAACTGAGAGAAAGAGAGCAGGCAAGTATGACTTCAAGGATTTTGATTTGAGTAATTGGAAAAAAATCTCTGATGGAATACAGACACTGGTGAGGGAGAAAGGCAGCAAACAAATGAACCCTAATGAATTGCAGTTACTAATTTGATGGGACTTGTCAGGGGTCAGTAGCAATGTAGCCAAAGTGGTATTTAAATTGGAATCTGAAAGATGAGTGAGAGTTAGTTGTGTAAAGTTCAGTGTGTCTTCAGGGATGGGGTCAGTGGAGGGTATAAATTTTAACATATACAAAGACCCTGAGTCAAGGAAGAGCTTTTTTTTTTTTTTTTTTTTTTTTATAGATGGAGTTTTGCTCTTGTTGCCGAGGCTGGAGTGTAATGGCATGATCTTGGCTCACCGCAACCTCCACCTCCTGGGTTCAAGTGATTCTTTTGCCTCAGCCTCCCAAGTAGCTGGGATTATAGGCATGTGCTACCACACCCAGCTACTTTTTTTGTATTTTTAGTAGAGATGGGATTTCTCCATGTTAGTCAGGCTGGTCTTGAACTCCTGACCTCAACTGATCCACCCACCTCGGTCTCCCAAAGCACTGAGATTACAGGAGTGAGCCACTGCACCTGGCCAGAGTCAGGGAAGAGCTTTAAAGAATGTAAGTTTCTAGCATATGGTAGACTCAACAAAAGAATCCAACGTACTCTCTCCATTTGTATCTCCTCCACTATTGATGCACTAGTATTGCCCAAGTCCACACATACCAAAATTCTTCTGACTATTTCTCATTCAGCAAAATTCTAGTTATAAGCCCTGGTTATAGAGCTCTTTTATTTATTTATTTATTTATTTATTTATTTATTTTTTTTTTTTGAGACGGAGTCTCGCTCTGCCACGGCCCAGGCTGGAGTGCAGTGGCCGGATCTCAGCTCACTGCAAGCTCCGCCTCCCGGGTTTACGCCATTCTCCTGCCTCAGCCTCCCGAGTAGCTGGGAGTACAGGCGCCCGCCACCTCGCCCGGCTAATTTTTTGTATTTTTTTTTTTTTAGTAGAGACGGGATTTCACCGTGTTAGCCAGGATGGTCTCGATCTCCTGACCTCGTGATCTGCCCGTCTCGGCCTCCCAAAGTGCCGGGATTACAGGCTTGAGCCACCGCGCCCGGCCTAGAGCTCTTTTATTTTAAAGAATATTTTACATTGGGAAATAAATAAAAAGTTCAAAGAACAATAAAACAGTCCTATGCCCACCACCCAGAATTAATATCTATTAATCATACCAGTTTCCAGTCTTTTCAAAAATAGACATAAGAAATTACATATAGAGCCAAGTTATCTTAAACCATCATCTTCACCATTTCTTCCTGTTTGCCCTCAATGCAGGAAACCATGAATTTGATGCTTTTTCTTCTGGTCGACTTTATATGTTTTTACATACATGTATATAATCACTTCTGTATGTAGACCAATAGAATATGTTTGCTTTTGTCAGTTTTTTAAATAATTTACACAAATACACACTACAGTACATTTACTATTAAGCATCTTCTTTTCTATTTTATTCTTTAGTTTATGTTACTACTTCTTTATTTCCTGGTTTACTCTTTATTTATTGACTTCCTACTATAGAAGTTGAGAATATGTATTTTCTCTTATTATCACTGACACACATAGCATCCTTTCCATTCTCCTTACAAATATGTGTATTTAATAATTTTATCATGATAATTATGTAAATGCTATTCACAACTGGCCACAGGGTATATCATATTTATTTATTTTTTCCTCTTGTAAACCATTTGCCTTTCCTGGAGTTAATAATTGCCTTTTGTTTGTTTGCTTGGTTTTTTAAAAAATATTTTGTGTACTTAACACTAATGTGAGTAAAAACTCTGTATTCTGTTTACCAGTCTCATGGTTCTGGGACTTCAGATGTTCCATCCATTTCGTTTTCTGTGAGAATCACTTTGGAGAACTTTGATTACTTCAATTCTGGCTGGCAGTTTCTGCATCTATTATAAAACTTATTTCCTGGGACCTTCTTTCATCAGCAATCCAGGGATTCCTTTCATCTTCCTTCATCTCCCTTTTCCTGCTTTTCTTCGTCTTCCTTCATTTCCCTTTTCCTGCTTCCTTTGTCTCCCTTTTCTTGCTGTATACCTGTCTCCCTGTATCCTATAGCCTATGTCTGTCTGTCTTCTTTCTTCCTTTCTTTCTTTCTTTCTTTCTTTCTTTCTTTCTTTCTTTCTTTCTTTCTTCCTCTCTCTCTTTCTTTCTTTCTTTCTTCCTCTCTCTCTTTCTTTCTTTCTTTCTTTCTTTCTTTCTTTCTTTCCTTCCTTCCTTCTTCCTTCCTTCCTTCTTCCTTCCTTCCTTCCTTCATTCTTTCGTTCTTTCGTTCTTTCGTTCTTTCTACTACTTCCCCATTTGGGTGATGCTATTTTTCAGTTGAATTGCGAGAAAAAATGCATAGGAAACACATATTGATACCTTATATGCTTTATTTTACCTGTACGCTTGTTACAGATATTTGCGTGCCTCTGCTTCTATGCTATATTGGAAATTCTTTGAGGACAGAGATCTCTTAGTGATCTTTGTGGCTCCAGAGGGCCAAGCACAGCTGAACTATTAAAAATAATAACAATTGGTAAATTTTGTAAAGTATACATGGTGTTTATCAAGATCCTGTATTTGGACACAGATTGCAAAATGTAAACCATTACAGAGATATTTCCAAATATCTGTACACGTGGCGTTATATCGACTGTGATGGTTAATACTGTCAACTTGATTGGATTAAAGGATGCAAAGTATTATTCTTGGACGTGTCTGTGAGGGTAGTGCCAAAGGAGATTAACATTTGAGTCAGTGGACTGGGAAAAGCAGACCCACCCTCAATCTGGGTGGGGACAATCTAATCAGCTGCCAGCATGGCCAGAATAAAAGCAGGCAGGAGAACATGGAGAGATTAGACTGGCTTAGCCTCCCAGCCTACATCTTTCTCCCATGCTGGATGCTTCCTTCCCTCAAACATTGGACCCCAAGTTCTTCACCTTTGGGACTCGGACTGGCTTACTAGATCCTCAGCTTGCAGACAGCCTATTGTGGGAACTTGTGATCGTGTGAGTTAATGCTCCTTAATAAACTCCCATATATATTATCCTATTAGTTCTGTCCCTCTAGAGAATCCTGACTAATAAATTTACTAACAATACAGAAATTTGATTGAGATTTTTAGAATTCATACAGATGTTTGATGTTACATAGACATCTAGGCACATTGTTAGATTTTATTTAATGGTTGATAATTTCCATTTAGGAACATTTAATATATATAAGTCAATACCATTTTTGGTTAAAATTTTTACTATATTTTATTGTGGCTAAGATATATAACAACATTTGCATGTAATAATGTTTTAAATATTGGTACTTAATATAAAATTTGTGAATCTATGGCAATTTATATCTTATAGGACTGAAGAAAAGACAAGATTGAGATTCACAAGGCAATAATGATAAAAAGATTTGTGCTGTTGATTTTAGATAGTTATTTTAATAAAAGGTCAGTATAATGTTTGTTGCATGGGAATGATTACAAATAGTCAATATGAGATACTGTTAGATAAAAGGTAAAGTAGTAATATATGTATATATTACATATTACACATAAATAAATTATAATAGTAACCCAAATGTATTGGGCTGTTGGTATTTGCTGGCACTGTTCTTAGTGCTTTACATATGTTGACTTATTTTTTAATTTTATCCTCATAAAAATATGAATTAAATATTATTGCCTTTCTCCTTTTTTACATATCAGGCACAGGAAAGTTAGGCAAAAAGTCCAAAGTTACATAGTGTTTTGTGGTCTGGCCAGGAACTGAACCAAAGCAGTCTGACTCTATAAACCGGAATCCTAACTGCTAGGCAATACTGACCAGGTTATAATTCATTTTTATGGTGTTGGAATGAGAAATTGATTTAGATTCAAAAGATTAACGCATACGTTCAAATCTCAGCTACACCAATTACCATCCTTGTAAACTTGGCTCCAACTCACATAACCTCATTCGAAAGAAATGGAAATAAATAAGATGAATTCCTAGCAAAAATTCACCTTGGCAGTAAATAATATTTTTATTGTGACTTCAAAATTCATCTCAATAGAATACTAAATGAACAGATACTGAATAGATATTGCCTTATAATCAAGCACTAGTACATTTTTGAAAACAATATTTTTAACTAACAATTGACAATCAAAATCAGTAAAGTAACCATGTCCTTTAGAACTAGCATGTATTTACTTTTTTGAGGAGTCAAAAGATCGATATGTGATTCACAGACATCCAATTAAAGGTTTACCAGGACAGGAACAGTTAAAAAAATTAATTACATATGATTATCACACAAAAGGAGGTGACTACATTGCTTGAATGACAAAAGGAAAGATATTCATTGAAGACAAAAAGCACAAGCACTGTAAACTGATAAAAACAAATTTACCCATGGATAGATTAGAAACACCACAGTTTAGTTTCTGTTTTCACAGTAACATTAAAATAATGCATTTTCCATTTCCTTAAGCATTAATGCATCTCTTCAAGAAGCATACAGTTATTATTAAACCTTCATTTTCCCCCTCTGCATTTTAAAGCATCCTTTACTAGAGAAACGTATGAAAGAAACAATCTAGGAGCTTCAAAGGTGATAAATACTAACGGGCAACTGGACCATATTCGAGTCACAGATAGTATCTTCTTAGTTTCTACTCATCCTTCTAGAGTTAGTTTAAGTACCATTTTCTCTAGAAGCTTTGTTTGGCTTCCTAGATTATTATTAGGTCCCTCACAAAAATATGCTCTGAGAAAACTCTGCTCTACTCCTTTCACAGAACTTAGAATCACATCTGTTTGCTGGTATAAGAATTTGCCCTCTGGACTGTACGCTTGCTCCATAAGGAGAGGGCCATGTTGACTTGGTCAGTGCTCTATCCAGGGCTTGGCACACTGTCTGGCATTTAGGATGCTCTAAAAAATTAGTTGTTTTGGCTGGGTACGGTGGCTCATACCTGTAATCCCAGCACTTTGGGAGGCCGAGGTGGGTGGATCACAAGGTCAGGAGTTCAAGACCAGCCATGCCAAGATGGCGAAACCTCATCTCTACTAAAAATACAACAATTAGCTGGGCGTGGTGGTGGGTGCCTGTAATCCCAGCTACTTGGGAGGCTGAGGCTTGTAATCCCAGCTACTCGGGAGGGTGCAATTGCTTGCACCCAGGAGGCAGAGGGTGCAGTGAGCAGAGATCACACCACTGCACTCCAGCTTGGGCGACAGAGCGAGACCCCGTCTCAAAAAAAAAAAAAAAAAAAAAATTGCTTATTTGAGACATAATCCCAATTTGATATACATGTTTTCTTGTGTCATTCTCCTTCCTCTCTGATCTCCAGACCACTTCATAGAGTACTCCTAAAATTCTTCACAAAGGCAGAAGGGAGAAAATAGATTATGAAAAGCTTTCATCTCTGGATACTGCCTTGTCCCTATGACACCTCACCATCCTTGAAATCATGTTACCTCCAAGCAATTTACTTTTCACTATATCAAATTTACCATGGGGTCAGCCATAATAAGAACTGTAGTGTAGCTGTCAGAGTTTTCTATTTCATTTTATAGTCTAGTATTCCAGAGTTTCTTCTTTAGCATTTTATTTGCAAATAAAGTACATTGTCATTCAATGTTCCATTGACTTGGTTATTTATTCATTGGGACCTACTGAGTATTAAAAACTGGCCACAAAGATGAATAAAAAAGATGAAATTCAGGATGCAAAATTACAATTAGACAGGAGGAATAAGTACAAGAGATTTATTGTACAGCTTTGTGATTATAGTTACCGATGAAATATTGTATTCTTAAAAATGCTGATAAAGTGTTCTCACCACAAAAATAACTATATGAGGTAATGCACATGTTAATTAGTTAGATTTAGCCATGTCACAATATATATACTTCAAAACACTTTATTGTATACAATAAATACATATAAATTTATCTGTCATCTTAAACAAATAAATACATTTTAAAAAATGAAGAGATGGAATTTTCAGGCTTGCTGCAAAGTCATACAGTAAAGAATAGAAAAAAATGTCAAAATAGGAATACATTTCTTTGCTCCCTATTTACAAGAGAGAAATAAAAGAATTGTCTGTTCTCTCCATATTCCTCTCATTTTCTCTTGAGCTTGCTTTCAGCTTTCATCAGGCTTTTGTTCATATCCAACTAAGGAACTCTTGCCAAGATCGCTAACGACTTCTCACATTACTGAATCCAATGGGTAATTTTGAGTGTGCATTTTAGCTGAACTTCTTAGCCTTTGGAACAAATCATATCTGAAATGCTTTCCTGACCTGGTTTCGGGGCCACCACTAAAACATTATAAACTGATGACATATTTTACACCTCATTCTTGTACACTAGACCCATTTGTCCAATTGCTTCCATAAGTTTTTCACTTGGATAGTATTTCCAAAATGGAACTCATGGTTTTCCTCTTCAAGTCTACTCCTCTGCCACGTACCCCACTTCAGTTAGTGG
The DNA here is from genome assembly GCF_009764315.1 of Trachypithecus francoisi. Taxonomy (NCBI): domain Eukaryota; kingdom Metazoa; phylum Chordata; class Mammalia; order Primates; family Cercopithecidae; genus Trachypithecus; species Trachypithecus francoisi. The sequence goes on from NW_022681472.1 coordinate 47,919,022, forward strand.
CCCCCTGATTCAGCTTATAACTTATGTCACAAACCTTAGAGTCATCCTTTGCTCCTCTCATTTTTTCATATATCTTTAACCCAGCAAAATATGTTTTTAATCTAATCTTTTATCACCACCTCCTCTATACTCTTTGGTCCTCGCCAACATCATCACTTTTAGACTACTGCAATAGCTTCCTAACTGGTTTTACTCTCCTTCTCTGTTCCCACTACCCACATACACCCACCCAGTTTATTCTCATAGCAACCAGAGTGATCTTTTAAATGTATTAATCACATTTAACTTACTGGTTCAAAACTCTTCCATGACTTCCTTAGAATAGATTTCAAGTCGTAACAGTGATGCAGAACCTGATCCATCATTGGACATTCATCTACCTGATTTCTACCACTCTCTGTGCTCACTTTGTTTCACCTGCTACCCCTCAAACACAACATGCTCACTCATGTCTCAAAGCCTCTGCATTTGTTGTTCTTTCAGCTGGAATGCTCTCCACTCAAATCTTCACAGGGCCTACTCTCATTGCATTTAGATCCCTGCTCAAACATCACTTTCCTATTTACAATAGCATCGACTTAGCACTCTGTATCCCCTCAGCAGCTTTAATTGTCTGGATGGTATTTGTTACTACTCGACATTGTATTATGTTTTCTAATACGTTTGTCTGCGTATTGTTCCTTTCCCTGATTAAACATAAACTCCATGATAGCAAGGATTTTGTTTTTTTCACTGTATCCTTAGTGCCTAGAACAGGGTCGGGCAGCAGAGTAGGTGCTAAACAAGTCTGTATTAAATTGATGAAGAAATTTATAGAATCCTAGAAGTGGTGGTGATATAATATAATTATATTTAAAGTACCAAAGAAAACATAAGTGCCTTCTTTCAACAAACCTGTTTGAGTGTCTATTACATACCTAACGTTGTGCTCAGTGCCTCAGATATAAAGACACATAAAAAACAAATTTTGTTTTCAGAGTTCTCGAAGATTCTTGAGGGATACACATGGAAACTTTCATATCAATCACCAAAGAACCAGGGACATAGCGTTCCCATCAGTATTTCTTACACTGACCTTTCAGTTTTGCTCCTTTCTTCATAGTGAAATTATGTATCTTCATAACAAATGTATCAATGCACTATCAACCAGGATGAAACCAGGCATTTTATTTTGCCCTCAACCAAAGCAGTGCCACATGGGGCTGTAGATTCTGTGATTGCATTCAGAAGCAAAGTTTCAAAAAGTGAAGTAGCTGTATTATTGCCTGGGTTGTTTTAACAATTCGGACAATCTTGAAACTTGGTTTATTGATAAAAATTTTCTTTAAAAAGACATTTATCCACATCTAGCCAGGTGCAGTGGCTCATGCCTGTAATCCCAGCATTTTGGGAGGCCGAGGTGGACAGATCACTTGAGATCAGGAGTTTGAGCTTGGCTTGGTCAGCATGGTGAAACTCCATCTCTGCCAAAAAATAAATATATATATATACATATACAAAAATTAGCTGGGCATGGTGGCACATGGGAGACTGAGGTAAGAGGATCACTTGAACCTGGGAGGCAGAAGTTGCAGTGAGCCAAGATGGCGCCTGGGTGACAGAGTGAAATTTCGTCTCAAAAAATAATAATAATAAAATAAAATAAGATAAAAAGACATTCATTCATACATTGACTAATCAATTCACTTTGCTATTGTAGAGTTAGTAAATATTAAGGTCTTCATCTAAAATAGTGTTCAAATTCCATTGGTTAAACATTAAAACCCAAACAAGAGGCTTTAATATAACATCTATGTGAGGATAGTTTATATAATTGGCATGCCTTCTAACACAATAAATAATGTTTATTATACTAAGTAAGAGCTATAAAGTGTGCTAGTTCAGGGAGAAGGAGTAGAAAGACAGGAGAGGAGATTTCTCAAGTAACTTCACAGTACTACTATTTGACTTAGCAATCCCATTCCTGGGTATATACCCAAAAGAATATAAATAGTGCTACCCAAAAGACACATGCATTTATATGTTCATTGAAACACTATTCACAAAAGCAAAGACATGAAATCAACTTACATTACCATCAATGGTGGACTGGATAAAGCAAATGAGGTACATATATACTGTGGAATACTATGTAGCCATGAAAAAGAACTAAATCCTGTCCTTTGGAACAGCATGGGTGCAGCTGGAGACTGTATCCTTAGAAAATTAATGCATGAGGAAAAAACCAAATACCGCATGTTCTCACTTATAAGTGGGCGCTAAACATTGATTACATGACCAGGAGTGGTGGCTCATGCCTGTAATCCCAGCACTTTGGGAGGCTGAGGCAGGCAGATCACCTGAGGTCAGGAGTTTGAGACCAGCCTGACCAACATGGAGAAACCCTGTCTCTACTAAAAATACAAAATTGACTGGGCATGGTGGCACATGCCTGTAATCCCAGCTACTCCGGAGGCTGAGGCAGGAGAATCGCTTGAACCTGGGAGGCATAGGTTGCGGTGAGCTGAGATTGCGCCATTGCACCCCAACCTGGACAACAAGAGTGAAACTCTATCTCAAAACAAAAACAAAAACAAAAGCAAAAAACAAAAAAACATTGAGTACACATGGACACAAAGAGAGGAACAATAGGCTGCGGCTTACTTAAGAGTGGAGGGTGGGAGGAAGGTGAAAGTTGAAAAACTACCTGTAGGATACTATGCTCATTACCTGGGTAACAAAATCATCTGTACACCAAATCCCAGCTATATGCAATTTACCTGTGTAACAAATCTGTGCATGAACCTAAAATAAAAGTTGAAAAAGGAAAAAGAAAGTTCTCCCAGAAGAGAAGGGAATCAGGGGTTTTAGTTGACATCTGTGCAGAATTCTCTAGGTTCAGAACCCTAGATAAGGATTGTTGCAATAGTCTAGCACAGGAAGCCATAGTACAGAGCATTAAAATTTAGACTAATAGAATATAGCAACACAGATGCAAAATAGAGACTGTGTTTTTGAAACCAAGATAATCAGTGTCTTATGCTGAAAATCTTTTATATACATCCTACTCAGAGTTAAGTTAATCTGTTTTCCAAGTGGCCAGTTTCATTCCTGAGAGTAGAAACTAGTAAGGCACATGAATGGATTAACGGTAAACTACACTGGCTCAAGTGACGTTCTGATAACAGAAGTAAAGGCAAAAATTGACGGTTCTAATCTAGGCTATAGTTAGTAGATTACAATCTATGTATTGTGTTTTTAAGCCACATCTATGCTTTCAGATTCCATCAGCACCTCAAACATCCCAGCCATTAACCCCAAGTCCAAAACGATGTAGTAAGGAAAAACACTATGCTAAAGATCCAGCAGCTAGGAGGATAAAGAGGTTCATGATGCTTCTCTTTTCTTATTTCTATTGACTTACTGATAAACTATAGAGACAACTGGTCTCACCTCTGTTTATTCTACAACTCCTGAAGATTAGGAATGTGGTTTAAGTAAACTATTAATTTTAACACAATTATATTTCATTAATTCTTGAATTCCTATGGAGTTTATTACAGTGGGGGGTTTACTTGAATTAAAAATAGTTTTGTGGCAACACTTGTCACACTTTATAATAGACTAAATTATATGACAGGATGCAAACAGTGAGAAAGATCTTAAAAGTAATTTACCCACTCCATGTTTAAATTCCTTTTGCAATATTTTCATCATGGAATCACCCATTTTTGTGCTTGAACACCTTGATAAAGGGGGACTCACTTTATGAAAAGGCAGTTCATTTAATTTTTTGGACAACTCTAAATTTTATAAAGTTCTTTCCTAAACTAACCCAAAATTTCTTTGGAGCTTTTATCTAAGGTAGTACTTCATTTGGTAGAAGGTAGCATAAGTACTAACATCATCTTAGGTACTTTCTGTGACATTTTCTTCTCTTCCTCTGCTTCTTCCTCTAATTTTCTATCTTCTTTTACTTTTTCCTATTTTATATACATGCCTTTTGAGTTAGAAAGAAAAACAATAAAAATTTTAGGTTATTTAGAAATGAATGATAATGATGGTTACACATAAAAAACTATAAATTATACTCTAAGGGCTATCCAGGGGAAAGAAAGTCTTAAATACATCTAGTTTTTAAAAAGCATAAGTTGAAAATAAATGAGTTAAGTATTTCATTCAAGAAGCTAAAATTGACTGGGTTTGGTGGCTCATGCTTATAATCCCAGTCCTTTGGGACGCTGCAGTGGGAGGGTCGCTGGAGACCAGAAGTTCAAGGATGCAATGAACCTTGATAACATCACTGTATTCCAGCCTGGGTAACAGAGAGAGACCCTGTCACACGCAAAAAAAATTTGAAGTGAATAAAAGACAGAAGTGAATGGAGATCAAATAGATACTAATGAAATAGAAGGCAAAATAAATATTAGATTTGCCTAATAGGGTTCTAACTTTTAAAAAAAGAATACACTGCAATAAAGAAAGATTTTGTAAATCTCTTCTAAGGTAATTATGTGAGAGACAAGTCACAAAAAACATTAGGATGAGGAAAGGACAAAGCTTAAAAAAAATTAAAAATATTATGAGATAATAGCCTTTATATATTTACATGAATACAGTTATAAAACAAGATGTGATGGATATTCTTTCTAGGAAAATATAAATAAGACCATGACCAATAAGCGTTGGTAGATAATAGTGGATGAACAATTACATAAGATATTAAGAAGTTAGTAAAGTATCTAATTCCTAAATAAATGACAGGTCTTTATAAATTTCACATAACTGTCAGATCAAAAATAAATGTTATTTAAATTGTAAACACTTAGAAGATACTAGGAAAACATGGATAACCGACTAATATAGTCCATGTGCATTACATAATTCTGATACAAAGTCTGGATAAACATAGCACAACTGAAGACCAATATCACCTACTATTATAGATGACAAAATACTAAACAAAATACTGTACCAGTGTACTAAAAGAATTACATATTGTAACTAAGTAAAATATATTTCTAGAATACAAGATTGTTGAATGTGTGAGATAATATTAAACTATCCACATGACACAGTAAAAAATGCCAAAATTATTACGTAAAAGGAAATACGTATTAATCATAAAAGCTCTTTCTGAGCCCTTAGCGTAACTAAAGATACCCACCAATACCCCCAAAAGCAAACATTACACTTGAATGATGAATCATTAAATTATTTCGTTAAAGTAAATTAAAGAATACTCTATTTGTGAGTGTTCTTTTCCTTTTATGGAAGGAGAGGGGCTGAGGCTTTTATTTTAATTTAATTTTACATAAAAATATTAAAATATAGAGATGAGGTCTCAACATGTAGCCCAGGCTGGTCCTGAACTCTTGGGCTCGGGCAGTCCTCCCGCCTCAGCCTCCAAAAGTGCTGAGATTACAAGCATGAGCCACGGTGCCCAGCTGAGAAGCTGATGTTTTCAAAGAAAGAAAGAATATGGAGAAAGAAATGAATTGTAAACTTTAAATACTGGAAAAGAAGAGGCAAAACTGTTATTATTTTCGTTTAATTCTTCCTAAAAAAATCTAAGGAACTAGAAAATGTAGAAGGATATATTTATAAAAGAATTAGGAAATTGAGTATATATTTACATAAGAATTAGGAAATTGAGTAAACAGTGCTTATTAAAGTAGTAAGATAAATGTATGTAACAACTGGATAGTATAATAGTATTAATTTTATAAACTGCCAACTAAAAATCAGCAAAAATCATAACTACTAAGGAATAATCTATTCATAAGCATAGAGTAATGATTAAAAGGATGAATTACATTATTAAATGATCTTTACAAATCCAGTCTTTAACCTTTACTAGCTGTGAGTCCTTGGGCAAAATATTTAATTTCTGTGTACCATGTGGCTTTCTGTAAATAAGGATAAAAATAGTACCTATTTCATAGGCTTGTAGGAAGATAAAAAGACAATATATAAAAAGTGCTTAGAATGACATTTAGCACATAGTAACTGCTTGATTAAATATTTTTATTATTGTTATTTTAAAAAGCTAAATAGTCCGGGCGGGGTGGCTCAAGCCTGTAATCCCAGCACTTTGGGAGGCCGAGACGGGCGGATCACGAGGTCAGGAGATCAAGACCATCCTGGCTAACACGGTGGAACCCTGTCTCTACTAAAAATACAAACAATTAGCCGGGCGAGGTGGCGGTGCCTGTAGTCCCAGCTACTCGGGAGGCTGAGGCAGGAGAATGGCCTGAACCCAGCAGGCGGAGCTTGCAGTGAGCTGAGATCCGGCCACTGCACTCCAGCCTGGGCGACAGAGCCAGACTCCATCTCAAAAAAAAAAAAAAAAAAAAGCTAAATAACTTTAAGACATGAAGAAAGAAATGAATAAATTATAGGAATTTTCCTCACCTGAGTTGGAACAGCCAATATTTTAGATATGTAAATTCAGCAAAATCCTATATAATCTCCAAAGAGTTTTTTAATAAAAAAATTTCAAGACTTTTTTTTTTTTTTTTTTTTTTTGAGACGTGGTCTCGCTCTGTCGCCCAGGCTGGAGTGCAGTGGCCGGATCTCAGCTCATTGCAAGCTCTGCCTCCCGGGTTTATGCCATTCTCCTGCCTCAGCCTCCCGAGTAGCTGGGACTACAGGCGCCGCCACCTTGCCCGGCTAGTTTTTTGTATTTTTTAGTAGAGACAGAGTTTCACCATGTTAGCCAGGATGGTCTCCATCTCCTGACCTCGTGATCCGCCCATCTCGGCCTCCCAAAGTGCTGGGATTACAGGCTTGAGCCACCGTCAAGACATTTTAAAAGGTGACTGAGTAAGAATAAGCTAGAAAGATTTGGAAAGAAGTATAACCACAGGGTGCTTTCCTCAGTACATATTAACATATGCTTTAAAACTAATATTCTTTCTGTAATGGTATAAAAATGAACGTATGAAACAGAAAAAGGGATTTGTAAAGAGAAAAAATGGGAAATTAGTATATTATAAAAATTTTGTGAATATTAGATGAGGAAGTATAAAATATTTGAAATGCATGCTGAGATATTTAGATATTGATTTAGAAAAAATGGATTTTTAATTCATACTACACATACAAATAAGTTTGAGGTGGAGCAAAGAGCTAAATGTAAAATAAATACACAACAAAACTCTCCAGAAGTAATATTATTGTGAACTCTTCACAGAGAAATGTCCAACTCTGTAAGGTAGAAAACCCTGCAGACATAAAATTATAGTCATGTGTAATCAAGCACAACTTGGAATCTTCTGTAAGAGGTGAGTAACAAAACAACATAAAGCATTTTTTCAACATGGATAACAGGCAAAGGTTAGTATCCATAATATATCAAGAAATTATGACTCCATAAGAAAGAGATAACCAGACTTTGGTAACTGGGAATTTATAGAGACACACATAATAAATATGCCTAAACAACATATGAGATGTTGTTCAAAGCTTACTGGAAATCTAGGAAGTGCAAATTAAAGCAATAATTTTGTAGATATATATATTTTTTTCATCCATCATATTCACAAACTTTACAAAGTTTACCAAAGTTTTAGGATAAGTGATAGTTTTATGTGGTATTTGGAAGAGTATATACTGGAACAACTTTAATGTCAGGCAATATAGAAGTATCTACTGAGTTTTAAATGTTTATACACTCTTCTTGGCTCAGTAATTGCATCTCTAGAAACCTATTCTGCAAAAATATTTCCCTGTTTGCATAAACATAAATGCCTGAAGGTAATCATTGCAATATTGATTGCAGTAGTAAAAAGTTGGGCACAATGTAAAGGAGAACAATAAATAAATAATGATTCTTTCATACCATAGAAAACAATGGAACATTTTAAATAATGAAAGAAATCAGACACAAACAAAAATATTTATAATCTCACTTATATGTGAAATCTTCTTTTAAAAGGTTAAATTGTAGAGAGAGAATTAGAATGACATATAGCACATAGCGTAGCATATGTAACAGTGGGTACCAGGAAATGGGGAGTAGGTTAAAGGATATAACATAGCATATATGTAGGATGAGTGAGTTGTATATACAATGTACGATGTGGGGACTAATAATAGTGTATTGTCTTCAGGATTTTTGCTTAGTAGACTATAATTGCTCTTGGTGAGACAAGGAGGGGAATGGGGAGGGAATGGGCAACCATGTGAGATGATGAATATGTTAATTTGTTTCACTGTAGTAACCATTTTGTTATACATTTGTGTATCTTTTTTTTTCTTCTTTTGAGATGGAGTTTCGCTCTTGTTGCCCAGGCTGGAGTGCAATGGCACGATCTCGCCTCACCACAACCTCCACTTTCTGGGTGTAAGCGATTCTCCTGCCTCAGCCACCTGAGTAGCTGGGATTACAGGTATGTGCCATCACGCCCAGCTAATTTTGTATTTTTAGTAGAGATGGGGTTTCTCCATGTTGGCCAGGCTGGTCTCTAACTCCTGACCTCAGGTGATCCACCCACCTCGGCCTCCGAAAGTGCTGGGATTACAGGCGTGAGTCACCGCGTGCGGATGTATGTGTATCTTATAACATCATATTGCATAGCTTAAACATACAAAATAAAATATGATTTTAAAAACCAGCTGGGTGAGAGAGCTGATAGATGGAGTTGTAACAACAAAAAGTCATAGGATAGTAGGCTCATTACGTTGACATAAATGTTGAATATGCATGCAAATATATACAAAATAACTGGAAGGATAGTAGTTAATTTGGCAAATATTAGTGAACACCTATATATGCTATCCTAGATATTAGATTTATAGCTGTGACCAAATAGACAGATGAACAGTATTAGTTTTATTTACCTTTATGGTGTTGGATTGTGATCCTGAAAAGGGACTTTCATTGATACTCTACATGTGGTTCTATTGGCTGATTTTTTCTTTTTTTGAGACGGAGTCTGGCTCTGTCTCCCAGGCTCCAGTGCGGTGGCGCAATTCCGGCTCACTGCAACCTCCATCTCCCGGGTTCAAGCAATTCTCTGCCTCAGCCTCCCGGGTAGCTGGGATTACAGGCACCCGCCACCACACCCGGCTAATTTTTGTAATTTTAGTAGAGATGGGGTTTCACCATCTTGGGCACGCTGGTCTTGAACTCCTGAACTCGTGATTCACTCACCTCAGCCTCCGAAAATGCTGGGATTAGAGGCGTGAGGCATCCTGCCAGGCAATTTTTTTTTTTTTTTCTTGAGTTGGAGTCTCACTTTGTCGCCCAGGCTGGAGCACAGTGGTGCCATCTCGGCTCACTGAAAGCTCCGCCTCCCGGGTTCACATCATTCTCCTGCCTCAGCCTCCTTAGTAGCTGGGATTACAGGTGCCCACCACCACACCCGGCTGATTTTTGTATTTTTTTTAGTAGAGTCGGGGTTTCACCGTGTTAGTCAGGATGGTCTCCATCTCCTGACCTCGTGATCCGCCCGTCTCGGCCTCCCAAAGTGCTGGGATTACAGACGTGAGCCACCACGCCAGGCCAATTTTTGTGTTTTTAATAGAGGTGGGATTTCACCATGTTGGCCAGGCTGGTCTGGAATTCTTGACCTCAGGTAATCCACTCGCCTCGGCTTCTCAAGGATTACAGGCGTGAGCCACCGCGCCCGGGTACTACTTTTATAAATTTAAAATAAAAGAGAAAAAGAAGTGAAAAGGTAAACTCATATGTAGTCTTTGTCCACTTGAAACTTAGGATTCTATTGGCATGGAATTGAATTTAACTAACCTGATACGTATTTAGATACTTTCGCATTCATGTTTGCTAATTCAAGGGACTAAAAGGGTGTTTAGGCACCCTGAGATACATAGGATTAAAAATGTAGTGTGCTTTCATATATAGTATGAGGAGAAACAATTTCAGACATATCCAGACACCAATATGAAAGGTTATAACAATGTTAACCATTTTTAAAGAAATTCTCCATTTCTGTAGCTAGGGCATAAATGACAGACAAAATATATTTTGTGGGTGATAGTTAAATTTCAGGAGGAAGGGAGAGCTTACACAAGTAATTTGAAAGAAATCATTTTAAGCAGATGCATATTCATTCAAAATAAGTAATTATACCTGTGTTTATACAACATTTATAATTTATCTAGTTCTTTCAGAATGATATGCTCTATCACAGTATATAGATTTGGTTTTACAGCTAACATACTGCAGAATATGGAACAAGATAAAATAAGAACATTTCCCAGGCTTTTCTGTTTCCTTTTGTCATCATTATTAATCTGAATTGTTTAAGTAGGTATAAATAGCTACAAAGCAACAAGAAACCTTTTTTTTTTTGGCCACACTGATCTGAAGTACTTGAGGAATGGTCAAGTAGAAATACAGAGAAGACAGGATGGGCGCGGTCGCTCATGCCTGTAATCCCAGCACTTTGGGAGACCAAGGTAGGTGGATCACTTGAGGTCAAGAGTTCGAGAACAGCTTGGCCAACATGGTGAAACCTCATCTCTACTAAACCTACAAAACTTAGCTGGGCATGGTGGTGCACACTTGTAATCCCAGCTACTCAGGAGGCTGAGGCAGGAGAATGGCTTGAACCTGGGAGGCGGATGCTGTAGATTGCGCCACTGCACTCCAGGCTGGGCAACAGAGCAAGACTCTGTCTCAAAAAAAGGAAAGAAAAGAAAGAAGAAAGAAAGAAAGAAAGAAAGAAAGAAAGAAAGAAAGAAAGAAAGAAAGAGGGAGGGAGGGAGGGAGGGAGGGAGGGAGGGAGGGAGGAGGGAGGGAGGGAGGGAAGGAAGGAAGGAAGGAAAGAAAGAAAGAAAAAAGAAAGAAAAGAAAGAAAGAAAGAGAGGAAGGAAGGAAATAGAAATATGAAGAAGGCAATTTGTAGTAAGATCTAGAACTAAGAAAACTGGCAAAGGTGATATAGTAATCACCCCCATTTGCAGTTTTACTTTCTGAAATTTGTTACTCAGTCAAATGTAGTCCAAAAATATTAAATGGAAAATTTCAGAAATAGGCAATGTATAAATTTGAAGTTTCATGCCCTTCTGAGTAGCATGATGAAATCTCCTACATCCTTCTCTGTACTCTCAGGATGAGAATCCTCCTTTTGCCCTAGTAGCCATGGACATCGTCTGTTCCTGACATCCAGCCACTGACATCATCATGGCTTAATGATCCAGGATGACCCAAAACAGATGATCTTCTTTCTGATATATTGTCAGAAGATCAACAGGAGCCTAACACTACATCACAGTGCCTCCATCATTGACCTCACTTCATCTCATCATGTTGGCGTTTTATCATCTCATATCATTACAGGAAGAAGGGTGGTATAGTACAAAAAAAAAAAAAAATCGAGAGAAATAGGGAAAGAAGGAGAGAGACCATATTCACATAATAATATTACAGTATTTTGTTATAATTGTTCTATTTTATTAGTATTTATTAATCTCTTACAGTGCCTAATTTTTAAATTAAACTTTGCCGGAGTAAAGTTTAGGAAAAACATGGCATATCTTTCAATACTATTTGTGGTTCTAGGCATCCACTGAAGATCTTGGAACTATTCTCTGCGGGTAATGGGGGACTACTGTGCAATAATTTGAGAGTTTCCAGAACAAAAATGGTAGCTGTGGCTTCAGCCTGGACATGAATGCAATTTAGCCAAGGCAGGAAGCCTGTAATGAATAGAAAAGTAGATGATGGAGACTTGGGAGACATCAAAGGTTACGGGATGGTAAAAGGAAGAGTATTCAGCAAAGGAGATAGAATAAGGAAAGAAAGTCTGGATGCGGTGGCTCATGCCTGTAATCCAGCATTTGGGAGGCTGAAGCAAGTGGATCACGAGGTCAGGAGCTCGAGACCAACCTGACCAACATAGTGAAACCCCGTCTCTACTGAAAATACAAAAATTAGCTGGGCGTGGTGGTGTGCACCTGTAGTCCCAGCTACTCGGGAGGTTGAGGCAGAAGAATTGCTTGATCCTGGGAGGCGGAGGCTGCGGTGAGCTGAGATGATCACGCCACTGCACTCCAGCCTGGTGACAGACTGAGACTCAGTCTAAAAAAAAAAAGAAGTTGAATTATTGAAAAGTTAACATTATCTTGCTTATATTCATCTTCAAGTTCCTATCCTTAGCCTCAGTCATTACTCAGATATAAACAGGCTCAAAATGCTAGTGTGTCAATCATACAACTGAATCTCGACACTTGGTTTATTGATTTTGCTTGAAAATATCTTATAATTTAGTGAATTACTTGTTCAATCTGATTGCAACTGAAAATTTGAGAGTCCTATCAACCTATAATATTTCTTTTAAAGAAATGTGACAACTTACAGCAATTGTATCTTCTAGCCAAGTCTACTCACTGAATACACATGTCCTTTATAATACAGATCTGTGGTTTATTAGGTTGATGTCAAATTTGGTTTAGATAGTCGCTTCTTCAGGTGATTTTAAAAATATTTAACTTTAAATATGTTGTTTACATTGGTGAAACTAAGTCAATAAAAAACACTATTATTTATTCTACACTATACTGGCTTTTATATCTGAGAAGATTTAGAAATTGTTCACATAAGCTTCAGAGTAGTTATATTAGTGTTTTTGGAATTATTCAGTTTCTAACAACAAGAAATTTTTTTCTTTTTTTTTTTTTTTTTTTGAGACGGAGTCTTGCTCTGTCGCCCAGGCTGGAGTGCAGTGGCCGGATCTCAGCTCACTGCAAGCTCCGCCTCCCGGGTTTACGCCATTCTCCTGCCTCAGCCTCCCGAGTAGCTGGGACTAAAGGCGCCCGCCACCTCGCCCGGCTAGTTTTTTGTATTTTAGTAGAGACGGGGTTTCACCGTGTTCGCCAGGATGGTCTCGATCTCCTGACCTCGTGATCCGCCCGTCTCGGCCTCCCAAAGTGCTGGGATTACAGGCTTGAGCCACCGCGCCCGGCCAAGAAATTTTTTTTCTAGAAGGGTGAAGTTATACTTTTTATGAGCTGTCTTATATGGCTTCACCAACGGAAATGAGCAAATAAATCGAATGCCAAGTTTACTGTTAATTTCTTCATGCTACATAGATTCAGTTAGTCTAAAAAGGTTGTTTGGTTGAATTTACACAAGTTTAGCAATGTGTGCATTAAAGCTGCATTTCCCCAGAATAAAGAGCTGATTTCTTAGACCCTAAAACACTCCAGGAGTTAAATACCACTTATCTAGTCAAATAAGAGGTATTCTTGAAGCACGGCAAAAAGAAAGAATAGACAAATATATGGTCCAGTGATTCTGATAAATACAAATGATCCAAAACCTTCAACCTGGGAATTAAGTATAAGCAATGCTTAGTTTTTTTTTTCCTGAACTCCCTGGAGAAGATATCATGGAAATAATTACAATTCTAGAGAAAAGCTTAGCAAATAAGAGTCTAGCTAGGTTCCCTTCACAGTCCCTTGCAATAAAAAAAAGAATTTATAGAGCCTCACACATGATGTAGGTGAGTGTTGGAAGTTCTGATTGCTTATCTGAAATCTCAAATCTTTGGCTGCATGCCCACCTCCAGGGCAAACCCTGCCATCTTTTGCATGAAACAGAATGAGGTGATCTGAACCTAAGAGTCTATTTCTTCCCTAGATGCATGTGTACAATTTCTATTAATTTTAATGAGAATTATGTTTGCACATTGAGGCAGGATAAATCCCTTTGGGAGGAATCTTGCCCTTGGATGCATACTGTAATTTCCAGTAAAGGGACAAAACCCCAGGGGAACCATACATTGGCGCCCGAGGGCAAGGTCTGACCCTTTGCGTAAAAAACACTGCACAAATCACCAGGTCATCCTAGACGTGTAGATGCCAAAAACATAAGAGGTTAGCAAGCATTTATTTTAGCCTGTATTCAGGTGATGTGAGTTTCTCAGAGTTACGCCTTTAACCTATGGTTCCTGTAAGGAAGAAATAACTACCAAACAATAGAATCTACTCTTTCAATAAGGATATTGCTAAAAAACGATAACCAATGTAAGATGAACAATATTGTATATATTTTAAAAAGAAATAATACAAGTAAAATAAAAGAGACAATGAAAGTTATGTTAATTAAGAAAGTGACCTACTTTACTACTCTTGCTTCCACAGGAGACATTGAAGATTATGAACAATTTAAGTCTATTCATCAATGAATCCTGCGTGAAAACTTTTTAAGTGGCCCTAATACATTATGAATAATCTCAGGGCAGAGATCTGTTTTGAAGGAGATATGATTGATGGTCTATCATTCCTAATTCACTGTTTATACTGGTAGCCAGCCTACTGGGAAAATACCTCATTCATCAGGGTATTAGTGAATTCAACCAACGTATGGCACCTTCATTTTAACAAACTAAAGGAGAAAAGCTAAATGGGGGAAATTGACAACCATCTCTGATTCTATGATAATGCAATTAGGCTGCTCCTCTCCAGAGCTTTTGCTAATTCACAAAACAGCTTCAGTCTGCAGGTCATAAATATATGATCATTTTTCACACTTTGAAAAGTAATGATGCCTTGACATGAATCAATAAATCTTGGTGAAGTCCTTTATACTTTTACGTTCAGCATGCAAGTCAGTTTTAAAACTCGTGTGTATTAAATCTGACTTGCTATCCAGCCTGTGTTTACATAATCTAATTTAACAAAGTCTCAAATAAACGTGTAAATGAAGTGTTTATAGTAAGCACAAGGAAAGTTTCCCTTTCATTGAGAAAGTGTGATATGGTGCATCAAACTATTTTAATTTGCACCCTGAAATACCCATATTTGCAAATGTGCCACATACAGAGAGCTGTTGCTCCTAAAATTTGGTAGTTTCTATATTGAGTTTGCATATTATGCTCAATAGCTGAATTTAAAAAAAAATTCTACTGCATATGACACAGTGTGTAATGCATTATTTATCTAAAATGGATCTGGTACAAAACATCCAGAAAACATTAATAATTATCTCCCAGACACCCCCCCCCCAAAAGGGCTTCCTCATCTTTCTAAAACAATTGCATAAAAATACACGGTGAACATAGATACATGTATTAAGTAGCAAAGATACACAGCAGCACAACATTTTTCTAACAATCATAGTTCCACATGCTCTATAGGGAATAGGAAGATGGACAGGCTAATGAATACAGCAGGTAGCAAGTGGCTGAGGTTTACTTAAGAATGAATTATCAAACAGCTACAAATTGCCAATTTAAAGAGGTTATACTATACTGTACATAGCATTTTATTTTTTATTCCTGGAATGGTTGACAATTTTCCTGGATGAAAAGTGAAATGATACTAAATCATAAATGTACCTGCTGTGCTGTCATTCCCATTAACTCCCCCTTTTGTTTTGTTTATTCACTCTTCATGGTTGCAAAAAATGATGTGCTTTATAACAGGATGGACAAAGCCACATTTTCATCAAAGATCTAGATGACAATATATTTTTAAATTAAAACTAAAACAATTGGTGTTTGGCTCCTGAGTCTTTCACAGTCATTTGGAACTGCTGATGAAAATAAATATTGCATAGAAAATTGTTTTTGAAGTGTTCATGTGTTGTGCGTAATCTCCATTATTTGATATTTGCTATGATAAGTAATTGATATGATACACTATCTATAAATAGATTGTGTCTTCACAATACAACATTAGGGGGGTGATGGAGCATCGATACCACTGATTGAAATTTCTATTTTGTCTTGTACTCTGTAAATCTAGCCTTAAGCATATATATTCCCTAGAGGCACACGATATAAGCAAAAGTAGGCAATGACTAGCACAGGTTCTTAGTAACTTTAATTCTTTAAAATCAGATTATTAAATCACAAACCACCTCCTAGAGGTAATTTGGGAAAGCCATTTTGAGAATGTCCTTCAAATGTTCACAAAGGGATACCAATTGGTACTTGACAGTTAATATTATTTATAGAGGAATTTACAGTCTTCAGATCCATGCACAACACATTGAACCCTCACGCATTTCTTGTTATAGAGGATCCTGGTTTGATTTCCAGGCAAAATATGCAGTTCACTCTAAAATAACTGCAGTTACTTCAAAACAGGCTGTGAAAAGCTATGTGAAATAACCTCTAACATTATTTTACTGAATCCTCTTTGCCCTCTAATTCTGATCATGAGTCTGTTGGAGGCCTGGAATCTATTTTATGAAGGTTTTTGCAAGGAAAATATTTAGATTAATGATATAACTTAATGATAATTTAGTGACAGTAGATCTAACCTCAGCTGAGTGACAATAGAATTGAAAAAGTAAACCAGTGGGAGAGACGAGACAGTGGCTGTTGGGGCAGCAGCAGGGAGGCTGTAAGGGTCACTCTGATTGGCATTGTCACTTTCCCCATTCATCAAGCTAGGACAGACTTCCCGAATCATTTCCCAGATGGGGCTGCTCGTCACTTTAAACACCTGATATGAAGCCATCCGTCATCTGATAACACGATCGTTGGGCTGCAGCTGGCTGGGTGCTCTGCAGCCCGAGTGCACATGTGATGGACTCAAGCCAGGGAGGCAGGCTTAGTTGGGCTGCCCTCCCTTGATAGGATTTGCAGTCCTCCACTGGACCATGGAACAGGTGGAGGCTGAGAGAGAATGAAAAAATTACCATGTGTTGCAGGGATTAGAGCCTTACACACTCACCACTCCACTTGAATACCAATCAAAGCCAGATAACCAACCTTGGGTGAGACCAACTTCAGGCCTGGCCATAGAACAGAGAAAGAGAAGATATGCAGAGGAAGCTGGGAAACCTGGTTTCCTGCAATAAGAACAACTTTTAACATTCGAAACCTGCCTACGTTTTTTTTAGAAACCAAAACCTGAGATGAGATTTTTCTCTGAAATCCAACTTTCCTTTTCTTTCTCTTAGAAAAATAAACAAAGCATCTTGAGCATTTTTGAAAGAGAGAGGAAAAAAGAGTATTCTCTGGGGAATCATCACAAATCCTGTTATTTTATGCTCACCATGGTGAAAAACTAATGCAACAAAGAGAGTCAGACAAAGAGACAAATTATGCGCACTTAAACTGAAAGTGTTTATTGCTATGTGAAATATAATTATGCTGATTTAAAATGTTCACTGCTCAGACAGTCTAGAGCTTATTGGAATAAGGGCTAACCTTTCACAGGAGAATGAGGCTTTTACAGAATTCCATGGTAGCATGATAAACTGGGCTGTGAAAAAGTGTGGCCTCGTTTCTCACCCTGGTGGACCATTGTATGAAACCATCCTTTTATTTGTAAAAATTAAAATCCCTCAGTTGGAAAGTCCATAACTGAGATAACAAGTTAACTAGTAAAGACCTAATCCTCTTATGTCCTTAGTGGAATAATATAGAGAAGTTTATTCTGCTTGGCATATGACACTCCTTATTGTCATAATTCCTGGTGAGGGTCTATTCAAGCTTATTTGCTGTTCTTGGCTAACATTGAGCAAACTCTCTCTCTTTCTCTTTTTCTTTCTCTATCTCTGCCTCTCATTCTCTGTCTTAGATGAACAATTTGGTGTTTTCACCCCAAACGACTTGTGTCTCCAAGAAACCTCTCTATGGACAGGACTTTGCAACTGCAAGAGTGTGGAGCCATCTCTGGTGCAGATTCTACACCTCATTTACACCTCTTTCTCTTCACATTTTCTCTTCAAGACACTATGTTTATCTCCTGGAAATACACATGGTAGTATCTGTCTGCTCCTACTAAGATGAAAACTTTATTTTTTTTTATTTTTTATTTTTTTTTTGAGGCGGAGTCTTGCTCTGTCGCCCGGACTGGAGTGCAGTGGCCAGATCTCAGCTCACTGCAAGCTCCGCCTCCCGGGTTTACGCCATTCTCCTGCCTCAGCCTCCCGAGTAGCTGGGACTACAGGCGCCGCCACCTCGCCTGGCTAGTTTTTGTATTTTTAGTAGAGACGGGGTTTCACCGTGTTAGCCAGGATGGTCTCAATCTCCTGACCTCGTGATCCGCCCGTCTCGGCCTCCCAAAGTGCTGGGATTACAGGCTTGAGCCACCGCGCCCGGCCTAAGATGAAAACTTTAAATGAGCATTCATATGTATACAAAAAACAGATCACAACTTCCAATCTCCTAAATTGGTGAGCCATTTGATCTTCCCTCCCCTTACTTCTCCCCATAGTTAAGAGTTAAATTTTATACCTGGATAGTTGATCTAGAATGTCACAAAGATGTTACTGAGAAGAACTAAGGGAAAGATAGGCCAATGAACAAAAGGTTAGGAAGGCAGGCCGGGCGTGGTGGCTCACGCCTGTAATCTCAGCACTTTGGGAGGCCCAGGCGGGAGGATCACGAGGTCAGGAGATAGAGACCAGAGACGGGGTGAAACCCCATCTCTACTAAAAATACATAAAATTAGCCGGGCGTCGTGGCGGGTGCCTGTAGTCCCAGCTACTCTGGAGACTGAGGCAGGAGAATGGCGTGAACCCAGGAGGTGGAGCTTGCAGTGAGCCGAGATTGCGCCACTGCACTCTAGCCTGGGCGACAGCGGGAGACTAAAAAAAAGTTGGGAAGGCATACATGGCAACATGGCACAGAGACTGTGGAGAGGAAGGACGAGAGGTTAGAAGTCAGGCCCACCCAAGTTCGGATCTTAGTATTGCTGAGACTCACTAGGTAACTTCAGGTAAATTATTTAACTTCCCTGAACTGAAAGTTTTTTTTTTTTTTTTGTATAAAATGTGATTATTTAATATTGGCATTATACCTTTCTTAATTGTTTAGAACATTAAGCATGATACTGCATTTTAGTAGTTAACATAGTAAGATCCGTGTTAATAGTGATTGTTATTATATTGCTCTATAAATAGTGTGTAGATAACAGTGAGACAACTCATTCATAATAGGGAACATTTTTGCATTTTGGTTCAATAGTATTCATTAAAGCTTTCCTGTTGCCTTGCCAGAAATTAGAGATAAAAAGACATTTATGACATAGTTCTACATCAGGAGTCTAGGCCAAGGTTGCTAAGCTTGTACAATAATTTTTTTTTCATTTTACAAAACTTAAACATGTATCAGAGCAAAATGCTTATCCACAATTGTGTGCATCTAACTATATTCCTTAATAGAATAGATTTGAATATTCAAGTTTAAATTTTGTACTTACTATTTTTGCATTTCTTTCTTTAACTTCCTCCCTAGTTGGTCTTTACTCTAGAAAGGGAATTTAAGATAATAGGTTAAAATAAGACATCACCTTTTTAGAAATGGTGTTTGTTTAAATTCATATAATTCAAAGAAAACCAAGCACATATTTATAACGATATGACTACGACAACCCACTTCTATTATATTTAAAGATTATATCTGTCATTGCAGAATTTAAATCACAAACTTTTCCCATAATATTGGTGTAACTCATAAAATGGGTCTACCACTGCCTTGATTAACGTAAAATATTTTCACATTGTAGTGAATATGTTAGAGTAGACAAGTTGAGGGATTTAAATAGTGTATTCTCCTGCTCTGTGGTTCATAGCAATTCTTTTTACAAATATTTGAGAACATACAAATGCAGTTCGCGGTACAAGGTACGAATAATTCAGAGTTAAGGTGGAGATTCACAATTAGCTGCAGTGACAAGTATAAAGACAATTGCCATGTAATATGAAATATGTAATTAAAAAGGTTTGTAATAAGTAAAATGAGGAAATAGAAAATAATTTTGTGAAGGAGATATGGTCATTAGGTAAATCTTTGTAGGGGAGATAATGTTTGAATAATGAACACAATTAAAAACATACAAAACTCATTCTAGGTTGAGAGAACAGCACAGGCAAAGGCTCGGAAGGACATCTAACAATGCAAAGACCATTTTATTTATTCAATCAACAAATATTTGAAAACAAACATGTATCAACTTTCATCTGAGATTGCCTTGTAAATGCACACTTTGAAGTACCCTTCTATTCCACATGGACAACAATGATAGATAAACTTGTAAAGCAAAAATTTAGAAAAGATACAGCTGTGCTAAAACAGTAAAGTAAAACAAAGCAAACACCTCTGTGGAACAGACATAAAATAGAAGTGTTTGGTGGTTGGTGGAGGTGCAGATGTGGGACTAGGTCTGCCCATCCCTGGGCAGAGAGTCCAGTAGTTCAGACTTGTGGGAGAAATGGCTCCCTCGGAAGTGATAGGTAAGAGCCAAGCTCACACCTGAAGCCAGGGCCTACCTCTCTTCTGAAAGAGAGAGCAAAAAAAAAAGTGGGATATATAAAGCATGGCAGACAGAGAGAGGCACACACAGCCTTGTGACCAGAGAGGAGCCAAGCCCCAAAATGGTTTTGTGACTGTCTGTGAAATTCTTGATATCCATGTCATGCAAGATTTAATCTTCCATGTAAGACATAACTTATGTTGATATGAGGGAGAGGTTAGGGTAGAAGCCCTACAAAACCAGATACGGAGGGCTAAACAGAGAAAGAAATCCTGAAGATAATTTCTAAATTCATCAGGGAACTAAATCTAATACAGAGAAAGCAGTCAACAAAACAGAAACTTTGTATATAAATTTGGCCCATAAAAACTTATGTAGTATGATGGATATGCTAATTTACGTATAAAATGTGATTTTATACACCCTGATATGATCACTATATATCATATATACCAAAATATCACTATGTACCTCATAAATATGTATCATTATTGTGTGTCCACTAAAAATGTAAAAAAACTTATAAATAAGAAAACAATAATTTATGTAGTGGAACAAGCTGATAAATATTTCAAAATAAATATGTTTAGGATATTTAGGGAGATGAATGAAGGAAAAACATCCATAATGAACAAACAATTGAACAAAACCTAGCATAAGGTGAAACAAAAGAGATCTGGATATAAAAAATAATTTAAAATTCTAGAAATAAATAATATAGTCAGTGAAATTAAAAACTTTATAGATGAGATATACTCTAGACATAGGCAAAAAGGAATTGATAAATTGGAAGAAAGTAATAAATAATTCACCCAGAAGGCAACAGTTAGAGATGAAATATATATGAGAGAGCGTTTAAGGTATTTGGAGAATACACTGACAGATTCCTATAGACATCTAACAGCAGTTCCAGAAGGAAAAAAAATACATTGCCCCAAATGCAAAGGAAGAATAGTCAGACTGAGAGCATACCTCTCCTCAGAAACAGAATATGTCAGAGACACATCAATACAGTCAGCTGAAGGAAAATAACTGCCCTTAGGTAGAATTTTATACCTAATTAGATTATTATTTAACACTGAGGTTAAAATCAAGACATATCAGGCATACAAAGACTGAAAGACACTGTCATAATCAGACACTAAATGAACAGCTAAACAGGAAGGGATGGAACACATGCAAACAACAGTGAGCAAAGAATCATAAAATACTACTTGTAACAGAATAAATCTTTTCTGTGTGTGTGTGTTTCAAACAAAAATAGCGATGGTCATTGGGTAGCTAGAGCAGGCTAAAAGCTTTGTAATTTGGGAAAAATAGAACTTTGAATAATTTTGGACTATTAAGATGATTTTCCATACCTGCCAGGAGTATTGGATGCTTATGACTCAAAGCTGAGGTCCTATCAGTAAATTGTCTTCTCATCTAAGGTTATGCCCCCTCTTCCTAGGGCATATGGGGCAGCCCACATCCAAATAACTGGTTGATGTGGGAATATAAAGGCCTGACTTTTTTTGCCTCAGAACTGGGCAACTCTAAAGGATCATCTCAACTCCAGAATGTCTCATGAGATCTGTTGAGGCCTCTGTTGCAATTGCCTCTCAGTTCAATTTTTCTCTCTGTCCAATCCTGTTTCCCTTATTCCTTACAGGATTTCCCAGAAACACTCAGTATGGAAACCTCTGTGTCACAGTCTGTTTCCAGGGAGTCTGACCTAAGACAGTTGGGAACTGGAAGTGGTTCCAGGAATCCATCTCTAAAATGGGACATTGGAGCTGAGCCGCCCACCAGCCCACTGGCAGTAAGAACTCCATCACTGGTGGTAAATGGAATACTGGTAACTCCTGAAATGATGTAGCAGTGAAGTATTAAAAGTTTACCAGTGGTGACCTGGGATGGGTTACCAGTGGAAGATAACACATTGGCAAGGATATTATCTTAGGCAGAGGGAGATTTAGGGAAAGTAAGTATATAGACTATAAATGGATGGCTTTTGCCATTAGTAAGAAGGAAGCACAATGCTTGGCAGGTCTCTTTGAGTTCTTGAGGAAGCATATTTCACATTGGAGAATGAAGCCATCGTCTGCATCTGTACTTCATTATGGAAACTGCCTCTGGACCCTGGTTATGGGAACTCAAACAATCCTATGGCCAGAGGTGAGTCATGAGCTGCATTCTATTCCAACTGTCATGTTATAACGTTGGGAAGTCTCAATGCAATCCATTAGTAACACGGAAGTGGGATCAGGCAAGATCGGGACAGGAAGTTTCAAGAAAGTAGCAAAGCAGGGGGCTCAGAACACCGTGTTACCCACCACATATAGGAAGGAAGAAAAATGTTTAGTATGATTTGTGAATGAGTTAACTCACTCTGTGGTTTTAGGTTGAAAATGGACTATGCAGAAGTGGCCCTGAAAGAAAGGTATGAGGAAAAATCTTCTCAATGGGAAGAAATTCGGGTGGTACATCTGGTCATCTATTTTAAGTGGAAAGTAAAGCAGAACAATGAAGAATTACATGAAGTCATGGGTAGTGATGAAAAACTTGATAAGTTGGGTAAGGGCCTAGGGAGAGAAAGATTGGAAGATTGAGGAGGTCTAGAGGGGAATGTGGATGGATCCATGGAAGCCAGTATGAGATTTTTATATCACGATTGTGTGGAACAGAGATCACCCATATAATGGATGGAAGAGAGGCTCAAGACAGTCAAGTAGACTGACTCAGGCATTTGAACTCAGCCAGCTGTTGTCATTGGCTACCCTAGTGTCAGAACAATGGGCTTGTGAATGGAGTAGCCACAGTGACCAGGGCAGAGTCTGCACACAGGCTGTAAAGTACGGGTTCCCGTTCACCGAGACTGATTAGCTACTCCTGCTGCCAAATGTCCAGCCTACCAGCAACAGAGATCAAGGCTGAACCCCTGTGACAGCACTGTCCCTTGAGGAGATGAATCTGCCACTTGATGGCAAGTTGATTATATGGGACCTTTTCTTTCGTGGAGGGGGCAGCAATTCATTCTGGTCATAATTGACATATATTTTGGATATGGATTTGCCTTTTACTGCCCCTAGAGCCTTAGCCAGTACAGATTGTCTAATTCAGTGACACAGAGTACAAATATCACCTCAGGCCCATGGATCCACTTTATAGCAAGAGAAGTATGGGTGTGGCACATGGCTGTTGGTCCAGTCATACTCCCTCCACATCTCCCAGAAGCTGCTGGCCTGGTAGAGCATGAGCAGTATTACTGAATAGTTTTCTACTGTATGGATATATATTGCAAATTGTAATATATCAGGATTATTTCCAGTAATTTTGGCTATTACAAATAATAAAGCTTCTATGAATTCTCAAGTAGAAGTCTTTGTATGGATGTAGGTTTGCATTTCTCTGGGGTAAATGTCCACAAATAAAATTGCTGGGTTGTATGGTAGATGAATATTTAACTTTATAAGAAACTGCCAAACTATTTTCCAAATATCATTTTGCATTCCTAAGAGCAATGTATGAATGTTCTAGTTACTTCACTTCCTTGCTGGAAATTGATATTATCAGTTACAAAAAACCTTAGTCATTCTAGTAGATGTATAGTAGTATTTCATTTTGTTTTTAATTTGTACTTCAGTAATGAAAAATAATGTTGAGTATCACTTTCTGTGCGTATTTGCCATCCACTTCTCTTCTTGGGTGACGTGTCTAAATCTTTTGATTATTTAATTCTTTTGCCTACTTATTGAACAATAAGAGTTCCTCATATATTCTTGATTCAGGTATTTGATTAGATACCTGATTTTCAAGCATTTTATCCCAGTTTATGGTTTATCTTTTCATTTTCTTAACACTGTGCTTTGAAGACCACAAGTTTTTAAATTTTGTTAAGTGCAATTTATCAGTTTTTCTTTTATAAAAGCACTTTATAAAAGTAAGTAATTATTACCTAAACTAAGGTCACATTTTGTTTTTTTGAGACAGGGTTTCTCTTTGTCACCCAGGCTGGAGTGCAGTGATGCATGGTCATGGCTCACCGCAGCTGTGGCCTCCCAGACTCAAGCAATTGATCCTCCCACCCCAGCCTTCTGTGTAGCTGATACTGCAGGCATGAATAACCACAACTGGCTAATTTTTTTTTTTTTCTTTTTTGAGAAGGAGTCTGGCTCTGCCGCCCAGGCTGGAGTGCTGTGGCCGGATCTCAGCTCACTGCAAGCTCCGCCTGCCGGGTTCACGCCATTCTCCTGCCTCAGCCTCCCGAGGAGCTGGGACTATAGTCGCCCGCCACCTCGCCCGGCTAATTTTTTGTATTTTTTAGTAGAGACAGAGTTTCACCGTGTTAGCCAGGATGATCTCGATCTCCTGACCTCGTGATCCGCCCGTCTCGGCCTCCCAAAGTGCTGGGATTACAGGCTTGAGCCACCGCGCCCTGCCACAACTGGCTAATTTTAAAAAATTTTGTAGAGACAGAGACGCCGTAGTTCCCCAGGCTGCCCTTAAACTCCTGGACTCAAGTGATCCTCCCACCTCGGCCTCCCAAGTGTGCTGGGGTTGAAGTGTTAGCCACCACCAACCAGCCTGGGGGCACAATATTTAAGATTTTTCTTCCATGTTTTTGTCTAGAAGTTTCATAATTTTCAAGTTATACATTTAGGTCTGTGATCTTTTTCAAGTTAAATATTTTATATGGTTCTAGGGAAGGTGGGGCTTTATTTGTTTATTTATTTATTTATTTATTTTTGCATATAGATGTTCTAACACCTTTTGTTGAAAATAATATCTCTCTATTGGCCAGGCACGCTGGCTCAATCCTGTAATCCCAGCACTTTGGGAAGCCGAGGTGGGTGGATCACCTGTGGTCAGGAGTTCCAGACCAGCCTGGCCAACATGGTGAAACCCTGTCTCTACTAAAAATACAAAAAAATTAGCTGGGTGTGGTGGCGGGCACATGTTATCCCAGCTACTTGGGAGGCTGAGGCAGGAGAATGGCTTGAATCCGGGAGGCTGAGGTTGTAGTGAGCTGAGATTGCAACATTGCACTCCAGCCCGGGCAACAAGAGCAAAACTCTGTCTCAAAAAAAAAAAAAAAAAAAAAAAAAAAAAAAGGCCAGCACGGTGGCTCACGCCTGTAATCCCAGCACTTTGGAAGGCTGAGATGGGCGGATCACAAGGTCAGGAAAGCGAGACTATCCTGGCTAACACGGTGAAACCCCGTGTCTACTAAAAATACAAAAATTAGCCGGTCACGGTGGTGGGCGCCTGTAGTCCCAGCTACACGGAAGGCTGAGGCAGGAGAATGGCGTGAACCTGGGAGGCGGAGCTTGCAGCAGTGAGTGGAGATCGTGCCACTACACTCCAGCCTGGGTCCGTCTCAAAAAAAAACAAAAAAAAGAAAGAAAGAAAGAAAACAATCTCTCTATTGAATCAACTTGACACATTTGCCAAAAACAGATCACATATATGATGTAGGTGGCATAAAACAGCTTTACAAATAGTTAATAGATTTTGCTTTCTACTACAGTTTTATATTGAAAATTGAGCAGATAGTACATACAATTCCATACACCTACGCCCTCCCTGCACACAATTTTCCCTATTATTAACATCTTGCACTACAGTAGTATATTCATATACTACTATATACTACTACTATTACAGTAGATAAACCAATTTTGATACATGATGATTCACTATAGTCAATGGTTTACATTAAGTTTTATTCTTGTGGTTCACAATTCTAGGTTCACTGAACCGCATTGCACAATTCAAAATGCATAATGACATGTATCCACTATGGCAGCAGTTTCATATAGAAAGGTTTCACCACCCTAAAAATCTGTGCTCCAAATATTCATCCACTTCTCCCTTAGGAGAAGACCACTGATTGCCTAGGATTCAAGGATTCTCCTAGAATCCTTGGCAACCAGTGATTTTTAGACAACCTAGAATCCTTGGCAACAAGTAATCTTTTTACTACCTCTATAGTTTTGTTTGTTTCAAAATTTCATATAGCTGGAATCATATGGTATGCAGTTTTTTTGGACAGGTTTCATTTACATATCAATATACGTTTAAGGTTCACCCATGTCTTTTCAGCTTATTTATTTTTGTCATGGAAAATATTCTATAATAAGGATGTATCAATTTGTTTATCCATTCACCTATTGAAGAACATCTGGAAAAATCCCAGTTTTTAGTGATTATGAATAAAGCTGATGTAAATAATCATGTACATGTTTTTGTATAGACGTTTTTAATTCACTTGGGTAATTATCTGCTAGTACAACTGCTATATTGCAAGGTTTAGCTATGTTTAGCTTTGATAGAAACTATCTTCCAAAGTGGCTGTGCCATTTTGCATTTTCACCAGCAATAAATGAGAGTTCCTTTTGCTCCACATTCTTGTCAGCATTTGGTATTGTCCGTTCTTAGAATTTTAGCTATTCCCATAGGTGTGCAGTGTTGTTTAAATTTGCAGTTTCCTAATGACATATGGTGCTGGGCATCTTTTCCCATATTTATTTGTGACCCGCATATCTTCTTTGATGAAATATCTGTTCAGATCTTTTACCCATTTTTAAAATTGGAGTGTTTGTTTTCTTATTGCTGGGCTTTGAAAGTTCTTGTACAGTTTGAATACAAATTCTTTATTGGAAATGTGTTTTGCAAATATTTTCTCCCAATTTGTGGTTTGTCTTCTTATCTAAGAAAATTTTAAATATTTATATGTAACTACAAAAAAGTGACTAAGAGAAATTAATAGCTTCCAAACCAGTATAGAAAAAAAGACAGCATTAGAAAACAGTATTCATCTAGAGATAGAAGAAAGTGATTAAAAAGAAGTAAACACAAAATGGTGACTGGAAAGTGAAAAATAGAAAATGCAGATATATAGCCATATATATCAATAACAATAATAGTAAACACATAAACTTTCCTATTAAAATGCTTCTAGAATCTAACTGGATCAAAAATGTGTTACTTAGAACAAAAAGAAGAGTTGAACAAAAAACTGAAAACTTTTAAAAGGTTAAGTTTATACTTAAAAATAATAATCCGAAGTAAATACTTTTAGCAATATTAATATTAGAAAAAATAAACTTATGATTTGTCCCTGGAATTCATCATCAGAAACAATATAATAACACAGCACATCATACTAATAGTTTAAAGGAGAAGCCATGTAATTATATCAATGGATATAAGCATACATAATTTGACAAAATTTATCATTTGAGATAGTTGTATAATGCTGCTATGTAGCAATTAAAATCAATTAAAACAATTAAATGCTAAATGCATTCTACTATGGATGTATTTTTGAAATGTAATGTTGAAAAATGATACCATTTATATAAAGAACTTACTAAGCAGGATATCATCCTCTTTGTTGGTAGTTAACCTACTGCATCGAAAAATGTGTAGAAAAATATCCACAGGGAGGAAAGAAACTAAATAGTGATTACTTCTGGGGAGGGGCAAATATGCAAAGGGTTTCAATTCTATCTCTAATATACCTAATTAAAATATAAAGCAATAGCAATATTAAGAAGTACTTAATTGAATTTCTACTTTTTGGAAGACATTTTGAGACACTGAGGATATTGAGATGAGTGAGTCATGATTTCTGCCTTCAAAATACTCTCATTTTAGGATATGGGATGCAATTACATCCAATATAGACAATATAAGGCCCTTATTAATTTTCATCCGAATTGTTACAATAGCACTTCTACTAAATGCGCCATTAAGTGTTGGTTGTTACTACTATTAATACAACTAGGTAACTTACATGGACATTACTACTAATAATTGCATGTGCACCTTCAACTTACTGCTTGTATTAGGAGAAAAAAATATAAATCTTAAATCTACTTTCTAGTAAAAGATATTATTTTGTACATTGTGCTTGATGAGACCATCAATTCCTAAATAACAGACTATAATAGTCCACCTCCTCCCCAGCTTTTAATCTAGGTAAATGGCCCTAGTATTCAGTACAATAAGTTGTAATAGTGAAATCAGCCTATAACTGAGCTGTCACCGTGAGAGATAATTAAATTGAGAAACACAGTAGAAGGAAGATAGACAAGAGGTAGGAACAGAATCCAGGAAATAGACTGAGACAGTGTCAAGGCCATCTGGCCCTGGGAAAGACCCCCATTTCACAAAACTGGAAGTAAGAAAAAAAGAATATATATATATATATATATATTTCTTTTAAAAGAATATTTATATATAAGATACATAAATATGTATGTTATAAATCTTTTCTTTATGTCACTTGTAACAATTTTTTTCTCTTTATTTAGTGAAACATTTATTCTTTCTCATGGTTAATTGCTCCAAATTAAATAAAATGTGTCTCAGAAATATTGTGAAATACATTTAGAAATTTTTCTATATAATTGAAATACCATTAAAAGCCATTTACAGCCCTTAAAATGATGTGCTCCACTTACACTTCAGGTTTTGTAAATGAACCACAAATCAACAAAACATTTCATAGCTCTGAATATATTTAGTAAAATTGTTCCTCTCAAACAACCTGTACCTATGCCAAATACTGAAATTTATCTTATGTCCAACCTACTCAAAATGAAATATAAGGGTGCAGCGAAAACCCGGTAAGTAGGGTAAATACACAGAGAGTAGTAAAACCATTTATGGTAGATTTCAGAAAAATGTTCTTGTGTTGCTTCATAATTTAACATATAGGAGCAAAAAATTAGATATGATTTTCTTTTGCAAGATAACTAAGAATTAAAGTGAATTGAAAAGTACGTTTTATTCCATCACCTTTGGAGTTTTCAAAATAGGAGTATGTAGAAAAAATCTGAAGCCAAATGTCTATTACTTTGAGTAGTCCTAAGATAAGCCTTTTCACCAGAGAAGATGATTTTTCTATGTTTTTGAACCATAGAAGTCATTTTAGAAAAATTGTGTATGTGTGTGTAATGTATATTAAAAATTGTGTGTCTGTAATGTATAATAGCAAAAGCTAGTGATCCACAGTTTCTCCTTTAAATAAGCATTAGATATTTGAAGAAGCCTAAATGAAATTCTTGTGTATTTTTCTTTTTAAGATAGAGTGACACAGGTACCTAAGACTGTATAAAAATAAAAATTTCAATTATCTTAAAATAAAAATTGACAAATAAATATTTTCTATGTTTTTGAAATGCCTTAAGCATACACATGTGGATTTTTGCAGAACGTTACAGAATTTAGGTTTGTTTGGCTTGCATATTAGAAAGATGAAGGGTTATTATAAGAAGAATATTCTCCATCTCCACAGAGGGCAAAGCAAGAGAAAATGAGCTTAAATTGTCCTAAAAGAGACTGAGTCAACACTGCCAACTTCAATAATATTTTGACTGAGTTGATCAGTTAACTGGGTTTCAATTAAGTGATGGATTAGGTCGATTCAGCAAACAAACTACTAACCAGTTATTTTGGCAAAGAATGTGAATGCCAAGCCTTTAATTAGGAGGAAGTACTCCTTTAATTAAAATTAGGGCAGGAGTTCAAATAAGATTATAGTCTCTAACTCTAAAGGTCTTTCAAATTTGAGTAGATAGCTAGAGATTGAATAGTTTAATTTGTCAATGGATATTTATTTAGTGCCTACTTTGCTCCTAATGTTGAACATCTTACACAGTCCCTCGTATTCAAAACAAAGGACTGTATAAGAGAATCAACTGAAATAATTTATAGCCTGTTATGGACTGAGTTATGCCCCCTACCAAAAGATATATTGAAATCCTAATCCACAGTATCTTTGAATGTGACTTTATTCAGAAATAGAGTCTTAACAGATTTAATAAGGTTAAGATGAGGTCATTAAGGTAGGCCCTAAGCTGATATGACTGGGTTCTTATAAAAAGGAGAGAGCAAGAGAAAGAGAGAGAGGGGGACAGAGAAGATGTCCACATGAAGACAGAGAGGGAGAATGCCATGTGATGTTGCAGACAGATTTTTGGAGTGATGCACCTACAAGCCACAGAACATTAAGGATTGCCAGCAACTACTGGAAGCTAGGAGAGAGGCATGGAACAGATTTTCTTTCAGAACTTTCAGAAGGAACCAACCCTGCTGACACCTGACTTTGAACTTTTAGCCTCCAGAACTGTGAGACAATACATTTCTGTTTTAAGCCACCTAGTTTGTAATACTGTTACAGCAACCCTAGGAAACTAATACACAGTCTAAAAATTATTTTTTTACTTTAAAATACAGTATGATCTTTTATAAGTAATGAATGCTTTTTAAAAACTGATTTCTTTAAAAAAACTTTATTGAGGTAAAATTCCCATGCCATACAATTAAATCTATCTATGGAATGTGTATATGTCAGTAAATTTTAGAATATTCACAGAATTATGCAACTATCGCTACAATCTAATCTTGGAACATTTTCAACACCCCAGTTATTCTTCATTCCCCTCTCCTGCAGCCCCTGGCAACCATCAATCTACTCTCTGTCTCTGGATTTACGAATTCTGAAAATTTCATATAAAGGAAATCATATATTAATAACGTGTGGTCTTTCCTAACTGGCTCCTATCAATGAGCATAATGTTTTCAAGGTTTATCTATGTGGTAGCATGCATTAGTACTTCATTTTTTTATTGCCAAATGATATACCATTGCATGGATATACCACATTTCATTGATTCACTAATCAATTAATGGACATTTAGATTGTTTCTACTTTATGGTTATTGTGAATAACGGTGTTCTGAACATTTGCACAAGTTTTTGTATGGACATATGTTTTCATTATTCCCGGTAAACCCATTCGTTTTTCCTGTTATAACCCACAAGTGGAACTGTTGTGTTGTATGGCAATTCTTTTTGACGTTTTGAAGAAGTGCCAAACTGTTTTCCAAAGAGGCCACATCATTTTACATCCCCACCAGCAAAGTATGAGGGTTCCAGTGTCTCCACATCTTCACCAATATTTTTTACCATTTGTTTTTAAATTATAACTATTTTAGTGTGGGTGTTTTTTATTTACAGTTCTCTGATGACTAACATTGTGGCCATTTGTATGTCTTTGTTTGAGAAATGTCTGTTCAAGTCTTTTGCCAATAATTAAATTCGTTTGTCTTTTTATTGTTGAGTTGTAAGAATTTTTGTTTTTTTCTTTTATCTAGAGACCAGGTAGTGCTATGTTGCCCAGGCTGGTCTTGAACTCCTAGGTCCAAGCAGTTCTCTTGCCTCAGCCACCCAAAGTGGTAAGATTACAGATGTGAGCCATCAAACCTGGTCAAGACTTTTTATACATTCTGCATAGGAGTCCAATGTCAGATATATAATTTGAAAATACTGTATTTTCTCTCATTCTGTAGGGTATCTTTTTACTTTTTCTATGATATTCCTTGACACAGAGTTTTTAAATTTGATGGGTCCAATTTATATATTTTTATCTTTTATTACTCATGCTTTTGGTGTTGTGTCTAAGAAACTATTCCCTAATCCAAGGTTACAGTCTACATGCCTGTTTTCTTCTAGGAGTTGTATAGTTTTAGCTATTACATTTAGTTCTATAATCCATTTTGAGTTTATTTTTATATACAGTTGAAGGAGGTGGTCCAGTTTCATTCTTTTGCATGTGGATATTCAGTTGCCTCTGTACCATTTGAAAGAGACTATCCTTCTCCCTATTGAAGTGTTCTGACACCCTTGTCAAATATCAACTGACCATAAATGTGAAGGATTATTTATGGATTCTCAATTCCATTTCACTAATCTATCTGTCTCTCCTCATGGCAGTACCACATAGTCTTGTGGAGAGCTGCACAGGGCACACATGGCCTTAGTTTGGAAGCTGAAGAAGACTCTGAAGGTCCCCACTCACATCTGGGGCTGTCAACAAGTTGCACTCCTTGTAGCAGCCACTCCATGACCATCACACTCGGTTTTACAGATAAGCAAAGTGAGACTTAGAAAAGTAAAATGCTAGCCAAGTCATGCACACATCTTAGATTTGAATCCAGGTCTGAGTCTAGAGCCTATATTCTGAGTTGTTGTGCTATATTACCCCTATTTCTTCAAGTATGTGGGCTTAAAGAAATAGTAACTTATCAACAAGTATCTATTGATTAAACAGATGGTTCTTTTTGAACAGCACCGCCATCTTTCCAGTTGTCCACTCCAGTAACCTGAAGTCATCTTCAATTCCTCACCTTGCCCATTTCCTCTACTTGTAATTGGTGTCCTCTTCCTGTCCATCTTAACTCTTGAACATTTTTATAATTTCTCTCCTCATCTCCAGTGCTGCAGTCTTTGTCAGAACGTCTTTCGCCTAAACCACTTCAATGGCTTTCTAACTGATCTTCATGCCTGTAACCTTTCCCACACCCCATTCTCCTCATCTCTCCTCATCAATTTTCTACAGAATAAAATTACAAAATTATACCTTAGCATAGAATTCTCGAATATCTTTCTATTTCTCCATTTGGAATTATATAGTACAGTAAACAAAGCCGAGTTTTTGTGCATACTAATACATTTATTAGTAATGTCCTCCTTTCTTGGTCCATTTATTGAACAGCTGCTCATCTTCTAATCCTTGCTTCACATTTTGTATCATCTAGGAATTATTTATAAATTATTGCATAACTATGCTCACATTAAACACTTAATTTGACCATAAATAACTTACTTCATATTGTGGTTTTGGTCACTATGAAGGGATCTTTTTCTATTTTCATTATGAATGAGTGTTCCCATTTACCTTTACAGGTTAAAAAAATATTTTCTTGTATATTTAAAGATTTTAACAAAGAGCTTGTTAGCTTGTTAAGCAGCACCCTCAGACTAGCTGATAACTGCTTAGCATCATAGCAGACGGTGTCAAAGCTAGTGGTGAGGGATCTCGTGAGACACGTGTACAGAGTAATAATTAAAGCCCTAAAGTTTTTATGATAATTATTTCTAAGTCAGAGTGGATTTGTGATAATGTTATGCTCCCATTCTTGCCTTCGGCTTTACTTTCTTAAGTGAGAAAGAAAAGGATGGAGTAATGGCTATTCAATAGAAAATTATTACCATAAAAATGTGGTTCTCATGAGTATGCCTTGTGGTAGAAGAAAATCAGTGAGCAATGCCACCTACAAAGTGTGTCACACAGTTCACATAATTGGGTAGTACATTGAAGATTGTGTATAAATGCCTTCACAGGCACATACAAAAGAGGAAACTCTTGTGAGTTCTGACATTTTCCTGTTTGACTAGGTTTATGTCTGGTTTGGGGAAAACTTGCCAGAAGTCAGTGCAGCAGCTGTGAGACTAATATTCATTGCCAATTCCATGAAGTCAGACTCTGACCCAGCTCACCCTGATTAGATTTCCTTTGAGGGCTGTGTGCTTGAGCCATGCAAAAGTAGAGTGGTCCCCACACAAAACCTCTCTCCTTAATCCTTAATTACTTCCTCTACATGGACATGCTTCAAAGAATCTGGATTGGTTGCAAAACAGGAAGTTACCCAAGGGTCTCTGCCATTACGATTGTAACAGATTCACTTTTTTTGTAGGCATCCTGAATTTTCAATACTTTTTCTTCTATGCAAGGTCCAGCTTCATGAGTATTCCTCAGAGCCCTTCTAAATGCCGAGGTTTCTGAAACATCCCTCCACCTCTTCAGGGAAAAAAAGCCCTCCTCTCTTTTTTCATACACACTTTTGAAGGTATCTTGACTAATTCTCTAAACACCATTACTATTTCATAAACAGAACTCTGGGTGATAGGGTACCACTGGCTTACTACAGTGTTCAAGGCAGGAGGACTGGCAAGAAGTGTGAGCATGGAGAAGTGAGATTCCCAAATTGCTTTTACTGTTCCCTGTTGATTTTGTTTGATTTGAACACTTTGTAAGACCCAGAAGATAGTTTATTTCTTGAAAACATCAAGGGTAACTTCTTAGATCCAGGGAGTCATGCTCTCAAACCAGCATGAGCAGAGTACATGATATTAAACTGATTATATTATCAATTAAATAATCTTTATTAGTTTATATGGGTTGAAGCAATGTGGAAAAAAGATTCATTTTCAACATCTTGAAAGAAAGGGTCAATTGATTTTGTTTTTATCTTGCAAAAGCACTACAAATGGAAGTAATGGTGATTTCCATGCTGCCATGGGTCATAATAAAGTTTAACATATTAAAATACCTTTCTTCTAAGAGAGTTCCTTATTCCTGAGCCCCCTCCCTGGTACATGATCTGATGCTTAAAAAAATAAACAGTTTTCTGTTTGTTGTAGTGGCTGTTTACTTGAAAAATATCTAAAAAACATAGCCACTTAATAAGCTATTTAGAGGCCGGGCACAGTGGCTCATGCCTGTAATCACAGCACTTTGGGAGACCGAGGTGGGCGGATCACCTAAGGTTGGGAGTTCGGGACCAGCCTGACCAACATGGAGAAACCCTGTCTCTACTAAAAACACAAAATTAGCTGGGCATGGTGGCGCATGCCTGTAATCCCAGCTACTAGGGAGGCTGAGGCAGGAGAATCGCTTGAACCTGGGTAGTGGAGGTTGCGGTAAGCCAAGATCGCACCATTGTACCCAAGTCTGGGCAACAAGAGTGAAACTCTATCTCAAAAAAAAAAAAAAAAATTAAAAAAAAAGCTATTTATATTTAGAGCATTATTATGATGAATAAGAGAAATGATTAATTTTTTTAATCCCAGTTGGTCTTGATTATTAGAAAATTAAATGGCTTAAAGGAATTTCTCAAAAGAAAGTTTTCAAAGTGATTGCATTTTAGAACCAAAGGAAAATCAGTTGCAAGTAAAGTTTCGAATATGTTTACACAAATAGCTATCTTGCTTTGTATGTTTTCACGTCTATGTCTGGATAACGTAATGAAAACAAGAAACATAAACATGATAGTGTGATTTGAATATAGAAAAATGGTTTTAATGTTGCAATATTTTAGCCTTTGGAAACACCTGATTATTATATGAAAAATTTAAGAATTTTTATTATATTCTCCTATTTCATTTCATTTATCTTTGTCTTAGTTTTGTAAACAAGCAATTTTACGTCTGATAGCACAAAAATTGAGGATAAAATTATCTACTTCATATGCTTTATTTATTATTTTAAAGTTTCATTTTAATTTTTCACTTTTTAAAAGCAAGTTTTCTTTTTTCTCATTTTCCTTACACCAGTTCTAGTAACTTTTTTTTTTTTTTTGAGACGGAGTCTCGCTCTGTCGCCCAGGCTGGAGTGCAGTGGCGCGATCTCGGCTCACTGTAAGCTCCACCTCCCAGGTTCACGCCATTCTCCTGCCTCAGCCTCCTGAGTAGCTGGGACTACAGGCGCCAGCCACCGCACCCGGCTAATTTTTTGTATTTTTAGTAGAGACGGGGTTTCACCGTGTTAGCCAGGACGGTCTCAATCTCCTGACCTTGTGATCCACCCGCCTCGGCCTCCCAAAGTGCTGGGATTACAGGCGTGAGCCACCGCGCCCGGCTCTAGTAACTTTTTAAAAAGTGAGATAGGCCATTTTGGAGAAGAAGAAAATACTTCAGTGTGATTGTTTGACACCAATGAATGCAATGAATGTGGAGAAGTGGGTTTAAACTATTTTTTTCAATTTGAATACAATAATCTATGTGGAAATCACATGCAGACAGATGCTCCTGAGAAATTACTATATTTCTGAACAAGATTGGAATTTCCCACAGAATAAGAATTAAGAGTTGTTAAGCACTTCAAAATTAACAACTCAGCAGAAATCATGCAACTAGGTATAAAAAGATGTTCAAATCCAATAATATAAAAGTTCTAGTTCAAAATTAAAGACAAACTATTATTAATAAAGTTTAAGTATATACTTCAGCCACAATCTTTATCCTGTTTCCAAATTTCAAACAGGTAGGCTGGGCATGATGGTTCACACCTGTAATCCCAGCACTTTGGGAGGCCAATGGGCAGATCACCTGAGGTCAGGAGTTTGAGACTAGCCTGGTCAACATGGCAAAACCCCATCTCTATTAAAAATGTAAAACAAATAGCTGGGCATTGTGGTTTGTGCCTGTAATCCCAGCTACTCAGGAGTCTGAGGTACGAGAATTGCTTGAACCTGGGAGGCAGACGTTGCAGCGGGCCGAGATTGCATCACTGCACTCCAGCCTGGGTGAGAGAGTGAGACTCTGTCTCACAAACAAAACAAAAACACCAAAAAAAAAAAAAAACCTGCCAAATTTCAAATAGGTAATAAAATTTTTATGGTAT
Source organism: Trachypithecus francoisi (assembly GCF_009764315.1). Lineage (NCBI taxonomy): Eukaryota > Metazoa > Chordata > Mammalia > Primates > Cercopithecidae > Trachypithecus > Trachypithecus francoisi. The sequence continues at coordinate 47,955,422 of NW_022681472.1, forward strand.
TGTTGTCATAATGTTATAATAATTATAAAAGTCCCCAAATTATACATAAATGATTATTAAAAATGTATTATAATAAAGTCATTATTTTTGTAAAATACTGTGATTGCTTTTTAAATTCAGGACATAATAAATGTTATGACTATCAATTACACCAGCAGTGACTTGTACAGGATCAAAGCTTGAGATGAGGTGAATAAAACCACAAGCAATCTTACATTATTTTCAATGAATTTTTACACAAGGTAACAGTCATGCTTGAAGCCTGCTTTTGTAACAAATTATGCATAGGTGTTAAAATAAATGCTTATTATCATAGCTGGAAAAGATCCATTGCATATGGATGTTCAAATTGTTCCATATTATCTAGTTTGATATATAAAATCTTGTGATATCAGTAGAGCAGGTAAAATTAGTCTTCATTTCATAGATGAAGTAAAACTTGAGTTTAAATGACTTGCTCAAGTCAAACAATTGGCTACTGAATCAGGAAGCAAGGACTAAAGGCCAGGTTTGCTGACCTTGGTTTAGTAAGTTTCGTTTCCATTATTCCACCAGGAAATTTACATATAATTAAAGGTACTGATTTTAGTATACTTTGTTTTCTGAAAAAGTTTGTGTAGAATTGGTATTATTATTATTATTATTATTTGAGACCAAGTCTTGCTCTGTTGCCCAGGCTGGAGTGCAGTGGCACCATCTCGGCTCACCGCAACCTCCAAGCTATTCTTCTGCCTCAGTCTCCTGAGTAGCTGGGACTACAGGCACACGCCACCACATTTGGCTAGTTGTTTAGCCAATTGTGGCTACAACAATTGGCTAATTGTTGTATTTTTAGTAGACACAGGGTTTCATCGTGTTGTTCAGATTGGCCTTTAACTCCCGACCTCATGATCCACCCACCTCGGCCTCCCAAAGTGCTAGGATTACAGGCGTGAGCCACCACGCCAGGCCTATTATTATTTTTAAATGCATTCTTTTATTGGGTTGGTGAAAAAGTAATTGCAGTTTTGGATCATGAATTTTAAATCATTATAACTAGGCTCAAACATATCTTTATCAATCAAAATAGGAACCATTACAATCAACCCACTTTTGAGAAATGTTTGTTTATTCCTGTCGAGGAAAAATCCATACTTTGAGGTTCAATGAACTCTTGGTAAGCATTTTCTGCATTATGCTGGTTGTGGAAGTGTTTTCCCTGCAAAATGTTGTGGAAGTGCTTCAAGCGGTAGTCGGTGGCCAAAAGTTAGGTAAATATGGGGATGAGGCAAGATTTCATAGCCAAATTTGTTCAACTTTTGAAGCATTGGTTGGGCAACGTGCGGTTAGTTGTTGTGGAGAAGAATTGGGCCCTTTCTGTTGACCAAATCTGGCTGCAGGCATTGCAATTTTCGGTGTATCTCATCAATTTGCTGAGCATGCTTCTCGGATGTAATGGTTTTGCTGGGATTCAGAAAGCTGTAGCGTGTCAGACTGGCAGCAGACCACCAAACAAATGACGATTTTTTTTGATTTTTCGATCAGCTCATGAGGCACCCATTTACCGAACTTTTCCACCTTTCCAATTTCAGCTTCAATGATTGCTCTCAATTGGTCATTGTCAACTTCTGGTGGCCGGCCACTGCACTCCTCATCTTCAAGGCTCCTAGCTCCTTTGCAAAACTTGAACCACCACTGCACAATATGTTTATTAGCAGTTCCTGGGCCAAATGCGTTGTTGATATTGCGAGTTGTCTCCGCTGCTTTACGACCCATTTTGAACTCAAATAAGTAAACTGTTCGAATTTGCTTTTTGTCTAATTTACATAGTCCAAAATAAACACAAATTAAACAGCAAACAATAAGTTATTAGCAAAAATAAATAAATAAAGCGAGAGATACCCATTAAAATGATGTGTAACATAATCACATTTATTTAAGTGTGTATTCCAGTATCAAATGGCAAATTTCAACAATGCAAAACCCACAATTATTAATACACTTACACCCACCTAATAGCTATAGAACCTCTTCTGAACCTTAAATTTTCTCTATGGAAAGATATTAAGTGAAAAATTACGTTTCTGTAATAAATATGAGGTTTTTTAGGTTCTGTATTTATTTTCTCTTTAGTGAGCTTAGGTAATTAGTATCATTAGAGGAATTTGTCCATTCAGCCAAGGTGTCCAATCTGTGGGCCTAAAGTTGTTGGTAGTATTTCTTTATTATCTTTTAAACATTCATAAGAGCTGTGGTTATATTCCCCTTTTCATTTCTGAAACTTTTTTCTCTACATCTGATAATAAGTTTCTAATTTTTTTGGTCTTTCTAAAAAAGTAGGTTTTGGTTTAATTATTTTTTCTCCATTCTTTACTATTTTCCAGGAAAATTATTTTTATCACATAATAATATTTAATACAGAACTGTCAAAAATTGTGACACCTCTGCCCCACAAGGCAATTGGGAAGGTCAAAATATGATGTTTTACACACTAAAATTTTGAGACATCTATTTAGTTTAATATTTAATACTTGTTAATTTAGTAGTAAACCCAAAGTAATATATGCAAAATGGTTAATAGTAAAATGATATTTAAAGGCTTATAATGAAAAACAAGTATTCTCTTTTCTATCCACCATCACCTTGGATGCTCTTCCTTCTGACTACTTCCTGCCATAGGGACCATTTCTCAAAAGCAACTACTTTTGATTTTTTTAACTGTTTCTCCTGTTAGGTACATTAAAGCTTAACAGTGTAAAAAAATCAAATAACCAAAATAATTCTAAATAGCACTAACATTACTGAATCCGAAATGATTCAGTGATTGAGAACATTAGGGCCGTTAGTAAGAATATCAATGGTCATTTTATAAAAGTGCTGATCAATACATTTTCATAAGACATGGTGGTGGACAACAAAGACCTTTTTGTGTATAGAATTTTGTGATCAGCTATTTTTATTTTCACTGAAGACAAAAGTCATCTCTATATCAGGATACACAGAGAAAATTATATTGGCATATACTGTTGTTAGGATTTTCTGAACTGCAAAATTGCATTTATCCAATAAATGTTTCTTTAAAGTACATTTTGGAAATCTTTGTCTTAGTAAAGGCAATTCTCTAGTCACCTTGCCTAGTCATAGTCTTGTGAGAATAACAGTTAGTGGATTCAGGCTTTGAATTCTGCCTTTGTACAGACCTAGTAATCCAGGCAGAGACTGGATCGAATCCTGTTCACAGGAAGTTTTCGGTTGTCCATGGGTACTTCTGGAATCTAGTAAGCAGAAAGGAGTGTAAGGTCTCTCTCACAATATCAAAGCTTTATGCTGTTGTCAACACTACATCTTCAAGTTGTATCTGAAGGGATAGGGACCCAGTTTCAGGGGATATGTTTTTATCTTGTACAAGATGTCTTATTTTTATTACCTGCCTTGAAATCTTAAGGGACAAGATGTGGGAAGCAAAAATCACTTATTATTTTTATGATCATATATTAAAAATGAATTGTTAATCCTCATCTTAGTTTCATGATCATATACTGAAAAATGGGCTGTCAAGATACACCCAGAGATCATAGAATTTAAAGAAAGAAAGATCTTATATTTATGATGGTACTATTGGAGCATTTTTTTTTTTTTTCTGCATTAAAGTGGCACAGGAAAAGCTAGAACTGCTTAAATGATGCTGAAAAGACTGCTTAAGTAATTGGATACATTGACAGTGGTTGTCAGAAAGAAGGTCATAAATACCACAATTCAGTGGCTCTTTATCTGGGTTCGATGACAAATGCCAGGCTCAGTTCATTCAGTCAACTTCCCTCCCTAATGATATGCGGAAGCATTAAAAATAGATTACTTCTTTGTCAACAGTACATCGTGTATAGCTAAAATGAGTGGCAGTTTTCCACTCTAATTTAGTTCTTAGAATTTTTTTAAGTAAGTTGGTACATAAACTTGGCATGTGACATTGGCTATGACTATAGATTTTGAAAAATTTGTGGATGTAACTGAAAGATCAAGATTAGCCAGAATGCTTGGGTTAGAGAACTTGCTACTAACTACTGTGTAAACTGGTTAATTAGTAATCTCCCTAAACTTCAGTTTTATTTTATTTATGTATTTATTTTTTTGAGACAGGGTTTCGCTCTTATTGCCTAAACTGGAGTGCAATGGTGCAGTCTTGGGTCACTGCAACCTCTGCCTCCGGGGTTCAAGCGATTCTCCTGCCTCAGCCTCCCAAGTAGCTGGGATTACAGGCATAAGCCCCCAAGCCCAGTTAATTTTTGTATTTTTAGTAGAAATGGGGCTTTACCATGTTGGTCAGACTGGTCTCGAATTACTGACCTCAGGTGATCCACCCTCCTCGGTCTCCCAAAGTGCTGGGATTACAGGTGTGAGCCACCGTGCCTGGACTAAACTTCAGTTTTCTCAACTGTAAACCTGTGATTAAAATACCTTTCTCATAGAAGATTAGAATGGTTAAATAGAATGACATAGGTGTAATGCATAATAGATCCTCCAAAAATGTCTATCTGACCCAAGATAGTAATGCCTTTAAAAAAATTTCAAAAAATTATTCTGTGATGTTCAGTTGAAATTTTTCTAAATAAATCAGACTGGACAATAGCAATTATTGACAGGCTACAGAGCAACAGGAGAACTCATATAACGCTGATGAGAGTGAACGTTGGCTCAATAACTTACGAAACATTCTGGCATTACCTAAGGAATATAAAAGGGCCTACCTTACAGTCCAGTAGTTCTTTTTTTTTTTTTTTTTTTTTTTGAGACGGAGTCTTGCTCTGTCGCCCGGGCTGGAGTGCAGTGGCCAGATCTCAGCTCACTGCAAGCTCCGCCTCCCAGGTTCACGCCATTCTCCTGCCTCAGCCTCCCGAGTAGCTGGGACTACAGGCGCCCGCCACCTCGCCCGGCTAGTTTTTTGTATTTTTAGTAGAGATGGGGTTTCACCGTGTTAGCCAGGATGGTCTTGATCTCCTGACCTTGTGATCTGCCCGTCTCGGCCTCCCAAAGTGCTGGGATTACAGGCTTGAGCCACCGCGCCCGGCCAGTCCAGTAGTTCTAATCCTAGCTATACGGTACTTCCACACCTAGAGAAACCTTTGCCATATGCACCTGGAGACATAAATCATGCATGATTTTAGCAGCACTGTTTGTAGCAGAAAGGAGAGTAGGAATAACCCATATAACCATCAACAACAGAATAGATAAACAATAGAATAAACAGCATTAAAGGTGAACTACATCTATCTCAATGAGCATAAAATTATCTCAGACATAATATTGAGTCAAAAGTCAAGTTAGAAGAATATACAGTATGTGCAGTGCTCCATTTTATAGAAAGTACCAAAACAGGCAAAACTAAACGACATATTTTAGATTATCTATTTATCTATCATTGAATTACCTATCATCTCTTCTTTCTATTGTTTGTCTATCTATGCTTAAATAATAAAGGGAAAAAGGAAACAAGTAACATAAAATTTAGGATAGTGGTTACTTTTGGAAAGAAAGAAATGCCAGTGGTGGGGGGAACACCAAGGAAGCTTCTAAGAAGTTAGTTTTATCTGTCTTTTTAGGGGAAAGGCTGGTACGTAGGTGAACAGGTGACCCTTGAACAACACAAGTTTGAACTGCAGCGACCCTCTTACTTGCAGAATTTTTCAATAAATACATTGGAAATTTTTTGAAGATTTTCAATAATTTGAAAAAACTCACAGATGAACCAAACAACCTAGAAATATTGAAAGAATTAAGAAAACGTTAGATATGTCATGAATGCATTAAAATACATAGATACTGGTCTATTTTATCATTTACTCCCATGAAATATACACAAATCAATTATAAAACATTAAAATGTAGGAAAATTTACACATACAAATGCAGACCGTACATGGCACCATTCTCAGTCCAGAGAAATGTAACCAAATATAAAGATGCTCTATTAAATCATAACTTTATAAAATTAACTGTAGTATGTACTGTACTACTGTAATAATTTTGCAGCCACCCCGTCACTATTGTGGTGCAATCAAGTGTTGTGAGTATCCACTTAAATTGCCGTGTGATACTTATCATCTCTGTGTAAGCAGTTTGTCCATCGAGTAAACTGCATATTGAAGTGAAATTATCTCTCATTGTTTCTTCCGTATTTTTCATCGTGCTTAGTACAATACCATAAACCTTGAATAACACCATGAGACCCATACAAAGTGCCACTAGTGGTGCTTGAAAGAGCTCCCCAAAACACTGAAAAGTCATGACATAACAAGAAAAAGTGGAATTGCTTGATATGTCCCATGATTGAGGTCTGCAACTGTGGCTGTCATTTCAGACAGACATCTTGTAAACAGACAATGTAAACGTATGGTATTGGTAAATACAATACTGTAAATGTATTTGCTCCTCTTTATGATTTTTTTAACAGCATTTTCTTTTCACTGCATTACTTTATTGTAACAATACAGTGTATAATACATATAACATTCGAAATATGTGCTAATCAACTGTTTGTGTTTTTGGTAAGGCTTCCAGTCAACAGTAGGCTATTCGTAGCTAAGTTTTTGGGGAGTCAAAAGATATACACGGGTATGGGGAGAGGGGCTGTCACTCCTAACCACTGTGTTGTCCATGGGTCAACTGTGTTAGCTTTCTAGGGTTGCTGTAACAAATTACCATGACCTGGGTGGCTTAAGACAACAGAAATCTATGCTGTCATGGTTCTGAAGGCCAGAAGTCTGAAATCGAGGTGTCAGCAGGGTTGTTCCTTTTCAGAGGCTCTAAAGGAGAGTATTTTTCCTGCTTCACTTCTAGCTTTGTAGGCTGCTGGCAATCCTTGACATTCTTTAGCTGGTAGATGCGTCACTCCAACCTCTGCCTCCATCTTCACACTGCCTTCTCTTCTTACCTTGCCCTGTGTTCTCCTCTTCTGTCTTTTATAAGTACATGTGTCATTGAAGTTAGGGCCCTCCCTAATCCAGGTGGATCTATCTCATCTCAAAATCTTTAACTTAATTACATCTGCAAAGAGGCTTCAAATAGATATACCTCTTAGGGAGTCTATTATTCAACACATTATAGTAGGTGTACATTTTATCATTAGATGACTGTACATAGACATTATGTATACATTCCTTTGGATGTTTGATATATATATTTTCAATAAAGATAAATTTGCTTAAAGTTAAAATGTGAAAGAAAATAGAGACAGAAGATTCTAATGTCAATTTTAAGGTTAGTTATCTCCTTAACTTGACTACCTAAAATATAATTTTCTCAATAAAAGAAGTATTTTCCTAATATTATATGGTAAAATAATTTTGTTTATATATTTCTATTTATACACATACATATACATATTGCATATTTCATTTTCAGCATAGCCTAATTAAAAAATATGCTGAAGCTGAGTTTTCTATTCCTATGTTCTTCATAGAAACAACATTAAATCTGATTTCATGTTTGAGGTTGTTTCTAATTTTCATGGTTAGTTTTCTGTATTCAAATAATAAAGAATTAAGAATTTTAAGTTGATTTATAAGTAGTCTCTTTTTTTTTTTTTTTTTTTTTGAGATGGAGTTTCACTCTTGTTGCCCAGGCTGGAGTGTGCAATGGCACCATCTCTGCTCACTGCAACCTCCGCCTCCCAGGTTCAAGCCATTCTCCTGCCTCAGCCTCCTGAGTAGCTGGGATTACAGATGCCCGCCACCACCCCGAGCTAATTTTTGTAGTTTTAGTAGAGATGGGGTTTCATTATGTTGGCCAGGATCGTCTCAAACTCCTGACCTCAGGCGATCCACCCTCCTCGGTCTCCCAAAGTGTTGGGATTGCAGGCATGAGCCTGACCAGTAGTCTCTTTTGATATTATTGGACAATTTACAAAAAAGGGGGGAAAAGGATGAATAATCCTCTGAAAGAAATAGACTTATCTGGTTTCATCCAAGAAGTGAACGTTTCCATTTTTGGCTATCATGTTGACAACTAATTTTAAAAATATTAATTACTTATGTTGGAGAGGATGTGAATATATGGATATCCTTTCACATTTTTGGTAGGGATACAATTTGTCATAATCTTTCTAGAATGGAATTTGGCAGTACATATCAAAAATTTTACAGTATTTATATCCTTCACCCCAGTAATTATATTTATAGAAATTTATACTGAAGAAATAACAGATATTCATCTAGATTTATATGCAAATATGTTTAACTACAATTATTAGCAACAGTGTAAAACTGAAAATAACCTAATTTTCCCAAAATAGGGTAAATTAACTATCATTTTCAGGTTCCAGTCATCTATTGCTATGTTTGTTACATACTACCACCTAACTTAGTGGCTTAAAATAAAAATTGATTATGACATCTCACGATCGTGTGCGACAGCACAGCAAGGATGGGCTATAGCTCTGCTCCACAATGTCTGGGACCTCAGGTAGGTTAACTCAAAAGCTAGAGGCTGGATCACATAGCTGGGGAATGGCCAGGCATCTGTCCTTCTCTCCACCTGGTTCCTTCATGTGGCTAGTTTGGGCTTCCTCACAGCATGGTGGGCTCTGTGTATAGTTGGAAATCTCACACAGCAACTCAGGGGTTCAAAAAGAAGAAACTGAAGCTGCCATTTTCTTACCACCTATCTGGCATCTGACTGTGTCTGTCACTTCCTCCATATTCTCTTGGTCAAAGTAGTGAGACAGCCCACTCAAATTCATGAGAGGAGACACAGTTCTAACTTTTGATGAAAGGAATACGGCAGTAGTCCGTTTTCATGCTACTGATAGATATACCTGAAACTGGCATATTTACAAAAGAAAGAGGTTTAACTGGACTTACAGTTCCACATGGCTGGGGAAGCCTCACAATCATGGCGGAAGACAAGGAGGAGCAAGTCACGTCTTACATGAATGGCAGCAGGCAAAGAGAGGTTGTGCAGAGACATTCCTGTTTTTAAAACCATCACATCTCTAAAAATTCCCATTTTTAAAACCAAAAACTTTCATTTTTAAAACTATCATTCACTGTCATGAGAACAGCTCACCCTCATGATTCAGTCATCTCCCACTGGGTCTTTCCCACAACATGTGGGAATTATGGGAGCTACAAGATGACATTTGGGTGGGGACACAGAACCAAACCATATCAAGTACCAAGGAATTTGTGGCAATCTGTAAGCTGCCACACTTTATAATGTAATAGTGGCCATTAAAAAGTATTATACTGGCCGGGCGCGGTGGCTCAAGCCTGTAATCCCAGCACTTTGGGAGGCCGAGGCGGGCGGATCACGAGGTCAGGAGATCGAGACCCTCCTGGCTAACACGGTGAAACCCCGTCTCTACTAAAAATACAAAAAACTAGCCGGGCGCGGTGGCGGGCGCCTGTAGTCCCAGCTACTCGGAGGCTGAGGCGGGAGAATGGCGGGAACCCGGGAGGCGGAGCTTGCAGTGAGCCGAGATCGCGCCACTGCACTCCAGCCTGGGCGACACAGCGAGACTCCATCTCAAAAAAAAAAAAAAAAAAAAAAAAAAAAAAGTATTATACTGCTAATTATTGGATAGCAAAGAAGGTGATTATTTTCAGTAACATTATTTTGGTTGTGATTACAAGCAAAATAATTTGACTTTCAAGGAAATTCTAAAAGAAGAAAAATATATTACATAATGGTGGAATGTTTAATAAGTAAAATAAAATAAAATGCTTCCATGGCAGTTCATTTGAAGATCAGCAGGTATTTATAATGTTTTGAAAAGTTTATGCAAGCTGTTATCATTTTTATAGCTTTATTCTTGTGGGTATCAGAATAAATTGAACTTCATATAACTTCAAAGTAAAAGAGAAATCAGTGACAGAAATTAGTTGAGGACAGAAGGGAATGCTGACATATTTCTAGGAAAATCTATAGCCTAAGGGGATGGGAAGGAATGCAGAGTTAGAAAAGAAAAATATATACAAAAATTATGAGTAAAGAGGACAAAGGATAAACATTTTAAGGCACATTCTAAGAAGAGAAAATATGGTCATTTACAAGGAAATGAGTGAAACTTGTAGAATATTGGATTATTATAATCCCACTATTAGGAGTTTACTTGAGCAAAATTTTGAGGTCATTGCTGTTTCAGAAATATCTGTGGAAACAAAGCTTTAAAGATAGAAAGAATGATTAAACAAAATGATTAGAGTAATGGTCAGGTAACCTATGGAATATCAATTTACTAAAATATTATCTAATAGTATGTTTAAAAGTTTAAAGACTGAGAAAAACTGTTTATATAACAACACTAATTGAAAAAGTAGAAACTCATTAGAATTAACATTGTATAGGCCGGGCATGGTGGCTCATGCCCATAATCCTAGCACTTTGGGAGGCCGAGTCAGGTGGATTGCCTGAGCTCAGGAGTTCAAGACCAACCTGGGCAACATAGTGAAACTCCATCTCTACTAAAAATACAAATTAACTGGACATGGTGGAGTATGCCTATAGTCCCAGCTACTTGGGAGACTGAGGCACGAGAATCACTTGAACCCACAAGGTGGAGACTGCAGTGAACCAGCCACTGAACTCCAGCCTGGGTGACAGAGCAAGACTCTATCAAAACAAAAACAACGTATAAAATACACAAATAATAAAAATGAGTAGACAATTTAGACATGAAAATACAATGCAGGACTAGGGATAATGGTTTTAGTAGTTTTGCATAGTGTTACAAATTTTATATTATTACGTAAGGAAGACTGAAACCAATTACTAAATATAGGAGAGTAAACCTTGGAATTTAAATTTTGAAGCCTTTTTATGTTTTATTTTTGTAGTTAAATGATTCATATTTTTCAAGATTATTTTAAAATATAAGGAGAAAAAGAAAATACAAAATTATATAGATCCAAAATGGTAAGATACCAATTTTATAAAATCACTCTCATTCTTAGGCAATCATGGTTTTGCCAACTACAGTATTCTAGTGGTAAAACAAAACTAACATCTTTTTAAGGACACACAGTTCAGTTCAGTACCCTTTAGCCACAAAGTACAACTGTTGTCCTTCGCTCACATAGAAGGAAAAAGAATAATTATTCACAGGCTACTTCCTTAATACATGGCGATAAAAGTAGGTCTCTAAAAATTGACTTTAAATACGTTAATTTGTAAATAGAATAAAACTATCTTGAGAGCACTAGTTTTCTCTTATCTGGGAAGATCAGCTAAGGGAAAATGCAAGTATTAGTTGTATAATTTCAAGCCAGTAAAGCATTTAACACATAGAATCTGACTATCATAAATCATGTGTCTGCTTCAGATCGTAGTATCCAGCAGACAATATAAAAATCACACTTGTCTTTGTTTTTGTTGTTGTTGTTGTTGTTTCTTTTTGTTTTTAAAGTGAATACAAGTTTATTAAGAAAGTAAAGGAATAAAAGAATGGCTTCTCCATAGACAGAGCAGCCCTGAGGGCTACTTGTGGTCCATTTTTATGGTTATTTCTCGATTATATGCTAAACAAGGGATGGATTATTCATGCATCTCCTTTTTAGACCATATAGGGTAGCTTCCATGACATTGTCATGACATGTGAATTGTCATAGTGCTGATGGCAGTGTAGCAGTGAGGACGACCAGAGGTCACTCTCATCAGTGTCTTGGTTTTGGTGGGTTGCAGCTTTACTGCAACCTGTTTTATCAGTGAAGTCTTTATGACCTTTATCTTGTAGTGACTTCCTATCTCATCCGTGACTTAGACTGTCTAACCATCTGGGAATGTAGCCCAGTAGGTCTCAGTCTTATTTTACCCAGCTCCTACTCAATATGGAGTTGCTCTGGTTCAAATGCCTCTGACATTTCCCCCCTCCCTTTTACTAGAGAACCCTTAATCCTAAGAGTTGCAGTAGGATGAAGATTCATCTTCTATAAATTCTTCATGCTCAATAGGGGTGATGATATTTCTGCCTGACAGGGTCTCTTATATTCAGGACAGAGGTGAGTTCAATCAGAAAGCATCAGCATGATGAGGACCATTCACAACTCTTGAGTTCCAACAAAAGGTGTTATCTGGAAGATTAATAAATATTTAATTTAAGAAAACGTTGAGTAAGCTTATTCTGCATTCCCACACAAAGAGTACAACAGCAATATATTCCACAAGAGTAAAACAAACTATGTGAAATTATCCCAAGTAAACTAAATAAGAAGGCTTTGCATGAACTGGACAACTGTTGGAACCATGCTGATATGGAGCTGAATTGCTTCATATCAGAATTAGAATATTGATTCAGATTTTTACGTTACGCATCCCTCTCGTTTCTTCTGAGCTGCAGTTAGAGATCACTGATTGTTTCATGGGAATAAGCAGTCAGTCTAAATTGCAGAAAAATAACCAAAAAAAAAAAAAAAAACAAAAATGATGAGACTCTAATTTAATAACGAGTGTACTTACCATAGTTCTTGAAACATAATTTTTCTCTCTCCAGTCTCCCATTTTTACTAAAGACAAATCATGGTAAAACCGATTTGCTTTGTTATACTTGGCCTGATTATATTCAAAAAGTGCAGCAAGAATAATTATTTTTCACATAAGCCCTTTTTAAATTGTCTTTGATAGAACCCTTTTCCACAGAAGGAATCTCAGATAAGACCTTTTTTTAAAAGCCCAGTCCAGCCATGGGTGTGTACCCTGAAATACCTATGAATTAGGTAAATTCCTCTTCTTTGGAAGTTCCAAGATTACGTGGGGCTCCTGGGCCTGTGAGAAAGTGACAGTTTTTACTTACCACAGGTCAGGAACCTTGTATGGGGACTGTGTAGACAAGGTATGAGGCTGGTTTTCTCAAGGGGCTTTCATTGACTCTACAAGTCAAGTTCGACTCCTTAAAGGAAAGCATGCCATTCCAGGCAAAGCCTTGGTAAAATAACCAGTTTCTTCAGTTGTGTCCTAGTCACAACAGAAAGTGGATTTTTTTTTTTTTTTTTTTTTTTTTTTGAGGTGGAGTCTCACTCTGTTACCCAGGCTGGAGTGCAGTGGTGCAATCTTGGCTCACTGAAACCTCTGCTTCCCAGGTACAAAAGATTCTCTTGCCTCAGCTTCCTGAGTAGCTGGGATTACAGGCACCCACCACCACGCCCAGCTAATTTTTTTTGTATTTTTAGTAGAGATGGGGTTTCACTGTGTTAGCCAGGATAGTCTCTACCTCCTGACCTCATGATCTGCCCGTCTTGGCCTCCCAAAGTGCTGGGATTACAGGCATCAGCCACCACGCCCGGCCAAAGAAAGCAGATTCATATTGCACTTATACAAATAACTATATTGTCATAAGTCAAAAATACTCATGACTAGTTTCCAAGTTTTGGATAAATCAGGTAGAAAGAAACAAATATGCTCCAAATTTTGTTTACGGGGTATACTTTACTCAATAGCTATAGCCTGTAAATAGCTCAAAAGAAAAGTTTCATTGACTCTGAAAAACAAAACAAAGGATCAGCAACATTTTAAGCAAAGTAAAAAAGATTACTTCAGTTTTCTATTAGTTTAGTCCATGCAGTTAACTCCTGTTCTGTTTGATATTCAGCTCTCCATGTGAGTCTTGAAAGTTTGTCCTCTATTCTAATGTTACAATTTCCAAAGTTACCAGAAATCTGAATTTAAAAACATATGATGAAAATATGTACATTAATTATTAAAGCATTTTACTCACTTATAGTGCATATTATAGACAACGTTGAATTGAATCTTATGTATATTGCCCGCTTGCTCAATTTAGATGATTGTTAAAAAATCTGCTACTCTGGGAATTTAAGAAAAACTGCACAAAGGGTTCTAACAAGAAATGGCCCAAAGGCATGAACTGATATTTTTACATGCTGACATTCTGGTTTACTCCTTTTTTTTTTTTTTCAACATGTTCTCTAAACAGCTTGCTTTGAAATGGGCAGTTCAATTCATAAAAGTTTAGTATTCAAATTCAAATTTACTTTTTCCCAAAGTGTGAATTGTAAGTTTTAAAAGCAATTTAATATCATTTAAAAGATAAAGAAGATGGACAGAATTCTTTGCATGAATGAATGAATGATTTGTTCACTCAATTTTTGTCATGATAGTCACAAAGTTGATGTAGAAACAAGAGAAAAAGGCAATATTTCTACTCTTACGAGAGCCTCATAGTCTGGTGGACCAAAAGCCATGTAAAGGGTGGATTATAACATGATTAGTTAAGTCTTCTAGTTGATTATGATATGAACAATGTTCTGTAAGCCCAGTAGAGGAGGAAGTGAACCATTTTTAAAGAACTGTTGTGTTGAGAAAGTCATATTTAAACTAGGTTTTGAACATTGTGCAGAAATCTGCAAGTGCCCTGGAGATGAGTGGAACAACACTGGAAAAGGCCCAGAGTTGTCCAACAGAATGATCTCTTCTAGAAATGGCTAGGTGAGAAGGAGATGGAGGGGGCAGGAATCTGGGTTGAGTCCTCATGATTATTTAGGATGAGATTGTGAAGATTATTGTAAATCATGCTCTTCATGATTGGATTTCATCATGTCATAGAAAGAAAACAATGGAAATAATCAAGGAATATCACATAATTGAAAATGATCAGTGATAGCATAGAGAATTGAAGGAGAGAACTAGAAGGGAAATTTGGATACTATCCAAGTCTGACCTCTTTATATTAAAGATATGTAATCAGAAAAGAAAAGTTCAATGACTGCCAATGCTCATATTGTTCACTAGTAGCAAGATGGGGATTAAACATCGTGGTTCAGAATTAGTCAAGTTTTATCTCCATTTACTAGATTCGTCTTTGATATGAGACTTCCCATTGGTTAAAAAAAAGAAATCAAATTCAATATAGAGTTGATGGTGGAAATACGGTGGTGAACAAGTCAGATGATTTCTATTCTGTACATAGAAAGAGTAAAGTCCTTCTTTTAGAGAAATTAACACAGGTAATTTGTAATAAAGGTGAGACTAGAAACCAAGTCTTAAATTATCAATAATGTTCTCTTTTCATTTCACAATGCTTTCTCTTGCTCTGACTAAAAACAAGTGAGACTTCAGCACATATTGTGACTGTAACCATAAGAAAAAAGCATCAGTCTAAGTTATAGCTTTGGGGAAGAGGTTTCTAATTAGTAGATTGCATTACTGGTTAATGTGAAAGCCACTTAATGAAATATCTTTATTTAAATGTGAATTAAATTATCACCATTATAATGTATTATGATACCAAATGATAAATTGCTGATAATAAAATAAGGATATATTAACTACACATGCAGAGTATATTTTAAAAATTGATTAATAATATTTCTCACCACTTATGGTTTTTTTATAGTAACAGCTTTATTGAGATATAGTTCACATATCATAAAATTCACTCTTTTCAAATCTGATTTAATTGGTTTTAGTATATTTACAGAGTTGTATGACCATCACCACTATCTAATGTTAGCACTTTTTTTTTTTTTTTTTTTTTTTGAGACGGAGTCTGGCTCTGTCACCCAGGCTGGAGTGCTGTGGCCGGATCTCAGCTCACTGCAAGCTCCGCCTCCCGGGTTCACGCCATTCTCTTGCCTCAGCCTCCCAGGTAGCTGGGACTACAGGCGCCGCCACCTCGCCCGGCTAGTTTTTTTGTAGTTTTTAGTAGAGACGGGGTTTCACCGTGTTAGCCAGGATGGTCTTGATCTCCTGACCTCGTGATCCACCCGTCTTGGCCTCCCAAAGTGCTAGGATTACAGGCTTGAGCCACCGCGCCTGGCCAAGCACATTTTTTATCACTTCAAATAGGAACCCCATATCCATAAGCAGACATTCCTCATTCCCTTCTTCCCTTGGCCCTGGCAATGGCTAATCTACTTTCTATTTCTATGGAACTGCCTCTCTTGGACATTTTACATTATTTGAATTATACTATATGTGATTGGCTTCTTTTATTTAGCATAATGTTCTCAAGATTTTTCCATGTAGCACTGGCATGTATTAGTTCATTCCTTCTTATCGCTAAAATAACATACCACTGCGTTGGATACCACCTAACCATCAGTGGATTGACATATAGGCTGTTTCAGTTTTTGGCTATTATGAATAATGTTGCTGTGAACATTTATGAGAGGTTTTGTGTGGCCATGTTCTTTCAGTTCTCTTCAGTTTATATCTATGAGTATAGCTGCTGGATTATGCAGTAATTCTATGTTAAACACTCTAAGAAACTGCCAAACTATTTTCCAATGTGGCTATACAATTTTTCAACCTACAAGAAATGTATGAGTGCTCCAATTTTCCGCATCCTAGCCAACACTAATTATCATCTCTTTTCTATTGTCGCCATCCTAGTGGGTATAAAATGGTAAACACATCATGGTTTTGATTTGCATTTCCCTAATGACTAATCGTGTTGAGCATCTTTTCATGTGCTTATTAGCCATTTGCATGTCTTCCTTGGAGAAATGCCTATTCAAATACTTTGCCCATTTTTAAGTTGGGTTGTCTTTTTATTGATGAGCTGCTAAGAGTTTTTTTTGTATGTATTCTGAATCCAAGTCTGTTATCAGAGATGTGTGTTACAAAAACGTTCTCCCAATCTGTAGACTGTCTTTTTACTTTCTTAATTGCACAAACTTTAAAAGTTCTAAAGTACAACTTATCTATTATTTTCTTTTGTTGTCTGTGCTTTTGGTGCTAAATGTTAGAAACCATTCCTTAACTCAAGGTCACAAATATTTACTGTTACTTTTTTTCTAACAGTTGTATAGTTTTAGATCTTACATTAAAGTCGATGCTGCACTTTGAATTGATTTTTTGTTTTTAATATGAGGTAGGAGTTAAAATTTATCCTTTTGCATGTGAATATTCAGTTTTCCCAGCACCATTTACTGAGAAACTATTATTACCCCCATAAAATTGTACTGGTATCCCTATGGAAAATCAGTTGACATAAATGTACCGTTTATTTCTGGACACTCAATTCTGTTTCATTGTCTTATATGTCAAGTCTCATTCCAGTGCCAAATACGCTTGATAACTATGAGTTTGTAGTCAGTTTTTAAATTGGAGAGTGTTAATTATCAAGACTTGTTTTCCTTTTTGAAGATTGTTTCGGCTATTCTGAGACCCTTGAAATTCCATATGAAATTTGAGACCAGCTTGTCCATTTCTGCAAAGCAGCCATCTTTTGATAAAGATAAAGATAAAGATCTTAATAAAGATTGTATTAAATCTGTAGATCATTTTGGAGAGTATTGCTATCTTAACAATAGTATGTTTTCTGATCCATCAATATTGGATGTCTTTTTTTATACATACCTTAAGTTTTGGGATATATGTGCAGAATGTGCAGGTTTGTTACATAGGTATACATGTGCCATGGTGGTTTGCTGCACCCATCAACCCATCATCTATATTAGGCATTTCTCCTAATGCTATCCCTCCCCTAGACCCCCACTCCCTAACAGGCCCTGGTGTGTAATGTTCCCCTCCCTGTGTCCATGTATTCTCATTGTTCAGCTCCCACTTATGAGTGAAAACATGTGGTGTTTAGTTTTCTGTTCCTTTGTTAGTTTTCTGAGAATGATGGTTTCCAGCTTCATTCATGACCCTGAAAAAACATGAACTCATCCTTTTTTATGGCTGCATAGTATTCCATGGTCTATATGTGCTGCATTTTCTTTATCCAGTCTATCATTGATGGGCATTTGGGTTGGTTCCAAATCTTTGCTATTGTGAATAGTGCTGCAATAACATATGTGTACATGTGTCTTTATAGTAGAATAATTTATAATCCTTTGGGTATATACCCAGTAAAGGAATTGAAGGGTCAAATGGTATTTCTGGTTCTAGATCCTGGAGGAATTACCACAGTTTTGTGCAATGGTTGAACTAATTTACACTCCTATCAACAGTGTAAAAGTGTTCCTATTTCTCCACACCCTCTCCAGCACCTGTTGTTTCCTGACTTTTTAATGATCACCATTCTAACTGGCATGAGTTGGTATTTCATTGTGATTCTGATTTGCATTGCTCTAATGACCAGTGATGATGAATTTTTTAATACATTTGCTGGCCACATAAATGTCTTCTTTTGAGAAGAATCTGTTCATATCCTTCACCCACTTTTTGATGGGGTTGTTTCATTTTACTTGTAAATTTGTTTAAGTTCCTTGTAGATTCTGGGTATTAGCCCTTTGTCACATGGATAGACTGTAAAAATTTTCTCCCATTTTGTAAGCTACCATTTCACTCTGATGATAGTTTCTTTTGCTGTGCAGAAGCTCTTTAGTTTAATTAGATCCCATTTGTCAATTTTGGCTTTTGTTGCCATTGCTTTTGGTGTTTTAGTCATAAAGTCTTTGCCCATGCCTATGTCCTGAATGGTATTGCCTAGGTTTTCTTCTAGGGTTTTTATGGTGTTAGGTTGTATGTTTAAGCCTTTAATCTATCATGAGTTAATTTTTTTATAAGGTGTAGGAAGGGGTCCAGTTTCAGTTTTCTGCATATAGCTAGCCAGTTTTCCCAACACCGTTTATTAAATAGGGAATCCTTTCCTCATTGCTTGTTTTTGTCACATTTGTCAAATGTCAGATGGTTGTAGATGTGTGGCATTATTTCTGAGGCCTCTGTTTTGTTCTATTGATCTATATATCTTTTTTGGTACCAGTACCATGCTGGTTTGGTTACTGTAGCCTTGTAGTATAGTTTGAAGTCAGGTAGCGTGATGCTTCCAACTTTGTTCTTTTTGCTTAGGATTGTATTTGCTATGCAGGCTCTTTTCTGATTCTATATGAAATTTAAAGTAGTTTTTTCCAATTACATAAAGAAAGTCAATGGTAGCTTGATGGGGATAGCATTGAATCTATAAATTACTTTGGGCAGTATGGTCAGTTTTATGATATTGATTCTTCCTATCCATGAGCATGGAATGTTTTTCCATTTGTTTGTATGCTCTCTTATTTACTTGAGCAGTAGTTTGTAGTTCTTAAAGAGGCCCTTCAAATCCCTTGTAAGTTGTATTTGTAGGTATTTTTCTCTCTTTGTAGCAATTGTGAATGGGAGTTTACTCATGATTTGGCTCTCTGTTTGTCTGTTGTTGGTGTATAGGAATGCTTGTGATTTTTGCACATTGATTTTCTATCCTGAAACTTTGCTGAAGTTGCTTATCAGCTTAAGGAGATTTTGGGCTGAGAGGATGGGGTTTTCTAAATATACAATCGTGTCATCTGCAAACAGAGATAATTTGACTCCCTCTATTCCTATTTGAATGCCCTTTATTTCTTTCTCTTGCCTGATTGCCTTGGCCAGAACTTCCAATACTATGTTGAATTCGAGTGGTGAGAGGCGGCATCTTTGTCTTGTGCTGGTTTTCAAAGGGAATGGTTCCAGGTTTTGCCCATTCAGTATGATATTGGCTGTGGGTGTGTCATAAATATCTTATTATTTTCAGTTACATCCCATCAATACCTAGTTTACTGAGAGTTTTTAGCATGAAGGGGTGTTAAATTTTATCAAAGGCCTTTTCTGCACCTATTGAGATAATCATGTGGTTTTTGTCATTGATTCTGTTTATGTGATGATTACATTTATTGATTTGCATATGTTGAACCAGCCTTGCATCCCAGAGATGAAGTCAACTTGATCGTGGTAGATAAGCTTTTTGATGTGCTGCTAGATTCAGTTTGCCAGTATTTTATTGAGGATTTTCGCACTGATGTTCATCAGGGATATTGGCCCCAAATTTTTTTGTTGTTGCTGTGTCTCTTCCAGTTTTTGTTATCAGGATGTTGCTGGCCTCATAAAATGAGTTAGGAAGGAGTCCCTCTTTTTCTTTTTCTTTTTTTTTTCTAAATCGAAGAGCTTTATTCAATAAGACATAATAATAAAGACTATAAGAAGTGTTCCAAAGCTTTTATGTGTAGACATTGAAAATAATTCTTAAGTGTGTGCTTTACACCTACACAATTCTCAAACACAAGTTTTTCTAAGAAAATGATACTATTCATTAAATCATTAAGATACATAAAAAGATATGGGTCTAGAGCATTATTCAATATAACAATAAAAAGAAGGACAATAAAATCATCCCAAATATTTGATATGTTTAGGCTTAGAATATAATATCTCTTAGGTGTTTTATATCAGCATTCCTTTAACATTTCCCAATCAGAAATGTAACCATCCAAAGAACATTCAAAGTATTAATGTTTAACTTACTTACTATCAAACTTAACATATTATACCGTGCTTGAGAATATTTTCAAACCCAATGATATGATAACCTTTTATCTACCTTACTGGACATATGCTGATCTTACTACAAAGTTTAGTTGAAAGGACAGATAAAATTAGAGTCTATGGATGTAATATATTAAAGCCAGTAACTTTCTAACCATATTCTATGAATAAAAATGTATTTACTTAAATTAAAATCTCCTCCTTTTAAGCTTTTGGCAAAAAAGTATTTTGAGGGAAAAATATCCAAATATAAGCAATTCAAGAGTTTGATTTTGCCTTAAAAAAGGTGATGATTTTGCTATTGTGAATAGCACTACAATGACAGAATCATCCATAGCTGAAATTTCAGCACCACTCAGTATACTCATGTGACAAACTTGCACATGTACTCCCTGAATCCAAAATAAAAAACGTTTTCAAAACATAGTGATTTTATTACTATTTTATTTATTTATTTATTTTTATTATTATACTTTAAGTTCTAGGGTACATGTGCACAACATTCCGGTTTGCTACATTCATATACATGTGCCATGTTGGTTTGTTGCACCCATTAACTCATCATTTACATTAAGTATTTCTCCTAATAGTATCCCTCCCCTTGTCCCCCACCACATGACAGACCCCTGTGTGTGATGTTCCCTGCCCTGTGTCCAAGGGTTCTCATTGTTCAGTTCCCACCTATGAGTAAGAACATGAGGTGTTTGGTTTTCTGTCCTTGTGATAGTTTGCTCAGAATGATGGTTTCCAGCTTCATCCATATCCCTGCAAAGGACATGAACTCTTCCTTTTTTTATGGCTGTATACTACGCCATGGTGTATATGTACCACAATTTCTTAATCCAGTCTATCATTGATGGACATTTGGATTGGTTCCAAGTTTTTACTATTGTGAATAGTGCCTCAATAAACATATGTGTTCATGTGTCTTTATAGTAGCATGATTTATAATCCTTTGAGTATATACCCAGAAATGGGATCGTTGGGTCAAATGTTATTTCTAGTTCTAGATCCTGGAGGAATCACCACACTACTTTCCACAAAGGTTGAACTAGCTTACACTCCCACCACCATTGTAAAAGCATTCCTATTTCTCCACGCCCTCGTCTAGCACTGGTTGTTTCTTGATGTTTTAATGATCACCATTCTAACTGGTGTGAGATGGTATCTCATTGTGGTTTGGATTTTCATTTCTCTGATGACCAGTGATGAGGAGCAATTTTTCATGTGTCTGTTGACTGCATAAATATCTTCTTTTGAGAAGTGTCTCAAAGTCCATATCCTTTGCCCACTTTTTGATGGAGTTGTTTTTTTCTTGTAAACTTTTGAGAAGTGTCTCAAAATTCATATCCTTTGCCCACTTTTTGATTTTTTTCTTGTAAATTTGTTTACATTCTTTGTATATTCTGGATTTTAGCCCTTTGTCAGATGGGTAAATTGCAAAAATGTTCTCCCATTCTGTAGATTGCCTGTTCACTCTGATGGTAGTATCTTTTGCTGTGCAGAAGCTCTTTAGTTTAATTAGATCCCATTTGTCAATTTTGGCTTTTGTTGCCATTTTCTTTGGTGTTTTAGTAATGAAGTCCTTGCCCATACCTCTGTCCTGACTGGTATTGCCTAGGTTTTCTTCTGGGATTTTCATGGTTTTAGGTTGTACATTTAAGTCTTTAATCCATCTTGAATTAATTTTTTTATAAGGTGTAAGGAAGGGATCCAGTTTCAGCTTTCAACATATGGCTAGCCAGTTTTCCCAGCACCATTTATTAAATAGGGAATAGGGAATCCTTTTCCTATGTCTTGTTTTTGTAGGATTTGTCAAATATCAGATGGTTGTAGATGTGTGGTATTATTTCTGAGGCCTCTGTTCTGTTCTATTGGTCTTTCTGTCTGTCTTGGTACCAGTGCCATGCTGTTTTGGTTACTGTAGTCTTGTAGTATAGTTTGAAGTGAGTAGTGTGATGCCTCCTACTTTGTTCATTTTGCTTAGGATTGTCTTGGTGGATAAGCTTTTTGATGTGCTTCTGGATTTGTTTTGCCAATATTTTATGAGGATTTTCACATCGATGTCTGTCAGGGATATTGGTCTAAAATTCTCTTTTTTTGTTGTGTCTCTGCCAGGCTTTGGCATCAGGATGATGCTGGCCTCATAAAATGAGTTAGGGAGGATTCCGTCTTTTTCTTTCTTTCTTTCTTCTTTCTTTCTTTCTTTCTATCTTCTTTCTTTTTTTTTTTTTTGATGGAGTCTCACTCTGTCACCCAGGAAGGAGTGCAGTGGTGTGATCTCGGCTCAATGCAAGCTCTGCCTCCCGGGTTCATGCCATTCTCCTGCCTCAGTCTCCATCTCCTGAGTAGCTGGGACTACAGGCACCTGTCACTATGCCCGGCTAATTTTTTGTATTTTTAATAGAGACAGGGTTTCACTGGGTTAGCCAGGATGGTCTTGATCTCCTGACCTGTGATCCACCCACCTCGTCTTCCCAAAGTGCTGTGATTACAGGCCTGAACCACAATGCCCGGTCGGATGCCTCTTTTTCTATTGACTGGAATGGTTTCAGAAGGAATGGTTCCAGCTCCTCATTGTACCTCTGGCAGAATTTGGCTGTGAATCCATCTGGTCCTGGACTTTTTTTGGTTGGTAGGCTATTGATTATTGCCTCAATTTCAGAGCCTGTTATTGGTCTATTCAGAGATTCACTTTCTTTATGGTTTAGTCTTGGGAGGGTGTATGTGTCCAGGAATTTATCCATTTCTTCTAGATTTTCTAGTTTATTTGCATAGAAGTGTTTATATATTCTCCGATGGTAGTTTTTATTTCTGTGGGATTGGTGGTGGTATCTGCTTTATCATTTTTTATTGTCTCTATTTGGTTCTTCTCTCTTTTCTTCTTTATTAGTCTTGATAGTGGTCTATCTATTTCGTTGACCTTTAAAAAAAACCAACTCCAGGATTCATTGATTGTTTTGAAGGGTTTTTTGTATTTCTATCTCCTTCAGTTCTGCTCTGATCTTAGTTATTTCTTGCCTTCTGCTAGTTTTTGAATTTGTTTGCTCTTGCTTATCTAGTTCTTTTAATTGTGATTTTAGGGTGTTGATTTTAGATCTTTCCTGCTTTCTCTTGTTGGCATTTAGTGCTATAAATTTCCCTCTACACACTGCTTTAAATGTATCCCAGAGATTCTGGTATGTTTTGTCTTTGTTCTCATTGGTTTCAAAGAACATCTTTATTTCTGCCTTCTTTCTTTATTTACCCAGTAGTCATTCAGGAGCATCAGGTTGTTCAGTTTCCATGTAGTTGTGCAGTTTTGAGGGAGTTTCTTAATCCTGAGTTCTAATTTGATTGCATTGTGGTCTGAGAGACAGTTTGTTGTGATTTCTGTTCTTTTACATTTGCTGAGGAGTGCTTTACTTCCAACTATGTGGTCAGTTTTGGAATAAATGCGATGTGGTGCTGAGAAGAATGTATATTCTGTTGATTTGGGGTCTCTATCTCCTTCACTTCTGCTCTTTGTCTCTTCTTGTCTGTTTTGATCTTTGTTGGTTTAAAGTCTGTTTTATCAGAGA
This sequence comes from Trachypithecus francoisi, assembly GCF_009764315.1. NCBI lineage: Eukaryota > Metazoa > Chordata > Mammalia > Primates > Cercopithecidae > Trachypithecus > Trachypithecus francoisi. Next base: position 47,979,190 of record NW_022681472.1, read on the forward strand.
CCAGGATTGCAACCCTTGCTTTTTTTTTTTTTTTTTTTTTTTTTTGCTTTTCATTTGCTTGGCAAATTTTCCTCCATCCCTTTATTTTGAGCCTATGTGTGTCTTTGCACATGGGATGGGTCTCCTTAATACAACACACTGATGGGTCTTGATCTTGATCCAATTTGCCAGTCTGTATCTTTTAATTGGGGAATTTGGCCCATTTACATTTAAGGTTAATATTGCTATATGTGAATTTGATACTGTCATTATGATGTTAGCTGGTTAATTTGCCTGTTAGTTGATGCAGTTTCTTCATATTGTCAATTGTCTTTACAAGTTGGTATATTTTTACACTGGCTGGTACTGATTTTTCCTTTCCATATTCAGTGTTTTCTTCAGGAGCTCTTGTAAGGCAGGTCTGAAGTTGACAAAATCTCAGCATTTGCTTCTCTGTAAAGGATTTTATTTGTCATTCACTTATGAAGTTTAGTTTGACTAAATACGAAATTCTGGGTTGAAAATTCTTTTCTTTAAAATTGTTGAATATTGGCCCCCACTCTCTTCTGGCTTGCAGGGTTTCTGCTGAGAGATCTGCTGTTAGTCTGATGAAGCTGGCTTCCCTTTGTGGGTAACTCAGCCTTTCTCGCTGGCTGCCCTTAACATTTTTTCCTTCATTTCAACCTGGTGAATTTGATGATTATGTCTCTTGGGGTTGCTCTTCTTGAGGAGTATCTTTGTGGTTTTCTCTGTATTTCCTGAATTTGAATGTTGGCCTGTCTTGCTAGGTTGGGGAAGTTCTCCTGGATAATATCCTGAAGAGAGTTTTCCAACTTGATTCCATCCTCCCCATCAGTTTCAGGTACACCAATCAAATGTAGGGTTGGTCTTTTCACATAGTCCCATATTTTTAGAGGCTTTGTTGGTTCCTTTTCATTCTTTTCTCTCTAATCTTGTCTTCATGCTTTATTTCATTAAGTTGATCTTCAATCTCTGATATCCTTTCTTTTGCGTGATTGATTTGGCTATTGATTCTTGCATATGCTTCACAAAGTTGTCGTGCTGTGTTTTCAGCTCCATCAGGTTGTTTATGTTCTTCTCTAAACTGGTTATTCTAGTTAGCAGTTCCTCTAACCTTTTTTTCAAGGTTCTAAGCTTCCTGTCATTGGGTTAGAACATGCTTCTTTAGCTTGGAGGAGTTTGTTATTACCCACTTTCTGAAGCCTACTTCTGTGAATTCATCAAATTCATTATCTGTTTAGTTTTGTTCCCTTGCTGGCAAGGAGCTGTGATCCTTTGGAGGATAAGCGGCATTCTAACTTTTGTAATTTGCAGCCTTTTTGCACTGTTTTTTCCTTATCTTCACGGATTTACCTAACTTTGGTCTCTGATATTGGTGACCTTTGGATGGGGTTTTTGTGTGGATGTCCTTTTTGTTGATGTTGTTGCTATTCCTTTCTGTTTGTTAGTTTTCATTCGAACAGTCAGGCCACTCCCTCTGCTTTAGGTCTGCTGGAGTTTGCTGGAGGTCCACGGTCAACCCTGTTTACCTGGGTATCACCAGCGGAGCCTGCAGAACAGTAAAGATTGCTGCTTCTTCCTTCCTCTGGAAGCTTCGTCCCAGAGGGACGAAGCTCCTGCCAGATGCCAGCCAGAGCTCTCCTGTATGAGGTGTTTGTCGACCCCTGTTGGGAGATGTCTCCCCATCAGGCAGCACGGGGGTCAGAGATCCACTTGAGGAGGCAGTCTGTCCCTTAGAAAAGCTTGAGTGCTGTGCAGGGAGATTCGCTGCTCTCTTGAGATCTGGCAGGCAGGAATGTTTAAGTCTGCCGAAGCTGTGCCCACATCCGCCCCTTCCCCCAGGTGCTCTGTCCCAGGGAGATGGGAGTTTTATATATAAGCCCCAGACTGGGGCTGCTGCCTTTCTTTCAGAGATGCCCTGCCCAGAGAGAAGGAATCTTGAGAGTCAGTCTGGCTACAGTGGTTTTGTGGTGCTGTGGTGGACTCCACCCAGCTGCTTTGGTTTACACTGTGAGGGGAAAATCACCTACTCAAGCCTTAGTAATGGCGGTTGCCCTTCCGCCCACCAAGCTGAAGCATCCCAGGCCATCTTCAGACTGCTGTGCTGGCAGCGAGAATTTCAAGCTTAGCTTGCTGGGCTCCATGGAGGTGGGATCCGCTAAGCTAGACCGCTTGTCTCCCTGGTTTCAGCCCCCTTTCCAGGTGCGTGAACGATTCTGTCTCACCGGTATTCCACACAGCACTGGGGTATGAAAAAACCTCCTGCAGGGAGCTCAGTGTCTACTCAAGCAGCCACTCAGTTTTGTGTTTGAAGCCCAGGGTCCTGGTGTGGCAGGCGCCAGAGGGAATCTCCTGGTCTGTGGGTTGTGAAGACCAAGGGAAAAGTGTAGTATCTGGGTCGGAATGCACCATTCCTCATGGTACAGTCACTCTCACCTTCCCTTGGCTAGGGGAGGGGGTTTCCCACCCCCTTGTGCTTCCTGGGTGAGGCAATGCCCCACCCTGCTTTGGGTTACCCTCCGTGGGCTGCATCCACTGTCTAACTAGTCCCCATGAGATGAGCCGGGTACCTCAGCTGGAAATGCAGAAATCACCCGCCTTCTGTGTTCATCTTGCTGGGAAACGCAGACCCGAGCTGTTCTTATTTGGCCATCTTGTCAGCTGCCCCAACATTGGATATATTTCAATTTATTTATTTAGGTCTTTAATTTTTTTCAGCAGTGCTTTGCAGTTTCAGTGTACAAGTCTTTACTTTTTTGGTTAAATTTATTCCTAAGTATTTTGTTGTTTTTGTGCTATTGTATATGGAATTATTTCATTAATATATTTACAGATGGTTTATTGCTTGTGCACAGAAATATAATTTATTATTATGTGTTGATCTTGCAAACTTGCTGAATTTGTTTAATAGTTTTTTGAAGTTTTCTTTTTCATAGATTCCTTAGTATTATCCATATATTTGATTAGGCTATCTGTGACTAGAGATAATTTTACTTCCTCCTTTCCAATCTGTATGCATTTTATTTCTTCATTCTATCTAATTGTTCTTGCTATCACCTCTAGCACAGTGTTGAATGGAAGTGATGAGAGTGGACATCCTCACCCTATATTTAAATTGTAATAAAAAAATACAGAATATGTACTTACTTGCTTTGTAGTTTAACAAAGACATGTACTTAATCTTAAGGCACTTAATCTTCTATTTTACGATGATGATAATCATGAACTCTTTTAATTCTTAGTTTCTAGTTGTCTAAGATTTATACTCTTCTGGTTCCTAACAGTGGTTTTCAATAGTTTATTTACCCTAATGCTGTAATATGTGAAATATCTGTACTCTGAAGCAGATGCACATAATCTATATCCCACTCCCTTTGTTCATTCATTCAATGTTTTTTGGACAGTCCCTGTATGCCAGGCACTGTGGATACTAAAGATGCAGAGGAAAACAAGACAAATATACTGACTGCTCTCATAGTAATCACTGTTTGTTATGCGTATTCTTGTACTATGCTTGGGAAGCACAACATACCGTATTAGTGTAAGTAGTTATCCAATTGTGTGTGTATGTATGTCTGTGTGTGTGTGTAATTGTGGTCTGTATATTTATATTTTTATGGTGATATATTTGTAAGTAACTTATGTTGACAAATTACAATGACAAAAATCATTTTTTTTTTTTTTTTTTTTCCTTTTTGAGATGGAGTCTTACTCGGTTGCCCAGGCTGGAGTACAGTGATACAATCTCGGCTCCCTGCAGCTTCCACCTCCTGGGTTCAAGGATTCTTCTGCCTCAGCCTCCTGAGTAGCTGGGACTACAGGCACACACCACCACACCCAGCTATTTTGTTTTTGTATTTTTAGTGGAGGTAGGGTTTCACCATATTGGCCAGTCTGGTCTCGAACTCCTGACCTTGTGATCTGCCTACCTCAGCCTCCCAAAGTGCTGGGATTACAGGCGTGAGCCACCGTGCCCGGCCCTGACAAAAATCATTTTCTTTGAATATAAAGCTAATGTATATAGGCTACTCCCATGATTTTTAGTTCCTAACACAATTGTTCTGAAACTTTGGCATGAATCAGAGTCACCTTGAGAGCTTGGTAAAACAGATTACCAGACTCCACCATTGGGGGTTCTAATTCAGTACCTCTAAGCTGGAGCTGAGAATTTTGCATTTCTAACATGTTTCAGATGATGCTGATTTTGCTGGATTGGAAACACACCTTGAGAAACAGGGTCATTATAAAACAGTTTATGTGTCACTGTGTTTAAGGCATTTGGGGACACTTCTAGCATAGGAGTTATGCATGTTTTCTAATTCCTCCACATCCTTTTTCTGGATGTTCATTTACCTGGAGTGGTAGAGGGCTCACTTTGCTAACTGAGATAATAAATCCTGCCCCTACAGCAGAGAACTTTTCCTGTTTCAGCCCTAAAATTACTCTCCTCTAGAGATTGCTTAGCACAGTAGATTAGAAAATCCTTCACACAGTGTCATGATCTAAAGAGATTATTCTTTAACCTTCAATTTCCAGTAACATTCCAAATGCTAGTGAACTATTATAACCACAGCATAATCATAAAAGGTGTACTAATGATCTTTCAGTGACAAATGTATTTCAAGAAGGAACCATTAGATAGAACAGGAATTTTAGATACATCATTTTGATTAATTCTAAGAATTTGTGATTTATCTTACACATGCGTTTCTGCATTTGTGTTTTTATATACCTTTTTTTAAATGAAAAAATCAATATGATAGCATTGTGTTTTCCAAAGAGTTTACAATTACAACCAGTAGTTAGATAATAATATCTCTAATGTTTGAGAATGGTAGAGATCAGGCAAGGGGAAAAGGCAATAACTGCCATATTAGCTAAATAGGAGCCTCCTGAATTACCCATATCATCATTTCTATTCTTGTCTCTGCTTTGAGACGAGGTCTAGCTCTGGAAAAGCATTAAGTTATCTTGTGGCTGAATTGTAACAATGTAAATAGGCACATTTAGAACTTCAGTATCTTCTCCTCCCGCCACCCACATTATTCTCCTTGTGTTTAATAAAGGCCCATGGCTAAGGGAAAAGTTATTCATGCAATCTACTTGGTCCCATACTTCCCTGCTGCCTGGTTAGTCTAGAAAAGAGTCTAATTTGCTGATGATTACAATTAGAGGGGAATGAGCCATTACATTAACTTTAATGAGCTGCAGCAGGTCACTTGGTTACGAATGGTACCATGCAAAGGTTGCAGTTCAGGGTGATATGGAATCCCTGACAGAATCTTTATGACATTTGTGCGATGTCCATAACAAAGGAAGGCTTACTAGTTCGCAGTCATAGAAATGGCTGAACTTCACTGCATCTTTCCATTTGGACAGGCTTTAGTGTTACTATCTAAAATGCTTAATAATTTATAAACAGAGCTTATGTAACTGGCAGTTATGATGCACAGCATTAACTTAGAAGTGGTCTTTTAGTTGAAGGGATGATAAAGGGTTTCTACATTTATTATATTTTCTCTTGCTTGATTTTAAGGGTACACTTAAACTTCAGCCAGTAAATTCAGGAGCTCTGCAAACCAATTAATGATTTAGTTAAAAAGTCTGCAGCAGCATTTAATAGACTGACTTGTCTCTTTGAGCATGAGCAAGATATTTCTATGTGGAAATTTTCATTTTAAGATGTATTAATATTTTAAACAATAGATAGAGGAAATATAAGCCCTTCAAGAAGATGAAATGTTACAAGGACAAAGTAAGAATATTTAACTGCCGTTGAAAATGGTACTTCTGTGTGATAGTAAGAATTTGGTCCAGTTACATTTTTTTCAGTTGAGCAATAAGTAAACAGAATATTAAGCTTTATATAGCATTTACTAAAATGTAAAAGAACACACTTAAAAGTCTTGTTCTTTTTCAAGGAGAAGTCTTTTATATTGAAAGAATAAAATAAAAACAAAACCTCAAAAGTGTGTCTTTTTTTTCTCAAAACTAACCTGTGATTTAAGAAAGACTTTGGGATTAACTGTAGATATTTTTGAACCTGGGACTGAAAAAACTATTTTCTTTTGCCTAAGTAGAAAATCTCTATATTTTCAAAACACGAATGGGTGAGGCACATCCCAAGGGGAAAGGAAGGAGTTAAAAAAGGAAGATAAGAGTCTAGAAAGTGAGTCCATTTGGACGTCACTTCAGTGTAGGCACACATCCCTAATGACCTCCCCATTCAAAAGGATAAACATAGGTGAAGAATGCTCACCTAATGATTTCGAGCTCACAGCCATCTTCCCCACACCATTATCATAAATTGCTAGCTTGGCAAGGGAGACACAGGTAAAGAATTCATTGTTTGAAGCAAGTCTTTTGACAGAGTTTCTTTCCTGGTTTATATTTGTATGTGTGCTCCTGCCCTTATTTGTATTTTTGTCAACAGTTCCATTTTCACTCAGTGTGGTATTTTACCACCACATGCCCAATTATTTTTCCTTATTCCTGTCTGTCCTCAAAGGAAGTACAGAGAACACAGAAGGGCACAGTAAGAAAGTTTGACTAGTTTGAGCAGAACTGTCAGAGGTGTTCAAACCAGAGTGACTCCATCTTGAATAGGGCTGGGTAAAATGAGGCTGGAACCTGCTGGGCTGTCTTCCCAGGGAGTTAGGCATTCTTAGTCACAGGATGAGATAGGAGGTTGGTTGGACTGGTATCACAAGATATAGATCATAAAGATCCTGTTGATAAAACAGGATGCAGTGAAGAAGCTGACTTAAACCTACCAAAGCCAAGATGGTGACGAAAGTGACCTCTAGTCGTCCTCACTGCTCATTATACGCTAATTATAATTCATTAGAATGCTAAAAGACACTCTCACTGAGCACTATGACAGTTTACAAATCCCATGACAACATCAGGAATTTACCCTATATAGTCTAAAAGCGGGAGAGACTCTCAGTTCCAGAAATTTTCCACCCCTTTCCTGGAAAACTCATAAATAATCCAAGTTTTGTTTAGCATATAATTAGAAGTAACCATAAGTATACTCAGTTGAGCAGGCCATGTGGCCTCTCTGCCTGTGGAGTAGACATTTTTTTTTGTTTCTTTACTTCTCTAGTAAACTTCATTTCACTTTACTCTATGGACTTGCCCCAAATTCCTTCTTTCACAAGGTCCAAGAACCCTCTCTTGGGGTCTGAATTGGGATCCCTTTTTGGTAACAGGACTAGTTTGACCAGTTTGTACCCTTTAAGATGGCTACAACACTTTAGCCAAGGCTACTTGTGGGCCAACACTCACATCCTCAAAATTAAGTGTCTAAATGTTCCCACAGTGGTCTAACCTTGGCTGCAATTAACTGCAGGTGCAAACATTAGCTGCACCTGCAGCTAACAGAAGGCCTAAGCCACCCAAAACAAGCTGCCTAGGGAGAGTCTTAGGCTATATCCTTAAAGCTCCACAATTATTTGAAGCTGACTGCTTTTAAATTAAATACACTATTTAACACCAACTTAGCCTATCCTTTATTTGTTTTATTTGATGTTAGAGTGTATCATTTCTACACACTAGAATAGAGTGAACCTAGACAGGTACATTTTTTGTAAACTTGAATGAAATTTTTGTTAAATATTTCCTGAAAAGAGCAGATGCCACTCTGGTTGTAAATCTCAAAGCCTCTCATTATCTCTTGGATAGAAAGCCTCATTTATACAAAGGAGGGGTAAAGAAATAAGGAAAAGGTTTTTTCTTATGGCAAGCAGCCATGATTTGGTGACCAGCTATCTCAGTCAGGTACCTCTTCCTTGTTGCTATGTAGTTACATACAGTTTCGCAAGTTAAAACAAGGAATCATATAGGTATCTAGCTAACAACTACAGTGTTTTTGCCTATACGTTTATTTTTCAGAGCCCAATCATATTTTCTAATTTATAATTAATAATTTTAGTACTTAGCACAGTGATTTGCACATATTACATACTTAACAAGCACTATTTCAAAAAATGAAATGGAGGATACTGAGGTGACATGGTCACTTGTGAAAGACTGTGGGTCATTTATATAGTTATAACCAAGGATTTTACTTTTTTCTCATTTATCTCACCCTCCCCACTCCCACTCTTAGTTTCACTTGCATGGAAAAGGACTGATCTGCAATTTCCATCTCTCTCTGTCATGCATTTCTCCTAGGAGTAGTAGAATACCTGGGTTGGGTTGGAGGTGATATTGACATGGTGGCCTTTCTGATGAATTTAGCTGGTCAGTGCCGTCATATGGCACTGTTTTGAAAGGGTGTAGCATGGAGTCAAAGGGAGAGACACAGTGATCCCTCAACTGCTGGGCTATGGGGGAGGTGTCTGTGCAGAGTGGGAGATCAAGACATGGCGCAATTATTAGCTAGCACTGGCTTTTCTGCTCATGGATCTATCTCATTACCACTGAAGCTTGTATCAACAGGCTTGCAAAGGATCAAGACATGGATATTTCCCAATTGTTTGACTTTTGACCTTCCTGGATGACCTGCATTTCACTAGAAGGCCGCAGGCTACAGGTCGCAGCACAGCATGGATAGGGCAATACAAGTTAAAACCTAGTTGGGGTCTTACAGCCTCTTAGTGGATCACAAAGTAATGAATAAGGAAACTTGATACAGACCCTGAGGTTAGAAGTCGACAGTCAGGATTCTCACTTACAACTTTATTAGGTAATCATCTATTAAAGGTTTTATTAAGTAGACACCCATTATTCCTACAACTCATAGTAACTAGAGAAAGAACAGTCTTTGACTTTGGAACTGTTGCCATTGATGGTTTCAACAGGACTGTCATAATATTCAAGAGGAGTAACACGGATTTTTTTTTTTTTTTTTTTTTTACGGTTCCCAAATCTCTGAAAAGCATGTAAGTAGTTGTGATTACTTTTAAGTCTTCTTGAGAAAATGAGTATCTTTAAAAATATAATGTCAAGTTAGGATAACAACATGGACATAGCTAATGCCATATTTTTTATAAGAATTCTCTTTGTTCATTTATTTCAAGGAGAAAATCAGTATCCTTTTTATGGTGAGTGTCTTCGCTCTCCTTGAAAAATCACATTACATACTTAACAGAAAACTTTATAATATTAATAGACATTCCCAAGAAAATCAGTGCCTTCACAGAGGCATTATTGTGCATTCTGTGCATACATTTCAAAATCTGACCAGCTTAACCTAAGAAAAACCCAGATGTCAAAATGTCTTATTCCTACAAATTTTATGAGCTCTGGGTTCCAATTCTGGCTTGCTATGATTGGATGAGTAATTTTATTAAAAGGATTTTTTATGCTTATTGATAGAAGAACCTCTAAGGAATTTCGCTTCTACATCTATGAGATGCACGTTCACAGGCTGACCGTTCCTAAACGGCTGACTGGAGTTGTTTAAACCATTTATGTCCTATTGTAGTTTATTTACACATACTTTTCTCAGTTTGAAGATACGTTTAGAAACTAGAGATGATCATTATTAGTATCTGAACAATGATTAAAATTGCTTTCTTTTTTTTTTTTTTTTTTTTGAGACGGAGTCTCGCTCTGTGGCCCGGGCTTGAGTGCAGTGGCCGGATCTCAGCTCACTGCAAGCTCCGCCTCCCGGGTTTACGCCATTCTCCTGCCTCAGGCTCCCGAGTAGCTGGGACTAAAGGCGCCCGCCACCTCGCCCGGCTAGTTTTTTGTAGTTTTTAGTAGAGACGGGGTTTCACCGTCTTAGCCAGGATGGTCTCAATCTCCTGACCTCATGATCCGCCCGTCTCGGCCTCCCAAAGTGCTGGGATTACAGGCTTGAGCCACCGTGCCCGGCTAAAATTGCTTTCTTTCTCCAGTGATAGATTGGTAGCTCATATAGTTGGGATTGTTTGCTTATATAAAGACTTTAGGCTGGGTATGGGGGCTCATACTTGTAATCCCAGCATTTTGGGAAGCCAAAATGGGAGGATCACTTGAGCTCAGGAGTTTCAGATCAACTTGGGCAATGTAGTAAGATCCTGTTTCTAAAAAAAAAAAGCTGGCGTGCTGTTGCACTCCTGTAGTCCCAGCTACTCAGAAGACTGAGGTGAGAGGCTTGCTTCAGCCTGGAATGCAGAGGCTGCAGTGAGCTGTGATTGTACCACTGCACTCCAGCCTGGGTGGCAGAGGCGGATCCTGTCTCAAAAAAAAAAAAAAAACCAAAGTTTAAAAAGTTTAATATAGCTGTGACATCTTTAGTTATGCTAGCTTTCTTTTAGTAATATTATCCTCATGTCATACTTCAGAAAAAAATTATGATATTTAAAGCAAGGTTATACTTTTCAACTGGCTATTGTGTGCCCATATTTCAAATTTTAGCTCTAGCAGATGTAGTGGCCACTGTGATATGCTGCCCATATTCCTTCACCCTTCAGGTACAAGACACTCATTCCTTCAGTTGCTGAGAATGTTGACTGCTGAGGGCTCATAGCTGAGTCCCTCCCCAGCAGGCGCTCTCTGCCAAAGGGAGCTGCCTTCCCCAAGGTTACACCCTCTCCCTAGGGGCAGCACACATTTAGTGAGTGGGTGATGCATGGGTAAAATGGTATGACTCCCTTGGCTTAGTATGGGACAAATTGGAAGGCCTAACCAGTTCTAGAGTTACTCAGAAGATTGGCTGAGATCTTGGCTACAAATGCTTTTCTACTCAACTTCTCCTTCTATTAAAATTCTGCTTTCTTCAGTTGCTTGGCAGTTCTGAGACTACTCTCTAATAAAATACTAGCATTTCAATGATTAACTCAGAAGCTCTTTTCAAGGAACTCAGAAAAGCATAGGAATATAAAGTCCAAGAGAGTACACTAGAAATAAGATGCTTCCTGAAACTTTCTTTTTTTTGCAAACACCGCTCTTTCACTCTATCTCCTGTCTCTCTCTCTCTCCTGTCTCTCTCTCTCTCTCTCTCTCTCTGTGTGTGTGTGTGTGTTTGTTTTGAAGTCTGTACTTTAGATTCTGCAGATGGACTACTTTAGTAGAACTTCTGTCAATACAGTCCTAATCTTTTAGTGCGAAGCCAAGCACCAAATACTAATTCTACTAGGCTATTACTAGGCCATGAGATTATCACCCAGAACAGACTCGGAAACAGCATGTGTTGAGAGTTGAGGAGTTAATGGGAAGACCATCTTAGTGAGCATACCCTACACCATCTGCAAGACTTCATGTCTCAGAATGTAAGTGACCGGGTGACTGCACTCTCTAAACACAAAAGGAAATGTTTCAAAAGTCAGGCACCAACAATGATTTGTTTTGCACTTAGTAAATCCCTTACAAAGCAGCTAGATATACGGATTGATCTCCTGGAAGGTTTGCCCCTCTGTCATGCATACACGAATATATGACCCTGGGGGATTCTTCCATTTCCTGGGAAGGTAGATGGTATAGGGTATAATCAAAGCTTGGCATTTACATGGTCTTGGGAGATAATTTGGGGTCTTCTGTATGGCAGCTTCAGGGATGTTATAAAGAGGTTATAAGGCAGAAATATGAAAAAGCGGTAGACAGAGGACAGGGAGTGCAATATGAGGGTATCATGTTATAGTTTTATTCCACATAGACTCTCTGATTACATCACTCATTCATTCTTCCATCCATCCATCCATCCATCCATTCATCCATCCATCCATCTGTCCGTCCATCCAGTTATTCAATATATGCTTGGCTGGGCTAGAAATATTGGATGTTCAGACTGGCACTCATTTATAGGAGCAGGTGCTGAAAGTGCTTAGTTTCAAGATCTGACTGGCTCAACTTAACAAAAGACAAGATGTCTGAGTGTCTTATTCCTACAAACTTCTATCATGCCTCAATAAGATATTGAAATGATGGAGATAAGATATTCATTTTGTGACAACTTGTGATGCCCTGGCAAGCTATTTCACAGGGGATACTTGACTTAGAGTGGGCACTTAGTCAAGCAATATGGCACAGCAAACAAGAGAGCTCAAGGATAGTAGTTTTCTGGATTCTGAACTGTGGGAGACTTACAGATTCAAGTATTGCTTTGGAATTTCCCACCTGTGAACACCTAAATTGGTGTTCAAATGAAACAGGTATTACATTTACCCCAAATTAGGAGACATTGTGACTTATTTTGTTGCATGACCTTCACTGTCCTTTCATTGTCATCCTTGAGATTCATTTCCACAGTGGCAGTGGTGGTAGGAGACGTTCTAGAAGACCAAGAAACTTTGTCATTGATTGTATCCAATGTCTGCACTGTTTTAAACAATGTGCAGAGTGGTGAACAAACAAATTAGATAAGGTTCCTCTCTCAAGTGGATATGACATGCTACTTATTAAGAAAATTAGGTGGAACAAGACCGCAAGCCAGTGTATAACTATATACCCATTGTTCTGTAGAGTTTGTTAGATTTTCTGTGGGCAGAAATGTTTTGATTACCTAAGGTAGTGTTTGGTAGTGTCGGGGTATTGTATTTTTGTCAGGGTAATGTAGTAGCTTTATGTTACTTGTGAGATGCATGACTGATGTTTGTATTTCTGTATTCTAATTATAGAAAGAATGATGTATATGGACTTCTTAAAGTTTGAAGTTCAAAAGAGTAGTATATGCTCAATTTTCTTTTCCTTTTTTTTTTTTTTGAGACAGAGTCTTGCAGAGTCGCCCAGGCTGGAGTGCAGTGGCATGATCTTGGCTCACTGCAAGCTCCGCCTCCCAGGTTCACTCCATTCTCCTGCCTCAGCCTCCCAAGTAGCTAGGACTACAGGCGCCTGCCATGACATCCAGCTAATTTTTTTTTTTTTTTGTATTTTTAGTAGAGATGTGGTTTCACCATGTTAGCCAGGATGGTCTCGATCTCCTGACCTCGTGATCCACCCACCTCAGTCTCCTAAAGTGCAGGGATTACAGGCATAAGCCACTGCACCTGGCCAGTATATGCTCAATTTCAAACCAGAGACTTGGAGGAGCAAAGGCCAAGAAATTACCTTTTTCTATGTGGTAGGTGTCTTAGCCCTTTGTGTATCATGAACATCAGGTAGGAAGTCACCTGAAGACTATAGGGACATGGACTACAGGCCACAGCTACTTTAATTGTCAACAAATACTCTTAGGAATAGATTCCTTGGTGTATTGTGGAAGAAGGAACATTTCTGTTGGCGTTTTAGGAACTGCCAACAAACCATATTTCTACAAGAAGCCTAGTTTCTACCAGTTAACTTTAACTGGAGGAGTCATCAACACCTGAGAAATTTATCAAATGACTTGGCCTTGCAGAATTCTGCAAGCTCCTTAACAGGCAAGGGTATTTCATTGGGCAAGGCAAGTTCCATTTTTGGAAATTGCCCTTGGATTGGACAGAGGTAATTGGAGTTTAAATGCCTACAGCAATCTTCCAAGACAAAGGTGCTATTTTCGATAGCACTACGGAACTGTACAAAACTATACAAACAACATTATGACTCTGGCACTTTAGGCACCAATATTTTTAACATATTTAAATTTACTCTTATGCAAGAGTTAATTTATTCTATTCACCATCTGCCTATCACTTATACCTGCACTTTAGGAGACTTGTATAAAGTGGTGTATAGGTTTATAAAGCCTTATTAAAATATTGTATATTATTGATTTTAGAATATAATCTCTGGGGAACCTTGGTTTATAAGCTTTTGACTTACACGAGACAGTGCATGCTACTTAAGCAATTTGTATTCTTTGAAGAGGATGATTTTTGACTTTGATGGCCTGACATATAAATAGGAAGAGGTATTATTATTAATCCTTTCCCCATAAGGATTCTTTTCTCTGATTGCGTTCAATAAAGTTTCATGAAATTAACCCTAGTGCTCTGTGGAGAAAACTGAAAGAAGTAGACTGGTAAGATCATATGATATGAAGCTAATCACTGATCTTCTTTGGTAACCAGTTAGACTCAAAAGAGATGATATCACAAGAAATGAAAAGACATCTGGTAACTGGAAATCTAACATTAGCCACTCTTTAGGAGAGTGACTCAATTTAACTGATAAACCAAGGAGTCAGCTTGCATTTATACACTTAGCTTTTTCTTTGGATCAATGTTACTTTTAGGAAACGAATGACAGCTAGCACACATAAAAATCCTAAGAAAAACCTAAATAATCATCATGCAAAGATGTGTGATATTTTTACATTTTAATTCAGTTCTTTAGATTTTACATGTTTTTAGAAACTACTCAAAGAATGATCAATAAAGGGATACCTTAAAAGGAATACTAAATTGAATTGGGAACCAAATAGGCATTTTTTTGAGAGACGCTTACAAAATCTCAGTTATTATTGGAATTTTATTTTCCCTAAGGTAACTCCTTAAGTTAGTTTATTTGTTTGTTTATTTATTTATTTTGAGACTGGATCTTGCTCTGTTGCCCAGGCTGGAGTGCAGTGGTGCAATCACAGCTCATTGCACCCTCAACTTCCTGGGCTCCAGTGATTCTCCCATCTCAGCTTTTGTATTAGACTGTTTTCATGCTGCTGATAAAGACATACCTGAGACTGGGAAGAAACTGAGGTTTACTTGGACTTACAGTTCCACATGGCTGGGGAGGCCTCAGAATCATGGTAGGAAGCAAAATGTACTTCTTATATGGCGGCAGCAAGAGAAAATGAGGAAGATACAAAAGTGGAAACTCCTGATAAAATCATCAGATCTTGTGAGACTTATTCACTACTGTGAGAACAGTATGGGAGAAACCACCCGCATGATTCAAATTATCCCCTCCAGATCCCTCCCACAACACATGGAAATTATGGGAATTTTGGGAGTACAGTTCAAGATGAGATTTGCATGGGGACACAGCCAAACTATATCATTCCACCCCTGGCCCTCCAAATCTCATGTCTTCACATTTCAAAACCAATCATGCCTTCCCAATAGTTCCCCAAAGTCTTAACTCATTTCAGCATTAACCCAAAAGTCCACAGTCCAAATTCTCATCTGAGACAAGGCAAGTCTCTCCCACCTATGAGTCTGTAAAATCAAAACCAAGCTAGTTACACTCTAGATACAATGGGAGTACATGTATTGGGTAAATACAGCCATTCCAAATGGGAGAGATTGGCCAAAACAAAGGGGGTTACAGGGACCATGCAAGTCTGAAATCCAGTGGGGCAGTCAAATTTTAAAGCCCCAAAAGGGTGTCCTTTGACTCCAGGTCTCACATCCAGGTCACGCTGATGCAAAAGGAGGGTTCCCATGGTTTTGGGAACCCTCTGTGGCTTTGTAGGGTACAGCCTCCCTCCCAGCTGATTTTACAGGCTGTCATTGAGTGTCTGTGGTTTTTCCAGGTGAACAGTGCAAGCTTCTGGTGGATCTGCCATTCTGAGGTCTGGAGGATGGTGGCCCTCTTCTCACAACTCCACTAGGCAGTGCCCCAATAGGGACTCTGTGTGGGGGCTCTGACCCCACATTTCCCTTCTGCACTGCCCTAGCAGAGGTTCTCCATGAACTTTCCACTCCTGCAGCAAACTCCTGCCTGGGCATCCAGGCGTTTCCATAAATCTTCTGAAACCTAGATGGAGGTTCTCAGACACCAATTTTTGACTTCTGTGTACTCGCAGACTCAACACCACATGGAAGCTGCCAAGGCTTGGGGCTTCCACCCTCTGAAGCCATGTCCTGAGCTCTATATTGGCCCCTTTCAGCCATGGCTGGAGTGGCTGGGACACAGGTACTAAGTCCCTAGGCTGCACACAAATGGGGATGACCCTGGGCCCAGCCCATGAAACCATTTTCTCCTAGGCCTCTGGGCCTGTGATGGGAGGGGCTGCTGTGAAGCCCTCTGAAATGCCCTGGAGACATTTTCCTCATTGTCTTGGGGATTAACATTCGGCTCCTCTTTACTTACATAAATTTCTGCAGCTGGCTTGATTTTTCTCCTCAGAAAATGGATTCGTCTTTTCTACCACATTGTCAGGCTGCAAGTTTTACAAACTTTTATACTCTGCTTCCCTTTTGAAACTGAATGCCTTTAACAGCACCCAAGTCACCTCTTGAATGTTTTGCTGCTTAGAAATTTCTTCCGCCAGATAACCTAAATCATCTCTTTCAAGTTCAAAGTTCTACAAATCTCTAGGGCAAGGGAAAGATGCTG
Organism: Trachypithecus francoisi; assembly: GCF_009764315.1. NCBI lineage: Eukaryota > Metazoa > Chordata > Mammalia > Primates > Cercopithecidae > Trachypithecus > Trachypithecus francoisi. The sequence goes on from NW_022681472.1 coordinate 47,995,315, forward strand.
CCAGTCTCTTTGCTAAAACATAACAAGAGTCACATTTGTTCCAGTTCCCAATAAGTTCCTCATTTCCATCTGAGACTACTTCAGCCTGGACCTTATTGTCCATATCACTATCAGGCTTTTGGTCAAAGCCATTCAACAAGTCTCCAGGAAGTTCCAAACTTTCCCACATTCTCCTGTCTTCTTCTGAGCCCTCCAAACTGTTCCAGCCTCTGACTATTACCCAGTCCAAAGTCACTTCCACATTTTTGGGTATCTTTACAGCAATGTCCCACTCTACTGGTACAAATTTACTGTATTAGTTCGTTTTCATGCTACCGGTAAAGACATATCCAAGACTGGGAAGAAAAAGAGGTTTAATTGGATTTACAGTTCCACATGGCTGGGGAAGCCACAGAACCATGGTGGGAGAAAAAATGTACTTCTTACATGGCAGTGGCAAGAGAAAATGAGGAAGATGCAAAAGTGGAAACCCCTGATAATACCGTCAGATCTCATGAAATGTATTCATTACCATGAGAACAATGTGGGAGAAACTGCCCCCATGATTCAAATTATCTCCCACTGGTCCCTTTGACAATACATGGGAATTATGGGAGTACAATTCAAGATGAGATTTGGGTGGGGACACAGCCAAACCATATCAGCTTCCTAAGTAGCTGGGACTACAGGTGTGCACCACAATGGCCAACTAATTTTTAAATATTTTTTGTAGAGACAGGTTCTTGCTTTGCTGCCCAGGCTGGTCCTAAACTCCTGGCATCAAGAGATCCTCCTGTTTTGGCCTCCCAAAGTGCTGGGATTACAGGCATAAGCCACCACACCCCACCTACCCTTGAGTTTTTAACATGTATGAGTATGATTTAGATGAATTTACTTGCCTGAATCAGGATTCTCAGCCAAGACATCAGCGAAAACAAAATGAATTACCTCTCTTGTTTGGCCAGAAGGCAACTTTTGCCACTTATTCCATTGGCTTAGAATGCTGAGCCAGATAACATTGCTCTTGAACACTACAGATTCTGTGTTTATGTTCAGTATATATCAGGCCTGAACTACGTAAATATTTATGCCACTTAGTAGGGCATGCTTACCTGACTTACCTAAATATTTTAGCTAAATAGTGACCCAAATGTCAGTTTTGGCAGATCGTATAATACGATGATTAAGAGCATGAACTTTAGATCAGACACACTTAGACCTGAATCATGGCTCTACCCCTTACCAATTGGTTGACTAAGGAGAAAATATTTGACATCTACCTAATAACTATACTTCTATCAGAGTTGTCAGTGGAACTGACTGAGATGTCTACATATAGCCTGACATAGTAGTTGGCACACACAAAAAATTATCTACTGAATACACTTGGTTTGAATAATTTTTGTGCAAAAATAGGTTGGACACAGTGGCTCATGCGTGTAATCCCAGCAAATTGGGTGGCTGAGGTGGGTGGATCTCTAAGGCCAGGGGTTTGAGACCAGCCTGGGCAATATAGTGAGGCCCATCTCTACGAAAAATAAATAAATAAAATAAAAATAAAAGAAAGAGATCCTGGTTTGGGCTGTGGCTTATGCTTATAATCCCAGCACTTTGGGAGGCCAAGGTGGGAGGATCAGCCGAGCCCAGGAGTTCGAGACCAGCCTGTGCAACATGGAGAAACCCCATATCTACAAAAATACAAAAATCAACTGGGCATGGTGGCATGCATCTGGGGTCCCAGCTACCAGCTACTCGGAGGGCTGAGATAGGAGGATTGCTTGAGCCTGGTGAGGTGGAGGCTGCAGTGAGCTGTGCTTGCTCCACTTCACTCCAGCCTGGAAGATAGAGTGACTCTGTCTCAAAAAAAAAAAAAAAAAAAAAAAAAAGGGATCTTTTCCAACTGCACGTCATAAGGACCACAAACTTACTCTGATTATATTTTTTTGAGACATAGTTTTACTCTTGTTGCACAGCCTGGAGTGCAATGGCACGATCCCAGATCACTACAACCTCTGCCTCCCAGATTCAAGAAATTCTCCTGCCTCAGCCTCCCAAGTAGCTGGGATCATAGACGTGGGCCACCACGCCCAGCTAATTTTTTAAATATTTTTATTCGAGACAGGCTTCACCATGTTGACCAGGCTGGTTTCGGACTCCTGATCTCAGGTGATGTGACCACCTTGGCCTCCCAAAGTGGTGGGATTACAGGCGTGAGCCACCTTTTTTTTTTTGGATAATGGAATGAAATTTAAATTTATTTTAGTTATTATCTGTTAATTTAAGAATAAATGTATTTAGACGATACACATATTATTACAAAGTAGCTATTACAGTATGTATCTGTTGATAAAGTTCTGAGTCCAAAGTTGCTTTTATTTTAGTTTGAATGTGTTTATTTCTCTGTAAACCTAGTTCTATTTCTCCCATTTGCATTTCCAGCTTTGCTTCTCACTGCAGGTTTACCCCTGACTGATTGCTTCCTGGTGTCAGTGCTGATCTTCTAACTGCATGGAGGTCTCAGACTTACTGCTCTAAGTTTAGACTTCAAGAGATAGATCGATCTCTCTGTCAAACACATGGAGCTCACCAACTGATTTCTCTTTCTATTTGCTTTAGCTGCTTTAGCAAAAGTCTTGGTGTTCCAAGAAAGAATGATGTATACTATAATCTATTGTTTTCTCTTTTATTTTGTTTATTTGTCCTTTCAGTATTTGTTGAATTACTACTATGTTCTAGATACTGTTTTAAGTTTTGGGGAGGTAATGGTAAACCTGATGGAATCTTTCAAATTAGAGACAAACAGATAATGAGAATATAAATGAATAAAAATAGAGAATATAAGTAATTTTCTTTCTCTAATGTTGGGGTGGGGTTAATTTGATCCTGAAAGGTTTTCTGAATAATCTCAAAGATAAGACCTGCAGGATGAGTTAGTCTGACTCAGGGATATAGAGAGGTGTGGAAAAGGGTATTCCAGATAGAGATCAGGGAGCAAGGAGAAGTCGGTTTGCTCTAGGAATCACAAGTAGAAAAGACTGGGTGTAGTATGCAAGGGTGGGGCATGTAACCAGCAGCTACACTGTGATCTTCTGTGCAAATAATTTCCTAACAGACCCTTCATGAGTGATTCTAAAACAAGATCTGACTCCCTGGAAGTAAAAGTCTATCTCCTTGCTCTTTGATGCCCTATCCTGACTGCTTAGTCACATGAGGGTGCTGTTTTTTGAGACAACATGCCTTCTTTTGTCATGCATTTAGTGCCCATAAGGCAGATTCCACAAGCCTCATTGCAGCCCATGGAGGCCTGGATCAACTACACATTTCTGATTCTGTCACAAGGATCTCTGCAGTGGGCTTGGCACTGTCTACCCCAGAGCGACTGTCTTCTTGCCCAAACTGGTGGGAAATAGACACCAAAAGCATTTGCTAAAATGGTATCTGTTGATCATAATACAATTGCCTATCTGCATGGATGCACACATGAGAGACAAGAACCAAGCGATGCACTGGCTCAGTGCCCTGAGCTTTGGTAGATGAACTTCAGCTGCTGCCAGAAGATTTTTCGCCTGTTTTGCACCCCGTTTGTGGTAGGGGCTGACATAATTATAGAGGTAATTACATTCTCAGGTCTTTCTCCAGCTTTGATTTAATATTTAGGGTAAAATGAACTCTTGCCAATGTTCTCTTTCTAAAAGGTAACTCCTAGAGTTGTGATTATGAGAATGATCCCCAATTCCACCAGTTTCAGCATCCAATCTATGAAAAATCAGGCGCGCACTTCCTTCCTTCTCTCTCTCTCTTTCTTTCTCTCTCTCTCTGTCTCTCTCTTTCTTCTTTCTTTCTCTCTCTCCTTTCTTTTTCTTTTCTTTTCTTTTCTTTCCCTTTTTCTTTTCTTTTCTTTTTGACAGGATCTCCCTCTGTTGCCCAGGCTGGAGTGTGCGGTGGCACCATCACAGTTTACTGCAGCCTTGAACTCTGGGGCTCAGGTGATCCACTTGCCTCAGCCTCCTGAGTAGCTAGGACCACAGGCACACACCATGAGCTAATTTTTTTGGTGTATATATATATACACACACACACACACACGTGTGTGTGTATATATATACGCATGTGTGTGTGTGTATATATATATATTTGGCACATGTGTGTATATATATGTATATATACATATACATATACATATACATATATGTGTGTGTGTGTATATATACACATATATTTACAGAAATGAGGTTTCACCATGCTGTCTATCCTGGTCTTAAACTCCTGAACTCAAGTGATCTGCCCACCTTAGCCTCCCAAAGTGCTGAAATTACAGGTGTGAGCCACTGCGCTCAGTCAAAAATGGGGCATTTTCCACATAGAAAACATTTTTGCAGTATTTTCCAAGTTAAAATAATAGGTATGAGGGTACTTGTAAAAAATACTAGCTAAAATGTCTTAAGACAAAGGTAACTTTTTTATTGGCAGTTGGTGTAGCCCAGATCTAACCTAGTATAATGCAATATAAAATTTCCTAATTAAATTATAATTTATCTAGTAGTTGGGAACTGAACTGGGCAGCAATGACTACGAAACGTTGAAAAAGCAGAGAGAAAATAAAGAGCGACTGGAGAAGTTTTCCAGTTGCTCCATAAGGGTCTCCAGCCACTGTCAGTCTAGACCGAAGGAGGAAAATGGTAACCATCATTTCAGCTGCATTTTCTGTTTGTTCTATGAAACTCTGTGTCTGATGCTTCCTGCAGAATCATTTTATGAGCACTTTATTCTCTGGCTCAAGATAATGACTGCAGAAGTTGTTCAAATGGGATGGGATAATATGTGAGAGAAAGTTTTGTACATTTTTAAATGCTCTACGAATGTATAAGGTATATTTTTTCCCCAGCATCTGTATGAGGAGACATCAGGAAGCAGTGTAGTGAAGTGACTGAAAGTGTGGGTTTTGGGTCTCAGCTTCTCCAGCTCCACAGCTGACTGTGTTGTACTGGGCAAGTCATTCGAGTTTCACAGTGCTTGCTTTCCCTCTGAAAAATGGAAAGAAAAACAGACCTTAGCACTTGAGAACTGTAAGTAGTTGGGACTGATGTATTGAATGAGAGGGGAGGAGCAATGAGAGATGAGGTATGGTTTAATTTTCAGCTCGGATCAGCCTCTCTAAACATTGGTTTCCTCAGAGTGTTGGCAGAATTCAGTGAGACAGTATAAATATGACACTTAGCACAGAGAGTAGCACTTAGTAAGTATAGATGTTTGCTATAATAATGATATTAGTTACTCAGACTCACTGGAGGACCAAACCCCTTCCTATGTTTGTTACCTTTGGGTCAGGGACACATAAGATTTAAAAAATAAGTTTGACAAGGTTGTCTTCACATACACACACACAATCTCTGTTAAATGTAAATAATAAAATGTAGTCGGTCTGGGTTACAAAGTCAGAAAAGGGCTTTCCTCTGCTTCATTCAGCAGAGTGAGAAGGTCTAGTTCACCTCAGTTTGCTTGGGGGCCAGCCTCATCTTCAGTTAGTGGTGATGGTGCCTTCACCTGGTACATTTTCATGATCTCAGCAACTTTAGCAGGTAGTGGTGGCAGCATGCTGACGGGTAGGCACAATGACATGAGACAGCCTTAATGTCTTTTGAAGCCAGCCATGACCTAAGCAACTTTAAGTAGCAGTGCCTTTAGCTAGGTGCATGGTCTGAATGTTTGTGTCCCTCCAAAATTCATATATTGAAACCTAACTTTCAAGGTGTTGGTATTAAGTGGTGGGGCCTTTGGGAAGTGATTAGGTCATGAGAACTTCACCCTCATGAATTAAATTGTTCACCGTGTTAGGACACATAGAAGATGCTGTGAGGAATGAGCCCTCAATAGACACCAAATCTGCTGGTGCTTTGATTTTGGACTTCGCAACCTGCAGAACTGTGAGCAGTACATTCTATTGTTTATAAGTGACCCCGTCTAAGGTATTTTGTCATAGCAACCCAAATGGAGTCAGACACTTGGAGAACATTATGAGAAGCACTTTGGAATGGACATCAGTCCTTCATGCCTGGCATTGAAAGTGGTGGCAGTGGGGAGCCAAGGCACCATCATGAGCCTTCAGTGTTGGGTGTGGACTTACAAGCCCTTATTTGAATGTTTTTGCTTTCCTCATAGTCAATTATTTTGTTTTAAGACCAATTGAAATGGGATGAAGAGTAAGCAGATAATTACAGCTTCTGGAGAAATCTTTACCTTCTCCTGCCTCCTTTTCTCAATACTTCTTGACAGAGATTTAGGGAGGTAGAAAGGGGAAGAGTTCCTCATCAGTTCCCCAGCTGTGCAGGTTTTAACTTTGGTGAAAGCCCTTTGGTGACATCTGTGATGTCATTGTGGCCCAAGTAACTCTCTGGGTGCACAGGCAGAGAAGTGGACAGACAGGAGGAGCACTTGTTTATTCACTTGACAAATATTTATTCAGTACCTACTGTAAGCTGGGTCTGGTTCTGGGTGCCAGTTATGTGGCCGTATATGCAAATACAAAGATCCCTGTACCACGAAACTTACATTTTACAGGAAGAGATGAACTATGAACAAAGAAAAAACTAAGTAAGATAGTTGATACAGCTGATGGTATTAAGTGCTGCTGAGAAAAATAAAGCAAGTAAGGTGGTGGGGAATGGGGAGTGCTACTCTTCATAGAACTCCAAGACCGAAGTGTGTGGCGTGCTTGTTCTATGTCCACTTTTTGGGGGCATAGTTTTGATGACAGAAGCAAAGGACTGCAGTTGGTGCTGCTGGTCCCGGTAGCCGGATCGTCCACTCAGTGTGGCAATTCTGTATTCCACATCTGAGATGGAGACCAAGCCTCCTTCCTGGATTCTGTCCTTGTAGTATGTGTAATATGTTTCTTATTCAGTATTAGAGATCATATTCCTCTGGTTCCTGTCCTAACATCTTTATCTGAAGTCTCCCAGCCTATGCCACCTTCTTAAATGGTTTTAGAGACAAGCACACATGTACAATGTGAGCAAAAGAAAGCTTTTTCCTCTATAATTGTATCACATAATAACTAACCAACAAAGCTTAATTTCTATTATTTGAGACAATGGGAACTGAGTCGTTGCAAACAATGAAATCAACCTCAAATCTGTTTAGCACAATATTTCAATGTCTCTTCCTACCCAGCTTTTAACGAGAACTGCTAGTAGATACTTTTACTCATACGAATTTTCCTTCCTTTACTTTTCTTTCCTGATCTGTCCATTAGGTACTCATAAGCAGTAAAGTAGCTAAGTTTGGGCTTTTAAATAAAAGAGGAGGTCAAGAAAGGCAGGAATGTTCCACTAAGGAACTCTCAATTTTAAATCATAAAGAGTTAACTGCTCTTTCTAGCTTATGACTGACTCTTTCAGTCATGTGGCTCATTGTATATTGTGCTTTTCTTTAACTGTCTGAATGTTACAAAGCTGATGTAATCTTTGGTACTAATTGCCAGTACTTCAAGAAAAGGTTGTTGATGTAAGAGAATGTCATCTTTTCACTTTTCCTGACTGTACTTCATGCCCCATATTATATACACACATAACCCAGAATAAAAACACACACTGGAAACATTATGAAAAGTTTCCCACTAGAGGAAAGTGACTACGTGTAGGATAAAAAAATACCTGCACTCAAAATGGAAATGATTTATGACCATCCCACACTGGATTTTGGGTGAACCACAAAGGATTTGGTAACCTAAATAATGTCTAGAAAGTGTACACATTTGGGAAATATTATTGAGATTTTTATCATGCCCTTTTATTAATGGGTTGAATAAATACTTCCTCCACTGAAGAAGACAAAAATTAGAGTTTGTTTAGACGAAATGAGTTCTTCACAAACTGCCTTTGGAAATAAGAAAACATTCATTGTGTTGTCAAAATTCTGTACTTTAATTGCTCAGTTTTAAAACTCATTTCATTTTCTGTGCCAGTTAATTTTTACTTATTCAAAAATAACATTCTTTATATCATTATCTTTTACAAGTTAAGGATTTAGTAGTAAAAGCTTACAGTCTTGGAGATTTTAAAGAAAAGAAAATCAATCTAGTATCTTTTTGGTTTTTATTAACTTAATATGAAATAACAAGGGGTTAAATATCTTTATAATCTTTGTTTTTTATAGTATGAAAAATTAAAAGTAATCAATTGTGGTCTGGCAATCCAATTCAAACTCACCCATATATTTTCTTTAAAAATGTTCTTTTTTCTTTTTATTATTTTTATTTTACTTTTTTAATTGAGATAGGGGCCTCAGTACGCTGTGCAGGCTGGTCTTAAACTTCTGACCTCAAGCAATCCTCCCACCTCAGTCCCCCAAAGTGTTGAGATTACAGGCGTGAGCCACTGTGCTAGCAGAAAAATGTCTTAATACATAAAATAATGTTCACACTGGGGCTTTTCTGAGGGTGGAGTTTGGGAGGAGGGATAGGATCAGGAAAAACAGTTAATGGCTACTGGGCTTAATACCTGAGTAAAGAAATAATCTGTACAACAAACCCCCATGACACAAATTTACCTATTTAACAAACCTGTACTTGTACCCCTTAACTTAAAATAAAAATTTAAAAAGTGTAGATTTTTAATGTTTAAAAATTACCTTAATTGTATTTTTCCTGTTAATAAAAACCTGACCATCTGTACATGGAGATTAACAATTTTTACTCATATTTAATATCTGTCAGTATAATTATGCTCTTTGTAGGGTTCAATGGATATGAGTTGGATTTGCTAAAGGACTTATTCAACCTCACAGAACAACTGAATGGCAAAGGTAAATAAGTACCATTTAAGTCCAAATCAAAACAACCCTGGAATGAGTAGGTGTATAGTTTGAAGATCTAGGTTCTAGTAAGCACTCTTCCACCCTTAATCAACTACGTGATCATGGAATTATTTTGAGAATCAAATGAAATTAAGTCTATAAAAATGCCAATAAATTGTAAACATTATTTAAGAACAACTTATCCATCATCTTTCCTGTGTTCCAATTCTGGCTCTGATACTAAATTGCTTCAGGAATTTCACAAGCCACTTTACTTTTCTGAACTGTAGATTCATTTGGAAGATGAATTTTATAACTTTCAAGGTCTTTCTAGGTAAGATCTTTCAAATCACATAATTTTTAGGAGCAAGTCAGAAAACAGAATCTTCTCTCTTACAAAAAATTCAATAGGAATCAATTATTTGGAGAAGTGAAATATTCAGTTGACTTTAAGAATTATCTCCCTTTTAACTAGCATCTTCTACTCATTACACCCTTACATGGTTTATAAAGGTAATTAATTAATATAACAGCTTTTTACAGAACATTAAAACACAGTTTTTGTTATGTTTTCTAGAGTCATAGTATCCAAATTTTTTATCCTGTATCCTGAAGTGTTAAGAAATTTAAGCATACATTCCCAATAATAAATAAATATTGATACATACTATTTGTGTAATTATAACCATTTACTTACATGTGTATGTAATTATTTATATTTTGAAACATAATTGATAAACTAGAAAAGAATAGGAGCAGGCATAATGGCTCACACCTGTAATCTTAGCACTTTGAGAGTCTGAGGTGGCAGGATCACTTGAGCTCAAGAGTTCAAGACCAGACAAAGCAATATAGTGAGATCTTGTCTCTGCTTTAAAAAAAATGTTTTTTTTTCAAATAGACAAGAATACAGTGATGATGAAAGGATAGATAATATCTAGGGTACAACATAAACTTAGGGCACAGTTCCTCATTAGTAATATGAGTTTATGACATATATTAAATAGTTTTGTCAATAATTTTGAATACCCAGCTTTTTCCTTGTCATATCTGGTCTGACAGCCATTGTCTATACCTTGCTGTGAAGCAGACCATGAGATCACATCGGGGGTTAAAAGAGTATTAACTCTGTCAGTTTCTTGTTGTTGCTTATTCTTGGCAAAATATCAAGTGTGTCAATATCTTGTGGGTTTGTTTTTTTTTTTTGTACTTTTAGGGAAAAGCCACTTGTTCATATATGTGAAGATTTGTTTAGTTAATATTAAATACTGTGATCTGTAAACCACCCTATCTGTGCATGCCAAGGTTGTCCTGTGTTGTAGCATGTTTTAGAAACAGCTACAGGCTCTCCCACACTTCCTGAATAAATCTTGTATAGCAGATGGAACGCTTGGCCTTCTGAGTCAAAAGACTAAAGATGGGTGTCAAGGGAGAGCTCTGGCAATAATCACATGTGGGATCCAGTAAAACTTAATAGACTATTGTTTATGGATTAAAAACAAACATAAATAAGAGCCCTCTTGTATTTTATCCAGACCCAAGTGGTCTACATTGTGTGCTCTTTTCAAAATATTCTATAATAACTTACCGCAATACAGGTTTAGAAAAAATACACATATTATTGTGATAAAATATACACGTTTATTACAAGCATATGAAAATACAACATTTGAATTAAAAGGGATGAGATAAAATATCATAGAAAACTGCTTAATGTTTTTTGTTTCTATCATTGGAGGTTGTTTTGTGTACTCTATTTTGGAAAGCACTTTTTTAGGGACTGAAAATCTGTTGCTAGAAATTTATGCTTTGTTATTAAGCAAAGGAGGAGAAATATGAATGATTCATTAAAAAGGACTGACCACAATAGGTGACCGTGTTTAGGATATTCTTCTTTTCCCACCTTTCCAGAAACAATAGTAGGAGATGTGAACTGGACTCTCCATTCTCTTGGTTCTGCCCTTATCTTCTGAATACTTTATCATTATTCAGAACCTTATATTTGATTGACAAATGCTCTATCTAAGAGAAACTATTTTATCTTCAAATCTGTCACTTGAGATGGAAAGCAGGCCCCTGAATCTGTGAGCTATGGAATAGGGTCATTCTGTCAGGGTTGGATGGTGACATGCTGAGATATGATGCTCTGTCTCTTGAAGCATAAATTGTGGTTGTAACTTAATAGGTGGTACTTTTGTGCTGCTTCTGAACTTAAATCATACTTTTGGTATAAATAGCATCTGTAGATTCATGTGTCCATTTAATATAGAGCTTATTTTGTGTTTAGGCTACTAAAGGATACACCTATTTCTTTTCTTTCATAAATTTAATTTGTTACAGTAATACCTACATTTGCTAGAAGTGATTATATTAATGTGAAAACTGACAATTATTTTCTTTATTCTGTTGCATAAATAAACTATTGAATACTTATGACTTTGGACAAGCATGGTCAAATGATAATTGCATTCACGTTTTTTGTTACCAATTTTCTATTACACTAATTTGTTCAAACACTTTTGTATGTGTAATAATCTCTCATTAAATCAGGCATTCCTTAAATAGTGTTAATTAGCATGTGTAAAATCTACCTTGAAAACTCGTTTAATTTTACAAATTATACTACTCCATGATAGTATCCCTAGAGCTTCATCAATCTCTGACTTCTAAATAATTTTGAAGTAAAAAGATTTTTAATAAAAAATACTCTAAAATCCTCTTCACAATCATATTTAGCAGGAAAACATTGTGTCACAGACTCTCAAGTATCTCTTGGATGGTTTCACAGGAATAGTTTTATCTATCCCATCTGTATTGTGCCTATTAAATGCCAAGTAGTATGTGAGGCCTCGTTAGTAGGACACGGTCCCATTTTTAAGGAGGAGATACTTCAGCAAGAAATACTAAGGTCCAAGTAAATTTAATGTTGCCAACATAAAAAAGATTCAAGTCAGCTAGGCACGGTGGCTCACACCTGTAATCCTAGCACTTTGGGAGGCTAAGGTGGGTAGATCACCTGAGGTCAGGAGTTTGAGACCAGCCTGATCAACGTGGTGAAAACCCATCTCTGCTAGAAGTACAAAAATTAGTTGGGCGTGGTAGTATGTGCCTGTAATCCCAGCTACTCGGGAGGCTGAGGCAGGAGAATCTCTTGAACCCAGGAGGCAGAGGTTGCAGTGAGCTGAGATTGCACCACTGCACTCCAGTCTGGGTGACAAAGCGAGACTCTGTCTAGAAAAAAATAAATAAATAAAAAGGAAAAAAAAAAGATTCAAGTCCTCTTTAAATCCAGAGGAGTGGAACCTTGGGACAGAAGTGGAGGAAGATGTTAAAGAGATCTTCATAGAGGATGAAATATTTTAGCTTGACTGTAAGGTCAATAGGGCATGCCTGATAGAGAACATTTCGTGAGCATTACCATGAAAAGCAACAGCCTATTTGAGAAATTCATTAGTTTAGTGTGGCTAATATATGGGATTCAATGGGGGTAGAGAAAGAACGATAGAAGGGAAGACTGGGCAGACAGTTTAGGGTGGTAGTCTGCATCTGATGGCAGAGTATGTTTGGATGATTTTAAATCATCTACCACAAAGGTAGGAAAGAGAGTTTGTATTGATGGGGAGTGACTGTTAAGAACACTCATTATTAAGGCCATGTTTGGACTCAGTAGAAAAACTTGCATCTATATTCGATTAGGAGAAAGAGGACGAAATTGTGGGTGTGATTTTGTAGATATTAATTTAAGTTTTCCAAGCAAAGAATACACATGATCAAGTCTATAATTTGGAGGACAAAACAAACAAAATATCAGTCTCATGTCAGTGAAAAAGATGAATTAAAGGGGAAGGAAATTAAAGGCCAGTTTGAAGGTTATTGTAACAATTCAGATATGCTATAATATGGCGTGAATTAGAGTACTAACAATTCAGATATGCTATAATATGTATATTATTTAATATAAATAATACATAATATACATAATAAATTATTGTAACAATTCAGATATGCTATAATATGGCGTGAATTAGAGTAGTGAAAGAGAAGATGGAAAGGAAGAAGCACTGCAGAAACATTGTAAGGATCCAATGAACATTTGATGGCTGACTGGATTTGGAGGGTGAAAGAGAAAGAAAAGTCCAAGACTCTAAACCGTTATCTAGTTTGGGGATTTGAGTGACTGGTTGAGTCTGTCATTTACTGCTGTGTAACAAACAACTCCAAAATCCAGAGACTGAAATAACAATCATTTAACAACCCTGTAAATCTGTGGGTCAAGTGGAGCTCTCGTGATGTAGTTTGGGCTTCTCCATGTGATTCTGCTTCAGGCTGGGGCAGCTGAGGAAACTTATCTCACCACTGCAGATCTCTGGAGTGGCTGGGGCAATTCCTCTCTCTGTCTCTCATCCTCCTCATACCAGTGTGTAAGGCTAGTCTTATCCTTCTTGTGGCAATGGCAGAGCTACACGATTGCAAAAGGGGCAAAAAGAGACTTTTTAAGTCATAAGATCAGAAATGGTATTTTGCCATTTCTTGCCACAGGCTGTTGATTAAGGGGAGTCACATGGCCAACCCCAAAGTCAAGGGATAAGAAAGTTCATTCTATCCACAATGAGGTCATGGCTAGAATGTGAATGCTAGGAAGGTCAAGAATTGGAGACAACAATGTAATCTTTCACATTGTGGTATCAACATATTTTTAAATTTAAAAATAGTTTTGGAAATAAATCTTTAAGAAGTATAAAATGCTTTAATTTTTAAACTATATCTGTGGGTACTGATAAATGAGTTTGGAGCCTGGAGGATCAGCCAAAGGATAATTAAACTTAAATAGCCTGTTTTAAATGAAGAACTATAGCTCTCTAGGTTGTTTGCCCTGGACTGCTTCCAGCAAGCCCCTCTGCAAATTATTCTCAGCCACTAAAATCAGGAGAGGAGGCATGGGAATTTAGTCTGGAGTGAAAAAGCCATCAAGAGGTAATTATCAAGTTCTCCAATTAAAAATTATACGCATTTGGTGAAAATAACAGTAAAGCTATGGTTAATTTGGTCAGAGTTGCATATTTGTTCTATTTTAAGGCAAAATCCAAATATCTTTATTTTTTAAAAAAATATTCAGAACATCTAGGGTTTCTAAAATAAAATGGGCTGGGCATGGTGGCTCGTGTCTGTAATTGCAGCACTTTGGGAGGCCAAGGCAGGTAGACTGTTTGAACCCAGGAGTTGAAGACCAGCCTGGGCAACACAGCGAAACCCAATCTCTACAAAAAAAAAAAAAAAAAAAAAAAAACATTAGCCCGGCATGGCTATGAGCTGATGATCATGAGCTATGATTGCACCACTGCACCCCAGCCTGGGCAATGGAGTGAGATTCTGTCTCTCTCTCTTTCTCCTTCTCTCTCTCTCTATATATATATATTATATATTACATATATAATATACATATTACACATATAATATATATAATATTTTTCTTTTCCTACTTCTTTGTCATTATCCCTGTTCTTATTTACTCAAATTATCACTATATATCATTACATATGTATATGCGATGATATATATGTAATGATATATAGTGATAATTTGAGTAAATAAAAAGCAGGGACAATGACAATAAAGTTCATATAGTTTATGTTGTATCTCACTGTATTATAAATATACATCTTGACACTTTCTCTAAGAAGAACCAGAGAAAGTACTGAACTTTAAGAACCTTACATTTGTCACTGTGTTGCTGAACAATTTACTTTCGGCAAGGTTGTTTTTGTGGTTGGTTAATATGCTCTTGAAAGAGTGAGAGATATAAAAAGTACTGTAAGACAGCAAGTTTTTAAAAAGAGATGAGGGCACATAAACATGTACTGCAGGTGAAAATGCCATTAAATTCTTTAACATTTCATTGTCTATCTATGTATCTATTATCTATTTATCATATTGATAAAGTAGAATACTTAACAAGCAATGCTCAAAACCCGCATGAAGAAAGCTATAAAACACAAAAGTAGATTTCAGATAATAACAACAAAAAAACATGTCTATGATTTTGGACTGAAAGAATCATCATCAATAAATGTCATTTCTCTCAAGGTTAATTAATTCAATGCAGCTTTTATAAAAACACCATCTTGTTTTTTTATGGACCCAAACAATTTGATTACAAAATTTATTTGGAGCATGAAAAGCAAGAACAATGAGGAAAATCCTGAAAAATAGGAGCCTATCGGATTCAAATATATTTTAAAGCCTCTATTATCAAAATAGTATATATTGTCTCATACATAGAAACATATAAATTAATATAACTTGTACAATTTAGAAATAGACTCCTTGTTACTTATGGAAAGTTAATATAAACTACTATCTCAACTCAAGAAAAGATAAAATTGTTATCAATTGTTGTTAAGATAATTACATAGTCATACAAGAAAATAAGATTGGATATAATTCTCATACCATAAATTCTGCTAAATTCTATATGGATTAAGAAATGTTGATGTAAACAATTCATATAACTAGGAAAGGAAACATGGGGATTTTTTCTGTAATCTGAGAGTAGGGTAAACTTTCCTAACCATATTTTAAAATCTAAATTCTATAAGAAAAAGATTGATACATATTATTGTTCCAAATCAATGAAACAAAACTTTTGCGTGGCATAGAAAATAAAACATAAGTAATTTATAAAGACAAATGGCAAACTGGAAAAAAATTGAAATTCACTTCACAGTAACAAAGTTAATATTCCTAATACAATAAAATCTTCTGAAAAAAGAAGAAAAATGGAAACTTTTGGAAAAATCGGTCAGAATTAGGAAAAACAGTTCACAGAAGAGAAGTATGAATAATTCTTAACAAGAAGAATGAAAAGATGTTCTCATAATGAGAGAAATGCAAATTAAATCTTCACTGAGATCCATTTCTAACCTGCCACTTAGAAAAATCCAAAAATTGACTTGCTTGTAAGGCTGTGGGGGGAAAAAGCACTTCGTATATTATTGATAGGAATTTGGCAACATCTGGAAAACTGCTATATGCATTCATCATCTGAACCAGATATCTTACTTCTAGAAATATGTTCCAAAGATACAATGACAAAAACATAAAGGATATATACGTAAGACTATTATAGCATGATTTGCAATATCAATGGAAATATTCTCACAATTGAGACCAGTTGAATGATATATCGTATATACACAGTCATGAACCATGCATCTGTTTTAAAAAAAGGATACCTCTATAAACTGTTAGTGATTTTCAAGATACATTAAGTTAAAAAAACAAGGCAGAGAAAAGGGTATGTAGTATTCTGCTCTTTATCTTAGAAAATTTATAAATATATAAATATTAAAAAATTTTAAACTTGTAGGGATAAACCATAAAGAGAAGACAGAGATAGAAGCTAGACTTTCCTGAATGTAACTTATTTGGTTGATTTAATATTGGAACTATGTTTTATGTGAATATGACAAAGTTAAATGAAAATGATAACATAAAGGAGTCTTTAAAATTTAAAAGCAAGGTTAAATGAATGGACTAAACTATATGCTGAGCTAGTGGCTTCATCCAAACCTGATAAATTGTTTCAAGTAACTTTAAAATTTAGTAATTTGCCTAAACACACTTATCTCTAGTAGGATATATCCCAAAACTATCCTCAGCAAGAAAAAAGAAAGAAAAAATAAAAAAAGAAAGTTTCAGTACTCTTACAGTTATTATTCTGAAACTACTATATGTATAAAATATATGACATATACACACGCACATATATGTATATATATAAAATGCCTGACACGTAAATCAACTAAGCCATTACAAATTTTTTTAAACTAATTTTTTTAACCTCTGCCCACTAAAAAGACCTAGAAACAATTTTTAATGTAAAAACAATGTATATTGTTAGTCCTCAAACTGTGGCCAATGTATACAGCTCCCACTTCTAAATAGATTTCTTGAACAAATAGCTGACTCCATGTCTGAATACTGGAAACTATAACATGAACCTGAAATACCTTGTACCAGAAAACAAGGAAGCTACCAAAGACAACTGGGGGTGTGTCACAAGGCCCCAGGAACCTTGAAGAGATTCGCACTGGACAAAGAAGGGGCAAATTATGATACCTACAAGAATAATAATGGCAATGAAATATTCTTTTCTTATTAAATATAAAACAAAATATTACTACCCTTGAAAAAAATAGCAAACAATCAGATCAGGTCTCTATGTATATTTGCCAATTAACAGGAAATACAAAGAACAGAGGAATATATTAAATGGCACTACGGGGATACAATCTTCGAATTCTAGAATGAGGAAATCCCCACAGGACAAAAGACCAAGATTTTTCAAAACATAATTTGAAAAAAAAAAAAAAAAAGCAACGTATAGATTAAAAGAGATTTAGGAGTATGTATCATGGCCGGGCTCAGTGGCTCATGCTTGTAGTCCAGACACTTTGGAAGGCTGATGTAGGAAGATTGATTGAGCCTAGGAGTTCGAGACCAACTTGGGCAATACGGTGAAACCTTGTCTCTATAAAATAGAAAACTTAGCCAGGTGTATTAGCTCATGCCTGTGGTCCCAGGTATTCAGGAGACTGAGGTGGGAGGATTGCTTGAGCCAAGGAGGTAGAAGCTGCAGATAGCCATCATTATGCCATTGCACTCCAACCTGGGCAGCAACAAAGTGAGACCTTGTCTTAAAATAAATAAATGAATAAAAATAAACATTTAAAAAAACACAAAAAGGAGTACATATCAAATGAGTAAAAATTGTGAACTTTGAACTCCAATTAGAACAAAGCAGGTGTTAAAGAAATACCTATGAGGCAAACTTTGAAGAAATTTGAGTATTGCTTGGGTATTTAATGTCAATAAGGAATTAATGTTAATTTTTAAGGTGTAGATAATGGTATTTTAAGAAAGTTAATAATAAATTCTGAAATATGGATGAACGGCATATCTGAGATTTTCTTCAATGTAGTCAAGTAGGGGAGCAAAATGGAAAGTCACAGTGAAACAAGAGCTGATGATTATTATAGTTGGGGATGGGAACATGGGGATTTACTGAGCTCTTTACTCATGTGTGTTTGAAGTCACTCATAATAAAATGTTAAAAAAGAAAGAAAATGCCATTAAAATGTCCTTCTTCCTCTTGCTACCAGGTCAAATAAAATAATCATCATATTTTACTTTTCCACCCAATATAATCAGTAGACAACAAGGTGACAAAAAAGCTTTACACTCAAACTTACTTAAACGCTATAAAATAGTGAGATGGTTCAAATGGCTGTGAAGCTCCAAATAATACTGCCCGGCTCTTGTGGAAGCATCTTGATTGTCTTATATGCACCCTGTTTAACATTAGAAGTCAGTGTAATATGATTTACAAGTTCTCAGAGTGTCATTAGGTCTCTGACATGAAGACAAAGGTGACAAGAGGTATTCACCCAGGGAGATGAATAACAATAGAGCTACTAGTTAATTAATTTTTGATTCAGGGAAGCAGCATTACAGCATGGTTAGGAGCAAAGGCCTTGGAGTTAGTCAGACTATTCACTATGAGTCATTCATTCTTTGATATTCACTATGTGAGTGTTGCTATCAGTTTCCTCATCTGAAAATTAGAGCTACCATGTTTATCTAATAGGTTTCTTATGATGATTACAGAACTTATGCCTGGTACACATGAAGCTACTTAATCATCATAATAATTATTATTGGTATTATTGGTTGGCCTGAGAAATTGAAGCAGAACCCCAAGCTCAAAAGAGAAAAGCAGAAGAAAATCTAAAATTCTTTATGGAGGACATGACTTTTGGGTCGTTGATAACAAAAGACACTCTGTATTTTGTGCCCTGCTGGAGAAACCCCAAATGTCTTCTCTTCCAAGGAGCTTATACTTCCCAGGTAGGGTACCTTGGAACCTAAGCAGATGACTGTCTGAGGAAGACTTAATTCTTTTATTTTTTATTTATCTATTTTTTTTAGAGATGAGGTCTCACTATGTTGCCAGGCTAGTCTCAAGCGATCTTCCCACATCGGCCTCCCAAAATGCTAAGATTATAGGTGTGAACCACTGTGCCCAGCCAAGGAAGACTTAATTCTGATGAAAATAGACAGCTTGCAGTGCATTGAGTCTTAAATATTGGCTGAGAAAGACCTATCCTATTTTCAAACCTCTTGTCATATATCCTTTGACTAAAATGCCACTGGTAGGAAAGTCTGGCAACCTTGTATTTGTGTCACTCCATTTACCTTAGAAACACTGAGACATAAAAAGAACCAGGCACCGTGGCTCATGCCTGTAATCTCAACACTTTAGAAGGCTGAGGCCGAAGGATTGCTTGAGGACAGGAGTTCAAGATGAGCTTGGGCAACATAGTGAGACTCCCTTCTCTACAAAAAAGTAAAAAATTAGCCAGGCACAGTGGCACACCTGTAGTCCCAGCTACTTGGGGGAGGCTAAGGTGGGAAGATCCCTTGAACACAAGAGGTTGAGGCTACAGTCAGCTTTGATCATGCCACTGTGCTCCAGCCTGGGTGACAGAGTGAGACCCTGTGTCAAAACAAAAAACAAAACAAAACAGAAAAGAAGAGAAAAGAAAAAAAGGTTGGTAAGTGTATATAAAGGAGGGAAAGCTATAATACTATCAGATGTGATCAGGGGATATTTCACAAAGGTGATGATATTTGAACATAATCTAAAATGACATGGGAGTTTGTAAGGAAGACAAAGCAGGAGGACAATCTAGGCAGAGACAACAGAATGATGAACAGGGATGCAGCCATAATCATTTGGGTATCATGTAGAGAAAACTCTTTAACCATGTTTTTTCTCTATTCTCACACTGCAACAATCATCAACACAGAAAAAGGCTTCTGTGACCAAATGTGTGTGGTATTTTTCCTCACATGCCATGCAGCGGACACCAGCCGGGTGTCTCCTAATTCAGTTCGGACACTATCTACAGGGACATAGTGTCAGATCCCAAAGGTTGAGGCTCAGTCCCCAGGACGTCCCCCCCCCAGAGCAGTTGCAAGTCTGGGCCTCCAAAAATTCTGACCGACCAGCTTTGAGTTGGGGTTCCCACTACCCTCTCTTTGAGTTTGATTAATTTGCTGGAGCAGCTCACAGAACTCAGGGAACATGTTTGTAGGGTTATTATAAAGGATATTGCAAAGGATACAGATGAAGAGACACGTAGGGTGAGGCATGGGGGATGGGGCATGGAGCTTCCATTCCCTCCCTAGGCGTGCCACCCTCCAGGAACCTCCATGTGTTTAGACCCTCTCTGAACCCTGTCCTCCTGGGTTTTTATAGGAGTATTCCTTCCCTTAGAGTATAAGGGCAGGATCCTCTCTGGGAAGGGTCTTAAGAACCACAATCAGAAAGGCAGAAAAAAAGGAGAGTCCTGCTTTGCAGCAGGTGAAAGGAGGGCAGGAAAAGATCAGAGTCCTTCCTCTGAGGCCTAACACATCCAAATTATAGCAAAAGACCGTAACAAGGGCTATGGGAGTTATGAACCAGGAACCTTGGCCAAAATCCAATACATTTCATAACACCACAGGTACGTTTCTAAATTCTTCAGGCACACAGAGTAGTAAAGCACGAGGCTAGGAAGGTGGGTGGGTATAGCTTTTACAGAACTTTTTCTGCCTTAGAATGTTCCCTTTACTTTTTAGGCAACAGTGAATCTATTTTCAAGTTGGGGGTCAGTCCCGATTATAGCAGTGATTCAGAGAGAGACTTGGTAGATGTCTGAGGTAAAGCATGGAGATGAATCCCAGGAGAATAAAATCAGGGACACAAGTTAGAAGATGTTTACAATATTCTAGAAGATATTTTATGTACATCTGGTGAGCTAATAGTAGAGGTGATGATAGATTTGAACTCAAGGGATATTTGGGAAAGAGAATTGACAGAAGCTACTAATTCAGAGAAGTGAGTGAAAGTTATTTTCTTTTTCTTTTTTTTTTTTTTTTTGAGGCGGAGTCTTGCTCTGTCGCCCAGGCTGGAGTGCAGTGGCCAGATCTCAGCTCACTGCAAGCTCCGCCTCCCGGGTTCCTGCCATTCTCCTGCCTCAGCCTCCCAAGTAACTGGGACTACAGGCACCCGCCACTCGCCCGGCTAATTTTTTGTATTTTTAGTAGAGACGGGGTTTCACTGTGTTCGCCAGGATGGTCTTGATCTCCTGACCTTGTGATCCGCCCGTCTCGGCCTCCCAAAGTGCTGGGATTACAGGAAAGTTATTTTCTTTGTCAAGATAGAGCAGGATTGGGTAAACAGACACTTTGATAGTGGACATGCTGAGTTTGGCGTACACAGGCTTCCTTGATACCTGTGTCATGATCTCACTCACTAGTGAGTCCATTGGACATGGAGGACAGTGGGGATGTGTTAGGTGGGAGACTGGCCTGTAGTTTTGGAATGGGGTGATGAAAAACAAATCAGGGAAGAGCAAGGGGTGGCACAGAACAGTGGGATATGAAGTGCAGAGTGCCACAGCCAAGAGGACAGATCTTAATTCTATGAATCAAATTTATACCTAATCCAGGCTGCAATATTAAGTATTCTGGGAAAAGCAGGTTCTCCATTATCAGGTACAATCTGAATTCATAGAGAGCATCTGTGTGAAGAAATTTAAGAGATTCTTAGAAGAAAATCAAAGTCAAACTAGAAGGAATGATGCTCCTACTAGTATTACCTCCCCTAGGGATGCTGACGGTAGCACTGAATTCAAGATGCTGGAAGATGGGCAATTTGTCACCTGGTTTCAACCAAAGGGAGCCTGTAGGGGCACTGCAGAGCATGTACTCACCAGTTCCCAGCGTTTGCTCTACCCACAGGCTATCAGGCATAGGTATTAATTATTTCTCACCCTTAGTAGCTAGTATAAGTGAGCCACTGGTATACCATGCTAGGCTCAGTTCCGACTCATTTTTACTTTACTATTTTTACTTACAGGGAGTAAGTAATTCAGAATGATTGAAGGAGAGATTTGAAGACAGGAATATTTGGAACCACAGCTGGGAAAAGAATTGGTTTTGCTAGATCCTGGAGAATCTTGAATGCTAGGCTAAGGAGTACTGATGATATATTTTACTCAGTGATGATTTTTGAAGGATTTTGATCTTGAATTGTTTTGGTATTACTTAGAGCGCATGCTTGGAAAATTATTGATTGTGGGAGAAATAGAAGATTGCATACAGGGTGAACAGAAACTCTCCAAAGAAGAATTTTTAGCAATGTAACACACTTGTAGACCGAAAGTCTACAAGTTGAAAGATCGATCACTGTGAATCACACTGGCAACAAAAGATCTAAACAAAGCTGTTTGTGGAGGAGCCAAGGGCAAAGTTGCAATCAATGACAAACTCTGTGAGCAGAGGCCAAGGGGTGGAAAGAGCTACTGGTTGTAGACTGACGTCTTCAACTCTTTGAAAGAAATTGCCTGGAGCCTCTACATACAACATGATCTTGGGGCATGGACCATGAGACCATCTTTGGTGCAGCTCCATTATCTCTTAGTATTTAATCACATAACCCTCTTGGAACTTCTCCAAATTTTCAGGGGAATTGTTAGGTAGAGTGAACAGTATTATAGAGAGGTTCTAGAAATGTGTCTATTCAAAAGGACAACAGTGCTAAATGTACCTTTTGCATGTTCTAATGTTGGGGAGACCTTGGCAACACAGCATGCAGCATGTCATTGGCTCAGCTTATAAAGAATAGGGCAAATGAAGGTGTAGATATTCTTTAGAACTTATTTTCTTTTTTTCTTTTTTTCTTTTTTTTTTTTGAGGCGGAGTCTCGCTCTGTCGCCGGGACTGGAGTGCAGTGGCCAGATCTCAGCTCACTGCAAGCTCCGCCTCCCGGGTTTACGCCATTCTCCTGCCTCAGCCTCCCGAGTAGCTGGGACTACAGGCGCCCGCCACCTCGCCCGGCTAGTTTTTGTATTTTTAGTAGAGACGGGGTTTCACCGTGTTAGCCAGGATGGTCTCGATCTCCTGACCTCGTGATCCGCCCGTCTCGGCCTCCCAAAGTGCTGGGATTACAGGCTTGAGCCACCGCGCCCGGCCTTATTTTCTTTTAATATTTTGAGAATCGTAAGACTGCTAGACCTTTAATACTTGGATATTTGGTGCAACTCTCATACCAACCTTCTCTTGGGATACTAAGGATCATAGAAAATGAGCAGTTAGGAGCTGAAACAAAGAATCCAAGCAGCTTATAAACTGCAGTATAAACCAAGTGACCAGTACATTGCTCTATACTGATAACACTGGAAGAAAGTACTTTCATCTGAAACTCACTACACTCTGATCATTTATTCTTCTGTAGACTTGGTGTCTGTCTATGCAATAGTCAAGTCCATTTGTAAAAATGAGACAGTAATGAGTGAGGAGGTGGTTGCCAGCAAATCCTAGACTGATATTAGAGTCACTCTTTTGACTTAAATGGCTGAATCTCTGCTTAAGAGTCTAATCTACTATTGATATCTAAATACATTTTTAGGCCACTTGGAGAGAAATGACCCAATAGTGAAAATCTGTAACCAAAAAGGTGAGAAGAGCATACTCTAAGAAACCATTATAGAGAAAATGCAAGGGAGCAACACAGCATTCATCCAATCTAATCCTAGTAAAGAAAACGATTACGAGATATTTATACTTTTAAAAATTAGGGAATTACTGTTCATGAAGGAACATTATGCAGCCAATAAATAATTGAAACTGCCATTCCTTTCTGCTTCTGCTGGCCTTCAGTCAGAAAAATACAAGTTTTAATTAGCTTAAGATCTTCATCAGTTTGTTTAATTCTTTTGAAGGAACCACTTGGGATTAATGTGTCTAGAATCTTTATCGTCATTGGTGCGATATCTGCCAGTTTCAGGACAGAAAGAACAGGATATATAATGAGAGATAACCTATCCTGTTGGAAATTATTCCAAACAGTACGATCATCTTCTTAAGATTTCCTCTACTGTGATAGGCTTCTAAAGTCAGACTGCCCAAGGCTCTAATGCATGTCTACCAGTCTCTTAAATAGGACAAGTTACTTGATTTTTCAGTGCTTTGGATTATCTATAAAGGGGGGATGATGCTGCCTCATAGTATAGTTGTGAAGATTAAATGAAATAATATGTGTGACATGCTTTATAGTGACATGCCTTATAGTGAGCTCTCAATATATGTTAAGTATGATTATTATTGTATGATAATATTAATTCTAGGTTATAGTGCACATGGGTTAGTGAGTAGGTGAGAAAGACATACTTCAAGATGTATCTGCCACGATATCCACTATGGGTGGCCAATGAGCCATTTTTCTCTCATAGGTGATAAGCCAAAGAGTGACATTTGATTTCACCAGGTTCATTAAGAAGAGATTTTCCAATGCAGCGAAGATAAATAAATATTTGATTCTGAAAGAAATTTAAGACAAAAGAGAGATGACTAGGCAGGATTAGATACTCCTTAAAAAGATTACTGTGGTGTGACTAAAGAAACACCCAATAAGAGTCATAAAACTTTCTTCTACCCCCCACCGAGTAGACTGCAAGCCTCTGGTATTGGGTAGCATGTCTTACCCTAAGTGGAATACGCCATGCCTACTGCACAGCCCAGTTTACAGTAGGCATTTAGTAACTGCTGAATAAATAAATGATTGAATCAGATACTTAATCTCTTGCACATCACAATTTATATGAATCCCAGTTTGAATTTGATTTCTGTTACTCATAAAATGATGGTGCTGTGATAGTTATCTTTAAAATATGACAGAGCTTTATATATTAAATATCTTGGTCAGAAAAAAACAATTTCCAGAGAATCAAAATTATTATATGGATTAGCAAGCTTGTTCAACCTGCAGCCCACAGGCAGTATGTGGCCCAGGACAGCTTTGAATGCAGCCCAACACAAATTCATACATTTTGTTAGAACATTATGAGATTGTTTTTTTGTTTTTTTTTTTCTCATCAGCTATTGTTAGTATTAGTGTATTTTATGTGTGGTCCAAGACAATTCTTTTTCCAATGTGGCCCAGTGTATTAGTCAGTTCTTACACTGCTATGAAGAAATACCCAAAACTGGGTACTTAGAAAGGAAAGAGATTTAATTGACTCACAGTTCCCTATTGTTGGAGAGGCCTCAGGAAACTTACAATTGTGGCAGAAGGCAAAGAAGAAGCCGGCACCTTCTTCACAGGGTGGCAGGACAGAGTGAGTGCAAGCAGGGGAAATGCTAGATGCTTATAAAACCATCAGATCTCAGGAGACTCACTGACTATCACAAGAACAGCATGGGGGAACTGCCCTCATGACACAATTACCTCCAACTGGTGGCACCCTTGGAGGATAATGGGGATTACAATTCAAGATGAGATTTTGGATGGGGACATAGCCAAACCATATCACCTAGAGAAGCCAGAATATTGGACACACCTGGTTGTGCATCTCAAACTTTATTGTTTATACAAATCACCTGACAATATTGTTAAATACAGAGTCTGAATCAGTAGGCCTGGGAAGGACTTAAAATTCTGATTTTCTAAATAGCTTCCAAATGACCCTGATACTTCAGTTCCATGAACCACCACACTTTGAATAGCAAGGGTTCAGGGAATTGTGGAATCCTTTTTTAGATTGTAAAACATAAGAAAGAATGTCTTTTATTTTATATTATTTTATTTTATTTTATTTTTGATGGAGTGTTGCTCTGCTGCCCAGGCTGGAGTACAGTGGCCTCATCTTGGCTCATTGCAACCTCCACCTCCTGGATTCAAATGATTCTCCTGCTTCAGCCTCCCGAGTAGAGTGGTTGGGATTACAGGTATGTGGCACCATGACCGGCTAATTTTTGTATTTTTAGTAGAGATGGGGTTTCACCATGTTGGTCAGGCTGGTCTCAAACTCCTGACCTCAAGTGATCTGCCAGCCTCGGCCTCCCAAAGTGCCGGAATTCCAGGCATGAGCCACCGTGCCCAGACTAAGAATGTCTTAAGACAGATACAAATACATTACTACTTAAGTTCAGAGGAGGTATGGAGGATTATTTGTGAAAGACATGACGTTTGACCTTCAGTTGAAGGGTAAGTAGGCTTTGTGACAGCACATTACAATTTGCACACTGTTTGTCACCTCATATTCCAATGGTTATTTACAGATTTTATAGACGTTTTTAAATCTCACACTAATCCAAAGGAGTGGACATAGACTTTAAGTACCATTATACAGAACAGCAAAAAGGAATCAGAGAGACTGGTGATGTTCCCAGGCAGTGAACAGCAGTTCTGAGACTTGCATAGAGGTCTTCTGAATCACAGTCAGTGTTTTTGTTTAGATACGTTACGCTTCCTCTAACTGGATGAAGATTAAGCCTATAGTGCTATGAACTTATCACTCATGATGTTTGACGTTGCTCACCAGGACACAAATAGTGAGGGAGCCCTAATGAAATACATTACCATACGATGTAATGAAGCCACTATAGCTATTTTTCTTCATAGTTGCCAGCTATTTTTGAGATTCAACGCCTTTGCTTGGAAATTCTCAAGTAAGGATTAAATGGGACAGAATCAACAGGCTCTGAAATATCCATTTCCCATGGAAAAAGGTATTTACAGAAATATCAAACAGTTTATCAAAGATCTATAAAACCAAGAGTTTGGGAACAGATTTGGTCTCCAGTTCTTCCTCTGTTAGTACACACTAATACCCAAGCAGTTGTTTTAAAATGTTCAAGAGGTTTTGAATGCACTATGATATGTTTTTCTCTCTCAGTGTTCATGAAGGTCAAAGGTACAGAGATAAATATGTCTGAGAAAACATCAAACATTAACAATGTATTAGTAAACCAGCAGACCTCAAGTATTTAGGCATTACTTAAATTTTAATAAATGCTGTCTTCAAAACCCTTTGTTCAGCTGATTGATCTTAAACAGCTTTGTCTCCCTAGAGACTTACCAGTAGCGTGAGTAAAATGTAAATTTATATTTTAATGTTTCCCTGTGGTCCAGGTAAAATTTTCCCAGAAAATGAGGACAATTGCATTAATTCTCACAGATGCAAAACCATTCCCTTGTCCTTTGCTAAGTTCTAATTTTGGTTTGTTGGGTTGCCCCTCTGAAAAATAGCATATTCAGCAAGACCTATATATTAAAAATAGCTAGGGCAGAAGTTACAAGACTTTGAACACATGGTTTAGTGGCCTATAATACTCAAAAACACATTCAATTCAAACATCTAATTGTCTGGTATTTTTTATTTGTACCAATTCTACTTTTGTGGGCTTTCGTGTAAAAAATAATCCGAGCAGCTTCTTCAGAAGTTGAGAAAAATCTTCTATCCTTACAAATGCTCTCTCAAGCAACAGGGATGGTACCACAGGCTTTGAGACAGATGGTAGCCAATCCAAATTCAGTATGGTAAGCAGGCACCACTCAATAAAACTTTAATTGCTGCATATGGTATCTGCTAACTTGTTTAGAAAATGGATATGCAGCATTAGCTCAAAGCATTTAAATGGCCTGATAGCACTGGACAGCATGTTGGGCTGCCACCTGGAAGACCCAAATTTCATAGCAGATGTAACACTAGAAGCATAAAGCTGGTGGTTGATAGTCCTGGAATGGAGATGACATAGTAAGCACCCAGCTGTTCCCCCCACCCACACTGACTCCTGTTGCTTTGGTGTCACTTCCACCAAGTCCTGAAATCACTCATGTATTGTTTTCTCCTCCCAAGGAGAGAGAAAAAAAAAAAAGTAAGTAAGCTATACCATAAGGTTGAAATGGGAAGGGGTTCATGTCCCTACTATAGCCTGGGAAATGTGGAAGATGCTTTTGAATGCAGTTCAGGGAGAAAAAAAAGGATAAAGATCTGGATGGAGAATGCCCGACATATGTGCAAATTTGTGCCAAAAGATGAGAGCCAAGACAGAAGAGAAGGTTCCTTCTGAGAGTGCTGAAGAGATCCTTGCAATTTATCATTTGCATTTGTCTTGCCCTGGCAAACAATAAATAACACTCTACACATGCTGAGGAGGTCAGCTTATCAGCCCCCTGATTTCAGAGACTGATGAAGAGTGAAACTTGCCATTTCTTAAAACACGGACTCTTAACCCCTTCCTGCCGAGTTAGGTAGCATAATGAGTAAAAAGAGAAAGAGAATTTCGAGATCTCAGTCTATTTAAAGACAGAGGAACAAAACTAATTGTTTTTCAGAAAGATTGCAGAGGAATACTCACTTTTGCACATTAGTGAGATGCTCCACCCCATCCCAATCTAAATTAAGAAAACCCACAAATGCACTTTTCAGGCAAACTATTGATTTCTGACCTGTAAATTACTCTCCATCAAAAAGGTTCTGGTGCAGATAGGGGTTTGGAGTAGCCTGGGTACTTCTCAGCTGCAATCTGCATAATGTTTAGTATTCAGTGAGTTAAAGCAGGCAATGAAAGGGAACTGTCAACGCAATCTAGAAGATATAAAGAAATGAGGTGGGGGGGGAGCCGTATGCTAATAATCCACTCAGTAATTAAGTGAAGATCACTGCCAAGCGCCACTGCCACTTTCAAAGGGTAATTTGTACAGGAAATCATAGAGTCATTGTCAAATCATTTCAGGATAAAAGGAAAGTCATCAACTGAGATAAGATAAATGCTGGGTGTCTGGCAGCATGTGCCCTAGGAAATGCCTTTGCTTTTAATTTTTTTTTCTTTAAAAAAAAAAAAACCTTGCAAAAGTGGGGCTAGAAAACCTTGACAGGTTGAAATGTACGTTTACTATTAATAATAGGGGCAGTCTATGCATGGATGCGTTTTTAAATAGGTTACTTGAACAAAAAAATGGTAAAATAGACCAGTTAAGAGGACTTAACTTACAACTAGTGTACTGTATGTGATTTTTCTGTTTCTGCCCTGCACCCTTCGTTTTGAGCCATAAAGAAGTTTTCAATCATTTCCCTTTTGCTTCTCAATTTTAGCTAAATTATAATATTTTAAAAGTATTACTGAACATCCTGTTCTCTTAGGAAGACAATAATTCCACCCCTGAAATATTTTTTTAAGAAAATCAAAGGGGGAATAAAATCATCTTTTCCCTTTACTTTTCCCTTTTATGCTCTTGAATTAATACTTTAATGTTGAGTTTGCTTTATCTCACAGGAAATACTGCAAAATTAATGAATGAAGTTTGTGAGGTAGCTATAGTATTTTTCTGGAAAAGTAGAGGATAGTGGTTTAAAAAGTGTTATTTTTATGGAAAATTTTCAACATATATATATATTCTATGTTTGTTATTCAAATTTACACACTGCTTCATTGACTTATTCCAACTTAATCTGTGTTAGACAAATGTCTCCAAAAAGAATACATTGGTTTATGCATTTGTGGGTAGCTATTTTTACACAGTTAAATTGACTCCTTGGATGAAATGTTTCACCCAAATATTTCCTTAAAACTGATGTCTTCTGTCATACTGAAAGAAAAGTTTGTTTGCTCTAGGGAACAAAATGTCGCAATTTTTGAGACTCATTGTTAAAGGACTTTCCCTATCATGGCACTGTTCTATCCAATAATGCATGGATAGTGGCTCATGGCTGTAATCCCAGCACTTTGGGAGGCCAAGGTGGGTGCATCACTTGAACTCAGGAGATCCAGACCAGTCTGGCCAACATGGCTAAATCCTGTCTCTACTAAAAATGCCAAAAATAGCTGGGCATGGTGGTTCACACCTGTAATCCCAGCTACTCAGGAGATTGAGGCATGAGAATCCCTTAACCCAGAAGGTGGAGATTGCAGTGAGCCAACATGGTGCCACTGTACTCCAACCTAAGTGACAGAGTGAGATTTTTGTCTGGGGGAGGGGGGAAGCATGGATAGTGAAATCAAGATAATGGGTCTTCATGGGATGTCTAAACATAGGAAATATGTAATGTTTGTTTGTTTGAGGTGTTTTCTATTTTTTTTATTGCTTGGCAAAACTCATTTTGGTATGAGACCATACATTTTGTAATATGTGACTAATGATGTTATTCACTTAACCTGCATATAAAGAGTACCTGCCTTCCTGCCAGGTACTATGTTAAGACACTGACACTACTAAACTCTTTGCTAAAGAGTTTCTTTCTAATGTTAGAAGCAAATGAACAAATAAATAATTGATGTATTTGAACATTTTCATTCTCTAGATATTATATTTATGCATATCAGTTAGCATCTCAGCACTTATTATTTAGTTCTTAAAAGGACATTTGGATAATTTAGTGTTGACTTCGAATGAATCCTTCACGACAGCTGTGAATCTGTAAGATTGTCATTTCTCTCATCCTTCTTTCTCTCTCTTTCCTCTTCCTTCCCTTCCTTTTTTGCTTTGTTCCTCCCTCACTTCCTTCCTTTATCTACCCTCCAGTGAGCTACTGATTTATCCATCTTCCCATTCAATTCTACAGAGCAACTTACGTAATGAATATTGTGATGTCAGAATACAAACCATTTGTGCCTTGGAAGTTACAACTTGAATAATGGGAAAGAGGATATAAAATTAAGGAAAAAAGAATACAACTGTCGTGAAACATAGTTTTTTATTCTAAGCAGCAAGGCAACTACTTTCTGGGCAGAGTTAACAGAATTGATTTAGAGTGTGTAATTTAGGTTATTGACTTAACAAGATTGGTTGTCTGATTCTCCTGGAAATCTTTTCTCTTTCATTAAATTTTAGTAACATCAGCAGGCAGTTGAGGTGGGAAACCTTAAAGCAGACATACTAGGAAGGCTGAAGTGACCATAAGAGATATTTAAGAAATCAACTATTAAAGCATCATTGTCTGGAAGCTTTTAGTCTAAGGGGACACAATCTTGTGCAAACGTGTTAACATTTATTAGGGGAATACAAAAACTGGTGTTCTTAATAATGGCCCTGAATTTTTATCAACCTTTTAAAAAATATAAAGTTATTGGTTATTGTGTGTAAGATAAAGTTTATTGGGAGCTCTCATATTTAAATTTTACTGTCTCTTCTTTGAAGTTAAAAAAATTAAAAACAATAAAAAAAGCCCTGTTCATATGGATTACATAGTGCGTTGATTAATTTTGGTCTCATGATTCAGTTTGACTGCTATATGCATTTAGATTCTATTAAAGCTTATGAATTGTTAAATTAATTTAATCATATTTAAAAAATGTATAAATATTTTAGAGCCTTTAATATACATTATAGTTTTCTGTGAGTATATAACAGTATATAATATTTTCCAAATAGACTTCACCATAATATGCCCTTTTCAAGGAACAGTTTGGGAAACTAGTCACCCATGAGTACATCTCTTCTAATGAAAAAGAAAATTAATAAATGTTTCTATTTTATTGATATTTAATAAAACTGAAACAATTATTATTTTACATTACATATTTGACAAGCAAACCATTAACAATACACCATTTATTCAAAACTCTTAACTTAAAGCTTAATATTAGAAGCTACCATTCATTGATGGTTATGTCCCATTCAACATTTATTTAATTATTCTAACAACCCTATATACAGATGAGCTAATTCCCTACAAATGAGTACACTATGACTTAACTCTTAAGTATCTTGGTAAAGGCTATATACCTTATAACTTATAAGCAGAATTCTAAACCCAGGTGGCTCTGTCTGGTGCCAGAGAAATATTCTGTTATATGGCTTCCTTCTTTTGGTGAAACATTAAAAATTGTTTCAGAGATTAACCTGAAAATAAGCCATATATGTATTTAGACATGATTTTGAGCCTAACCTGTATAAAAGGCTCTGAGATTCCAATGGAAAGACCTCAATCTAGAATAATAACTTTTAAATCCTTGTATTGTTGAGAATAATGAGAGCAGAGGAAGGCCAAGTATGTTTTGTAAAATATGTTTGTAAAACAAATAAATTCTGGTTTTATCAACCCATACAAACAGTCTTAAAGAATAATGTGTTTCACAATATGACAAACTTGCTCTGAATGCTGATCTTGAAAAAGGCCTGAAGGGAAAGATTTCAATATTAGCTCTTTAGCTTCTGAGAGATATAGACTAACCTTTTTAAAACCCAAAGTTCCACTAATTTTTCAGAACATTAAAGTCAATATCCTTGCTTCCAATTAGCTCCTTTGGAAAACACTGTTAGAAATCATTCTTCAGAGATGAGTTTTACTTTACATTTTAAAACGTATAAACACCTTGTAAGTTTGAGAGTAAAAATTAAGAAATATAGATCGATGCAATTAGTGACTAATCTAAAAATGGGCCAAAAGTTTACTAAACAAATATTTGCATAGTTCACCATTCTCCTTTATGATAACTAATGAAATTAAGGAAGTTAATGTCATTTTGTCTGCCTGAAATGTTTGCTCACCTTGGGCAAGGAGGTAAATAAGCTCTTAAAAGGTGTGGAGGTAGTTTCTAAAGTTGGGTGCCATCAAGTCCACCCTTCCTGATACATATAGGTCCTCCTTCCATCAGCGCTAGACTCTATTTTCTCTCCTCTTGAATCAGAAATGGTCTTTCGACTTACTTCAATCAACAGAATGCAGCACAAGTAACACTGAGCCAGTTCCAGGCCTAATTTTTAGGAGGACTGACAAATTTCTTCTTTTTGGGGAATTCAGTCACCATGTTGTAAAGAAACTTTGGCAAGTCTACTGCATGAGGAAGAATCACATGGCCGGGGTCGGGGAGTGGGGTTTTGGGGGCAAGGGGAGAAAGACAGAGAGAGAGAGAGAGAGAGAGAGAGAGAGAGAGAGAGAGAGAAAAGACTCCATTTACAGGAGTTACTGAAATGCCAGACATGTGCACAAAGTTTTCTTGTATATTTCAGCTTGGCCTAGTGGCAGCTTGAGCCAGCTGAGTGAGTGACCTCAGTCAAACCAGATGAGGCAGAAGAATCATCCATCCAAGCCCTGCACCAATTCTGGATCCACAGAATCATAAGAAATACTACAATGTTGTTGTTTAAAGCCAGTAGGTTTTGGTACGAATTATAATGTAATAAATGATGAAGGCACAGTTAAACAAAGAATAGAGAATAAATTCTTTACTACACTCTGTAAATTTGTATATATGTTCAATGTCCTCAAAACAGACTAAAATATATTAATAAAAATTCAGGAGGTTACCAAAGGTGCTGTAAGTTTCCCTAAATTAGTTTTTTTCCTCATATTCAAAAAATGGGAGGTTTAAACAAAAGACATTTATTAGGATATAAAATGGGCATTATTAATCCAAGTATTTCAAATCCAAATGCCTACACTGACTAGATAATTACACACTTACCAATTTGTCCAGGTGTAAGAAAATAGAGAGTGAAGAGAGAATTCTGATAAGATATTGGCAACATTTTTCAAAATGTTAACACTTTTTGTACCATTTAAAAAATAATCTATGAAATCAGACTTTCTCAATTGGCTTTAATGTCCAGGACAAAAATGTCAGGTTTTACAATCAGCAAATTCATAAAGTATTGTTATCCTTAGTATGAATATGTCTAGTTCATAATTCATTTAGTGAAATTTCACTTGGTTAAAAAAAATTTCAGTACTATATTATGTTAAAAAATTTCAGAGTCAGAAAGGAAGACATTTAATTTAAATGAGTTATGACCAAGTTGCTGTTCAACTAAATATGTAAGCAGTCAGCTCTTTGAAGCATTGATGTGTTTAAAGAATGACAAGCATATCCGGGTACGGTAATGTTGAGAAACCCCAAATCCTAAGTAACCATACTATTTAGAACCAATTGCCATCGTGTTCCTGAATAACTGCCAGTTTTTTTCCAACAGAGAATTTTATTTAGTATGAATGATTTGTAATAGCTGAAAGGTCAACTTGCAATGTGAGTTGCATTTCTTCATCACCAGGTCATGACCAAAATCACTGAGGAAAAAGGCCTTCTATTTTTCTAAACTTCCCTGGTCTCACAGACTGCTTAGTACATGGAAATATTTTCTAAAGCCTGCTGGTGTAAAAGGCCCAATCACAGCCCTTCTCATTTACTCATTTGAAAATGAAGGTGATATGCAGAACCCTACTGGAAATTCTAGGACACTAGGTTCAAACATATTCAAAAATATTAGTCCAGCACTTTCCTTTGTTTAAACAAAAATGGGTGAACATTATTTTGCTTAACACTAATTAATATTAAAAAGGGGTATGTTTAAAATAGCACCTTTTATTCTCAAGGTATCGCAAAAGAGGTTTACAAAGTAATGAGTTAAAATAATGAGAACTGCTCGACTATGCTGGCAAATGGATCAGCCATTATGTGCCCAACAATAGCTCACACACGTATAAGTAATTAATGTCCTTCAGATGTACTTTATCATACTTACTTTTCACAGTGTTAAATTATTACCCTAATTTTTATTCCAAAGACTTTCCTATTTATCTGCCATTGAATTATTTTATTGAGCATATTACCATTTATTTTAAAAAATCACTATCATTTCAATTATTCTTGAAGGAGCTTTCTAGTTCATTGCCCTGCATATAATCTCATGGGCCACTTCTTGAGTATTAGAAAAAATTAAAAATAGGAATGGTATAAAAATTAAAAACCCAACTAGAATGAAACCTATTAGTTACTTTATTTCTCTACACACTGCTACCAAGCTAAAGTAAATAGGTCTTTTCAAGTTTGTTTAAGGCAAATGGGGTGTGCGTGTATGTCTGTGTGTGTGAAATATATTCGGGATTATTTGTATTATTCTGTCCTTAAGCAATGACAGACAAATCTCTATATTATTATGTTAAATATTAGACATCTGATATTTTATGAAAGATACATACATTGAATAAATTGTTTTGTTAAAGTATTTTTCATGAATGAAACATCAGACTACTTGGAAGGTAAGCCACCAAATGTTAATGATTCATCTTGCAAAATGAATGCAATAGTTTTAGGCAATGGGTGAATAGCCAGTGTTTCACAAAGGTGATCACTGAATACACAAAGTTGAAAAAAACCTTAATATATAGAACAATAAATGCTGTGGCAATGAATAATTATCAGTCTTACAAATCCTAATCGCTTTATGGTTTATCTTAATAGCAGTTAAATATGTTCTTTGAATTACTTTATCTGTAACAATATTTAGATTTTTTTTCCCCAGGCTTCTGTTGGTGATATTTTCCAAATCAAGTGAAGGAAAAGAAAACTCAGCCATTATAAAACATAAAGCAATCTGTAAAATTATAAAGCTTTTCCCTTCTTCTCCCCCCACTCTCCTTCCCACATCAAATGTAGACCATATGCCAAGGCTACTCCTTAACCATAACTGACTGTTGTTACTGTAGTAATCAGTCTCTGTCAGAGCAATTACTTAAAATCATCCGTCCTGGTTGTTTTTCACAATCCACAGCACACTGAGCAGAACAATGCAGCTGACAATCCGAATGGCGCAGATGGAATTATCATACCTCACACTCCGCCTGACTGACAGTTACCTGCAGGAAGCGGGGAAGGACCCTATCATCTGGAGGGGCAGTTTTCTTGTGCCAAAGAGGCGGGAGAGAAAGCCCTTGCTGCACTTTTGTCATCTAGGGAATCAGTAGAGACTTCCTCCTGGCCTGTGCAAAACAAACAATGACATTACTCTTCTGGATAGGCAGCTGGGTGGGCATCATCCATGTGGAGGCATTGGGTTTAAGATATTAAACAGGTTAATCAATAGGTGTTCCAGACTTTGCAAGACCCTCATTGGCAGTCCATATGGATTGACATTCATTAGCTCCTCTTGCCTCTAAGCAGATCAATAGTCTAGGAACTGTCCCAAAGTACCTTGTTTAGACAAATGTTTGTTTCTCACATTTCCTAACCAATAGTTGTTGGAGTGTGTGTGATGTGTGTGTG
Source organism: Trachypithecus francoisi (assembly GCF_009764315.1). NCBI lineage: Eukaryota > Metazoa > Chordata > Mammalia > Primates > Cercopithecidae > Trachypithecus > Trachypithecus francoisi. The sequence goes on from NW_022681472.1 coordinate 48,030,958, forward strand.
TGTGAGAGAGAGGGGGTGGGGGGAGAGAGCGAGAGAGGGAGAGAGTGACAGAGACAGTGTTGGGGTGAGGACTTAAGAAGTTGAGAGTCTGACTCAATTGCATCAACTGGTGCAATCACCATTATGCATGGAGGTTCAAGTTTTTAGACAGGAGTCCTTTTAACTAAGCAAATATTATCTTTCCTCATCCTGCCTCTTATTAAAAAACAAAACAACACAGACAAATAAAAAGATAAGGAATGTCTTTGGGGAAGGCAAAATTTTACTAGGGTGGAAAACAGAATCAAACAAAACAGTATTTTTCCTGAACTGCTGATGTTCCCAAAAAGACCTGCCTCTCTCCAAGTGGTGCCGGCTTCAATCAGTCTGCCTGGAACCTGCAGAGTCAAGCCGCTCGGGTGAGAGCATCTGCTTTAATGAAAGTCACTGCAGGCTTTAGGCGCCTCCATAATCCTAAAAGCTGGAAATGCATTCATATTCATTTTCAGTGAATTCAGTTCAAAATAATTAGAGAAAGAAAAGGGGGGGATAACTTCTGGGTTCCATCTTTTGCTCTTCAACTATCTATGCCAAACGAAGCACGGGGCATATGAGCTTAATGGGGATGAGTTTATAGCATATAGACATTTTGAAATACAGCACCTCTACACATGTATATTCTTTTTATAAATTTCTTCGACTGGCAAGATTCAAAACACTAAGAGAGAAGGAATTCATTTGTTTCAGTAGGGAAAAAAGCAAATTAGAAGAGCTGAAATCTTATGACATGCTGATGATTAAACCTACATTAATCATAAACATCGATGGGCCACCAACAGGGCTTGTTTAATCATTTTCAACCAATTGTGTGACTATGACTACCCTTCTGCTAGACTTCTTAAAAGTATTTTCTTAGTGGGAGCTGAGATATTAAAGTTACAGGATGCTCTTGGGTAATCAAATTTATTGCATTGCTATTCAGAAAAGTGCTCAATACAGAGGTTGTTAAAGAGGCACCACAAAATACAGGCCTTCTGGCTGTATTTGTTTCTTGAACATCAGGAGATTTTAACATGGAGAATGTACTGTTATTTTAATTTCACATTCAGTTAAATTTGGGGAGTGCAGCCTAAGAAGTGCTTCATAACAAAAAGCTGGAAGGTACTAGAAGACCCATTTTGCAAGGGTTGTGGGTCATTCTCCATTTTGGGTCTTGGGAAAAGGGTATGACAAGGTGTGATGCCCCACATTCGCTAGGAGTCAGTGACCTGTTGTGAACAGAAGGAATGAGAAGAATATAATCTTATCTTATATCTACACCTGTGCTACTGGCTACATGAGTGTCTACAATGTGGCTGATTCAAATTGGGATATGCTGTCAGGATGAAATACACATCAGATTTTGGAAACCTAGAAAAAAAGAATGCAAAATATATTATTAATAAATTTCTGATATTTTTTAATGTTGAAGTGATAGTATTTTTGATATATCCAGGTTAGGTGCAATATTAAACTAACTTTATCTGTTTGTTTCTTTTTACCTTTTTTGGTTTGTGTGGCTAGCAGATATTTAAAATTATACATGTGACTCACATTGTATTTCTTTTGGACAGCACGGGTCTACACAATCTATGCCCCACGCTAGTCATTTCACATGTATCTTCTCCTTAAATCTTTATAGTAACTTAAGTATTATATCATTATATGATTATTCCCTATTTATTGATAGGAGATAGGCTCAGGAACATCAAGGACATTGTTTAAGACACACAGCTACTTGGTAGGAAAGCTTCATTCACAGAAGGTTGTTGTCATTTCGAAAGGCCCTTCTCTTTCCAGAAAGTCTTCCTTCTTTTCACGTCCTATTGCTGATTGCTGTTAGTTGCAAATGAGAATAAAGGTTTTGATTTTTAATGCATATGTTGTCTAATTTGCCTAAGTCATTGTTTCCCAATGGGGATGCTATCTTCATTTAGGGTGGGGAAATTCTAGCTTAGATGAGACTGTCCCAGGATTTGTGCAGGATTTTCAGCATTCCTGGCCATTAAATATATTTCCTTAACTCCCATGAGGGTAATCATCAAAAAAGCTCCCCCTTCATTTCCAAACAACCCCTGAGGTGATGATATCACACTGTGTTTGGAAACATTGGTCTAGACTATGGAGCCTGAAAACCATGGCCCGAAAAACTGGACCCATGTGTATAAATAAAATTTTCTTGGAACATAGCTATGCCCTTTTGTTGACATATGTGGCTGCTTTTGCACTGTGAGGCCAGAGTTGAGTAGTTTAGAAAAAGACTATATAGGCTGCAAAACTCTGGCTCTTTAAAGAGACAGAAAAAAGCTTTAGGTCTATCTAGATCTATTTCTATGTTATTCTGTCTATCAATTAACAACCTCGTTTGAGGACTTGCATTTTGAGACTTGTTTCCCTTTGATTCTGATTCTTGCATTTTATACCTCCGGGTACACTATTCCCACTCCCTTATACACCTTAATCTATAAAATTTTATTACTTCTAGCTCTTTCTGTAGTGGTATTGTGGTCAGAAAGCCTGGATTCCAGTCTGGGCACTGCCACTTACTACTTGTGTGTCCTTGAGCAGATCCTTATTTACTGTCTCTGAGACTCTCTTTGCCTATCTGTTATGGGAGGCAAGTAATTTTTACTTCTCAATAATTGGCATGATGATGAAATAATCCAATGATACTAAAGCCACTAAAATTATACCTGGGACATTATAGGTTTCTCTTCTTTCCCTAAGCTGGATCTAAAACACAAACTATCAGATTATCTCTTTGGATTCATGAGTAAACACACCTCCATAAACGTTTTTCATCTGTTCCCCTCATTTTTGTGTTACTTCCAGTATTACTTCTATAGCCTTCAAGAGTGTCATAATGAGAGTATTTGTCTCATCAGAAGCATTTTTTTCCTATCAGATAGACCGGTGACCACTAATACCAGTGATCAAGTGAGAAGGGTCACTGAAATAGACTGCTCAACCAAAGAAGAGGGCATTGAATTCAATTTGTAGTTGACCAGATGCTTAGAAATCAAAGAGGTGCCATGTTGTCTTATTGCTTAAAGCAAGTAAATAACCTTGCAAAGAAGTTCAGAATTAATTGGAGTTGAAATAATTATAGACGATGATAAGCCAGCCACCAGAGAAATGCAATAGTCAAGCTGTGTGGTAACAAATGCATTGATTAACATATGTTAGGACAGCACAGAATGTAGCCGAGAAAAAGAGAATTATGAAGGTGAAAAAAATTACCGGCTTCAATAACAGTTTTTGGTTATAGCTCAGTTCTCTATTTCTGAGATTGGAGAGAATTCATTCTTAAAAAAAAAAAAAAAAAAATCTGTTTTAGTGGTAGAGAATATAAGCCTGAAAGGCCAGTGTGCCACATAATGAGCTGAGCCACTGATATAGAATAAACAAATGTATTTTAACATCCAAAGAGATACACTTCCGTCTTGTGACCAGCTGATTAGTGAGCTATCCCCAACTCCTGCAGTCGAACAAGGGTAATTTCCCTGCAAATGAGGGTCTCTCTACCACTCAAAGCGTAAAAGGCCCTGTTGAAGCTGAAACTTCAGCTTTAGAACTTCAAGAAAACCACTTCACCTAAAATGAGCCCAGTGAGTATGAAAGGACTGAGATGTGACCCAACTGTAGCCCCCCAGCTGAATAGGAATCCTGGAATAATCCATATTTGTATGACACTAAAGTTTTTAAAGTACTTTCACCTATATTAACTCACATGTGAAATGGCCAGGTTGATTAACTTATTGAGAGAAAACAAGATCGCTCTTTCAAGATCGCTCTTTGCAGATCTAAACCTCCTCCCACCCTCCTGAGTTTTTCCACAGAATTTAGGACATGACTCAGTTTCTTAACACATTGGGGGAAAATTTCTTCAAAGAAAGGAGTGATGTGTGAAATTAAGAAACAGAAGGAGCATAAGGAAGACAATATGGTAACACACAGTTAAGTTTCCAAGACTTGAGAATATATCTCTTGCAAAATATCCCTGTATGCTAAAGTGCATTCTGTTTATTCTAGCTCGGTGGCTCAGCTGGTCATGTAATATGTTAGCAAATGGCAGACTGAAAATGTAGAGCAAGGTTGGACTATCAGGGCTTTCATCAAAAGGAAACTCTGGGGCTTGGTGTTAGTTTGTACAGTCGAGGGGGCTTCAGAGAATGACTAAAAATGGGAGATGGGAGAAAAAGAAAGGAAAATGAAGTCCTTCAGACTTAATCAATGGTTAGCACCCAGAGCCCCTCTCAGAATTGTCCATAGTAGTAAATCACAAATAAATCCGCAGAGAATTTCAGCTTAATTGGGACTCTTATTATCGTTGTTGTATGGGCTCACCTTAGAAGTGTCATAGTAATTGAACACTCATTTGGTTTCAGACTCTGCTAGTTGAAGGGAGGATGCTATTCAGCACACAGTTCAGGTAAAAGAATACCACTTGGCCTGAGCAGTCTCTAAAGAACTGAGCAAGCCACATCATTTTACAGCAAGTGAACTCTTGTTGGAGAAGTGATTATCAACATTTTATGTTCTGCAAAAAGCCTTATAAGCATTTAATGGAATATGCCTTCATCACTCTCCTGCTGTTTTTACCCTTTTTTAAAATAGATTAGGAAACTGAGTTTCAGTGACTTGCAGAGACTTTCCAGGGTCAATAGTAATTCAGCAGCAAAGTTTCATAATATCACACAATCACAATAACAGAAGGGTTTAAAAATAGCCTTCCAATACATTTGCAGAATGAATTATACCTACAAGGCTTCGTTTTGGTCTGAGAAATATCTTTCTACCTCCTTTATGCTGATCTTATTACACTCTTAAGGTAATAGACTTTTCAGTGAAAAAATATTTCACTGCACTTACAAAGAGAAAATTCCATTAAACAAAAGTCTATAAAAATAAGCAGAGCATATTGCATATTTCATATATTTTCATTTCCTCATGTCCATAATTATCCTGATTTTCTTTCTTTTCTTTCTTTCTTTCTTTCTTTTTTTTTACACTTAGGTACATTGGCTAGTGTTTGTTTTTCAGAGGGGTTTTAAGAGATCACATCTAAGTAGTAAATCTTCTGTGTTAGAAAAAAGACAGTTGATAGCTAATTGTCTCCTCAAAATTTACAAAGAAAAATGTTCTGTAGTCTCTCCTAGAGGTATCCCTCAATTGATTGTGTTTTAACATCATAAGCCATTTTTCAGATTTCCCAAGGACATCTCGCTCTGTCGCCCAGGCTGGAGTGCAGTGGCCGGATCTCAGCTCCCTGCAAGTTCCGCCTCCCGGGTTTACGCCATTCTCCTGCCTCAGCCTCCGGAGTAGCTGGGACTACAGGCGCCCGCCACCTCGCCCGGCTAGTTTTTTTTATATTTTAGTAGAGACGTGGTTTCACCGTGTTAGCCAGGATGGTCTCGATCTCCTGACCTCGTGATCCGCCCGTCTCGGCCTCCCAAAGTGCTGGGATTACAGGCATGAGCCACCGCGCCCGGCCTAAGTCCCTTAAATTCTTATTCTCTCTTTGTTGGATAAGGGCTACAGGTTTGAGAAAGAAGCTAACATACTTGCCAGAGCTCTACTCTCAAAAAGGAGCACAAAGTGTAAAGCCAAACTCAACTGAGGCTGGGCAAGCCTTTTTTTCCTAAGTGATAGTTCACAAAGAGTAAATAATTACTAGGGAGGCAGACTATGAATTATTAGGTTGGCACAAAAATACGTGCAGTTTTTGCCACTAAAACTTTGCCATTACTTTTAATGGCAAAACTGCACTTATTTTTTGTGCCAACTTAATGCCAGCTCTTTATGATGTCACCTCATGACGAGTTTTTAATTTTTTGTCTGTAATATCTCCCAATCCAACTCACCTTTTAAAATTTACAATATATTAATCTCCTTCACATTTTACTGTCATTTATCCTTCATCTCAGAACACTCAGTGGCTTTCCAGATACTTACAGGCAATCAATTCCTGGGTGGTTTACCACATAAGGTCCTTCACTTTCTGATTGCTTTCTAGATGAACCATTTTGGCGATAGCACAGCTGGCTTATTCATTGCTCCCAGAGCATATCAAATGTTTCTCAACATTTTCTTTGCCTAAAATGCTTTCACTTTTGTTCCAAGTCTCTTTTCTTCAAAGTTCTGCTAAGTCCCACCTTTTCTGGGAGGGGCCTACCCAGGGAGTGTTATCCTTTAGTAAGCCTTTCCTCCACGGCAGTCTTGTAATTTCTTTTACCCATAACATTCACTTAGTACCTAATACATGCTCTGCCGTATTATCATATATCTTACTCTCTGTCCATTCAGGTTCTGTATACATTACAAGTGTGTTCCTAGGATCCTGCAGCTAATAATGTCTGGTGGCACTGATGGTCATTAATGCTCAATACCACGTGCCAGGTAAGGCAGGTGGTTCAAGCACTTTGCAAGCATAACTCACTTAGTTCTAATAGCAATTCTAAGAGATAGATATCATTATTTTCTCCATTTTAAAAATTACAAATCTGAGGCACAGAACAAATGACTTTTCTTGTGCCCCCCAGCTGGTAAATGGTGGGGTTGAGATTTGAACCTAGGTGGTTCAACTTAGATTCCCATCCACTTAAGTAATATGCAATATCGATGATTACTGAAGAAAAAAGTATATAATTTTATAGTTTTAAGCTAAAACTTTTCCTAGTATGAGAAGAGAAAATCTAAAATATGCCATATTTAAGTTTAAAAGGGTCAGAAGTCTAAAGCTTTAGAGACTTGGATTTTTAAATGGATAAAGATGTATATGTTCATGCAAAATTGTGTTAGCCCATGAATTGAGATCCAAGTAAATCAGGTTCCCAAACACTACTGCTTCCATTAGCTGCCTACTTTCCCATGAAGGTGCACTCTTCCTTTGTTTTTCCTTTGCATTTATGTTACTGCTGGAGGAGAAACACAGAAAAACTCATTTTTAAAAAACACCTTGAAATGATTGACTTCATATTAAGTATGTCTGATATATGTCTTTTTCAAAATGATGAGCATATCTACATAAAATAAAATAGTTTGAAGATGAGAAATAAGCAAGATTTTGCTTTTTATTTCTTCTCCTTTTTCAAGGGAGTCGTGTATTGACTGTGTTATTTCAACCTGTCTTAACACATATATGTAAACCATTGGTGAAACGAAAGCTGTTGCTCATGAGACACTTTACTGGGATGAGAACCAAATTGCATATCTTGGGATTCCTTATCATATAAACTAATAAAGTACATCTATTAATGTTTGATATTTTTATTTTTATTATATATTTAATAATCATTATTTTCATTAAAACTTAATAATGTAAATTGGTAGATACTATAGTTTGATTGAAAAGCCTAAAAACATTTATACCTTGTGGCCATTAATTCCCCTTATAGAAATCTATCAATAGGAAATAATAAGAAATGCAAAAAAAAAAAATTGTAAGCAGGTATGTTTACTACAGTATTACTTATGCAGTCAAAAATAAAACCTCCTCAAATATTCTGAATTAGAGGAAGTAAATCACGGTACAGTTGCACAATAGAATATTTATGTATTAATTAAAAATGAAGAGTGCTTTAATGACATAAAAATGCTTTTAATAATCAGTAATGTTGAGAAAAATGCAACACACAAATTCTATATACAGTGTGATTACAAATATTAAGAGAAGAATAGATAAGAAAGGAGTCAGAAGAAGGTATCCTGACATGAATTGTAAATGAAAAAAACTTATAGAAAAAAGACAGGAAGTAATTATGGAAGCACGTTTATAAGAGTATTTCTGCACAGTGTGATGATAGTTGCTCCATTACTTTCTTCTTTATGCATTTCTTTATTTTACAACATTTTAAAAATGGATTTATTCCTTTTATTATCTGGAAGAAATCTTTGGTTTAAAAAGTTAAAGGCGATTTCAACAGAAATGGATAGGATTCAGGAAAAGAAGATAACAAAATATGAGTTCTGACATTTTATTTTTTGAAATGATTTTTTATGTTATTAAAGATCACACATCTGCAGAGATTAATTAAACTATAAGTTAGTAGCCTCTGGATCCTTTGGATGTCTGGCTTATGGTACCATTCTTCATATAGAATTCCAGTACATGTTTATTAACAATTAGACATTTTGTGTTGCTATAACAGAATATCTGAGATTAGGTAGTTTATAAATTAAAAAAGGTTTATTTGGCTCACAATCCTGATGGCTGGAAAGTTCAAGATTGAGCATCTGCCTCTAGTGAGGGCCTCAGGCCGCTTCCACTCAGGGTGGAGGCCACATGGCACAAAAAGAAGCTGGAAGCTGGAAGGGGTGGCTGGGAGGTGCCAGTTTTTGTTTTTGCTTTAATAGCAAACTCTCTCTGGAATTAGTCAAGTGAGAACTGCTTCCCCCAAAAGGAAGGACATTATTCTATTCATGAGGGATCTGCCTCCATGACCCAAACATCTCCTATTAGGTCCCACTTCCTTCCAACACTGGGAATCAAATTTTGACATGAATTTGGAGGGGACAAATATCTGAACCATAGCAGCGATTATGTGAACATCCTTTCTCAAAATATAGGCATTACTCTGTGCAATTGTTTTGTGAATAGGTATTATCAGATTCTCTCAGAATATTAAACGTGAAGCAGAGACATACATATTTACCTACTTAGAAGAAGTATACAACTACCTGTGTATTATTTGCTTTAAGCCTTTATTTTTAGATAAATGATTATATCCCCAAAATATTTTCACATAGCTGTGGAATCCCCATACACTTTTTGTCAACAACTCTGTCAGAACAGAATTCATTCAAAAACGTATTTTTTGAACCAAGACTTATTTTGTCAGCTCCGGAAGTCTAGCGGAGAGTAGAACTGACAATAGCCTTGATTATGCCCTCTGAGCATCTGAGTGAGGCACAAAGCTGAATCACAAACATGTCTTACATATGATGGGTCTACCTCTAAATAAACTTTTATACTAGAGAAATTTACTTGTAATCCATGCCATCATTTTTTATTTATAGTATGTTACTAATGCTCTTGGTTCCACAGCAAAGCAGTGGAAATATATATTTATGTAGGGCTCTGAAACTGCTTCTCAATCATGTCTTCCAGTGGAAATATATGGGAATGCAAATAAAAATTTAAGGGCAAGATGTTCTTTTCAGTATTGTTTATGTAGTTAAAAAAGGAGAATTATTCTGAATTCACAGATTTGGAAGAAGTAAACGTCATTAAGATTTTAAATCATAATTTAAAAGTACTTATGAAGGAGTTTTATGGAAATGGAAAGATAACTTTAATAAGGTAAAATGTAAAGCCTCAAACCAGCATATAATATTATTGGTAATGGTTTATTAATAAGTGAATTCTTAGATCTCTCAGTCTCTATTTCTTTTTTTTTTTTTTTTTTTTTTGAGACAGAGTCTCGCTCTGTCGCCCAAGCTGGAGTGCAGTGGCCGGATCTCAGCTCACTGCAAGCTCCGCCTCCTGGGTTCACGCCATTCTCCTGCCTCAGCCTCCCCAGTAGCTGGGACTACAGGCGCCCGCCACCTGGCCGGGCTAGTTTTTTGTACTTTTTAGTAGAGACGGGGTTTCACCGTGTTAGCCAGGATGGTCTCGATCTCCTGACCTCGTGATCCACCCGTCTCGGCCTCCCAAAGTGCTAGGATTACAGGCTTGAGCCACCGCGCCCGGCCTCTCAGTCTCTATTTCTTAACAATATAGCAGAGTTAACGTTGTTTAAAGAAAACACTCTTAACACTTTGGTAGTGCTCTGAAATATTTTAATGGCCTGAATGTATCAAACAACATTTCTCAATAATAAAATGACTAAAAGTAACAATTGCTTAGAAGAAGTGTTGCAGATCAAAATTACACTTCAAATTGAAGCTAATTTTAAAAATCCTTATATAGCCTCATAACATGTAGGCAGTAGAAGGAATTTCGTGATTGTCGAAATAACTAATTTTACAGATGAGGAAACAATTTCAGCTACTTAGAAAAGAAGCCAAAAAGACAAGCTGATTTTCTCTTATCTCACTGCTCAGGGCTCTTTCGCTGAGATAAAGTCAAACTCTTCCTGAGAAAAATCTGTATAGCATTTCTCAAACTGAGAAGTGGTTTATTTAAATTCATTGTTTTTCTAAGTCTCACTTAACAAAACAAAACAAAACTGAAGCCCAAACACCAAGTAAAGTGAAATTTAAAATGTAGTATTTGATTGTTTTGATTTATTTTAAATTATCCTTTCTACCTTTTGTCTTAATTGGATAAAGGCAGTATAAACTGGTTCTATGCAATTAAGAGTAGTTCTATGCAATGAAAATGAAGTCTTATTTTAAATCTTATTTGAACTGACTCATAGTTCAGTGTGTTAGATGAAACTTAGAATAAGCATAATATATAAAAGGCTAATGAGTTTTAGTAAAAATATCCTTAAAAAAATGAAGTACTGGGAATCTGTATATATTGAATTGGGAGTCTGTTAGGATTTTTTTCCCCTTCATACAAACCAGAATTTGGGAAAAGATTAGTGTATTTTGAATTCAATAGCCTTTGAGCTGTCATCGCAAAGATTTACTTAAAAAAAAAAACAAACGTATGACAGAATTGTGTGAAGCTTTTCTTGGAAGGAAGTAAAACCACATTGGAAGTACTATGACAATAGCACTTTTCCAGGAAGTAAAAGAAATCAGGTCATGCTTAATGAAATCAGGCAGCAATCCTAGTCAACTGGAATGTTCTGGCCTCTTTTTCTCATACAGGTTTTGTGAAAATCAATTTATGAGATTCCTCTGGGTGTTTGTCTTATACACTTCTGTTCTCTTTTTCTTTTCTACAAATTTTGTTTTAAATTCAGGGGTCATGTGCAGGATGTGCAGGTTTGTTACATCAGTAAATGTGCGTCATGGTGGTTTGCTGAACAGATCGTCTCATCACCTAGGTATTAAGCCCTGCATCCATTAGTTAATCTTCCTGATGTTCTCCCTCTTCCTGCCTCCCACCAAAAGGCCCCAGTGTGTGTTTTTCCCCTCTTTGTGTCCATGTGTTCTCATCATTTAGCTCCCACTTATAAGTGAGAGCATGTGGTGTTTGGTTTTCTGTTCCTGTCTTAATTTGTTGAGGATAATGGCTTCCAACTCCATCCATGTGTCTGCAAAGGATGTAACGTCATTTGTTTTTATGGCTGCATAGTATTCCATGGTGTATATGTACCATATTTTCTTTATCCAGTCTATCATTGATGGGCATTTAGGTTGATTCCATGTCTTTGCTACTGTGAATAGTGTGGCAGTGAACATATGCATGTATATATCTTTATAATAGAATGATTTATATTCCTTTGGTATATACCCAGTAATGGGTAAAATGGTATTTCTGTCTCTAGGTTTTTGAGGAATCTCCACACTATCTTCCACAATGGTTGAACTAATAATTTACTCTCCCACCAATAGTGTAAAAGCATTTCTTTTTTTCCACAACCTCATCAGGATCTGTTGTTTTTTGACTTTTTAGTAATAGCCATTTTGAATGAATATGAGATGGTATCTCATTGTGCTTTTGATTTGCATTTCTCTAATGATCAGCGATGTTGAACTGTTTTTCATGTTTGCTGGCCACATGTATGTGTTCTTTTGAGAAGTGTCTGTTCATGCCCTTTGTCCACATTTTAATGAGGTTGTTTATTTTTTCTTGTGAATTTGTTTTACTATCTTGTAGATGCTGGATATTAGACCTTTGTCAGATGGATAGATTGCAAAAATTTTCTCCCATTTTGTAGGATGTCTGTTCACTCTGATGATCGTTTCTTTAATTAGGAATGGGCAAAGACTTTATAATGAAAATGCCAAAAGAAATGGAAACAAAAGCAAAACTGGACAAATTCAGTCTTTAATCGTAATAGAATAATTTATATTCCTTTGGTATATACCCAGTAACGGGTCAAATGGTATTTCTAATCTTTAATTAGATCCAATTTGTCCTGAATGGTATTTCCTAAATTTTCTTCTAGGGTTTTTATAGTTTTGGGTTTTTCATTTAAGTCTTTAATCCATCTTGAGGTAGTTTTTGTATATGGCATAAGAAAGAAGTTCAGTTTCAATTTTCTGCATATGGCTAGCCAGTTCTCCCAACACAATTTATTAAACAGGGAATACCTGCCCCATTGCTTATTTTTGTCAGGTTTGCCGAAGATCAGATGGTTGTATGTTTGTGGCCTTATTTCTGAGTTCTCTATTCTGTTCCATTGTTCCATGTGTCTGTTCTTGTACTGGTATCATGCTGTTTTCTGTTTTGGTTACTGTATCATTGTAGTATAGTTTGAAGTCAAGTAGCATGATGTCCCCAGCTTTGTTCTTTTTGCTTAGGATTGTCTTGGGTATTTATGCTCTTCTGTTGTTCCATATAAATTCTAAAATAGTTTTTTCTAATGCAGTGAAGAATGTCAATGGCAATTTAATGGGAATAGCATAGAGCCTATAATTTTCTTTAAGCAGTATGGCCATTTTCATGGTATCGATTCTTCTTATCCATGGGCATGGAATGTTTTTCCATTTATTTATGTCCTTTCTGACTTATTTGGGAAGTGGTTTGTAGTTCTCCTTGAAGAGATCTTTCACTTCCCCTGTTAGCTGTATTCCTAGGTATTTTATTCCTTTAATGGCAATTGTGAATATGAGATCATTCATGATTTAAATCTCAGCTTGTTTATTGTTGCTGTATAGGAATGCTAGTGATTTCTGCATATTAATTTTGTATCCCAAGACTTTGCTGAAGTTGCTTATCAGCTTAGGAAACTTTTGGGCTGAGACGATGGGGTTTTCTGGGTATGGGATCATGTCATCTGCAAACAAAGATAGTTTGACGTCCTCTCTTCCTATTTGAATATGCTTTATTTCTTTCCTTTGCCTGACTGCCCTGGGCAGAACTTCCAAAATTATATTGAATGGGAGTGGTGAGAGTGGGCATCCTTGTCATATGCCTGTTTTCAAGGGGAATGCTTCCAGCTTTTGTGCATTTGGTATGGTATTGGCTGTGGGTTTGTCACATGTGGTTCTTATTATGTTAAGGTATGTTCCTTCAATACATAGTTTATTGCGAGTTTTTAACTGGAAGGGATGTTGAATTCTATTGAAGGCCTTTTGTGCATCTATTGAGATCATCATGGTTTTTTTTTTCTGTTTGTTTGTTTTTTTGCGACTGAGTCTTACTCTGTCATCCAGGCTGGAGTTCAGTCACATGCTCTTGGCTCACTGCAACCTCCGCCTCCTGGGTTCAAGTGATACACCTGTCTCAGCCCCCAAGTAGCTGGGATTACAGGTGCATGCCACCACTCCAGCTAATTTTTGTATTTCTGGTAGAGATGGGGTTTCACCACATTGGCCAGGCTGGTATCGAACTCCTGACCTCAGGTGATGAGCGACTGTGTCCAGCTGGGTTTTATCTTTGGTTCTGTTTTTGTGATGAATTACATTTATTGATTTGCATAGGTTGAAGCAACCTTGCGTCCTAGGAATGAAGCCTACTTGATTGTGGTGGATAAGCTTTTTGATGTGCTACTGGATTCAGCTTGCCAATATTTTTTTGAGGATTTTTCCATCGATGTTCATCAAGAGTGTCAGCCTGAAGTTTTCTTTTCTTGTTGTTGTTGCATCTCTGCCAGGTTTTAGTGTTAGGAAGATGCTGGCCTCATAGAATGAGTTAGGGAGGAGTCCTCCTTTTCATTTTTTGGGGATACTTACAGTAGAAATAGTAGGAGCTCTTATTTGTACCTCTGGTAGAATTCAGCTGTCAGTCCATCTGGTCCTTGGATTTTTTTGGTTGCTAGGCTATTTATTACTGCTCAATTTCAGAACTTGTTATTGGTCTATTCAGGAATTCAGTTTCTTCCTAGTTCAGTCTTTGGAGGATGTATGTGTCCAGGAATGTATCAATTTCTTCTAGATTTTCTAGTTTATGTACATAGAGGTACTTGTATTCTCTGATGGTTGTTTGTATTTCTGTGGGGTCAGTGATGATATCCCCTTTATCATTTCTAATTGTGTTTATTTGCTTCCTGTTTCTTTTCTTCTTTACTACTCTAGCTAGTGGTCTATTTTATTGATTTTTTCAAAAAATCAGCTCTTGGATTCATTGAGTTTTTGAAGGGGTTTTCATGTCTCTATCCCCTTTAGTTCATCTCTGATCTTGGTTCTTTCTTGTCTTCTTCTAGCTTTGGAATTTGTTTGCTCTTGATTCTCTAGTTTTTGTTTGTTTGTTTGTTTGCTTGTTTTTGTCATGATGTTAGATTTTGAACTTGAGATCTTTCTAGCTCTTTGATGTGGGCATTCAGTGCTATAAATTTTCCTCTTGACACTGCTTTAGTTGTATCCCAGAGATTCTGGTATGTTGTCTCTATGTTCTCATTAGTTTAAAAGAGCTTCTTGATTTTTGCCTTTACTCTATTATTTACCCTAGAGTCATTCAGGAGCAGGTTGTTCAATTTTTAGGTAGTTGTGTGGCTTTGACTGGATTTCTTAATCTTGAGTTCTAATCTGATTGCACTGTGGCTGAGAGACTGTTATTGTGTCCGGAATTGGTGGGTTCTTGGTCTCACTGACTTCATGAATGAAGCCACTGACTGTTGCGGTGAGTGTTACAGCTCTTAAAGGTGGTGCATCTGGAATTGTTACTTCTGATGTTCGGATGTGTTCGGAGTTTCTTCCTTCTGGTGGGTTCATGGTCTTGCTGGCTTCAGGAGTGAAGCTGCAAACCTTTGTGGTGAGTGTTATAGCTCATGAAGTTGGTATGGACGCAAAGAGTGAGCAGCAGCAAGATTTATTGTAAAGACCCAAAGAACAAAGCTTCCACAGTGTGGAAAGGGACCCAAGTGGGTTGCCGCTGCTGGCTTGGGCAGCCTACTTTTATTCCCTTATCTGGGCCTACCCACATCCTGCTGATTGGTCTATTTTACAGAGAGAGTTGATTGGTCCATTTTGACAGAGAGCTGATTGGTGCATTTACAATCCCTGAGCTAGACACAGAGTGCTAATTGGTGTGTTTACAATCCTTTAGCTAGACACAGAGCACTAGACAGAAAGTTCTCCAAGTCCCCACTAGATTAGCTAGATACAGAGCCCTGATTGGTGCATTTACAAACCTTGAGCTAGACACAGGGTGTCTAGCTGATTGGTGTACTTACAATCCCTTAGCTAGACAAAAAGGTTCTCCAAGTCCCCACTAGAGTTAGAAGCCCAGCTGGCTCATCTAGTGGATCCCGTGCCAGGGCTGCAGGCGGAGCTGCAGGCTGGCAGTGCTAGGGGACCTGGTGCAACTCTGCAGCTGCTGGTCCAGGTGCTAAGTCTCTCACTGCCCAGGGCCATGGCGCCTGCCGGCCACTCCCAGTGCAGGGCCCACTGAGCCTGCACCCACCCGGAACTCGCGCTGGCCTGCAAGTGCCTCTGGCAGCCTCGGTTCTGCCCGCGCCTCTCCCTCCACACCTTCCCGCAAGCCGAGGGAGCCAGCTCCGCCTTGGCCAGCCCAGAGAGGGGCTCCCACAGTACAGAGGCAGGCTGAAGGACTCCTCAAGCGTGGCCAGAGTGGACTCCAAGGCCGAGGAGGTGCTGAGAGTGAGTGAGGGCTGCCAGCACGTTGTCATCTCTCATTATGACTTCAGTTCTTTTGCATTTGTTGAAGAGTATTCTACTTCTGATTATGTGATCAATTTTACATCATGTGACATGTGTCAATGAGAAGAATGTATATTCTGTTGTTTTTAGGTGGAGAGTTCTGAAGATGTCTTTCAGGTCCACTTCATCCAGAGCTGAGTTCAGAATCCTGAATGTGTTTTTTAATTTTCTGTCTCAATGATCTAGTATTGTCAGTGGGATGTTAAATTCTCCAGTATTATTGTGTGGAGGTCTGTCTTTTTTTACATCTCTAAGAACTTGCTTTATGGATTTGGATGCTCCTGTATTGGGTGCATATATATTTAGGACAGTTAGCTCTTCTTGTTGAATTGAACCCTTTGCCATTGTATAATGCCCTTCTTTGTCTTTTTTGATCTCTGTTGGTTTAAAGTCTGTTTTTTCAGACACTAGGATTGCAACCTCTTTTTTTTTCTGTTTTCTATTTGTTTGGTAAATTTTCCTCCATCCTCTTATGTTGAGCCTTTGTGTGTCTGCATGTGAGATGGGTCGCTTGAAGAGAGCATACTAATGGATCTTGGCTCCTTATCCATCTTGCCACTCTGTGACTTTTAATTAGGATATTTAGTCTATTTACATTTAAAGTTATTATTCTTATGTGTGGATTTGATCCTGTCATCATGACACTAGCAAGTTATTTTGCAGACTTATTTATATGTTGCTTCACAGTGTCCCTGGTCTGTGTACTTCAGTGTGTTTCTATAGTGACTGGTAATAGTTCTTTCCACATTTAGTGCTTCCATCAGGAGCTCTTGTAAGACAGGCCTGGTGGTGACAAATTCCCTCAGCATTTACTTGTCTGGAAAGGATCTGATTTCTCCTTCGCTTATGAAGTTTAGTTTGACCGGATACAAAATTCTGGGTTGGAAATTCTTTTTAAGAATGTTGAATATTGGTCCCCAATTTCTTCTGGCTTATAGGTTTTCCACTGATTAGTCTACTGTTAGTCTGAGGATTTCCCTTTGTACCTGACATGGCCTTTCTCTGTGGCTGCCCTTAACATTTTTTCTTCATTTTAACCTTGGAGAATATGACGATTATGTGTCCTGGGCTGATCTTCTCATGGAATATCTTACTGGGATTTTTTGCATTTCCTGAATTTGAATGTTGACCTGTCTTCCTAGGTCAAGGATGTTCTCCTGGGTATTATCCTGAAGTATGTTTTCCAGCTTGGTTTCATTCTCCACATCTCTTTCAGGTACCCCAATCAATCATAGTTTCGGTCTCTTTACATATCCTATAATTCTCAGAGGTTTTGTTCATTCTTTTTTCTCTATTCTTGTCTGCCTGTCTTATTTTCAAAAGACAGTCTTCAAGCTTGAGATCCTTTCCTCCACTTGGTCTATTCTGTTATTAATACTTGTAATAGCATTGTAAAGTTCTTATAGTGTATTTTTCAACTCTATCAGATCAGTTATGCTCCCTTCTAAGTTGGGTATTCTGACTGTTGGCTCCTGTGTTGTTTTATCATGATTCTTAGCTTTTTTTGCACTGGGTTACAACATGTTCCTTTAGCTCTGTCAAGTTCATTATTACCCACCTTCTGAAGCCTACTTCTGTCAGTTCAGCCATCTCAGCCTCAGCCCAGTTCTGAGCCCTTGCTAGAGAGGTGTTACAGTCATTTGGAGGAGAAGAGGCACTCTGGCTTTTTGAGTTTTCAGCAGTTTTTCATTGATTTGCTCTCATCTTCGTGGGCTTATCTACCTTTAATCTTTGAGGTTGCTAACCTCAGAGATCAGCAAAAAATGGGGTTTTTGTGGGTTTTTTTGTTGATGTTCTTGTTTTCTTTCTTTCTTTTTATTTATTTTTTTCTTAACAGTCTGGCCACTATCGTAGTAGGCCTGCTGTGATTTGCTGGGACCCTAATTGCCTCAGTTTTTCTCATACCTGGAGATATCACCAGCGAAAGCTGTGAAACAGCAAAGGTAACTCCTTCTTCTGGAAGAAGGTTGCTCCTTCTTCTGGAAACTCTGTCCCAAGGGGTTACAGATTTCTTGCCAGTCCAAACACACCTGTAGGAGGTGGCTGGAGACCCCTGTTGAGAGGTCTCACCCAGTCAAGAGGAATGGGATCAGGGACCTGCTTAAAGAAGCAGCCTGGCCGGGCGCGGTGGCTCAAGCCTGTAATCCCAGCACTTTGGGAGGCCGAGACGGGCGGATCACGAGGTCAGGAGATCGAGACCATCCTGGCTAACACAGTGAAACCCCGTCTCTACTAAAAAAAATACAAAAACTAGCCGGGCGAGGTGGCGGGCGCCTGTAGTCCCAGCTACTCGGGAGGCTGAGGCAGGAGAATGGCGGGAACCCGGGAGGCGGAGCTTGCAGTGAGCTGAGATCCGGCCACTGCACTCCAGTCCAGGCGACAGAGCGAGACTCCGCCTCAAAAAAAAAAAAAAAAAAAAAGAAGCAGCCTGGCTGCTTTTTCTAGAGCAGGTATGTTGCTTTGTAGGGGGCCCTTCCTCATCCAGACCATTTGGACTCTCCAAAGCTGGAAGACTGGAATGGTTTGGTTGACCAAACTGCAGAGATTGTGGCTGCCTGTCCCCCGGGAGCTTTATTCCAGGGAGGGAACAGAGGTCTCTACATATAACCCTTACTGGAGTGACTGAAGCCCCCGCAGGGAGGTCCTGCCCAGTGAGGAGGAATGAATCAGTATCTCACTTAAAGAAGCAGTCTGGCCACAAGCTGGCAAGGCAGCTGTGCTGCATGGTGGGGGATGCTTCCTCATCCAGACCATTAGGACTGTCCAAAGCTGGAAGGCTGTAATAGCTGAATGAACTAGACCGCAGAGATGGTGGTCACTCCTCCTCCCAGGGACTCGGTCCCATCTCAGGCAGACTCCAGCCTGTTGCTATTTTCTGTCTGGGATTCCAAGCCAGTGGATTTAGCTTTTGAGGTGGTGTGGAAGTGGGGCCCACAGAACGATGCTGCTTGGCTCCTTGGATTCAGCCCCTTTCCTAGGGGAATGTATGAACAGATATCCTGTTTTGTCAGAGGTGCCAGGGCCAAAATATATAAAACTCCTGGGTGTTTGTATGTGCCTGAACAGCTGCTCTGCCAAGGCTCCACACAGCTCTGTGTATTGGTCCCAAGGCCTTAGTGGTGTGCAGGTTGCAAAGATCTGTGGGAGAAGCATAATTTCCTTCTCATGTGGATGTGATTGCACAATCACTTGCCACTTCTCTTGGATGGGGGTGAGGGTTCTTTTGGCTCTCTGCCTCTCCTGGGTGGGCCATTGCCTCACCCTGCTTTTCTTCATTCTCAGTGCATTGAGTGGTTTGCCTTATCAGTCCTAATGTGAGAACCTGGATGCTTCAGTTGAAGGCGCTGAATTCACTTGTCCCTTTCTCTCCTCTCTGTGAGTGCTGTGGACTGCAGTTGCTTCTAATCAGCCATCTTGGCCCCTCGATCCATTTCTGTTTTCTAATTCAAAATATATTATGAACAGAAGAAGTGCACACAATAGAAGGGAAAGGAAATTAACTTGGTTAAGCACCAATTCTGTTGGCCAACATCATGCTAGGAGTATGTATTATCTCATTTAATATAAAGGGAAGAGAAGTTGCTATAACAACTGTAACCATATACAATGTAATGGTAATATCTAGACATATAAAATATATATTTGGCTTGTGAGTTTGGAATGGAGTAAAAAGAAGAAGATTAGCATTAAACAAGCAACCCGTTTTTATTTCTTCAATGGATATATACTGAGTACTTACTGTGTGCCAGGCTCTGTTATATGTACTAGGGATAGAGTAGTGAATGAGGCAGTCATTGTTCTCTTGAAGTTTATATTCTGCTCAGGGGAGACAGATATTAAATACGTAAGTCAGCAAACACATACTAGATTGTTACAAATGCTAAGCAAAGACTTGGACAAGCGTGATTGACACGTAGTGGCTGGCTGTCTAAATTGGACGGGTAGGGATGGTTTTCCTGTGGAGATGACAATATTTTGTAACATTTTACTTCATGTTTGCCAGAACCCTGGATTTAATGACCCTGAGTTACTAAGCCTTCTTATTTTACAAAGCTAAGGAGATAAAGTCCATGTCATAAGTCACATAGTTATTACATTTTCTTCCCAAACTCATGCTGAACTATCAACATTTTTTTTTTTGTGGAGATAGCATCTCACTCTGTCACCCAGGCTGCAGTACAGTGGTGTGATCTTAGCTCACTGCAGCCTCCACTTTCTGGGTTCAAGTGATTCTTATGCTCAGCCTCCCAAGTAGCTGGGACTACAGGTGTGTGCCACCACACTCAGCTTATTTTTGTATTTTTTATAGAAATGGGGTTTTGCCATGTAACTGGTCTTGAACTCCTGACCTCAAGTGATTCATCCACTTCAGCCTCTCAAAATGCTGGGATTATAGGCGTGAGCCACCACGCCTGGCCCACTCTCAACATGTTTTAATACACTTTGGTGAATACTGGAGATTTCTTTTCTTCTTTTCAAGATTCTGTGCTTTTGAAGAAATTATAGCTCATGAGGAGCAAGGTGGGCCGCCCACAATAATTACAAGAAAATGCCAGGACAATGTGTTCATTTTTTTTCTCCTTTAATCCAACAAGTAATTAATGGAGGAAATGATGCTTATCACTACTCTTAAACTTTTCAGCAGACATCTTCCCTGTGGTAAACACTGAAAGATCCATTTTCTGGCTGGCTGATTTGTTTGTTTGTTTTGAAAATCTTTGCCTCTCTGGAAAGCATGTTTGTCCTAGAATGTAGTATGATTGCCAAAGTCCCACACTGAGGACTGCTCCTCAGGATGGCCTCATACAGAATGTGTGAATTTCCATCATCAGCTAAAATGTGAACTTGAACAATAGACAGTTGGCTTCCCTCCAGTCCTAAATAAAGCTGTGTAAGAATGATGTAAAATTCTCCCTGTATCCATGTGGGAGGTGGGGCTGAAAGCTTGCAATTCGTCTGATGCTGTTTAGAGACTTTCTCCTTAAGAAACTCACCTCTTTCACCTATTCCAGGGAACCATGAGGGCTCCTCTTTTCCCAAAGTGACCTCCACTTACATTGCACTTGTGGCACCTAAATAATAATGAGTGGCATATATTCCCTCTGTGCTTCTAAGCCTCGAATTTCTGTTAAGGATTCCTAGCCACATGATTCTTTTCTACCATGAACTTAGCACAATTTTGTAAAATTTCTAGACTACTTTCTGATTGATCCTTTGGTTTTCTTTTACTTTTCCCTTCTGCCAAATACTATCACGTTCCAAAGTTCAATACTTTACTCACTGCTTTCCTCTGTTAAAGCAAGCCCCAGCACATGGTGTACTTTCTTTTCATTCATGTAGTAAGCATTTATTGTAGAGTTTCAGTTACTGTGTTTGGGGTGAGAGTTATTCAAAGTGAACCAGGCCAAGATTTTACCCTAGAGACACTTACCATCTCTAACTTTTCCCTGAATTTCTATCCTATGTCTGTAGGGCATCTTCCTCTTGATATCCTATCATTTTCTTCTACTGTTAACCGCTTTCCTCCTCCACTCCCTAAACCGATTATTCTCATGCAGTTTTTTTGATTTTTGTCAATGGTGCCATCACCCTTCACAGTCTCTCCCTGTTACCAAGTCTCTAAATCTTGACACATTGCCCTTTCATAATGTTCGCTGCTGTCTTTTCACTCCAGTGGCAAGAACGTTTGTCACGGACCTTATCAGCTCATCAACAGAACTACTGCAATACTCTCTTAATTTTCTTTCTGCCTCTGAATATCTTCTTTTTCAGTCATCCTAGACACCTGTCACTGCCATCTTCAACTTTCCAAGGCACCTTGTAATCTAACACGGGACTATTGAGAACCCTCTGAAGCTGCCATTATCTTGGCTTTCATGATCTGCCATGTTGAGACTATTTGACCTCTAAAGTTTTCCCCCAGTCACCCTGGTAGAGAAGTTCCATGCCAGCCAGACCAGCTCCCTGTGCTTTTTTTGTTTGTTTGTTTTTTTGAGACAGAGTCTCGCTCTGTCGCCCAGGCTGGAGTGCAGTGGCCAGATCTCAGCTCACTGCAAGCTCCGCCTCCCGGGTTTACGCCATTCTCTCGCCTCAGCCTCCCGAGTAGCTGGGACTACAGGCGCCCGCCATCTCGCCCGGCTAATTTTTTGTATTTTTTTAGTAGAGACGGGGTTTCACCGTGTTAGCCAGGATGCTCTCGATCTCCTGACCTCGTGATCTGCCCGTCTCGGCCTCCCAAAGTGCTGGGATTACCGCCTTGAGCCACCGCGCCCGGCTCCCTGTGCATTGTTACTTTTGCTTTTAACTTAATGGTATCTTCCCCACACAACCCTGACCACATACAAATAGTTTACCCTTCCGCTCCTGTGCACATACCTTAATCCTCTCTTATAAATCTTGCCTAAGTCTGACATATTTTTCAAAACTTTCATAAGTCCCCAGCAGTCAGAGATTCTTCTCTCCTCTAGTGACCCGCAGCACTCACCCTGCCCTCCTTTGGACTGCTGTATTACAGTCGCTTGACTGTCTCACCTACCACTTTCCTCCTTGCTTGCCTTTTCCAGCCCCTCTGGGGTCTTGGCTCTTTCTGGAACACACCAAGCAACATCCTTCGGGAAGGAGGGATTTTGTGCTCTCAGTTTCCCTTGCCTGGAACACTTCTCCTTGAGATAAGCATATGATCTGCTCCCATACTTTCATTAGGCTTCTGCCCAGCTTTCATCACTGACCATCAACTAAATTAGAAACGTCCATCAATATCTCTCCCCTTATGTTGCTCTATTTTTCTTACAGCACTTTTAGCATTTGACATTTTTGTTATCTATTTGTGTATCTATTGAACAACTCCTGCAGTAGAATGGGGGCTCCATATGAACAAGAATTTTGCCTACTGTGTGTATTACTGTGTTTCCAGTGATTAAATAATGTCGGACACCTAGTGATGTTCAATGTTTATTAAAAATACATGAATAACTCTTTATGCCTGCCTAGTTCCTTCAGAGTCAGAAAGTCTCTTAAAATTTATAATGTCTTAACTAGCACCTAGGAGGGATCCAGTTACCTCTGTTGCCATTGTTCCATGACTGAAACCACTCCCTGTTAAGGTGAGCATGGTAGATAGACACATCCAAATCCCATTTTCTGGCCTTATTGTCCATTTTGTAACATTGTAAACTATTAAACACAGTCTACTTCTCAAATACTCTCCTTTCCTTGGCCTCTAAGAATCTGGTCTCTTCTCCATCTCTGCCTGTTCCTGCTTACTTTCCAGATGATTTTTAGGTGTTCCTGTCCTCTGGGCGTTCCCTCTGTGGGCATCTCCAGCTCTCTTACCCTCTTGAATGATTTAATGTTTGGTCAATTCTCATTATCACTGTTTTCATATTTGCAAATTTACTTAATTGCTAAAATGTATCTGCAACCCCCAAATCAATACTCCTTACGCTTTGATGGTAAAAGTGGAGAAAAATTTGAGTCACCTGACTTGGATGTTCTCAACTGAGGTCAAGGAGGCTACATTACCTTCTTGTTTCAGCTCTCGTATTTTATGCAAGCCTCCTTGTCACAATCTTTTTAGTGCCACATTTTTCACAAGATTGTGTTTTTGTTGGTGATTTACTGTTTAAAATGGCTCCCAGGCAAGATGTTATCTACTGCTGCTAAGTACGAGATGGCTGTGATGTCTTACAGAGAAAATACATTAGACAAGCTTTGTTTAGGCATGAGTTAGGGAGCTGTGGGCTTTTCAATGTTAAGGAATCAAATATGAGTATAAATATATGTATATATATACACACACACATATACATATATATAATAAAGTATTTTAAAGCAGAAACACACATAAAACAAGGTTATATATTGATCAGCGGATGAAAATGTGTGAAGAGAGGCTCACAGGAACCTAACCATGTATTTCCCCTAGGAGCAACGTGTTAGCATTTACTAATTTAGTGCACTCAGTAAATTTATAAAGCATAATCATAGCAGACAATGGGAATCAACTATACCTTTGTTTTTATTTGACCATGACTCCTAAAGCAATATCTCCAGGCAGAGCAGTTTCCCAAACTCCTCTGCCGTCTTCTCCTTTGCCTTCATTCTGGTGAAGTGAGAGAGTTCCCTTATCCCCCTCACAGGACATGTGACAGGGGTGTGACTCACTCCTTCGGTGCTCAGATCTCTAGGGGGAGCATGCCGATTGGCAGGTGCAGAGGACATGGGGAGCGCTTTTGGGCTCTGGCCCCATGGCAGCATCTAGGAGTGGGTGTCTGCAGCTCCCAAAGACCAAGTGGGCATGTGTATTACAATGTGCTCTTTCAGCTTTGCTGTCTGCAGATGTTTTGCGTTAATTAGCTCAATAGACCCAGTGTGACAGCTTTCGATAACCTGAGCTCTTGCCCAGTGTACCGGAAAAATTGGATCACCTGTGGGGTCAAAGGATGAGTGCAAGGTTTTATTGAGTGGTGGAGATGGCTCTTGGCCAGATGGATAGGGAGCCAGAGCCAGGGATGGAGTGGGAAGGTGGTCTTCCCCTGGAGTTGGGCTACCCAGTGGCCAGACTCTTCCCTGACCACCCCCTGCCAAACAGACGCCCAGAACTCCATGCCTTCTCTTCTCTCTTTCTCTGCCATGTCTTTCAGCCATCACTGCTCTGTGGTCTGCTGGTGTCTACTGGTCTGTTCTTCAGTTCCTCTAGACATTCAGCCACTTGTGTCTGTGCCTGCTAATGTTTGGAGTTTATATGGTCACAGGATGAGGGAACATGGTAGGCCAGAGTGGTCTTGGAAAAATGCAACATTTTGGTGTGAAAACAGGAGTGTCTGTTTTCACTTAGGTCCGTGGGCACAGGCCCGAGGGTGGAGCCTTCTCCAGGGACTCTGCTCTTCTCTACTCAGCGCTTCCCTGCACTCCCGTATCACTGACACCAGAATATAGTTCTGAAGTGATGTATCTGATCATGTCACTTTTGTGTTTTAATACTCCTGTTGCCCTCTCTTTTGCCCAGGGTCACCCAAGCCATGTTGTAGAACACAGCTTCTATGTGATCTGTTTAGCCTTATCATCCAGAATCCTCCCAACACCTTTGCTCCAAGACTTCTCACCCTAGCTCAAATAGCAGACTCTTTTTTGTCCCTACACCTTTATATGTTCTCTTTGCTCTCCTTGAATGCCCTTCTCAGCTTTATTAGTGTGTAAAACTCTTAATCACCCATAAGGAGGCAATTCAGGTGTCACTCACTCTGTGAAGGTTTCTCTATTGCTTACCTAGTCAATTGCTTCCACATCTGGCCTTTGACACTTTATTGTATGATTTGCATTGTGTGTGTCTTAGTTTTCTCAAATGTCTGTGTTTTGCACCAGACTCCAACAAATTCCTCACAACCAAGGGTCAGATTATTCTTCTCACATGGGCATCTAGTACCAACATCAAACATCTGGTAAGTGCTTAAAAGCTTATTGAATAAACTGAAAGAATATTTGTGAGAGATGCTGAGATGTATACCTACTCTACTAAGACTTTTGCTTGGATCTGGATCATAAAATTCTATTTGTACATTATCATTAAATGAGATAATTACTATTAATTGCCTACTTTTGCCCTCAAAATTGCCCATAAAATATACCGAGAATTTATCTGATGCAATAACAACCATCAGAAAGTCTCACTATAAAGTTTGATTCTACTAAGATCTTTCATGTTAGAGATCTTTTGTTGAATAAATGCATGACTGAATATAAAAATATGATTGAAAGAATGTTATGTAGCTTTAATTTACGAATGCTGAAAGTGGGGCTAGGTGTGGTGGCTCACACCTGTAATCTAAGCACTTTGGGAGTCCAAGGCAGGAGGATCACTTGAGCCCAGGAGATCTGGCAATAATGCTCAAAGTCAGGTAGTCCTACTCAGGAAATTGAGACCAGCCTGGGCAACATAGTGAGACCCGTCTCTTAAAAAAAATTTAAAAAAAATTATATAATTAAATAATTTAAACTTACTAAAATAAAACAAAGAATACTGAAAGTGAACTTCTACATATAATATTTTAATTATACAGCCTGCATTAACCTCTCTGGGGCTCAATTTCTTCAACAATAAAACGAGCTAATAATGCCCAAATCTGAGGGTGAGGATGAGCATGTAATCATACTGTACTTAAGAATTCTTTTGGTGAACAACAACAACAACAAAACACCATGAAGTGGAAATAATTATTTCAGAATTTAAGTTTATTTGAAACGGACATTTCTACTTTTAATGTGACCAAAATACTGATCTCTATCCTAAAACTGTAGTTGCTTCATAACTTGACTCAGAGAAACAATTTCACCAAAAAGACATAGCCTGTGTTTTGTTTTGCAGAAATCTCTATAAGCAGAACATTTCATAGATGTTTTACACAATGATAAATAGTTATTCACAGACAGATGCTGGCCATGTGTTTTCCAAGATCAATGAAAAGTGCCAGCAAATGGGAAATTGGAGGGAAGGCAGAACAGATATTTCCTGAAGCAGCACACCTCCCAGTTGGAAACCTCAGAGTCTTTGTAAGTTTCTGCAGCAGAAATGTGGAGCACGCCAGGGCTCTGGGTGTGGTTCTGTGTGCAGCTGACTGCGGCATAACTCAATTAGGAAATTCTCAATGGCTGGGCATCTGGGTTCTAAAATGGTTGTTTATGTTCTCCAGATGGTCATGGACAGCAGAAAGGATACATATAAAAGGAAGGAATACAGAAGGGAAAAAAAGAGTTAGAAAAGTAGCTAAGCTACTTTTGTCTTTTCCTTATTATAATCTGACTTCCTGGATAGGGTAATAAAGCAACTGCTCCAGAGAGCAATGCTTTCCGCTCATTTAAAGGTTCTGAAACCTCTTGAATGACTTCCGTTTGGTAAAGGAAGCTCTTTGCCTAGACATGTGCAACCTAAAGAGGACATAAAGTTAACAATTTTATTTGGGGTGACAAAAATGCGTGAATTACACAAAAATGCCTAGTTTGCGTAAGTCAATATATCTCTTGCTATCGGTGATAAAACTTTTTTTAATGAGAAAGAATAATGATTAAAGTTCGTGGAGACATCTTCTTTGAAGACAAAGTAAAACAAAACTAAACAACACACGTGAGAATATATTGGTATGTTGGGATGAGAGTTTTTGACCTTTTCATTACAGTCTCAGCACCTATGATGCTGAAAGTTGTAGGCCCTCAAAGTTAGTGGAATGTTTGAGGTTAGGCACCTGGTTGAGCGGGTGTTTCTCTGCAGATAACTAGTGGCATTGTTTGAGGAAACTGATTCCCAAAAAACAGTACTTATCTAAGATGCTGTAGTAAATGGTTTCAAAGCTGAGCTATGTACACCGAAGAGGCCAAATAAAAGCTTTCCTTTTTGAAATGATCATTAATTCATTCATCAAATATTCATTGTCTACCTACTGTGTGTCAGGCACTGTTTCAGGACCTGGAAACCAAACAGACAAGGTTCCCAATCTCAGGAAATTTTTATTCTAGTCTAACTGTAGTAATAGCAGCTTCCTATATTGGATGTCTACTCCATACTAAAGTGTTTTAATGCATTGTCTGGTATTCTTTAAGAACTCCTGCAAGGTTGGTGATACTGTTATCATTCTAAAGTTGAGCAAACAACCAGAAAGAGGTTAAACGATTTTCTGAAAGCAATGAAGTAACTGTAAAAACTGGTGTTTGCCCACAGGTATGTCTTCCTTCAAAGTTGTACTTTTTCCCGTCTACTTTACTGCCCTACAGTGACCTAGAGTATTTCTGCAGATATTGTGCTTTTTTTCTTTTTTTTTTAGGTGGAGTTTCTCTCTTGTCGCCCAGGCTGGAGTGCAGTGGCACAATCTCAGTTCACTGAAGCCTCCACTTCCTGGGTTCATGTGATTTTCTTGCCTCAGGCTCCCGAGTTGCTGAGTAGCTGGGATTACAGGCACCCACCACCATGCCTGGCTAATTTTTGTATTTTTAGTAGAGACAGGGTTTCACCATGTTGGTCAGGCTGGTCTCAAACTCCTGACCTCAGGTGATCCTCCCACCTGGACCTCCCAAAGTGCTGGGATTACAGGCATGAGCCACTGCACCCAGCCAAGATATTGTGGTTTTTAAGATTATGATGATGAGCAGGGTGTATGATGCTGCTTGTTACAATGATGATGTACACTGCTGCTGCCACCACCACAACTATTACTACTTCTTACCCTTTTATGCTGCTGAAAATGGCCTCTGAACCTCAGAGAGGGTGAAGAAGGGCCTCTGTTCTATTCAGCAGTTCTAGTTGTTTTGCAAGGAACTATATATAAACAACTGTGCCTTATCCAGTAAATCTTTTCTATATTCTCCATTTATTCTGCTGAAGGCTCCTCTATAATAGAATCATGATTTTGTTCTTTTATTCAGTTTCAATAAATACTAAAGACCTACTATGTGCTAGGCACTGTGCTGGGTGCTGGAGAAAAATGATGATGAAGCTAGAAATTTTGATAATTAAACATTTTATCAATCTATTATACATATGTGGTTTAAAATACCAAGTAATACTACAAAGCTAATAATAAAGTATAGTGGTTCCCCACCCATTGCCCTTCATTGCCAACAATACACCTTCCAACTGGCAACCGTTTTTGACTTTATAAGCTATTTCTTTTGGCATTTACACACTCATATTTCTACATAATGTGTGTGTGCTACTATCTTTGTTTTATATATTATCTAATGACTTCCTATCACTCTGTTTCCTCCATCCTTCCAATATAGATGTATTATAATTTTAGCTAAATCATTATTGTTTATTATTCATTACTATGCCTATGCAAATATTACTTACAAACGAACATTGCCATAAGATTATGTTCCTTTTTTGTTGTTACTAAAGTTGATAATTTTTCCAATTGCAGTTATTCTTTTCATACATTTTATTGACCTCTCAGCATCATTTTTCCTAATATTAGGAGATTTTTAGTTACTTTTATTACTTAGAGAAATTTTGATTTGAAGATTCATTTGAACTTCCCAGATATCTTGAGTTTCTCCTTTTCTTTCATACTTGGAATTCCTTTTACCATTCTGAGTTTCATTGCTTGTTTCCTATATTTTATGACTGCCTCCTTTTTGGTTTTACTCCTTTGATAGACCACATATTCCACTAGTTTGGTGAGGTTGAAAAGATAGTATAATTTTTAAAATATGTGATGACAGCTACCAAAATGCCTGTTTCCTGAATCGTGCCGCTCCTCTCTGGATGAGTCATCTCCACAGCCTTTTCTTTCACTAGCAACCTACAGATACTCTTTCTCTCCCTTCAGTTTTGGATTCTCTCTTTTACTTTTTCTTCTGATTTCTTGATGTATTCCCATATTTTGGAGGCAAACTTTCTCCACTCTCTTCTTAAGGAAAACAGGTTATTTTAAATTAATTAATTGATCGATATTGCATGATGGGTGTCTAAAAATGCCTTTATTCTTCCCTGATGAGGTTAATTGTTTGGTTAGATGTGGAATTCTAGTTCAGCAATGATTTTGCTTCAGAATTTTGAAGGCATTGTTCTACTGTTTTCTTACTTTCAGTATGTCAGTCAGATTACTGACCTCTTACATGAGCCCTGAATTTTCATTTGATAAGCTTCTTTTTGTTTCCACAGTCCTGAAATTTCGTAATGATTTCCCTTGGTGTGGGTCTATTTTTACCTATTTTTCTGGATACTCCATGGGCCTTTTCAATCTAAAAATTTATAACTTGGAGTTGTTGGAAATTTTCTTGTATTCTTTCTTTTATGATTTTTCTCTCTACTTTCTTTGTACTTTTGTTTTGAACACCTATTATTTGAATGTTGTGCCTCTTAAAATGATGTTCATATGTTTCTTCCCCATTCTCCATTTCTTTGTTCTTCAGTGAACTTTTGGCATGATTACTCCAACATTATCTTTGAGCTTTCTATTGAGATTTTTATTTATTTATTTATTTTTGCTATAATATTGCTAAATTCCAACTCTTTTTTCTTCTTCTCAGTAAGTTCTTTTTTTATAGCATTCACTTCTTGTTTCATGGATGAAATATATCCTCTTATCTCAAAACAGATAATGAGATTTTTTTTTATTGTTGATATTGTTATTGTTGAAGTTTTTCCTCCCTAAATAGTTTCTGTTTTGTCCAAGTTGCTCTTTCTGTTTGTCTGTTTGCTTGTTTTGTTTTGGTCTTTTGCCTCCGTATTAGAATTTTTTCTTAGATGTCTGATTATTCTTGATTGTTTTAATCATGTTATTCATGATTAGGATTGGAGCATTAAAAAGCTGTTTAGGAGCCCTGAGGTAATGAGTAGAGCTACCTGACTGAGCATTATTGCCTGATGACCTGAATGAGAAGCACTTCTTGGAGAATTCCTGGTGTCAGCATCTTTAAATCTTTTTAAAAATTATTATACTTTAAGTTTTAGGGTACATGTGCACAACGTGCAGGTTTGTTACATGTATATACATGTGCCATGTTGATGTGCTGCACCCATTAACTCATCGTTTACATTAGATATTTCTCCTAATGCTATCCCTCCCCCCTACCCCCCACCCCATGACAGGCCCTGATGTGTGATGTTCCCCGCCCTGTGTCCAAGTGTTCTTATTGTTCACTTCCCACCTATGAGTGAGAACATGTGGTGTCTGGTTTTCTGTCCTTGTGATAGTTTGCTCAGAATAATGGTTTTCAACTTCATCCATATTTCTACAAAGAACATGAACTCATCCTTTTTTATGGCTGCATAGTATTCCATAGTGTATATGTGCCACATTTTCTTAATCCAGTCTATCATTGATGGACATTTGGGTTGGTTCCAGTCTTTGCTATTGTGAATAGTGCCACAATAAACATACGTGTGCATGTGTCTTTATAGTAGCATGATTTATAATTCTTTGGGTATATACCCAGTAATTGGATCACTGGGTCAAATGGTATTTCTAGTTCTAGATCCTTGAGGAGTCACCACACTGTCTTCCACAATGGTTGAACTAGTTTACGCTCCCATGAACAGTGTAAAAATGTTCCTTTTTCTCCACATCCTCTCCAGCACCTGTTGTTTCCTGACATTTTAATGATTGCCATTCTAACTGGTGTGAGATGGTATCTCATTGTGGTTTTGGTTTGTATTTCTCTGATGACCAGTGATGATGAGCATTTTTTCATGTGTCTGTCAGCTGCATAAAAGTATTCTTTTGAGAAATGTCTACTTCCTTTCCCACTTTTTGATGGGATTGTTCTTTTCTTTTAAGTTTGTTTAAGTTCTTTGTAGATTCTGGAAATTAGTCCTTTGTCAGATACATATATCGTGAAAATTTTCTCCCATTCTGTAGGTTGCCTGTTCACTCTGATGGTAGTTTCTTTTGCTGTGCAGAAACTCTTTAGTTTAATTAGATCCAATTTGTGTATTTTGGCTTTTGTTGCCATTTTGGTATTTTAGTCATGAAGTCCTTGCCCATGCCTATGTCCTGAATTGTATTGCCTAGGTTTTCTTCTAGGGTTTTTATGGTTTTAGGTCTAACATTTAAGTCTCTAATTCCATCTCGAATTAATTTTTGTATAATGTGTAAGGAAGGGATGCAGTTTCAGCTTTCTACATATAGCTAGCCAGTTTTCACAGCACCATTTATTAAATAGAAAATCCTTTCCCCATTTCTTGTTTTTGTCAGGGTTGTCAAAGATCAGATGGTTGTAGATGTGTGATGTTATTTCTGAGGCCTCTGTTCTGTTCCGTTGGTCTATATCTCTGTTTTGGTACCAGTACCATGTTGTTTTGGTTACTGTAGCCTTGTAGTATACTTTGAAGTCAGGTAGTGAGATGCCTCCAGCTTTGTTCTTTTTGCTTAGGATTTTCTTGGCAATGAGGGCTCTTTTTTGGTTCCATATTAACTTAAAAGTAGTTTTTTCCAATTCTGTGAAGAAAGTCATTGGTAGCTTGATGGAGATGGCATTGAATCTATAAATTACCTTAGGCAGTATGGCCATTTTCACAATATTGATTCTTCCTATTGATGAGCATGGAATGTTCTTCCATTTGTTTGTGTCCTCTTTTATTTCATTGAGCAGTAGTTTGTAATTCTCCTTGAAGAGGTCCTTCACATCCCTTGTAAGTTGGATTCCTAGGTATTTTATTTTCTTTGAAGCAACTGTGAATGGGAGTTCACTCATGATTTGACTCTCTGTCTGTTATTGGTGTATAGGAATGCTTGTGATGTTCACACACTGGTTTTTGTATCCTGAGACTTTGCTGAACTTGCTTATCAGCTTCAGGAGCTTTGGGGCTGAGACGATGGGGTTTTCTAAATATACAATCATGTCATCTACAAACAGGGACAATTTGACTTCCTCTTTTGGTAACTGAATACACTTTACTTTGTTCTTCTGCCTGATTGCCATGAACTTCCAACACCATGTTGAATAGGAGTAGTGAGAGAGGGCATCCCTGTATACTGCCAGTTTTCAAAGGGTATGCTTTCAGTTTTTGCCCATTTGGTATGATATTGGCTGTGAGTTTGTCATAAATAGCTCTTATTATATTGAGATACACCCCATCAATACCTAGTTTATCGAGAGTTTTTAGCATGAAGGCTGTTGAATTTTGTCGAAGGCGTTTTCTGCATCTATTGAGATAATCATGTGGTTTTTGTCTTTGGTTCTGTTTATGTGATGGATTACGTATATTGATTTGCATATGTTGAGCTAGCCTTGCATCCCAGGGATGAAGCCAACTTGATCATGGTGGATAAGCTTTTTGATGTGCTGCTGGATTCCGTTTGCCAGTATTTTATAGAGGATTTTCACATCAATGTTCATCAGGGATATTGATCTAAAATTCTCTTTTTCTGTTGTGTCTCTGCCAGGCTTTGGTATCAGGATGATGTTGGCCTCATAAAATGAGTTAGGAAGGATTCCCTCTTTTTCTATTGATTGGAATAGTTTCAGAAGGAATGGTACCAGCTCCTCTTTGTACCACTGATAGAATTCGGCTGTGAATCCGTCTGGTTCTGGACTTTTTTTGGTTGGTAGGCTATTGATTATTGCCTCAATTTCAGAGGCTGTTATTCATTTAATCACGAATTCAGTTTCTTCCTGGTTTAGTCTTGGGAGTGTGTATGTGTACAGGAATTTATCCATTTCTTCTAAATTTTCTAGTTTATTTGTGTAGAGGTGTTTATAGTATTCTCTGATGGTAGTTTGTATTTCTGTGGGATTGGTGGTGATATCCCCTTTATCATTTTTTATTGCATCTATTTGATTCTTCTCTCTTTTCTTCTTTATTAGTCTTGCTAGCAATCTATCAATTTTGTTGATCTTTTAAAAAATCAGCTCCTGGATTTACTGATTTTTTGAAGGGTTTTTTATGTCTCTATCTCCTTCAGTTCTGCTCTGATCTTAGTTATTCTTTGCCTTCTGTTAGCTTTTGAATTTATGCACTCTTGCTTCTCTAGTTCTTTTAATTGTAATGTTAGCATGTCGATTTTAGATCTTTCCTGCTTTCTCTTGTGGACATGTAGTGCTATAAATTTCCCTCTGCACATTGCTTTAAATGTGTCCCAGAGATTCTGACATGTTGTGCCTTTGTTCTCATTGGTTTCAAAGAACATCTTCATTTCTCCCTTCATTTCGTTATATGCCCAGTAGTTATTCAGGAGCACGTTGTTCAGTTTCCATGTAGTTGTGAGATTTTAAGTGAGTTTCTTAATCCTGAGTTCTAATTTGATTGCACTGTGCTCTAAGAGACAGTTTGTTGTGATTTCTGTCCTTTTACATTTGCTGAGGAGTGCTTTACTTCTAACTATGTGGTCAATTTTGGAATAAGTGTGATGTGGTGCTGAGAAGAATGTATATTCTGTTGATTTGGTGTGGAGAGTTCTGTAGATGTCTATTAGATCTGCTTGGTGCAGAGCTGAATTCAAGTCCTATATATCCTTGTTAACCTTCTGTCTTATTGATCTAATATTGACAATGGGGCGTTAAATTCTTCCATTATTATTGTGTGGGACTCTAAGTCTCTTTGTAGGTCTCTAGGGACTTGCTTTATGAATCTGGGTGCTCCTGTATTGGGTGCATATATATTTAGGATAGTTAACTCTTCTTCTTGAATTGATCCCTTTACCATTATGTAATGGCTTTCTTTGTCTCTTTTGATCTTTGTTGGTTTGAAGTTTGTTTTATCAGAGACTAGAATTGCAACCTCTGCCTTTTTTTTTTTTTTTCCATTAGTTTGGTAGATCTTCCTCCATCCCTTTATTTTGGGCCTATGTGTGTCTGCACATATGATGGGTCTCCTCCGTAATACAGCACACTGATGGTTCTTGACTCTTTATCCAATTTGCCAGTCTGTGTCTTTTAGTTGGGGCATTTAGCCCATTTACATTTAAGGTTAATATTGTTATGTGTGAATTTGATCCTGTCATTATGATGCTAGCTTGTTAGTTTGCCTATTAGTTGATGCAGTTTCTTCATATTGTCAGTGGTCTTTACAAGTTGGTGTACTTTTGAAGTGTTGGTACTGGTTTTTCCTTTCCATATTTAGTGCTTTCTTCAGGAGCTCTTGTAAGGCAGGTCTGAAGGTGACAAAATCTCAGCATTTGCTTGTCTGTAAAGGATTTTATTTGTCCTTCACTTATGAAGCTTAGTTTGGTGGATATGAAATTCTGGGTTGAAAATTCTTTTCTTTAAGAATGTTGGATATTGGCCTCCACTCTCTTCTGGCTTGTAGAGTTTCTGTCAAGAGATCCACTGTTAGTATGATGGGCTTCCCTTTGTGGGTAACTCAACCTTTCTCTCTGGCTTCCCTTAACGTTTTTTCCTTCATTTCAACCTTGGTGAATCTGACAATTATGTGTCTTGGGGTTGCTCTTCTTGAGGAGTATCTTTGTGGTGTTCTCTGTATTTCCCGAATTTGAATGTTGACCTGCCCTGCTAGGTTGGGGAAGTTCTCCTGGATAATATCCTGCAGAGTGTTTTCCAACTTGGTTGCATTCTTCCCATCACTTTCAGGTACACCAATCAAATGTAGATTTGGTCTTTTCACGTAGTCCCAAATTTCTTGGAGGCTTTGTTCATTTCTTTTTACTCTTTTTTTCTCTAAGCTTCTCTTCTTGCTTCATTTCATTAATTTGATCTTCAGTCACTGATACCCTTTCTTCCACTTGATCGAATTGGCTACTGAAGCTTGTGCATGCGTCACTTAGTTCTCATGCCATGGTTTTCAGCTCCATCAGGTCACTTAAGGTCTTCTCTATGCTATTTATTTTAGTTAGTTATTCATCTAATCTTTTTTCAAGGTTTTTAGTTTCCTAGCGATGGGTTTCAACATCCTCCTTTAGCTCAGAGAAATTTGTTGTTACCGACCTTCTGAAGCCTACTTCTGTCAGCTCATCAAAGTCATTCTCCATCCAGTTTTGTTCTGTTGCTGGTGAGGAGCTGTGATCCTTTGAGGAGAAGAAGCACTCTGGTTTTTAGAATTTTCATCTTTTCTGCTCTGGTTTCTCCCCATCTTTGTGGTTTTATCTGCCTTTGTTCTTTGATGTTGGAGACCTACAGATGGGAATTTGGTGTGGATCTCCTTTTCGTTGATGTTGTTGCTATTCCTTTCTGTTTATTAGTTTTCCTTCTAACAGTCAGGACCCTCAGCTGCAGGTCTGTTGGAGTCCACTCCAGACCCTGTTTGCCTGGGTGTCACTAGTGGAGGCTGCAGAACAGCAAATATTGATGCTTGATCCTTCCTCTGGAAGCTTTGTCTCAGAAGGGTACCTGCCTGTATGAGGTGTCAGTCAGTCCCTACTGGGAAGAGTCTCCAAGTTACGCTACATGGGGGTCAGGGACCCACTTGAGGAGGCAGTCTGTCCATTCTCAGAGCTCAAACTCCATGCTGGGAGAACCACTGCTCTCTTCAGCGCTGCCAGACAGGGACGTTTAAGTCTGCAGAAGTTTCTGCTGCCTTTTGTTCAGCTATGCCCTGCCCCAAGAGGCAGAGTCTACAAAGGCAGGCAGGCAGGCTTGGTTGAGCTGTGGTGGGCTCCACCCAGTTCAAGCTCCCCTTGGCCGCTTTGTTTACCTACTCAAGCCTCAGCAATGGCAGACACCCCTCCCCCAGCCCAGGCTGCTGTCTTGCAGTTGGATCTTGGACTGCTGCCCTAGTAGTGAGCAAGGCTCCTTGGGCATGGGACCTGCCAAGCCAGGCATGGGATATAATCTCCTGGTGTGCCGTTTGCTAAGACTGTTGGGAAAGCGCAGTATTAGGGTGGGAGTGTCCCAATTTTCCAGGTACCATCTGTCACGGCTTCCTTTGGCTAGGAAAGGGAAATCCCCTGACTCCTTATGCTTCCTGGGAGAAGCAACACCCCACCTGACTTTGGCTCACCCTCCATGGGCTGCACCCACTGTCCAACCAGTCCCAGTGAGATGAACCAGGTACCTCAGTTGGAAATGCAGAAATTACCTGTTTTCTCTGTTGATCATGCTGAGAGCTGCAGACTGGACCTGTTCCTATTTGGCCATCTTGGAACCCCTCCATCTTTAGATCTTTTTGTGAGGTAAAAAGTGAGTTAGTTAGAACCTTCAAAGAAGTCACCTCTCTCCTGCCTAGAAGTATAAGTCTAGTTGCAAAGACTCTAAGGGCCAACTGGAAGAAGAGGACTGAGGGTTTCTTCACTTAGCATTCAGCACATATATGAAAATTTAACTTCCCTCTTTTCAGTATAATACCCATTTGTTCTACTTTGTCAGAGACCCTCTACTCTCTGCAAAGAATGAGCTTGCAGTATCTCTGTAGAGGTGATGATGGTGGTGATGATAAGAGGGTAGGAGTGAAAAAGAACCTAATTACTTTTCTAATGCTTTCAGCAATCTTCCTGAAAAGACAGATCATTAGGCTTCCTGGCTCCCTTGTCTTCCCTTTCCAGAACTGGGCAGGGATCTGATTCTATGGTACTGATTCAGCCCAGTAAAGCATAGTGAGATCTCAAGCTGCTTTAGAGACCAGAGTACGGAAACTTCTAAGTTATACTCCAAGGCCAGTATACCTCTTAGTTATATAGAAAAAGAGGGATCTTCTCTTTCTACCCAGCCTATAAATATGAATGTTCAGGCTCCATTTGGAACATCAATGGCAGCTTAGAGAATATTATATGTAGGGGTTGGTTTTCAATCACTTCTCAGTTCGGCACTTAGCCTTCTTTTGTCTTGTAGGTCACTTACTTCTGGACTATATTCTTTCTGGCTTCCAAACATTTATTACTCATATTTTCTCTCTTGGTCTCCTCATTTTTGTGGTTTATGTCTGTTTTTAGAAAAAAATACTTTGCTATAGTTTTAGTGGTATTTGGCTCTGTGTATTTCTGAATTGCCCTCTCAACCCAGAACTGAACATTTTTTTCCCCTCACCAATTCATCTTCAACACCTGGTATAGTGCCTGGAACATAAGTAGATGCTCAATTAAGACTTTGTTGACCTCAACCCACATTACCTATAATATTTATGCTGTTACTAGCTATCCTCATGATCTCCAGAGAATTCTTGTTAGCCTCAACTAAAGTGACACAATGGATATTAAGGCACCTTGTAATTTGGTTGTATGATTAGGATAAAGATGAAGGTTTTGACAATGCTTTCTCTCTTTCTTTGTGTGTCTGGTTTCTTGTTATTTCCTTTAGACATATAATTTCTAATCTTCATTAAAAACTTGTAAAATTATTGTGATTAATCCCATTTCATAGGCACAGCTTATTTTATTGCACTTTATGGCCCTTTGCAGATAATGCATTTCTTTTTAACAAATTAAAGATTTGTGACAACTCTGTGTTTGTGGCAAGTGTATGCAGGCCATTTTTCTGATACAATGTGCTCATTTCCTTTCTCTGTATCACATTTTTATAATTCCTGCAATATTTCAAACTCTTTCATTATTATTATATTTGATATGATGATCTTTGATCAGTGATCTTTGATGTTACTATTGTAATTTTTGAGGGGCACCACAAACTGCATTTATATAGGATGGTGAACTTACTTGATAAACTGTGTGTGTGTTCTGACTGCTTCACTAACTGGCCATTTCCTCAGTTCTTTCCTTTTTTTCTCTCTAGCCCCTAAGAAACAACAATATAAAAATTAGACAAGTTGATAACCCTGCAGTGAGTGGCCTCTAAATATTCAAGTGAAAGGAAGTGTTGCATGTCTGTCATTTTAAATAAAAAACTAGAGATGTTTGAGCTTAGTAAGGAAGGCATGTAGAAAGCCAAGGGATGCCAAAAGCTAGGCTTCTTGTGCCAAACAGTTAGCTAAGTTGTAAATGGAAAGAACATTTAAAATGTTACTTCA
Source organism: Trachypithecus francoisi (assembly GCF_009764315.1). Classification (NCBI taxonomy): domain Eukaryota; kingdom Metazoa; phylum Chordata; class Mammalia; order Primates; family Cercopithecidae; genus Trachypithecus; species Trachypithecus francoisi. The sequence goes on from NW_022681472.1 coordinate 48,068,984, forward strand.
GTGAATGCAAATGATAAGAAAATGAGACAGACTTATTGCTAATATAAAGAAAGTTTGAGTGATCTGCATACTTGAAATTAGCCAAAACATTTCCTTAATCCAAACCCTAACAAAGCAAGGCCCTCACTCTCTTCAATTCTGTGAAGGCTAAGAGGGTTAAGGAAGCTGCAGATACGTAGTTGGGAAGCTAGCAGAGGTTGGTTCCTGAGGTTTAAGGAAAGAAGCCATCTCCATAACATAAAAGTGCAAGGCGAAGCAACAAGTGCTAATGTAAGACTGCAGAAAGGTATTTAGAAGATCTAGCTAAGATAATTGATGAAGATGGCAATACCAAACAACAGATTTTTCAGTATGGATGAAAAAGGTGCCATCAGGAAGAAGAAGAAGAAGAAGCTGCTGCTATCTAGAACTTCCAAAGAAAGAGAGAAGCCAATGCCTAACTTCAGAGTTGAAGGAAGGCTGACTCTCTTGTTAAGGACTAATGCAGCTGGTGACTTTATGTTGAAACCAATGCTCATCTACCATTTTGAAAATCCCAGGGCCATTAAAAATTATGCTAAGTCTATTCTGCCTGTGTTTTAGAAATAGAACAACAAAGTCTGGATTAAAGCATATCTGTTCATGACATGGTTTACTGAATATTTGAAACTCACTGTTAAGAACTACCGCTCAGAAAAAAGTATTTCTTTCAAATTATTACTGTTCATTGTCAATATACTTAGTTACCCAATAACTCTGATAGAGATGTACAGGGAGATTAATGTTGCTTTTGTGCCTGCTAACATAGCATCCATTCTGCAGCCCATGGATCAAGGATTAATTTTGACTTTCAAGTTTTATTATCTAAGAAATACATTTTCTAAGGCTATAACTGACATATGATTCCTTTGATGGATCTGGGCAAAAGTAAATTGAGAACCTTCTGGAAATGATTCACCATTCTAGATGTCATTAAGAACATTCATCATTCATGGAGAAGGTCAAAATATCCACATTAACAGGAGTTTGGAAGATGTTGATTCTAACCCTGCTGGATGACTTCAAAGGATTCGAGATTTCAGTAGAGGAAGTCACTGCAGATGTAGTGGAAATATCAAGAGAACTAGGATTAGAAACGGAGACTGGAGATGGGACTAAATTGCTGCAATATCATGATAACATTTGAGCAAATATGGATGGAGTTCTTTCTTATAGAGGAACAAAGACAGTGGTTTCTTGAGATGGAATCTACTCCTGGCGAAGATGCTGTGGACATTGTTGAAATGACAACAAAGGATTTAGAATATTTTGTAAACTTAGTTGATAAAACAGAGGCAGGATTTGAAAGGATGGACTCCACTTTTGAAAGAAGTTCTACTGTGGGTAAAATGCAGTCAAATGGCATCACATGCTGCAAAGAAATATTTCATGAAAGGTAGAATCATTTGATGTGGCAACCTTCCCTGCAGCTTGAAGGACTTTAATGTGGGGTGGCACACTTTAATGTTTTTGAATGGCTTGAATGTAGGGTGGCTTAAGAAATTTCCACAACCACCTAACCTTCAAGCAACTGCAACTCTGATAGGTTAGCAATCATCAACATGGAGACAAGACTCTGTAGCAGCAGAAAGATGAGATTTTGCTCAAGGCTCTGAGGGTCATTAGCATTTTTTAACTATAAAGCACTTTTAAATTAAGGCTTATACATTTTTTTTTAGACTTAACACTATTGCACACTTAATAATGGTGTAAACGTAACTTTTATATGCACTGGAAAGCCAAAAAATGTGTGTGACTCACTTATTTCAATATTTGCTTTATTGCAGTGGTCTGGAACCAAACCTGCAATTCTCTGAGCTATGCTTGTATTTTCTTTTTCTTCTCATTTTCTATTCTCATTGTCATTCTTGCCAATTTCAAGTAAAACTTTTTTTATATTTTAGTTTTTGTTCATTGATAAAGAGCAAGCCACATAAAGATCTTGATTTTTTGCTAAGACACATTTTCTTGGGTTTAGTTGTGGCTACTGAGATGACAAGCTACTAAACAACTAGGATTCCACTTATACTAATTTTACCTCATCACTAAAAAACACACAAAAAACCCAATACACATGTCTGAAACTTTATCCTACTCCCAAAGAATGCTAGAGGCCTGGTACACCAGTTTTGAGATATTAATCAAAAAGTTTAAGTTATTTAGGCTCCAAACCCACATTACTTGATTCAACTTCTATTTTAAAATTAAGTTAGTCCTAAATTAAATTTTAATTGCAGAGAATACATGGGTATTCACAAGGCTGCTAGGCAGACTAAATAGGAAAACACGGGAAATGAGAATATTTAGTCCATGAACCCCAACACTAAAAAATAAACACACATGTGTTCCCATATGGAGAAACTGTGGGATTCTAAAGCAGTGCAGAGGCACATTGCTTTCCTATGCTGCCTGGATTGATTGTTACTGAGAAAACCAGGCAAAATTCTGGTCCGGGAAAAAGTGTCTTCACCATTCAAGAGGCTTCCCTCCCCCAGTGCGGCTGCATTAGCATTCGTTTCTTAGGTTCCCAGGTGAATAGTGTCGATGTAATTACATTTTGTGTAATCTTAGCAAAACCGAAAGAGCAATATACTCAATTCAAATGCAATGGGAAAATTCTATGCTTTATGATAGCACAGATCTTTGTTCCTCTTCAGAGGCACTTTCATCCGCTGCATCAGAAGAGGGAGGTGAGATTTCAGTAGAGTACATCTGCTGCTCTGAGAGGTATTTGAGAAAGGTCATGCTCTTGCTGTAATGGGTCCTTCTTCAAACCTCAAGCAATAGCACCTTGAAGCTTACTCCTTAAACCATCCCTAAATTACCCTTCTCAGGTTGTGCAGCTGGATATTGTTGTGTGGCTCCTGAAAGATCAAAAGGAAGCTGAGACCAACCCAAGCTGGTTGCCTCTGCCCTTTAATATGTAAAAAGCAAAACCCAACAAAACAGTTGTCTGTGTTAATTGCTACTCTCAAAGTGGTGAGCTGGGGGCAAGAAAATGAGTGAGCTCTAAAACTGTAGTCAGAGCAAAGACCTTGAGCGACAAGGTTAGCCAAGAAAGATTAAAAAAAAATCATCTAGTTAAAAACCTCACTAGTTGAATGGGATGACAGATGAATGATGGATGCAGGTGGGAAAATGGGATTCCCTTCAAAGGAAAGAGTGTGATGTGCAAGGCAATGAGGAAACTCGAGGTCCTGGTGCGTAGCGCAGGGAGCAGATAATGCCTGTCTCGTGTGCTCATTGTATTGTCAGAAACTGCTGAAATGAATCCCCTGGGGAGCTGCTACAAAAGAAGGCAAACCCAAGAGCAGTTTCCCATTTTGGTATAAATTTAGAGGAACTGTAATTGTCATTGTGCTACTCTTTAAGGTCAAGTTTTTTATGAAAAGTAAAACTGAAGAGTGTGGGCTTTTGAGTCAAACACATTGAGACCCTGATTCACTGTTAACTAGTTATGAAGCTATTTTTAACCTCAGGGAGCCCTGGATTTTTCATCTGTAAAATGGGAATAACAACAATCTCCTTTCTTTTCTGTTATGAGGAGTGGCGATAATGAGGTTAAAGTAACTAGAATCATGCCAGGCATGGAAGAGGTGCTACAGGGATGGCAGATATTATTTGAGTGCTAGAAATAACAATAAAGTAATAAAACCTTGGATATAGTTTTTAAAATATGTCATATCCTGGACAGCAATGAGTCCTATTGATCTTCAGGATGAAAGGGTGAAACTTTGTGTATGGATGAGTGAATACCATTGATGATATCTGAAAGACAAATAAACAAAGAAGTGAAAACAGAGAAACAACCAAGGTTAAAACAAGCCCTCAAACCCAAAACTAAAACCAATACCAAAACAAACACAAGCCCGTTCTGATTTAAACAAATTTGTAAGAATTAGGAAGATATTAAAGCCACTACTCTGGTTCAAATTTTCATTCTTTCAAACTAAATTGCTCAAATAGTCTTGCAATCTAATATGTAATAGAGTGCTTTGTACTCTATAGTTGTGAATGAGTGAATGGATGAAATGAATACATGAATGAATGAACAGACTTCAATAAATTCTCATGTAACTAGATTAACTTTCCTGAGTCCTTATTATCACACTGTCAGGCCCTTGCTTCAGAACCAAATGCCATCTCACTCCAGGGATGTTCAAGGGTCTCCTATAGTCACAGAGAGCAGTGATGTGACACTTGGATCAGAGTGAAAGAAAATTCCCACATCTAGCGAGTTTCAGCTACCTTCTTTTTCACCAGTGGAAAATATTCTAAAAACATCTCCCAAGAAAGACGTCAAACTGTGTCATTAGCATCATTTTAAAATTTGTTATCATCCTCCTAAAATCAAATTATTTCTCATTGCTCAGCGATGGCAATTCCCAACCATGAAACTGCTGGCACTGTTTCCTCCTCTCCAGTGGGTGCTTTGTCCTCCCACTCCTTAACACACAATCCTGACTGTCAGTAAAACTGGCTGAATATGAAGCTGTCAGGAATTTCCACAAATAATTAAAGCATAAAAATAAATAATAAATGACTAGTGCAAGAGAATGCTCCTTTTCTCTCCATATGCACCCGGTGAAGAAAGAACACCGGAGATCCAAGAGAATCCAAAGCCTGCCACTGGTTTTCTCATGCACATTTACATCACTTCTTCATTTTTCTGCTGAAATATTTATTGTCTTAAGAATAGTAACATTTTTATTTCTACAGAGTATCTGTAGAGACTGTAGTTTGTCTTCCTTTCCTTTAAAGGAAGAATGCGGTAGACATGTTAAAATAATTAAAATTCAGGTTCAGAATAAAAAATATCTATTTTACAAATGTTCTGATGCAACTCTGGACTGCCTGTCTCTGTCTTTCTGCCTTCTCTTTCTGTCTCAGAAACATCTTCATTCCCTAGTTCTCTTTTGTTTTACATATATTTGTTGTTCACAACAATAGAGAGAAAATAAATGGAATGAAAAAAGGAAATTGGCAGGTAGGATGGAGTAGCATTAACTTAGCCTCCAAAGGCAACTTTGAAGATACTTGCAGCTTTTCATTGTCATTTGCAGCTCAGGACTCCAGACTGGGGAACATAGCACCTTTTGGGGATCCCCTTTTGTTGTTAGTTCACGTATTCCCTAAGAGGTGTGCAGGGAAGGAAGTCACATAACTTCCAGAAAAATTGAACAGCTCCCCAGTTACAAACAAAAACATAGTAATTTATTCAGGAATAGATTATGTTTGTGTATTTGCCAGGTCCTTTTGTATTGAAAATTTCAGAAAGGCAGCGAACATATTTGTTTAACTCATTAATGCATTTCTAATGCCTATCAAATAGGAACTGTATAATATATATTTGCTGAATGAATAGCAGCAGTTAATATTGATTGATCAATTTCTTTGTGTCAGGCATGGTGGTAAGAACTTTGCAACCCAGTCTGTTCAATCCTAGTGCTGCTATCATTGCAACTCCTAATGATTTCAGTGAGACTGAGGATGCAGAGATGAAGAGAAGTGAAAAACTTACCATGGTCACTGTCTGGCAAGGGGTGGAACAGGCTTCAGACTCAGGCAGGCCGACTCCGGAGCCTGTTAATAAATATCTGTTGGCTTATTAGAATATATGTGGATATAGGAAAAACTAAAATGTTTTCTTTACGCTCTATTCTTAAACAGTCATTCAACACTTCAGACGCTAGATGAGTGGAGGTTTTCCTCCACACACCAGGCAATTCTGTGGCAGACTAATCAAATTCAGTTCTGATGCTATCTAACTAGAGATAGTGTCCGATTGCACGGGTTGAAGACTAAGCCCTACAAGACTGTCCCCACTGCAGACACCAATCACAAGCACAGATTGTGACCTGTGCTTCAGACAGACAGGTTACAAATTGGGATTCCTATGGTTACCTCCTCATATTCAATTAATTTGCTAGAGCAGCCCACAAAACTCAGGGAAATACTTAATTTACATTGACCAGTTTATCATAAAGGATGTTACAAAGTATATGTATAAAAAGCCAGATGAAAGCAAGGTATGTGGCAAGAGACATGGAATTTACATACCCTCTGTGGACACCACCCACCACCCTCCAGGAACCTCCACGTGTTCGACTCACAGAAAGACCCTCCAGATCTTGTCCTTCGTTTTTTTTTTTGGAGACTTCATTGTGCAGGCATGATTGATTACATCATTGGCCACTGGTCATCAGTTCAACTTTTAGCTACTTTTCCCTCCTTAGAGGTTGGTGGGAGAGGGTGGGCATGAAATTCCTAATCCCGAAATCATGTCTTTGGACTTTCTGGTGACCAGTCCCCATTCTAAAGCCAACAAGAGGCCCCTAGCCATCAATCATCTCATTAGCACACAAGAGACACTCTTATTACATCAGAGATTCCAAAGGTTTTTTTTTTTTTTTTTTTTTTTTGAGGCGGAGTCTCGCTCTGTCGCCCGGACTGGAGTGCAGTGGCCGGATCTCAGCTCACTGCAAGCTCCGCCTCCCGGGTTTTTACGCCGTTCTCCTGCCTCAGCCTCCCGAGTAGCTGGGACTACAGACGCCCGCGACCTCGCCCGGCTAGTTTTTGTATTTTTTAGTAGAGACGGGGTTTCACTGTGTTAGCCAGGATGGTCTCGATCTCCTGACCTCGTGATCCGCCCGTCTCGGCCTCCCAAAGTGCTGGGATTACAGGCTTGAGCCACACCGCGCCCGGCCTCCAAAGGTTTTAAGAACCATATGTCAAGGACCTGGTATGAAGACCAAATATCACAGAATATTAAGATAATATTTAAGTGAAGAGTTAGTTCATATACTGTGGGTAGTTCAGCAGAGGGGGAAAGATTTCAAGACTTCTGTGTTCGCTTGACAGCATTAATAATCTAGACCAACCCACAGTTCAGATCATAAGGATAATAAAGACTTAGAGTATTCCATACTATCTGTATGGGTATTAGGTTAATCAAACGTTGGGAATTCTTGTGCAAGTATTTGAGCTGTGTTCTGAACTATGACCTTGTGGACCCATTAGATTGTAAATACCTTGAGGATATACTAGTGAATGAATTCATTCACTTAACTTTTATTTGGTACCTACTGTATTTCAAGTACATTGCTAGGGCAAGGGAAATGTGTGTTATATATATCTTTATATCCTTGCAGTCTAGCAAAGTACTTCCAGAGTTTACTTCAAGTATATTACTCAATAGAAGTTTATTAACAAACAAATTTAATAAGGCAGTGTGCATAGGAAGAGGAAGAAAGTTTGAGGTGGGAGCTAATGAGTTCAGTTTGGACTGTTGTTTTTGATGTACCGCTGGTACCTGAGTAGAGTTCAAGCAGTGTAAAGTTTCCTTTGAAAGCGTATACAGTTAGAAAAGAAGAAGAGCAAAGGTAAGACCCTCAGGCTTAATAAAATTTGACAGGTGGAAGAGACTGAGGGGAAAAAAAGTCTAGAAGAGCAGGAAAAACATCAAGGAAGTTTGGTAGTTTATAAGCATAGCTTTTTATTTGCATTTTCTTGATTACCAATGAACAGCCTTTTTACAAATACTGTTTTAATTAGTCATATTGATACCCTCTTTTGTTAAGACAGTTTAATAAACAAAGAAGTGGTTAGTGGTTAATAGTGTCAATTTTGGTAGGAGATCTTTGTAAGTAACACTTTTTTGGTTTTATTTTATCATATACTTTAAAAAATTATGCTGGAATATAATAGGCACACAGTAAATTACAGAATACATAATGTAGAACTAGTATAGTATTATAGTGAACAGTCATGTAGCCACTGACTAGAGCAAGATATAGTACACTGATAGCAACCCAGAAGTCCCTTCTGTGGCTCTTCTGAGTTACAATGCACACTTTCTACTCTTGATATTTATGATAGTTGCTTCCTTACTTTTCTTCACTTTTTACTCCAAAATGTGCATGCCTAAACACTATAGTTTTGCTTGTTTTTAAACCCTATAGAAATGAAGTAATGTGTTCTTTTGTGTCTGGCTTCTCTTGCTCGACAACATTTCTATGAGATTTACTCATGCTGTTACATGTTGCTGTAGTTAATGCTCTGTGTGGGGTAGTATTCCCACATTATGAATATATAGCACCATGCTGTTGTATGGATATAGCACCATTGTGTTGCTGATGAATATTTAGCTGTAATGAACAATCCTACTATAAACATTTTTGTAAATGCCTCTTGGTGCAAATATTTATACAATTTTTTTTTTTGTAAATACCTAGGGTAAAATTTTTTTCATGATGCTTATGTATATTCAAATTTAGTAGATAATGTTAAACTCTTCCAAACCAGTTGTAGCAAATTTTACTTCTACCAGTAATATATGAAGTTTCCTGTGGCTTCAAGTATTCTCCAACACTTGTTACTGTCAGTCTTTTTAGTTTTAGCATCTCCTTTTTTTTTTTCTTTTTGGTAATATATCATGGTATCTTACAGTGCATTTATTTATATTTCCTTGATTACTAATGAAGTTCAGCAACATCACTTATTCTATCAGCCATATGGATATTTGTTGTTTTTCCTCTTTGTTTTCAAACAAAACTACCTTTCTCTTAAAAATGATTTATAAAAACACCTTTATTTTTTGGATCAAGTTGTTTGTGAAATGTATATATTGTATACACCTTCTTCTGCTCCACAGCTGCTTGCTTTTCTCTTCTCTCAGTAATGTCTTAGATGAGCAGACCCTTTTAATTTTAGTGTAGTCAAATGTAACATTTTTAACAGTTATGTACATTTATCTTTTTTTTAAAAAAAAAAACAACCTTACACTGAAGTCATAAAATTTTCTTTTATACCATTTTGTAAAAGTTTGTTATTTTTCTTTTTCACATTTAGATCTAATCCTCTTGAAATTAAGCTTTGAGTCTGGCCAATTTTATTTTAGCCATTTAAAGATAAAATTATCTTAGAACTATTTATTGGGAGAAAAAAAACAACCGTCTTTTCTTTATGGCTCTGCAGGGGCATTTCACCAAAAATCCACAGCCTATTTTTTGGCTATCTATTTTATTTCACTGGTAAATATGTATATTTATTAAGAATTTTATCTATCTATCTATCTATCTATCTATCTATCTATCTATCTAATTTTGTGCCAAGACCACACTGTCTTAACTATTGTAGTTTTATAATATGTCTTGATTATTTTTAGAGGAAGTCCTCTCATCTTTTTGTTTTTGTTGTAGAGTATCTTTTTTATTCTTGACCCATTGCATTTTCTTGTTCATTTTTCCCAGCTTTTTAAAGGTATGACTGACAAGTAAAAATTGTATATATTTAAAGTGTACTATATGATGATTTGATTTATGTATATATTATGAAATGTTTACAACCATTAAACTAATTAAAATATCCATCAATTCACATAGCTATCTTTTTTATTGTGATGAGATTCACTCCCCTAGCAAGTTTCAAATATATAATACATTATTAATTATTGTCACCATGCTGTATTTTGTATCTCCACAACTTATTTGTCTCATAACTAAAAGTTTTTACACTTTGACCAACATTTTTTGAAGAACCTCCATACGATTTCCACAATATCTATACCCATTGATATTCCTACCAGCAGTGTATAAGGGTTCCCTTTTCTCCACATCCCTGTCAACATTTGTTATCTTTTGACTTTTTGATAATGGCCATCCTAACAGGTGTGAAGTGATAGCTCATTGTGAGTTTGATTTGTATTTCCTTCATGGTTGGTGATCCTGAGCACCTTTTCATGTACTTAGAGCATATCTATTCAAATTCTTTGCTCATTTAAATATCATGTTATTTGTTTCCTTGCTAATGAGTTGTAGGAACTTCTTATATATTTGGGATATCAACCCCTTATTGAATATATAGTTGGCAAATATTTTCTCCCATTCCATAGGTTATCTTTTCATTTTGTTCACTGTTTCATTTAATATGCAGAAACTTTGAAATGTGATGTAGTCTCATTTTATTTTTGCTTTTGCTGCCCATGCTTTTAGTGTCTTATCCAAAAACTTGTTGAGAAGACTAAGATTAAGGAGACTTTCCTTTATATTTTCTTCTGTGAGTTTTACAGTTTCAAATCTTATGTTTAAGGCTTTAATCCATTTTGAGTTGCTTTTCATGCATGGTATAAGATAAAGGTCCACTTTTATTATTATTTTTTTGCATACCAATATTCTGTTTTCCCAGCACCATTTATTGAAGAGATCATCCTTTCCCCATTCTGTGTTCTTGGCCCTCTATTGAAGATTAGTTTACCATATATGTGTGAGTTTATTTGGGGGCTCCCTCTCTTTTGTTTCATTGGTTTATGTGTCTGTTTTTATGCCAGTACCAGCTGTTTGATTACTGTAGTTTTACAATATAATTAGAAATCAGGAAGTGTGATCCTTTTAGCTTTGTTGCTATTTCTCAAGATTGCTGTAACTTTTCAGGATCTACTGGAGTTTCATATGAATTCTAGAGTTGTTTTTTTTCTACAGAAAAATACCATTGGAATTTTGAATCTATAAATTGGGTAGTACAGAGATTTTTTTTTTCTTTTTCTTTTTTTGAGTCAGGCTCTCACTCTGTCACCCAGGCTGTAGTGCGGTGGCATGATCTCAGCTCACTGCAGCCTTGACTTCCAGCAATCCTCCTACCTTAGCCTCTCAAGAGATCCTCTCACCTTAGCCTTCCAAGTAGCTGGGACTACAGGCATGTGTCACCATGCCCAAATTATTTTTGTATTTGTTTGTAGAGACAGGGTTTTTTTCATGTTGCCCAGGCTTGTCTCAAACTCCTGAGCTCAAGCGACCCACCCACCTTGGCCTCCTAAAGTGCTGGGATTATAGGCATGAGACACTGTGCCCTGGCCTGAACATTTTAACAATATTAATTCTTCAAATCCATGAATATGAAATACCTTTCCATTTATTTGTTTCTTATTTGATTTCTTCATCACTGTTTTATAGTTTTTAGTGTATAGATCTTTCACCTCCTTGGTTAAATATATTCCTAAGTATTTTGTTCTCTTTAAATATTGTAATTTGCATTGCTTTCTTAAGTTGTTTTTTGGATAGTTCATTCTTAGTGTGTAGAAATGCTACTGATTATTATATGTTAATTTTGTATTTTGCAACTTTACTGAAGTTGTCAACTATTTCTGAGTTTTTTAGTGGCGTCTTTACAGTTTTCTTTATATAAGATCATGTTATCTGCAAACAGAGACAGTTTTACTTCTTCCTTTCTGATGTGGATGACTTTTATTCATATTTCTTGCCTAATTGCTCTGGTTAGGACTCCCAGTGCCGTGTTGAGTAGATGTAGTGAGAGTGGGCATCTTTGTCTTGTTTCTTGATCTTAAAAGAACGGCTTTCAGCCTTCGTTGTTGAGTATTATGTTAGCTATGGCTTACATAATATATGGCTTTTATTATGTTGAGGTACATACTTTCTACACCTAGTTTGTTGAGAGTTTTTATTATGGAAGGATACCAAATTGTGCGAAGTGTTTTTTTCTGTATCTATTGATATGACCATATAATTTGTATCCTTCATTCTGTTAATGTGGTGTGTCACATTGATTAATTTGCTTATGATGAACCATCCTTGTGTCTCGGGGATACATACCACTTGGTCATGGTGTATGGTTCTTTTAATGTGCTGTTAGATTTGGTTTGCTAGTGTTTTGTTGGAGATTTTTGTGTCTATGCTTGTCAGAGATATTATCCTGTAATTTTTTTTTCTTGTGGTATTCTTGTCTAGTTTTGGTATCAGGGTAACATTGACCTATAAAATTACTTTAGAACTTTTCCCTTCTCTTCAATATTCAAGAGTTTGAAAAAGATTGGCAATTGTTCTTCTCTAAATGTTTGGTAGAATTCACCAATGAAGCCCTCCAATCCTAGGCTTTTATTTGTTGGGAGATTTTTTTATTACTGAGTGATATGGATTGCCTGTGTCCCCACCCAAATGTCATCTTGAATTCTCACGTGTTCTGGGAGGACCCCAGTGGGTCATAATTGAGTCATGGGGGCATATGTTTCCCATGCTGTTTTTGTGATAGTAAGTCTCATGAAACTGATGGTTATTATAAGGGGGAGTTTTCCTGCACAAGCTCTCTCTTTGCCTGCTGCTGTCTATGTAAGATGTGACTTGCTCTTCCTTGCCTTCTGACATGATTGTGAGGCTTCCCCAGCCACTGTGGAACTGTTTCAATTAAACCTCTTTCTTGCATAAATTGCTCAGTCTCCGGTATGTCTTTATTAACAGCGTGAAAACTGACTAATACATTGAGTCTCCTTACTCATTATCGGTCTGTTTAGATTTTCTATTTCTTGATGATTAAGTCTTCATAGGTTGTAGTTTTCTATGAACTTATCCATCTTCTATTTAATCTGATTTGTTGGTATATAATTGTTCATAGTAGTTTCTTATGATCTTCTGAAATTCTGTGGTATCAGTTGTAGTATTTCTTCTCTTATTTCTGATTTCTATTATTTCAGTTCTGTAAATTTTGTGCTAGCTAGCCTAGCTAACATTTGTTGCTTTTGTTATCTTAGTAAAACCTCTTAATCTCATTGATCTTTTCTACAGTTCTTCTCATTTTATGTTATTTATTTCAATTCTGATCTTTGTTGTCTCTTTCCTCTCCTAACTGTGGGCTTTTTTTCTTTTTTCTTTTCTCTTTTTAAGTTCTTTGAGGTATAATGTTAGGTTATTTATTGGAGAATTTTCTTTTTTGATGTAGACATTTATTGCTATAAAGTTTTGATATGGTTTGGCTCTGTGTCCCCACCCAAATCTCATCTCAAATTGTAATCCCCACATATTGAGGGAGGGATATGGAGGGAGGTGATTGGATTATGACAGTGGTTTCCTCTATTCTGTTCTAAAGATAGTGAGTAAGTTCTCCTGAGATCTGATGGTTTAAAAGTGTTTGGCACTTTCCACTTCTCTTTCTCTCTTGCAGCCATGTAAGATGTGTCTCACTTCCCCTTTGCCTTCTGCAATGATTGTAAGTTTCCTGAAGCCTCCCTAGCCATGTGGAACTGTGAGTCAATAAAACTCCTTTTCTTTATAAATTACCCAGTCTCAGGTATTCTTTATAGCAGTGTGAAAATGGACTAATACAACTTTTGTCTTTTATTATTTTTAAGTTCACTGGTACATGTGCAAGATGTGCAGGTTTGTTACATAGGTAAACATGTGCCATAGTGGTTTGCTCTACACATCATCCCATCACCTAGGTATTAAGCTCAGCCTCAATTAGCTATTCTTCCTGATGCTGTCTCTCTTCCTTACCTCCACTCTCCAACAGGCCCCAGTGTGTGTTGTGCTTCCCTGTATGTCCATGTGTTCTCATCATTCAGCTCCCATTTATAAGTGAGAACATACAGTATTTGGTTTTCTGTTCTCGAATTAGTTTTCTGAGGATAATGACCTCCACCTCCATCCATGTCCCTGCAAAGGACATGGCCTCATTACTTTTAATGGCTGCATAGCATTCCAGGATGTATATGTGCCACATTTTTTAATCCAGTCTAAAATTGATGGGCATTTAGGTTAATTTCACATATTTGCTATTGTAAACAGTGCTTCAATGAACATATGCATGCCTGTGTCATTATAATAGAATGATTTATTATTCCCTTGGGTATATACCCAGTAATGGGTCAAATGGTATTTCTGCCTCTAAATCTTTGAGGAATCTGTACACTGTTTCCCAGAATAGTTGAACTGATAATTTACACTTACACCAATAGTGTAAAAGCATTCCTTTTTCTCCACAACCTCACCAGCATCTGTTGTTTTTTTACTTTAATCGTAGCCATTCTGACTGGTATGAGATGGTTTCTCATTGTGCTTTTGATTTGCATTTCTCTCATGATCAGTGACGTTGAGCTGTTTTTCATATGTTTCTTGGCCGCATGTATGTCTTCTTTTGAGAAGTGTCTGTTCATGTCCTTTGCCTATGTTTTAATGGGGTTATTTGTTTTTTCTTGTAATTTGTTTAAGTTCCTTCTGGATGATGGATATTAGATCTTTGTCAAATGGATAGATTGCAATTTTTTTCTCCCTTTCTGTAGGTTGTCTGTTCACTTGGATGATAGTTTCTTTTCCTGGGCAGAAGCTGTTTAGGTTAATTAGATCCCATTGGCCAATTTTTGCTTTTGTTGCAATTGTTTTTGGTCTTTTCATCATTAAATATTTGCCTGTGCCTATCTCTTGAATGGTATTGCCTAGATTTTCTTCTAGAGTTTTGGGGTTTTTTTTCCCCCTCAAGATGGAGTCTTGCTGTTGTCGGCCTGGGCTGGAGTGCAATGGCTCGATCTTGGCTCGCTGCAACCTCTGCCTCCCCTCCTGGGTTCCAGCAATTCTCTTGCCTCAGGCTCCTGAGTAGTTGGGATTACAGGGGCCCGCCACCATGCCCAGCTAACTTTTGCATTTTTTAGTAGAGACAGGGTTTCACCATGTTGGCCAGGCTGGTCTCAAACTCTTGACCTCAGGTGGTCCACCACCCCGGCCTCCCAAAGTGCTGGGATTACAGGCATGAGCCCACTGTGCCCGGCCCTCTTCTAGAGTTTTTATAGCTTTGTGTTTTCCATTTAAATCTTTAATCCATCTTGAGTTGATTTTTGTATACAATATAAGAAACGGGCCCAGTTTCAATTTTCTGCATATGGCTAGCCAGTTCTCCTAACACAATTTTTTAAATAGGGAATCCTTTCCTCATGCTGGTTTTTGTCAGGTTTGCTGAAGATCAGATGGTTGTAGGTGTGTAGTCTTATAATTCTGGGTTCTCTATTCTGTTCCATTGATCTATGTTTCTGTTCTTGTACCAGTACTAAGCTGTTCTGGTTACTGCAGCATTGTAGTATAGTTTGAAATTGTGTAGCATGATACTTTCAGCTTTTTGTTATTGTTATTTAGGATTGTCTTGGCTATTCAGGTTCTTTTTCATTCCATATGAATTTTAAAATAGTTTTTGTTTTTTTCAAATTCTGTGAAGAATGTCAACGGTAGTTTAATTGGAATAGCACAGAATCTATAAAATGCTTTGCGCTGTGTGGTCATTTTCAGAATATTGATCTTTCTATCCTTGAGCATGGAATGTTCTTCTATTTGTTTGTGTCCTCTCTGATTTATTTGAGCAGAGGTTTGTAGTCCTCCTTGAAGAGATCCCTTACTTCTCTTGTTACCTGTATTCCCAGGTATTTTATTCTTTTTGTGAAAATTGTGAGTGGGAGTTCATTCAGGATTTGGCTCTCAGCTTGTTTTTTGTGGCTGTGTAGGAATGCTAGTGATTTTTGCATATTGATTTTGTATCCTGAGATTTTGCTGAAGTTGTTTATCAGCTTAGGAAGCTTTTGGGCTGAGATGATGGGGTTTTCTAGATATGGGATCATGTCATTTGCAAACAAAGATAATTTGACTCCCTCCCTTCCTGTTTGAATATGCTTTATTTCTTTTTTTTTGCCTGATTGCCCTGGCCAGAACTTCCAATATTATATTGAATGGTAGTGGCGAGAGAGGCCATCATCGTCTTGTGCCAGTTTTCAAGGAGAATGTTTCCAACTTTTGTCCATTCAGTATGAAACTGATTGTGGGTTTGTCATATATGGCTATTATTATGCTGATGTATGTTTCTTCAATATCTAGGTTATTGAGAGTTTTTAACATGAAGGGATGCTGAATTTTATAGACAGTCTTTTTTTACGTTCATTGAGATAATCACATGGGTTCTGTCTTTAGATCTGTTTGTGTGATGAATCACATTTATTGATTTGCATATGTTGAACCAACCTTGCAACCTGAGGATAAAGCCTACTTGATCATGCTGGATAAGCTTTTTGGTATGCTGCTGGATTCAGGTTGCTAGTAGTTTATTGAGGATTTTTGCATAAATGTTCATTAAGAATATTGGCCTAAAGTTTTCTTTTTCTGTTGTATCTCTGCCAGGTTTTGGTAGTAGGCTGATGCTGGCCTCAGAAGCAGTTAGGGAGGAATCTCTTAGTGTCAATTTTTTGGAATAGTTTCATTAGACATGGTAGGAGCTCTTCTTTGTACCTCTGGTAGAATTCAGCTATGAATCCATGTGGTCCTCAGTTTTTTTTTTGGTTGTTAGGCTATTTATTACTGCCTCAATTTCAGAACTTGTTATTGGTCTGTTCAGGAGTTTGATCTCCTCCTGGTTCAGTCTTGGGAGGGTATATTTGTCAAAGAATGTATCAATTACTTCTAGATTTTCTAGTTTATGTACATAGAGGTACTTATAGTATCCTCTGATTGTTGTTTGCATTTCCGTGGGATCAGTGGAGATATCCACCTTATCATTTCTGATTGTGTTTATTTGATTCTTCTCTCTTTTCCTCATTACTCTAGTTAGCAGTCTATCTATTTTATTAATTTTTCCAAAAACCAGCTCCTGGATTTATTGATTTTTTTTGAAGGAATTTTTGTATCTCTGTCTTCTTTAGTTCAGCTCTGATCTTGGTTATTTCTTATCTTCCCTAGCTTTTGGGTTTGTTTACTCTTGATTCTCTAGTTCTTTTAGTGATGATGTTTGGGTGTTCACGTAAGATCTTTCTAGCTTTTTGATGTGGGCATTTTGTGCATAAATTTCTCTCTGAACAGTGCTTTCACTGCATCCCAAAGATTCTGGTACATTGTCTCTTCATTCCTATTAGTTTAAAAGAACTCATTGATTTTTGCTTTAATTTCATTAGTTACCAATAGTCATTCAGGATCAAGTTGTTCTGCTTCCATGTAGCTGTGTGGTTTTGAGTGAATATTTAAAACTTAAATTCTAATTTGATTATACTGAGGTCTGAGAGACTGTTTATAATTTCAGTTCTTTTGCATTTGCTTAGGAGTGTTTTACTTCTGATTATGTGATCAATTTTAGAGTAAGTGCCATGTGGTGATGAGAAGAACTTATATTCTATTGTTTTTGGGTGGAGTATTCTCTAGATGTCTATTATGTCCACTTGATCCAGAGCAGAATTCAGATCCTGAATATCTTTGTTAATCTTCTGTCTCGATAATCTGTCTAATATTGTCAGTGGGATGTTAGTCTCCCACTATTGTTGTATGAGAGTCTAAGTCTCTCTGAAGGTCTCTAAGAATTTACTTTATGAATCTGGGTGCTCCTGTATTAGGTACGTATATATTTAGGATAGTTAACTTTTCTTGTTGAATTGAACCCCTTACCATTATGTAATGCCCCTTTTGTCTTTTTTGATTGTTGTTGGTTTAAAGTCTGTCTTGTCAGAATCTAGCTTTGTACCCTCTGTTTTTCTTCTTTTTGACCATTTGCTTGATAAATTTACCTCCTTCCTTTATTTTGAGCCTATGTATGTCTTTACATGTGAGATGATTCTTTTGAAGACAGCATACCAATGGATCTTGGCTCTTTATCCAGCTCACCACTCTATCTTTTAATTAGGGCATTTACCCTATTTACATTTAAGGTTAGTATTGTTATGTGTGGATTTAATCCTGTCATCATGATGCTAGCTGGTTATTTTGCAGACTTGTGTATGTAGTTGCTTCATAGTGTCACTGGTCTATGTACTTCAGTTCATTTTTGTAGTGGCTGGTAACAGTTTTTCCTTTCCATATTTAGTGCTTCCTTCAGGAACTCTTGAAAGCCTGCTGGTAATGAATTCCTTAGCATTTGCTTGTCTGAAAAGGATGTTATTTCTTTTTGCTTATTGATATTGTTTGGCTCTGTGTTCCCACCAAAATCTCACATTGAATTGTAATAATCCCCACATGTCAAGGGCGTTTCACCTGTTGGCACTCCATTCTCTCTCTTGCCCCCTTGTGAACAGGTGCCTTCTGCCATGATTGTAAGTTTCCTGAGGCATCCCCAGCCATGTGGATCTGAGTCAATTAATCCTCTTTCCTTTATAAATTATTCAGTCTCAGTATTTCTTCATAGCAGCATGATAGTGGGCTAATACACTTATGAAGCTTAGTTTAGCTGGATATAAAATCCTGCATTGGAAATTATTTTCTTTAAGAATGTTGAATATTGGTCCTCAATCTCTTCTAGCTTGTAGGGTGTCTACAGAGAGGTCTGCTCTTAGTCTGATGGGCTTCCCTTTGTAGGTGGCCTGGCCTTTCTTTTTGGCTTCCCTTAACATTTGTTCTTTCATTTCAACCTTGGAGAATCTGATGATTATGTGTCTTGGGGTTGATTTTCTTGTGGAATACCTTACTGGGGTTCTCTGCATTTCCTGAATTTGAATGTTGGCCTGTCTTGCTAGGTTAAGGAAGTTCTCCTGATGATATCCTTAAGTATACTTTCTAAGCTGGTTCCTTTCACCCCATCTCTTTCAGGCACTCCAATCAGTCATAGATTTGGTCTCTTTACATAATCCCATATTTCTTGGAGGTTTCGTTCATTTCTTTTCATTCTTTTTTTTCTGTATTATTGTCTGCCTGTCCGATTTAAGAAAGATTGTCTTCAAGCTCTGAGATTCTTTCCTCCTGGGTCTGTTCTGCTATTAATATTTGTGACTGCATTGTGAAGTTCTTGGAGTGTGTTTTTCAGCTCTAACGGGTTGGTTATGTTCTCTAAACTGGCTATTTTGGCTGTCAGCTCTCGCATTGTTTTATCATAATTATTAGCTTCATTGCATGGGGTTGTAACATGCCTTTTTTTTTTTTTTTTTTTTTAAGCTCAGTGAAGTTTGTTATTACCCACCTTCTGAAGTCTACTTCTGTCAATTCAGCCATCTTAGCTTCAGCCGAGTTCTGAGCCTTTGCTGTAGAGGTGTTGTGGCCATTCAGTGGAAAAGGTGCACTCTGGCTTTTTGAGTTTTCAGCATTTTGGGGTTGACTCTTTCTCATATTTGTGGGCTTATCTATCTTTGGTCTTCTAGGTTGCTGACCTTTTGATGGATTTTTGTGGGTGGTTGTTGTTTTCTACTTGCTTTACTTTTAACAGTCTGGCCACTCTTTTGAAGGGCTGCTTCAGTTTCCTGGGTGTCTACTCCAGACCCTAGTTGCCTTGGTGTTTCCTGTAGCTGGAGGTACTACCACTGAAGGCTGTGAGACAGTAAAGAGGCAGCCTGCCTCTTCCTCTGGAAGCTCCATCCCTGTGGGGTACTGACTTATTGCCAGCCTGGATGTGCCTGTAGGAGGTGGCTGGAGACCCTGGCTGAGAGGTCTCACCTAGTCAGGAGGAACAGGATCAGGGACCCAGTTAAAGAAACACTCTGGCTGTGTTTTGGTAGAGCAGCTCTGCTGTGTTGGAGATCCCTTCATTCCCTGATCAGTTTGGGTTCTCCAAGGCCCATAGGCTTCACTGACTGAGAAGTGTGAATTGCCAAGGTGGAGGCCAGCCTTGCCCCTCAAGCACTTTGTTCCAGGGAGAACATGTGCAAGGGTGGCTGGAGGCTGCAGCTGAGAGGACCTGGCTGGAAGAAACTGCCCTGCGAGGAGGAGTGGATCAGGGCCCCATTTAAAGAAACAATTTGTCCACACTTTTAAAAAACTGCTGTCTAGCGGTGGGGAATTTCTTCTGCCCTTGTTGGCTTGGACTCTCCAAAACCTGTAGGTTGGAACAGCTGAGTTTTCCAACTAACCTAGGTGGCAGCCCTCCTCTCCCTTGGGAACTCTATACCAGGGAGAGATCAGAGCTCTGTCTCTATTACATACAAGTGGGCATGGCTAAAGGGCCTGGCTGGGAGATCCTGTCCAGTGAGGAGGAATGGATCGGGGTTCCACTTAAAGAAGAAGTCTGGCCACGATCAGGAAAAGCTGCTGTGTTGTGCTGTTAGGGGGAACCTCCCTTGTCCAGACCATTTTGACTCTCCAAAGCCCACAGGCTGGAACTGCTGAGCTGTCCAACCATCCTTGGTGGTGGTCCTCCCCTTCCCTGGGTACTTTGTGCCAGGGAGAGATCAGATCTCTGTCTCTAATACATGCCAGTAGCATGGCTGGAGGGTCCATCTGGGATGTCCTGCTTAGTGAGAAGGAATGGATGGGGGCCCTGCTCAAAGAAGCATTCTGGCTACAATCTGGCAAAGCCACTGTGTTGCACTGCTGGGGGGACCCTTCCTCGTCTGGACTGTTTGGACTCTACAAAGCCCAAAGGCTAGAATGGCTGAGTCAACCAAGCAGCAGAGATGGTGCTTGCCCCTCTCCACAGGGCTCCATCCAGTCTCAGGCAGGCTCCACTCTGTTGCTAGTGGCTGGCTCAAATTCCAAGCTGGTGGGTCTTACGAGGTACTAAGAAAGTGGGGACCCACAAAATGACACTGCTTGGCTCCCTGCATTCTGCTGCTTCTTAGGGGTATGTGTGGAATTCTTGCCATGCCTGAATTGCAGACTCATTTGCTGCAGATCCCAGGTCTACAGTATTTAAAGCTCCTCGGTCTCTGAGTGTGCCTGAGCATCTGCTCTGTGAAGACTCCATCCAGCTCTATGTGTCGGATCCAAGGCTCTGGTGGCAGGGGCTCACAAGAGAATCTCCTGATCTGCAAGCTGCAAAGATCTGTGGGAGAAGTGTGGTTTCCCAGGGTCATACAATCACTCACCACTTCCCTTGGCTGAGGGTGGGGGTTCCCTTGGCTCCATGTTGCTCCTAGGTGAGCTGTTGCCCCACCATGCTTTTCTTTGTTCTCCATGTGTTGACTTCTTTCCCTAATCAGTTCCAATGTGGGAACCTGGATATTTCAGTTGAAGATGCTATATTCACTTGCCCCTTTTGTTCCTCTCCTTGAGTGCCATGGACCACAGTTGCTTCTAATCATCCATCTTGGTTGGTCCCTCCCCCTAAACTTTCATCTTAAAACTGCTTTTGCTACATTCCATAAGTTTTAGTGTGTTGCGTCTCCATTTTAGTCTCAAAATATTTTTCTATTTCTCTTTTGATGTTTCTCTAGACTCAGGTTGTTCAGGAGTGTGATGTTTAATTTCCACATATGTGTAAATTTTTTAGTTTTTCTCCTGTTAATGATTTCTAGTTTCATAGCACCATGTTTGGAAAAGCTACTTGATATTTATACTGAATGGGGAAAAGTTGAAAGCATTACCCCTGAGAACTGGAACAAGACAAGGATGCCCACTTTCACCACTTATGTTCAACATAGTACTAGAAGCCCTAGTCAGAGCAATCAGACAAGAGAAAGAAATAAAGGGCATCCAAATTGGAAAAGAGGAAGTCAAACTCACTGTTTACTGAAGATATAATTATATACTTAGAAAACCCTAAAGACTCATCTAAAAATCTCCTAGATCTGATAAACAAATTCAGTAAAGTCTCAGGATACAAAACCAATGTACACAAATCAGTAGTGCTGCTTTACACCAACAGGGACCAAGTTGAGAATCAAATTAAGAACTCAATCCCTTTTACAATAGCTGCAAAAAAAAAAAAAAAAAAAAAGAACCTCGTGAATATACTTAACCAAGGAGGTGAATGATCTCCACGATGAAACTACAAAACACTGCTGTGAAAGAAATTATAAATGACACAAACATATGGAAACAGAGTCCATGCTCATGGATGGCAAGAATCAATATTGTGAAAATAACCATACTGACAAAAGAAATCTATAGATTTAATGAAATTTCCGTCAGAATACCATCATCATTCTTCAGAAAACTAGAAAAAAAATCCTAAAATTCATACGGAACTAAAAAAAGAGTCTTCATAGCTACAGCAATACAAAACAAAAGGAACAAATCTGGAAGCATCACATTACCCGATTTCAAATTATACTACAAGGCTATAGTTATCAAAACAGCATGGTACTGATATAAAAATAGGCACATAGACCAATGGAACACAATAGATAATCCAGAAATAAAGCCAAATATTTATAGCCAATTGATCTTTGACAAAGCATAAAAAACACAAATTGGGGAAAGGATACTCTGTTCAGTAAGTGGTACTGGGAAAACTGGCAAGTCACATATCAAAGAATGAAACTGGTTCCCCATTTCTCACCTTATACAAAAATCAGCTGAAGATTGATCAAAGATCTGAATCTAATGCCTGAAACTATAAAAGTTCTAGAAGATAACATCCCAAAAACTCTTCTTGACATGGGCTTAGGCAAAGAATTCATGACTAAGACCCCAAAAACAAATGCAACAAAAACGAAAATAAATAAGTGGGATCTAAATAAACTAAAAAGCTTAAAGCTTCTGCACAGCTAAAGAAATAATCATCAGAGTAAACAGACAACCCACAGAGGAGCAAATATTCACAAACTATCCATCCAACAAAGTACTAGTATCCAGAATCTACGAAGAACTCAAACAAATCAGCAAGAAAAAAAAAAAAGTCCCATCAAAAAGTAGACAAAGGACATGAATAGATATGTCTCAAAAGAAGATATATGAACAGTCAGCAAACATATAATAAAGTGCGGCCAGGCGCAGTGGCTGACGCCTTTAGTCCCAGCACTTTGGGAGGCCGAGGTGGCTGGATCACCTGAGGTCAAAAATTTGAGATCAGCCTGACCAACATGGCGAAATTCCATCTCTACCAAAAAAACACAAAAATTAGCTGGACATGGTGGTGCCTGCCTATAATCCCAGCTACTTGGGAGGCTGAGGCAGGAGAATTGCTTGAAACCAGGAGGCAGAGGTTGCAGTGAGCCGAGACTGCACCATTGCACTCCAGCCTCAGTGACAAGAACGAGAAACTCTGTCTCAAAAAAAAAAAAAAGAAAGAAAAAAAATGTGTAACCTCACTTATTATCAGGAAATGTGAATTAAGACCACAATGAAATATCACCTTACTCCTGCAAGAATGACCACAATTAAAATGGCAATAAACAAAAAGATGTTGGAGTGGATGTGATGAAATGGGAACACTTTTTCACTGTTGGTAGAAATGTAAATTAGTACAACCACTATAGAA
This sequence comes from Trachypithecus francoisi, assembly GCF_009764315.1. Lineage (NCBI taxonomy): Eukaryota > Metazoa > Chordata > Mammalia > Primates > Cercopithecidae > Trachypithecus > Trachypithecus francoisi. Next base: position 48,091,865 of record NW_022681472.1, read on the forward strand.
AACAATATGGAGGTTCCTTAAAGAACTAAAAGTAGAACTGCGATTTGATCTAACAATTCCACTACTGGGTACCTACCCAAAGGGAAAGAAGTCATTATACAAAAAAGACACATGCACAAACATGTTTATAGCAGTACAATTTGCAATTCCAAGATATGAAACCAACCTAAGTGTCCATCAACCAATGGGTAAATAAAGAAAATGTGGTAAATATACACCATGGAACACTACCCAGCCATAAAAAGGAATAAATTATGTCTCTTGTAGCAAGTTGGATGGAGCTGGAGGTCATGATTCTAAGTGAAGTAACTAAGGAATGGAAAACCAAATATTGTATGTTCTCACTTAAAGTGGGAGCTAAGATATGAGGATACAAAGGCATACGAATGATATAATGGACTTTGAGGATGTGTGGGGAAGGATGGGAAGGGGTAAGGAATAAAAGACTACATATTGAGTACAGTGCATATTGTGATAAGTGATGGGTGCACTGAAATCTCAGAAATCACCACTAGAGAACTTATCCATGTAACCAAAAACCACCTGTACCCTAAAAACTATTGAAATTTTAAAAAGACATGATACAACTTTAATGTCCTCAAATATTTTTTAGAGATGGGGTCTCAGTCAATTTATCCTTCCACCTCAACATCCTGAGTAGCTGGGATTACAGGTATAAGCCACTCCACCTAGCTTAAATTTGTTAAGTTGTCTTGAGGCCTAACGTATGATCTACCCTGGAGAATGTTTTGTATACACTTGAGCAGAGTAAAGTGAAGTTTTTCTGAATAAATTGAGGTTCACTTCCAATGTTTTCTTGTTGGTTTTCTTTCTGGATAACCTATTCATTGTGTGATATCCATACCATGGGATACAGGTATTGACATCTCCTAATAATATCATATAGCTATTTATTTCTTCCTTCAGATCTACCAATAGTTGCTTTATACATTTAGGTGCTCCATTGTAGAGTGCATATACATTGACAATTATATCCTCTTGATGAATTGATCCCTTTGTCATTACATAATAAACTTCTTTGTCTCTTGTTATAGTTTTTGACTTAAGTTTATTTTGTCTGATATACATATAGCTACTCCTCCTATCTTTTGGTTTTTATTTGCATGAAATATCTTTTCCATCCCTTCACTTTCAGCCTATGTATGTCCTTAAAGCTAAAATGAGTTTTTTACAGGCAGTGTATTGTTGTATCTTGTGTGTGTGTGTTTTAAAATTCAGCCACCCTGTGTCTTTCTGATTGGTGAATTTGTTTTATTTAAATCTGAAGTAATTATTAATAGATTAGGACTCGCTATTGCCATTTCAAATTATTTTCTGTTTTATAGTTCCTTTTTCGTCTCTTGCTCTCTTCTCCTGTTATTTGATTTTATATAGCAGTATGCTTGATTTTTTTCTTTTCATCTTTTAAATATCTACTCTAGGTTTTTACTCTGTGATTATCATGGGGTTACAAAAAATATTTAACAGGTATAACAGTCTAAGTTTATTTTAATTTCAATGGCATACAGAAACTTTACCATTTACCCATTACTGCCCACATTTTAAGATTTAATTTCACATTTTGTTATATTGCTTATTAACAAATTATTATAGGTACAACTATTTTAATATGCTTGTCTTTTCACCTTTATAGCAGAGTTTAAAATGATTTATGCACCACAATTACAGTATTATTCTGAATTTTATCATTTACTTACCTTTACCAGTGAGTTTTATACTTTTATATGCTTTCATTTTACTAATTAGTGTCCCTTGTATTAACTGGAAGAACTCCCTTTAATATTTCCTGTAAGGCAGGTCTAGTGGTGATGAATTCCTTAAGCTTCTGTTTATCTGGGAAAGTCTTTATCTTTCCCTCATTACTGAAGGACAACTTTGCTACATAAAGTTTTCTTAGTTGACTTTTCCACTCCCCAGAACTTTGAATATTATCATTCTGCTCTATACTGGCCTTCAAGGTTTGTGCTAAGATATTCATCGAGTCTAAGATAGCTTTGTGTTGTTGTTGCTGTTTGTAACAAGTCTCATTTATTTATGCTTTCAAAATTTTTCCCTTATCTTTGATTTTTGATAATATTATTATAATATGTCTCTGTGAAGTCTTCTTTGCAATGAAACTATTTGGGGGTTTTGAGAATCATGTACATGAATTGTCCATATTTCTCTCAATATTTGTAAAATTTTCAGCCATTATCTATTTAAATAACTTTTCTGATTCTTTCTCTCTATTTTTTTCTCCTTCTGGGGACTCCATATTTCTTGTATCATTTCTCTTGATGGTGTCTTATAAATATCATAAGGCTTCTTTATTTTTTATGTTCTGTTTTCTTTTTATTTCCCTCTGATTGGATAATTTCAAATTACCCAACTTCGAGTTCACATATTTTCTTCTGTTTGACTATTTAAGTGTGCTATTTAAGGCCTATTTTGCATTTTTCATTTCCTTCACTGTATTTTTCACCTCTAGAATTTCATTTTAAAAATAATTTATATCTCTTTATTGATCTTCCAGTTTTGTTTATGTATTTTTTTCCTAATTTCATTGTTACCTATTTGTGTCCTTTTTTTAGCTTACTGAGATTCCTTGATACAACAATTTTGGATTCCTTGTTAGGCAATTTATAGAACTCCATTTTTTTTAGGACAGTTATTAGAAAATGTGTGTATTCGTTTGCTGGTGTCATATTTCCTTGTTTTTTAATGTTCTTTGAAGTCTTGCATTGCTACCCTCACATTTAAAGAAGAAATCACCTTTTCCAGTTCTTACTGACTGGCCTTGGGAAAGAAATACCTTCATCAGTGAGCCAGGTTGGGGATTCTGAGGCTCTCTCAGACCTTTTCTGTGGATGTACTCACTCCATCCTTCATGTTCTCTTTTGGGAGAAAATTCTTAAAAATTCAAGAATTTTCCAAAACCAGGTCTGGTACTGAGAGTCTTCTGTTTGTTTTCCCTATGGCAGTGCCTTGAAATGCTTAAGTTTGTCTGCCTTTCTCCAATCCTACAGAATGAAGCTGGCTGACTGCATGTGCTCATGAGCTTGTGTGCAAAGGCTCCCACTTGTTGTTGAGGGAGTGCACATGGGAAGTAAGCCACCAGGAATATGGGTGAGGTGTGTGGAACATTGAAGTTACCTGTGGGCCAGTTGGGAGGAGAGGGTCTGTGGGTGAGGCACTCCAACTCGCTTATGGGTGGTCCTCCTGACAGAGTTCATGCGGTTGTTAGTTGGAGACAAGGCCCTTTTTTGAGTTTCTAGCCCTGCCTCTGTTTCCTGCTCCCAGCCTCCCCCAGCCACTTAGCCATGCTGATCCCTTCAGTATGGGGAGATGAGAAAGAGATGGGACTCTGAGGCAGTGCCCTGAACAGCTGGCATAGTCAGGCTCACTATTCTTTCATTTTGCCCTATGGGAGCTATCATGGGCTGAGGGGCTTTCTCTTGTCACTAAGCTGTGCCACCTTGGGCAAGTGGTGAAAAGGGTAAAGGGAGACTGGTTTTCTTCCCTTTTAATGTATTATTAGAATGTATTTTTTGAAACTTCTCTGCTGGGCTCCCAGATACCCACAAAGGTATTCTTTGTGGTTCCTTTGTGCACTATGGGTGCACTATGGGGAGGTGGTGAAAAATAACTTCTATTTTGACATCTTGCTGATGTCACTCCTCTAGGAAGATGACACATTCCTACCAGTTGCTATGTAACTGACTGACAGAACTTCATTGTGAAAGGAAGATATTTTCTTGCCCCATTGACTTGAGGGCTTGGATATATGACTTGCTTTATGCTACGGAATGTGTTCATAAGTAATAGAGGCAAAGTTGGAGGAAAAGTGTTAAGACCTTTCTCATAAATTGTCTATACTCTGTTTCCTTCTGCCAGGAGGAGGTGATACTTTTAGCCTGATGGTTATCTGATCATGGTTGTAATCAAGACAGCAGAGGAGAAAATGATTCTTTTTGAAAATGCTTTGAACATTCTTGTATCTTTTCTGAGTAGCTTGTCAAGTTTCAAACAAAACAAAAATATAAATTTTGACATTTTGGGGGACTATATGTATTATATTTTTATCAAACAGGTGATAACTAACATTTTCCCAGCATTACATCTTCCAGTCACTGAATATGTGTGTGTGTGTGTGTTTTCTAGCCTCAATAATGATTTATAGTTTTTCCCCATATCTTTTGGTGGATTTATTTATTGATATTTTTGGTGCTTTTAAAACTAACTTTTAAAAATCTCATATTCTAACTCGTCATAGCTAACAAATAGAAATACTGATTTTTTAAAATACCAAGGTTGTTCAGTAATTTTGCTAAATTAACTTGTTTTAATAACTTATCTATAAATTATTTTATATTTTCATGTACACAATCTGCCTTTTCCTCCCTTGCCACACACACAGAATGTAGCAACAGTTTAATTTATACCAGGTGTTCAACACCTACTATTAAATGCAACAAAATTCTAAGTGTTTCTTAGGGCTGGGAGTCTTTTTCAAAATAAGCTTTTCTGCATCTCATCTGCTCTCATAGGTTTGGGCTAGGGCCTGAGCACATTTATTCTAAAAAATTTCCCAAATTATTCTGATGCAAAAACCTTGTTGTGAAACACTGTTCTATATCAATAAAATAATATAAAATACAAATACATTTTCTGTATAATTCAAGTCCTGAATATATTTTGCTCTCAAATGTCTGAGAAGCTGATGCAAGAACATTCATTGTTTTGGACATCTTTGTTTACCTTTCCTTTTATCCTTGATTTGATAAGGATACACTATAAAAATCAACCAATCAAAATGTAAATATTAGATTTGTTTGTAAGAAGAAAAGGGGATTTAAATGTGAGATTCTTTAAATCATTTAAAAGAATTGTGGCAGAGCAAGCTAAGAAATGGATGTGTAGAGAAGAGGTGGCTGAATGTTTTCTCTCTTGGCTGAAACCTCCACAAACAACAAGCTGCAATGAGTAAATCATTTTTTAAATGGATGAGACTAGGAATCCAGATGTTTGGAAGCAAGATACTAGCTGGTAATGTGCTATAGCCCATCATCCAGGCCCTTCCTGAGGGAAATGATAGCAAAGCCAGACTCTCTGCTTTCTAAATATCCTCTAGAAACCAATCTTGTTGTCACCAACATCACAACTTTGTTTCAGCTGGCAATTTACCAACATCTGCTTGGCAAGGACTCTTTTCCCTTGACTCTCAGATATATGTGTTTTCCTATTTTGAAGCACTGAACCCAATACACAGCAAGAAGAGAGTATTGAAGTCACAACGACTATATGCCAATTTATTTGCAGAAAAACCTCTGATCTTCTTATTTAAAGTATTATTCTTACCTTCACAATCTTGGCAGTATAAATTATCAGTGTTTACTTCGCTGCTTTGAGTAATCTAAAGGAAAGAAAACATATGCATTTACATCTATTCAGGTAGCCTTTCACAGTTATTTTGAGTTTTGCAAAGAAAATGGGATAGGTGCTATAGTGCTACATTATAGAATATCAAATATTGTGCTTTACTAGCATTTCAACCCTAAGGGTTTATAAATTTTAAAAATGAGATTAAATGGTTGGCAGAGGGAGAGTTTATCAAATGTACAAAATCATCAATAACATCCATTACATTTAGATTGGAACATGGTCAAGCACATCTTTTCAGTTTTTTGACCACTTTTATGATTGTCAAACTTATTCAATCATTTGTTGAGTGCAAAAGTTGTATGTATTAGGAAGGAGACAGAGTGTTTCTTTGGCTGCTTATAGTCCAAGTTGGACAGATAAATCGCTTCAGCATTGCACAAGCCAGCTGAGAGATAATTAAGTCATTTGAATGTGAGGTTTCTTGGCTTCCCTCTCTCATTTTTTCCCTTGTCTCTTCTTGGAAGCAAAAACCACGAATCTTGTCCCATGTCCTTCCCCTGACTGTTTTTAACATTCCCTTTTCCTCCATGAAGTAAGGGCATAATATTTCCTCTTATTGAAGAAAAACTATTGAGAAAAATTACTAACAAAGATTCATAAAGTGAACCTTAGATACCTGTAGACTCTGTAAATATGTCTCTTAACCTTGTATGATCTCAAAATAATCGATTTAAGCATCATTTCTTTTTTAGAATGTAAATTCTTTTAGGACACAGATATAACTTATTCATCTTTGCATCCTTAAAACCTAATATAATAGGTGATAAGGAAGTTCTCTTCAAACAAAACTGAACTGAAGATCAAATAGTAAACTTTTTAATTTTATGGATAAAGAAACAGACCCAGAAGTTGAAGTGATTTGCCCAGTTCTAAGATAGTCAGTGGTAATGTCTTTCTACTTTGCTGAAGAGTTAAAAGCCAGCTTTTTCTTTTTCTTTTTTTTCCCTCTACCTGGGCTGTGCAAACTCACCCAGAGAGGAACACATAAAGCATATGAGGCCACTTGGAGACATCATAAAAGATTTTGGGCAGTGGAACAATCATTTGGCTGGTGATCCTTGGATCTCCACATTTTGTTCTCATAGTCCCAGATGGTAGCATGATTTCACATGCCCAGTGTCTGGCTAAATGATTTTCTCCAAATTTAATGTCAAAAATATAAAATGATGTGATCTGGGAGGGACAAATAATTGGAACCGACTACATAAATAATATGTGCTCTTTTAATTAATGAAATAGAATTGTATCTAGCTGTACAAAGCCTAAGTGCAGATGCATTTATAATTGTATATCCTCAAATCTAAGTAACTTTAAACATTTAAAACTTTAGGTGTTTAAAGGTATTTAAAATATTTTTTCTGTACCCAATTAAATTCTGTCACTTTCCCTTATGTATGTAATATACATATCTCTATACATTAATAAGTGTTGTGTTAACAATATTAAACATCTTAAAATTAATGGTACTATTTAGTTGTTTCTTACACATGTATTCAAATGTCAGTATTTCATTACTCTTAACCTCATAGGTGACACTGTCTTCTAAGAAATTACTTTGGGGTGTTTTATTACAAGTTAATTTCTGTTGAGTATTTGAAATGGTTTTTCTGTGTAAGTAAAGGTTTGACTTACTTTCTATAAAAATAGAGTGTATTATTTGAATACAAGATATTGGTTGTTTTCCAAAAAATCAGTGTCAAGTAGTTAGTTCATATCTGAGCTATAATATAGTATTGTTCCTGTTTTGACTGCTGCTTTGACTTAAACAGAATCATTCCCCATTTTATTGCCAACAAATGTTGAACTTGGAGATAGAATTACATACATTGGATTAAATGCAGTACACAAATAAATACAGTATGCTGCTGTTTAAGGACTGCTGGTGCAATCTGCTGCCAATTCCTGAAACATTAAATTCTACTACTACTCTACTAAATAATAATATAGGCTTGAGGTGCACTGGAGAACAGGAGCTGGTACAGCTATTGAAATCAACAGACTCAGGCATCGAGTCACCAATTTGGGCTGGAAACTTGCCAAGGTAGATTTTATTTTATTTTTAAACTACTGTTAAAGCTGGCAAAATTAAAATGTACACACACACACTCTACAAATAGGGACAAAAATGAATATGAGTTACGGGTGTTTGGGACTTTGAGATTCCAGTTTATTCTCATATAATCCATCCTAAAGCTCTTTTTGGACAATTTTCTTGTCCTTGCCATTGAGATACTTAGTTACATGCATGGAACTACCTTGATATGTTTTATGTAACCTTTTTTTTTTTTTTTTTTCTGGCTAAGGCCAGTATATTTGTTCAGGTCTATATGATAGCTTCTAAGTTGGTACAACTCCACTTCAAATTTAGACAATTAAAGATCAGAAGAAACTATATAAACAAAATAGTTGTAAAAATATGTCAGTGTATTTTTTTCCCTTAATAAGCAAGATAAAATAGATTTGAAATGTTTATCACCTTGGTGCTTTATGGTATTTGAGTAGAATTTAGCAAGAGCAGACATTCTTGGCATTTCCATGAGCTTTTATTTCTATTATCTCCAATACTTTCAGATTTCAAAGAACAGTTTTGGTGCTAATTACCAGATTTTGACTTTTACGAAAACCCCACACCACATGTCCTGATTTTATACCCAGTTGCATGTGGAATCTGAAATGTGGTTTTATCAAAATAAACTCACACTTTGGTGTGTGGAATTTCACTTGTAAAGTAGAGATCATAATTTCAAAAACAAACACAATTTGCACTTGGTTTTGCTTGAAAAAATAAAACGCTTGGCTGTGATCAGATGAAAAATGTTTTACTCAAGTACTGGCTTTTCTCTGAAAATCTCCCGTGGTTGTAGCCAAGTGGTCGTGAACAGCATCATCTTCCAAGCAAGCACCTTGGCATCTCCTTATTTAATTGGTGTATTTTAGAGTTTTTTTTTCCTTAAAATTATTTTATTCTTTTTTAGCAGTCCAAACGTTTATTCTATCATTTCCTACTTATTTGGGTCAAGAGCAGTGCTTGTGAGGATCAATTAAGGGAAGGAAAAAAAATTCTTAAATTACTAATTGAGTCAAAGAAAAGAATTAAATACACTGTTTTCTGATGCAGAAATACCCAGTATGTCCCCGAGAGGCAACCGATGTCACAGAAGACAGACCTGAATATGAATTCTAGCCCTGCCACCCAGTTTCTCTTTTGCCTTGAGCAGGTTGTATAATCTCTCAAATTCCAAGCTTTCTCGTCTTGTAAATGGCAATAACTAACAGAGTAATTTTGAAGATGGGTTGAGAAATGAGACATGGAGAGCTCCTAGTTACACGCTTAGAACATAGCAGATACTCAGAGAAGCTGCTGGTGCTTGGGATGGCATTTCAAGTCCATGGCGGAAAAATAAAATAAAATAGAATCAGAACACTTGAGTTACTTAGATTTTAAAATTTTTTTAATTTAAAAATTATTTAATTTTTATTATTTAATTTTTTAAAGATACAGTTCTCACTATGTTGCTCAGGCTTGTCTCAAACTCTTGGTCTCAGGTGATGCCCCCGCCCCGAGCCTCCAGAGTAGCTGGGATTACAGGTGTGAGTCACTTAACCGGGGAGATTTTAAAGTTTTTATATGTAAAACTGAAAAAACAGTTTGTGCCATTATTACCTATCATCAACTCTATCAATAGTTTTTGTTTATGTTAAGCATTAAAGCTATTCCAAAAGAATTAGCCCTCATGATCCAACAGGCTCATAACACAGAAAGAGAAGAATGCAAGAAAGGACCATGCATTTTATCCTTTACAAGGCACACAAGACATCCCTGGATGCCTCTGAGGAGAGTAGAGAGAGGAGAAAAATGTAGAGTGTGGTCCTGTTGTCAGCAGGGTTGGGTGGAGAGCCACCTCTAGTACTTATCGCTGTGAATCTTTCAGTAGGTCAATTAACCTCCCAAAGATGAATAGTCGCATTTATCTTGATGAGCTATTTTGAGAATCAAATGAGAAAATCCATTCAAAGTCTTAGCAAGGTCCCTGGCACATGATAAACATACCAGAGATGGTTTAGTCCTCACCATGATTATTAGTCTGTCTTTCATTTAGGGGGTTCTTTCTTAGAAGCATCTATCTACCTTTCTGGGAAGAACACAAAATGGAATAGAATATACAATTTTGCTTTTAAAGTTCCTCTTTCTATCCAAGATCTTTATCATTTTACGTTACCATTGTTCTGAACAGCCCATGGCTATAGAGAGAGCTACCTTTCATTTTGAGAGGAATGATTGGGTCTCAATTCATTGAATTACTTGAACATAATAACAAACTTCCAGTTTCTTTATTTCTCCATTTTGGACATCATGTAGCAGTGCGTACACAAGTAGCCTTAGGTCTTTGGACTTCATCATGAACAACCTTTTTATGAGTCCGTGGTTAAACTCTTTATGAGATTCATCAAAGTGAGTAACACTGCTAGTCCTGTAAGAGTCTCTTACCCCATGAATGATTTATAACAAAGAGAGCTACTTTATTAAAAGGTTCTTGTGCTTCAGAGTCTCTTGTGAGCTCAAAGAGCTAAGAGTTTCCATTATTACATTAGAAGAAATACATGTTAATTCAAGATAAATTTAAAAAGCTTTGGGAAGTTTATCAATTTTTTGTGTAGTCCCATCTTTTAAAAATATTCCCTTCCCTTTGTTCCTTTAATCATTTTCATGTGTTCATTTAATTAATACTTCCTGCATGTTACAATGTTCTTGACCTTGCTAAACAATAAGACTGGCAGAACCTCTGCCCTTGAAGAGTTGCTAATGGTTCTCAAAGGGAGCTGCACATCAGCATCAGTGGGGATTTGTTTTAAGGGAACCAACATGTAACCATTGTATCAGAGTCTTTAAGGTATGGGTGAAGACCCTGAGGCAGAAGGAGCCTACTACTTTGATGGATCTAAAAAGAAAGCCATTTGGGTTGGACTACAGTGTTCAAGAGGTAGAGGGTAGGAGATGGCTATATTAGAGAAGTAGAGTCTGACCTCAGGCCAACCTCCCCACTTTCAGAAACTGTTACTTAACTAACACTAGATTCAACAAAACACTTATTCAGATTATCAAGTGCGATCCTTTTCAATTTTATAATGAGTGGGATCTTAAAAATATTTTTGAAGAATTCATGCTTCATTTCAAATATATGTTGCAATTTGAAACCTGCTAAATGTGGTCTTAACATCAATTTTTCAAAACAGGGAAAAGGAGCCCTCAAATGTCTATAGTAAAATTTTCTTAATTGCTTGAACTACAGATGCCCGTTCTTTTCTGTCCCTTCCCTTGCAACATTTTCCTAGCAGAATGTTTCACACATTCAAATGTCATCAATTACTAACTCTAGGTTATGAACACACACTTCTCTTTTACTTGGCTCTTTATATAAAATTTTCCAAGTCCATTGGATCATTTATTATGTGGCCTTGATGTCATCACCTAGTTACTACAAAGATGGGATGAAGGAATAGAGTAACCTGACAGTAAGCTAAGTGTGAGATTTCGGGAATTAATTAATTAATATCATTTTGATATGAACATTTCTTGAATCTTATTTAAAATTATATCTGGGTCTTTAAGATCTCAGTTTATCCATCTTATTATTTGTCTTTTTATTGTCTAGTAGTCACAAATATCTTCAGTGTTTCTCTATTGTCATTTTAAGTAGTTCAGTGATAAAGTACAAAATATTTGTTTTCAAAATTTCATAGTTTTCACTTCCTTCTTAGCTTAGTTATAAACTAGCTAAAAATAAAATCAAAAGGGAATAAATAGGTAACCCTTCTTTTAATCCAATATCATTTAGACCATCTTACTATTTGGAGATGTGTTTTTTTACTATCAATGATTTTTTACAGTAGTCAACAACTTAACAGTTTTTGAACACCTCTGTTCAGAAAATAATTACTTTTACTATGATAAATCTCCTCAACTCATACTGTTATTCCTTTTTACATGAGTTGGAATATTATTAATATTTCACATTAATGTGATATTTAATAAGTGACTTAGAGAAAGGTTTTGATCAGAAAAACTGTACATGATAATTCCATTCTTGCAGACCAAATGTATAATTTATAAATCTTCATTACACAAAATATTTGGGATGATCAAGTCCCATTAATTCATGTAAAAATATTTAGCATTCTGGAATAAATCTTTGAAACATCAACAAAAATATATCTGGGTAAATTTTTGAGTTGTGATGCTTTTAATCTGCAGTCATAATGTGGATCTGGCGTCATTTGATTGCATAATTAGAAGAAAAGATGGATGCATGAAAAGTCATCTAATCGCCTATTAGAACATTGCTTTGTTTGATTCATTAATATGGAATGAAATGTATATTGTAAGAAACTACTGAAACATATTTCCTTGGCTAAAATTCAAGAACGTTTATATGACTGGAGAGTTATTTTTCCCGGAGAGTAAAGTTTAATTGTAATCAGATGTTCATCTGGAAGCACAAAGATAATAATAGTATTGTTGGAAGTGATATTTAAATGTTTGCCTTATATTCAGCCTCATGTAGAACCACACTCATATTCAGAATATATAGATGAACAAACCTTGCTTTTATGTGTCTTTTTAATCAAATTTCTTCCTAGGCTCTAAGTGCCAGCTCTACAAGCTGGAATGAAGTTCCGTAGAGAAGTCCAAGAAGTCACGGTAGTACCTGCTTACTGTTTCTGAACCTCAGTGTAAGGGGTGCTGAGTCATACAACTCCATTGATCTGTATTTGAATGATGCTCCCAGTTGTGCAATATAGCAGCATAACTTTAAAGAGCACTTGGCTTTTGGGGCACACTCCAATCTCTGATTTTTCACACTGCTGAAAAGACTTTTTTTTCTAAATTTCAGTTATTTATTAATCAGTGTAATTTCTAGTAGATTACTTCAACATGATTTCATGCATTTAGAGGAGAAATATTTCCTGGTTAAGTGGAAAATTGTGCGGATAGCTTCTGGAAGACCTTCATTCTAAAGCAGCTTTATAGCGAAACACTTCGTTTAGAAATCTGGACCTTCTTTCTTCATTTGCTGTAATCCACATTCATTGAGTGGAACTCGTATTGATCATTGGGACCCAGTTTTTTCCAGGGCTCTGGGTTATTCTTTCTGTCCCAACTAACATCTGGATCGAACAATGCCAGACTCAAGAGATACAGTGCTGCTGCAGTACCTCCAGCTCCAATAAGTACAGAGGGAGATCAAACTCGGATGCTTCTTGGCCTGACTGATGATCTGGCGGAACATGTTTGCGACAGAGGCCTCCAATTGGAAAGGAAAGAACCAGCATAGCCACCAGGCCCCGGGCTAAGTAGTATCTGCACTCAAAAAGACTGGTTTTAATGTATTTTTAAATGTTATAGTATAGTTAATGGGCTATCAGGTAAATCTATGAGCCATATTCCTCTACTTAACTGGAGGAAGTGTAAAGAAAGAGATATACCTGATAATAGAGAGACTGGTAAATTTTAGAAAACAAAATGGAAGAGAAAGTTAAGTGAACAGAATGCTCATGTTGGAAACTGAAGGAAGAATGAATTAAGTTTCATCAATTCGACCTTCTTAAATCTCTTGATTTGGTCTGTTTCCTTCCATACCTCCTTGCTGCCACACCACCTTAATTTTTTCTTATGTCTATTATTTCTGTAATTGTTCTCATAGCCTCCAGTCTTAATCCAATCTTACTTACTGCACTCTGCTTCCAGACTGATTGTTTCAGGATAAAAATCCAAATACATTAGTGGTGCCTTCGGGTTCCTTTATGACCCAACTCTGCTTATCTTTCCAGCTTAAATTGCTCCAAGCATTCTAGGATTCAAAGCATCCTTATTTGGACTTTCCCTAACACTGATGTTCTTCCTTCCCTTGAGTCCTTTGAAAACTCCTTACCATTAGTTAATATGACTAGAACCTTAGGACCTGGCTTTGACATAATCTCCTCCAAGAAGTGTTCCCTGGTAGCTCCCATACCATTGTTAAAAGTTCTGTATAAACCTTAATGTAGCTCTTATTAAAAGGTGTTTGAACCATCTGTTTACTGGTATGTCTCACATCACTAGGTTTAATCTCTTGAAGACTGAGACTGCATTTTTAAATCTTGTATCACCAGGACCTTACATAGTGCTTGAAATCTACAAATTGCTTAAAACTCATTTGTAGAATGCTTAAATAGGTGAGTTAATAAAGGTATAGTTAAAGAATGATTGAAAGGGACAGACAGAAATAGGCAGATTCTGTAAAGCAAAAGAGAAAAAAAAAACTTTCTAGCTTATTTTTTACACTGTACATTTTTCCAGTTTCTTTTTTTAAAAAAAATTTTATTTTACTTTAAGTTCTGGGATACATGTGCACAACATGTAGGTTTGTTACATAGGTATACATGTGCCATGTTGGTTTGCTGCACCTATCAACTCATCATCTAGGTTTTAAACCCTGCATGTGTTAGCTACTTGTCCTAATGCTCTCCCTTTCCTCACCCCTGCCAACCGCCCAACTGGCCCCACTGTGTGTTGTTCCCCTCCCTGAATCCATGTGTTCTCATTGCTCAACTCCCATTTATGAGTGAGAACATGTGGTGTTTGGTTTTGTGTTCCTGTGTGAGTTTGCTGAGGATGCTGACTTCCAGCTTCATCCATGGCCCTGCAAATGATATGATCTCATTCCTTTTTATGGCTGCATAGTATTCCATGGTGTGTGTACCACATTTTCTTTATGCAGGCTATCATTGATGGGCATTTGGATTGGTTCCATGTCTTTGTTAGTGTAAATAGTGCTGCACTAAACAAAAGTGTGCATGTGTCTTTATAGTAGAATTATTTATATTTCTTTGGGTATATTCTGAGTAATGGCATTGCTGGGTCAAATGGTATTTCTGGTTCCAGATCTTTAAGGACTTGCCACACTGTTTTCCACAATGGTTGAACTAACTTACATTCCCAACAACAAGTATAAAAGTATTCCTGTTTCTCCACAGCCTTGCCAGCATCCATTATATCTTGACATTTTATTATCTGCGATTCTGACTGACGTGAGATGGTGTCTCATTGTGGTTTTGATCTGTATTTCTCTAATGATCAGTGATGATTAGCTTTTTTTCATATGTTTATTGGCCATATAAATGTCTTTTTTTGAGAAGTGTCTGTTCATATCCTTTGCCCACTTTTTCATGGAGTTGTTTTTTTCTTGTAAATTTGTTTAAGTTCTTTGTAGATTCTCGATCTTGTCAAATGGGTAGATTTAAAAAATTTTCTCCCATTCTGTAGGTTACCTATTTATTCTGATGACAGTTTCTTCTGTGCAGAAGCTCTTCAGTTCAATTAGATCCCATTTGTCAATTTTGGCTTTTGTTGCAGTTGCTTTTGGCATTTTCATCATGAAGTCTTTGCCCATGCCTATGTCCTGAATGGTATTGCCTAGGTTTTCATCTAGGGTTTTTATGGTTTTGGGTTTTACATTTAAGTCTTTAATCCAGCTTGAGTTAATTTTTGTATAAGGTGTCAGGAAGGGGTCCCATTTCAGTTTTCTGAATATGGCTAGCCAGTTTTCCCAACACCATTTATTAAATAGGGAATCCTTTCCTCATCTCTTGTTTTTGTCAGGTTTGCCAAAGATCAGAAGACTGTGGATGTGTGGGGTTATTTCTGAGGTCTCTGTTCTGTTCCGTTGGTCTATATGTCTGTTTTGGTACCAGTACCATACTGTTTTGGTTACTATAGCCTTATAGTAAAGTTTGAAGTCAGGTAGCATGATGCCTCCAGCTTTGTTCTTTTTGCTTAAGATTGTCTTTGCTATACAGGCTCCTTTTTGGTTTCACATGAAATTTAAAGTAGTTTTTTCTACTTCTGTGAAGAATGTCAATGGTAGTTTAATGGAAATAGCATTAAATCTATAAACTACCTCAGGCAGTATGGCCATTTTCATGATGTTGATTCTTCCTATCCATGAGGATGGAATGTTTTTCCATTTGTTTGTATCCTCTCTTATTTCCTTGAGCAGTGGTTTGTGGTTCTCCTTGAAGAGGTCCTTTGCATCCCTTGTTATCTGTATTCCTAGATATTTTATTCTATTTGTAGCAATTGTGAATGGGAGTTCATTCATGATATGGCTCTCTGTTCATCTACTGTTGGCGTAATTTTTGCATATTGATTTTCTGTCTTGAGACTTTGCTGAAGTTGCTCATCAGCTTAAGGAGTTTTTGGGCTGAGATGATGAGGTTTTCTAAATATAGAATCAAATTGTCTACAAATAGAGACAATTTGACTTCCTCTCTTCCTATTCAAATATTCTTTATTTCTTTCTGTTGCCTAATTGCTCTGGCCAGAACTTCCAATACTATGTTGAATAGGAATGGTGAGAGAGGGCATCTTTGTCTTGTCCCAGTTTTCAAAGGGAATGCTTCCAGCTTTTGCCCATTTAGTATAATATTGGCTGTGAGTTTTTAATAAATAGCTTTTATTATTTTGAGATATGTTCCATCAAAACCTAGTTTATTAAGAGCTTTTAACATAAAAGGATGTTGAATTTTATTGAAGGCCTTTTTTGCATCTATTGAGATGATCATGTGATTTTTGTCATTGGTTCTGTTTATGTGATGGCTTATGTTTATTGATTTGCATATGTTGAACCAGCCTTGCATTCCAGGGATGAAGCCAACTTCATTGTGGTGGATAAGCTTTTTGATGTGTTGCTGGATTCAGTTTGCCAGTATTTTATTGGGGATTTTCTCATCGATATTCATCAGGGATATTGGCCTGAAGTTTTCTTTTTTTGTTATGTTTTTCCCAGGTTTTGGTATCAGGTGGTGCTGGCCTCATAAAATGAGTTAGGCAGGAGTTCCTACTTTTCAATTATTTAGAAGTTTCAGAAGAAATGGTACCAGCTGCTCTTTGTATCTCTGGTGGAATTTGACTGTATATTTGTCTGGTTCTGGGCTTTATTTGATTGGTAGGCTATTAATTGCTGCATCAATTTCAGAAGTTGTTGTTGGTCTATTTGGGGATTCAACTTCTTTCTGGTTTAGTCTTGGGAAGTGTATGTGTCCAGGAACTTACTCATTTCTTCTAGATTTTCTAGTTTATTTGCATAGAGGTATTTATAGTATTCTCTGATGGTAGTTTATATTTCTGTGGGGTCAGTGGTGATATCCCCTTTATCATTTTTTATTGTGTCTATTTGATTCTTCTCTTTTTTCTTCTTTGTTCATCTAGGTAGTGGTCTATTTTGTTATTTTTTTCAAAAAGCCAGCTCCTCAATTCATTGATTTTTTTAAGTTTTTTTTTTTTGTCCACAGTTTCTTAATTTAGAAATTTTAAATATTTTTGATTTTCTCATGCCAATTTCAAAATCTTTACCCTTGTCTCAAGTTAGTAGTAATAAATATCTAGGTTATATATAAATATAAAACACATATACACATATATGTATACACATACATAAATATTAACATGAATCAAAAAACATACAAACATATAAACATATACACATAGATTTATGTATATATTATAGACATATATTTATCAGAGACTTATTCTATGAGCACAATAATAATTGAATTGATTTTATTGATGTTTTCTGAAATAATTTCTTTGATTCATGTTAATATTTCAAGACTTCTGCTGTTTCTTAGCTCAAGGAGTACTATAATACTCAAGTTTCTAGAGAGCAAATTACTTCCAAATAGAAAATACATGACCTTATAGTAAGCCAGTATGCTACTATGCTGAGTTAGGGATTGGGGTGATCCAGACAAAAGTCTAAAACTATCACTGAGGGAATGGAACAGGGGGAAATCATCATTTCTTACTTTTATCTTGTCCTATCAGAATTTTACAATATTTAAATAGTAACTTTTTTTGTCTGCATGAACCTTAGTAGAGAATTGCTTGTTAAGAAGAAGATTATTAGCTCTTTATTGGTAAAATTTTACTGTGAGGCTAGCACCTTGTGAAAATGAGGGAGCTAAACATGGTGGAAAACATTCCTGGGATGTAAGTAACAGTCCTGTCTACCTGGTCATCAAAAGTCCTTTTTAAAAATAGAACTCTTAGAAGGATGGGATCTAAAAAGATCCTGCTAATAAGAACATGCAGCAGTTCTATTTATTGGAGACAGCACAATTTGAATATGATGGTGTCCTAGTATGAAAATGCCACAATTGGCAGATTAGTGTGGTTGGATAGACTGGTAATCATGAATTCTATCCTGTTGAGGAGGGTCAACTGGCTTAGCACTGTTGTGATATTTTGCATGTGCTGAGCTAGACAAACCATATAGGACAGACCTAATATAAAGGGGGACAAGGATGGATGCAGACTCAGATGAACATTATTTTTTACCTAAATTTACTCTAAACTAGGAAACAGGCAGTACAAAATACACACACACACACACACACACACACTCACGCAAGGATACATGGCAGTGCACATAGCTTTTCAATGGCTATTTTTTGCCAGAGAAGCATCTAAAACTCAGTAACTAGTGCTTATAGTACAAACAGAGAAATTCACTATGGAGCCCAGGATCAACGATGGCTGACTCTACTTCCTGTAGGCTGGGGGTACAGCCACATCAGTACTGAACACTCAACTTATTATTCTATAAGACAATTCTCACTACAGTCATATACCTCCAGAGTCTAGTTTTTGCTGTGTCATAAGGTCTGGGGTAAGTTTGACCATGGCTACACACCTACCCATGTCTTTCATTAATATTTCGTCATTCAAAAAACTATTCCTAAGCTGATGACTAGGACAGATGTGCAGAAATTAACCTTGGCGCCGAGATGGGCGGATCATGAGGTCAGGAGATCGAGACCATCCTGGCTAACTCGGTGAAACCTCGTCTCTACTAAAAAATACAAAAAACTAGCCGGGCGTGGTGGCGGGCGCCTGTAGTCCCAGCTACTCAGGAGGCTGAGGCAGAAGAATGGCGTAAACCCGGGAGGCGGAGCTTGCAGTGAGCTGAGATCTGGCCACTGCACTCCTGCCTGGGCAACAGAGCAAGACTCCGTCTCAAAGTCTCAAAAAAAAAAAGAAAAGAAAAAGAAATTAACCTCGGTTCCTAAAATAAAACAAGCTAAGGGAAACTGTACTCATTATGTTTTTGATTTTATTAGAATTTTTCTTTTTCTTTCTTTCTTTTTTTTTGACAGCCTCCCAATTTTTATTTACGTATCTTATTCTTTCTAAATTTCAACCCTGGCTTTGTGGTGATTGCTTTAGGAACGAGCCTGTGAGCCTGTTGGTTGGTAGAACATCAGCACTCAATCTCAGAACTTTCATTAGTGTCATTTCACTCACTCTTTCCTACTGGCCTTGAAAAGGAGGAGGTGATTAGAGACTGGAGCTGTGACCCCTTTGTCACCAAGATGATGATAAGCTTTTTGAGAATGAAGACAGAACATTGGAATAAAAGTCCAATGGTGGAGGCAGAAAGAAGCATCCTGGTAACGTCATTTAAATATTTATCTGGCCATTTCTTTGCACTTGCACTTATCTGAGCAGATATATCCTGTTGGCTTAAGGAGTTTGGATTGTGTTTTTGTTCCTTGAATGTTGTACAGTCCTAAATAGTACAGAATACCTAGAAAGAGAAACAGTGGATCTGGTTCATTTACAAAAGAGTTATACATGTACATTAAGTATTTGCCATATTACTCATGATCTTCATGTCCTTTTACGTGACACAGTAATTGTACATTCTCATCAAATATATATATGTAATCATATATATTTGATTTCCCAAATGAATGTGTTTCATAGTCTTCGTGACTCATGAGTCTTTCTGATTTGCTGCTTGCAACCATTCAGAGTTTTGGGTGGCTCTATATCATATTAGTCCTGCTGTGTCTGACAATGAAGTCCTCAAATACCCCCACTGCAGAGGCAACGTAAGTGCTGGTGTGGGAAAACTCCAGCAATCATATTCTGTGAGAGTCAGAGATGATCCGAGTCATCTGAACAGTCCTCCAGTGCATCTGTCTCATATGCTGCATATGATTTGTGAGAAGTATCCCTCCAGTTTTCCTATAAAACTAACATCAGTGTTTACCTATAAACAGACACAGAAGTCACTGCTGACTGTACTCTGCTTTGTATACAATCCTATTATATAAAGAGCTCAAGCAGCATGTCTGTCTGCCTAGATGTGTGTGTTCTCCTTCTCCAGCTGCCAACCACCTAAATTATTCAGCAAGCCCTGATCATGCCAAGTTTTTAGTCAACAATGGAGATCCTGCCAAAGAGCTAATAATGTTAAAAAAAAAAAAAAAAGCAATGTTTGTGACAATTAACAGAGCCTGCAGCCTGCAACACGCATTGGACTCATTTGTAAAGGAAAATTAAAATGATATGCTTCATTATAAATGGTCCCATGCAGCACATTGCTAATCAACCAAAGCAGCTTCTTCTTCTCCCTCACTGCCCACCCTCCCACTTCTTCCTATCTGACAAACCCAAATGGCAGCACTGTGTCAAGGCTCTTGGCCACTGCTTGCTGTGGCTATAAATGTAGTGTGGTTATCTATCAGTATTATAATCAGCTTAGATCAAACTGAATAATTAGTTCTAACATGGATGAATAGAGCACCAGCCTCTTATCTTGTCTATTAATAATCACAAGTATAACTTCACAGCCAAATCAAGAGGTATGTTACTGTTCCCCTGAGAGCCTGTTTGGGTAAAACCCCCTGTGACTGCACCAATCTAAGTAGTGCAGATGGGACAGTGAGCCCATAATGATGGGCTGACAGCTGCCAAACCCAGAAATCCCTCCCCGACTCTTGGCAGACAGAGAGAGAAAGAGAGAAAGAGATTGATTGGGGAAATGGGGCTGATTCGCCATGCTAAATAACTATTATTTGTCCAATAATGGTTTGAGATAAAGGGAGAGGAAAAAGGAGAAAAGAAGACAGAAAACTGTTGCTGCGTCTCCAGATCCCAAACTCAGGGAAATGGAATTCCACAGCCTGGCCCAGCCTAAGGATACTTAGCCTGTGGACAGCACAAGACCGCTGTGTGCCTTCATTTTTAAGGCATCTGGCTGTTCCTTCCTCAAAAACATCTCACATAACTGAATTCTTTAGGCCGGAAAAATATTTTATTTATAGAAGTGATCCACCTTTAAGTTTGTCTTTTTTAATCTTAAAAGGCCAAAAATAGTTTATCAGAAAGGACACAACTTGGCTGAGTGTGGTGGCTTATGCCTGTAATCCCAGCACTTTGGGAGGCCCAGGTGGGTGGATCACCTGAGGGCAGGAGTTCGAGACCAGCCTGGCCAACATGGCGAAACCCCATGTCTACTAAAAATACAAAAATCAGCCTGACGTGGTAGCTACTTGGGAGGCTGAGGCACGAGAATTGCTTGAACCCGGGAGGTGGAGGTTGCTGTGAGCGCCACTGCACTCCAGTGACAGAATGAGTCTGAAAAAAAAAAAAAAAGAAAGAAAAGAAAGGAAAGAAAGAAAGAGAAAGACAACTACATTTTTTTAAAGTTGTTTTTAAGCTTTAATAAAAAAGTTCTCATGTACCTCGTAGTGCCTCTCAGCTTTGCTTTATTCATATATGCCACTTTGTTGAAAGCTGTGGGCCTTCTCCTCCCCTAAAAACTTTGCTATATGTAAATTATACAATAATTTGAATAAGATTTGGGGAAATTCACAGTCTCTCTAAAGACCATCTGTGAATTTTTAAGAGGTCAATAGGCCCTGGTTTAAGAACATCTGGCTTAAGCACAGAAAGTAAACAACAAAGACATCAAGAATAGAAGTAGAGTTCCTAATTGTGTGACAAACTGTGTTTTAAATGTTCATCTGTAGTTTGATTTTTGGAAATTGGGAAATACTTTTTCATTGGAACACTATTGATGGAAGTTCATTTATTCATTCATCACTTTCTATGTTACTGTCCCTCTCTGCACATGATCCCTTTTCAAATTCCTACTTGCATGTCAGTCATTGGGCTGTGTGCTGTGAATACAATGCTGAAAATCTTGGTCCTTGAGAGACTCACAGTCTGGTGGAGTTCAGCAACATGTTAAAAAATGTCTATATATACCATAAAAAGTGCAATCACACTGGTAGTCTCCACTTATTGCCATACAGAGAAGGAAATAATTAATTCTGCTTGGTGGTAAGCAGAGAGAGAGGAGAGAGAGAGAGAGAGAGAGAAATAGATATTATGATGGGATTTCCAAAAAGAACTAATGTTTAAGTTGTCCTTTAAAGGATGAACAAGAGTTTTCAAGGCAGATCAAGGGTATTCCACACAGGGGAGGCTTAAATACACACAAAGACACGGGAAGGTGACACAGCACGAAATTCTTAAGAAACTGTAGAGAACTCAATGTTGTCATGGTGTATAGTGTGGTGCAAAGTGCTGAATGATGAAGTGATTGGGCAGCAAAGCTTAGACGGCAAAAGACCTCATATGCCTGGTTATCATATGTTAGGGTCCATAGACTTTATATCTCACCTTGGATTTACTGAGATTAAATAGACTTATATAAGGGTAACCTGGAACAATACTTTCTTAAGAGGCCCATCGCTCCAAAATATTATCCACGAAGCCTCAAACTAACCTTCAGCCAATGCCTGGTTGGACGTTGAAGGGTACTGAAAAGTCTCTGCACAGCAGAGACAAGGCTAAGTTTAACTTAGAAAGATTGGTTTGAAGTTTTGCGGAGATTATTTTAGAGCTATGAGCCTCTTAAAAAGGTACTGTTCCAGGTTACCTCTACATAAGTCTATTGAATTCCAATAAATCAAAGATAGGATACAAAATCTATGGGCCTAAAATCTTTTCTGTTAAGCAAATGGATGTAACATGAAATGTGGACAGGTGATTGGATTTGTCAGGGTGGAGGTAGTTGAAGACCTTAACAGAGAGTTTTCAGTGGCTTTGTGAGAGCAAAATCTGACTTAAGTGGGTTGAAGAGAGGAAGGGACATAAGAAAGCAATCACAGATGAAAAAAATGATATATTCTAATGGTGATGAGATAAACCAGCAGAAAGGGAAAAATGATGATGCAGGAAAGAAAAAAATATATATGCAGGAGCAAAAACCCTGAGTAAAAGGGGGCAGGGCCAGAATTCAGTGTAGAAATAGAGGAACTGGTCTTAGATAGGAGCATATACATTTTGTCCATTCCTTTTAGGTAACAGGAACAAAAACAAAAAACAAAAAACAAAAAAAACCTGTCTGGAATTGCAGTCCATGGAAATGGGAGGGAAGCAGGCAAGTTCTTAAGAAAAGTAGAATATTCCAAGAAGACAAGCCAGAACCCAGAAGTGACTGATCAACACAGTGCTTTGCTAAGCACTCAAACTACCATGGTATCTGCTACACACTGGTGAGGCATTCCCCAGGACAGGAGAATCACCATCAATTTCTGGGATTGCATTTTCTCTGAAAACCTAAAAAACATCACACTGTTGTCTCCCAGACTGAAGTTTATTGTGGAGAATTTGAAGCTAATCTGAAGTTCCCTTCCTATAGATGATTTGATCATTTTGCCTAGATACTTGAAAGATCTTTTTTTCCCTTTGTATTTGAAGTCCAACAACTTTACCAGGCTATAATCATTGGTGTTGTTTCCCCTTGTAGAGTATAATATGCTTTTTGTATCTGAAAATTCAAACCTTTTTTTTTTTGCCTGGAAAATTTTCTTTTATTAAACCTTTGAAAATGTTCTATTTCATTAGATCAGATTTGATTTTTAAAAATACCAATTATACATATATTGAATCTCCTTTGTCATATTTCATATCTATGATCTCTTTAATACTTCTAAAATCTTTGTTCGTTTCCATTTACTTTTGTTCAATTTTCTCATTCCTAACTTCCACATATCTAACTGTGTCTATTAAACAGCTGTGTTTATTTTCTTTTGTACTGCCTATAATGTGACTTTTGGTTTTAGTTCTATCATCCATTTCTTACCTTAGCTTTTGCTGCATTCTATATCACCTTCTTGTATCATTTTACACTATCTTTCTTAAGCTCTCCTATTGAGTGTATGGCAATGTATTTGGTCAGGTTTTTTTTTGTTTTTGCTTTTTTTTTTTTTTTGAAACAGAGTCTTGCTCTGTTGCCCAGGCTGGAGTGCAGTGGTGTGATCCCGGCTCACTGCAACCTCTGCCTCCTGTGTTCAAGCCATTCTCCTACCTCAGCCTCCTGAGTAGCTGGAATTACAGGCACATGCCACCACGCCCGGCTAATTGGATCAGGTTTTTATCTGTTTAATAGCAATGACCCTACCCCCTAGAGATTATTTGTCTGCCATTTGTTAATCCTTTTACTTGAATTATTTTTATATAGATTCTGTTCTGGTAATTTTAGATAATTAGTCATTTTTTAATTTCAGAAATTTTTCCTGGATCTTTTGTTTATCAGAGCTTCAAGTAGGAGAGGGGTTAATGGATTGTTTTGTGCTAGTTTTTTTGGCCTGCAATGGATTCTTTTTCTTTCTTTTTTTTGAGACAGGCCCTTGCTCTGTCACCCAGGCTGGAGTGCAGCAGTGCCATCTTGGCTCAATGCAACCTACATCTCCTGGATTCAAGTGATTCTCCCACCTCAGCCTCCCGAATAGCTGTGATTATAGGCATGAGTCACTGTGCCCAGCCATTTTTTTTTTTTTTTTTTTTTTTTTTTGTATTTTTAGTAGAGTCAGGGTATTGCCATGTTGGCCAGGCTGGTCTTGAACTCCTGGCCTCAAGTCATCCACCTGCCTTGGCCTCCCAAAATGCACTGGATTCTTGAGTGTGTTGTGTTGGAGTTAGGAGATTGTCTTATGCTTCATTGATTCTCAGCCAGCAAACATATGCAGCTCTAAGACTACTTGAAAATTGAAATCACTCTCCTGTATGATGTTTCCTATACAGACCGTTTTCTGAAAGAAATAGCCTGACTATGCATTTCTTTATTCTTCCCAGCATTTCCTGCTACCTTTCATGTCAGCAGGGTCATAGCAAGTTACCAGTTGCAATTCATGCAATTATTATCATTGTTTCCATAAGCATTTTTGCTTCCTTGTTGTAATCTTTAGGCTACACTAAGTATTTTGGATAATTGAGCTCCCCTGTCTCTTTGAGATCTGTAACAGTAAGTGCCTTTCTGTACATCTACTTGATCTTTACCTTTCTCATATATTATATTTTGGGGCAACAGATAACAATTTTGTTCAAGGTAGAGTTAATGTTTCCACTCTACTTCCAAAGGAACTTAATCTTATAGAAATAAAAATTTCCTTGCATATACAATAAAGCAACTTCTAATTTCCAAGAGAATACAAAATTGTATTTACTCAGACATCCGCAAATCAGAAGTCAGAAATCATTTTTTAATACTTACTTCTTATAGGAGACATTTATACTTGAATTATAATCTCAGAATTTACCTAGTATCATAGCAAACTGATGGGAGAGAGATTTGGCCAAAAGCACTTTCAATCCTTCTAAATAGACATAGGGCAGAGACTACTACTAATTATATTCATTCATCCATCAGCTGTCTAGGTCAGGATTCTTTTTTCTGAAAGAGAAAGAAACCTAAAGTCAAAATACTTAAGCAAAAATGAAGGATTTGTTGTTACATATGACCAGATTATAGGAAGGTCAGGAGTAGAGCTGACTTTGTAGAAAAATAGAATTGAGGACTTAATTGCCATCAGGCTTTCCTTTCCTTTCCTTTCCTTATCTCTCATCTTTCTTTCTCTCAGTTTCAACTGCTCAGGGGATGAAACCACTGTAGGGGATTCAGTGATTGGTAGCTCCAAACTTACATCTTTACAGTGTCTTGAACTTCAAAGAAAAGACTATTTTTCTCTGTCAGCACCAGCGTAAAAATCCCAGGGGAACAATTCTAATCAAGCAGGATTAATACTGAGGCCTGTCCCTCAGAGCTCGAACTGTGGCCAGGCTTTGCTTTATCTGTGTGTCCAGCCCATGTTGAAAAGAAGTGGAGTCTATTTTGGCAAGAAAGTAATGGAGAGGAAAGACTGGGAAGGCCACAAACAATAACCACTACACCAAACTAATTGTGGTTGTAAGGCACTGTAGTGATGTTTTCCTGCTGCCTTTCCAAGAGCCATGTGGTATCACTTGTAAAATATTATAGCTAAGCTTCTTCTACATATATAAACAAACAAACACAAGAAGCATACTTTATGGTTATCTCACACAAATGTGACACAGCTATTTTATTTTGAGCTGATAAGAAAAGCATAAACGCATAAATGTGTAGTCATTCTACCAGTTCTCTATTTCTTTTTAAAATCATGTAGTCAGAGTTACTTCTGGCTGGACTGACCATTAAGTGAGACAAATGTTAAAGAGATCCCTCTGCGAAAAGGCTGCTTGGTCCCTGAAAACTTCAAGAAATCCTTTATTAAGTACGTAAGCTTTATTTAGTTTATCTCAGTTGATAGGAATTGAACCGAATAAATGATTAGTATAAAGCATGCCAAAATCCACACTGTTTACTTAGGAAAGTTGCATTTCACCAAGAGTTTAGAATATATCTTCACTTTTTATACTATTAATATAAAGGCAAAAGGTGTAAATTCTGCAGAATTTATAAACCATCTTACCCTTTAAAAATATTTTACAATGCATTTCCAAATTATAGATACTTTAATGAAATACTCTGATTTCAATTATGTGAGACATCAGGTGCTAAAAGAAGGTATGCTTGCTAGCTCTTAGAAGAAAGAAATGTTCAAATTTTATTTTATTTTATTTTGCTCCTTTGAACAGCAGTGTAACTTCTTCTCAGTCAGCCATGGAGTAGTTTCATTCTATTTATCAGGATAATGAAAGTCTCAAAATTTCTTCTTTCAGGGAAAAGCAGCTGGAAAGAAGTAAAGTAAGCAATGTTTTCTTATTCTTTTGTGAATTTTATAGAGCTAGTAACTTGGCACAGACTCATGCTTCCAATATCTTACCCCTAAGGAGCTAGTTAGTGTAAAAAAAGAGAGAAAGAAAAAAGAAAAAAACCCACTTGGGCAAATGCAAGCACCAATTCCTTCTTTCAAAAACAAGAGAAGGGAAAAATAATCCATTTTTTATGGTATATTACCTGTAAGTGCAGACATGACTTAGGTAATCATGCTTTTGTTGCACACAGACTGTAAAATATTTATAGAGACAATGTGATTTGGGTCAAGACATTAAATAAAGTAAAAGTTGCTTTATTCAATATGTGATGAACAGTATCCATATTAAAAACCATTGGGAAAAGTGTTCAAATGAAAAAATATGCTTAAAACAAATTCATCTGCTCAATGTTCATAAATGTTTTAAGAAATGCAGACAAACAAGTCCTGAAATTCATACTTACTGTACGCAGTTGAAAAACTAATAGTATTTATTCAATTCAGAGTGGGAAGTGACTCAAAATTTGGCTTTTAATGATCAACAGGAAATACTTTTCCTGAGAAATTACTAACGTGTTTGTTGTCAGCCAAACTACAATAGGGTTATCACTCTTCTCTTGGCAAATTGCTAATGCTATTAGACTAACATTGATTTATAAAGGAAAGATTTCTTTCAGACTACAGAAAATATTAAGTTTTGACTCAATAATACTGTCTAGATTGAAGGAATATGTGTGTGAAGAATGCAAAGCTGAATGTTTACTTGAGAATTGGGTATTGCTCAAAGGCAATTTTATAGCAAATTAAGTAACACATTGACTCAGGGATGTTATTTAGTGCTGATTAGGATCAAACTGTGGGGTTGTTCTGCCAGGTCATTCTCTAATGTGTGTGCAAGATGAAAAAATAAAGCTTCATAATTTAAACAGAGAAGTTATGTGCAGCTACCTAGTGTTACTATCTGTATGAAATCTACCCTCTGGAACCTACATTCTGGTTTAGCCAGTAAAATTCAGGGTCAAGTTGGTTGTGACAGTTTTACTCATCCACTCACTCATTCAGTGTTTTGTGAATTATAAATTCCTTCCTTTGAGAAGGAACAGTTACCCATTCCCACCAAAGAAAACTTCACATAAATATCAATCCAAATTCAGCCTTCAGCATTATGCAAATTGGTGCATACTTTGCTTTCTTGTTTATATAAATAATGGAAGATGTGGAAAAGCCTGTATGACTTGGTTCAGGTGAATTTGGGTCAAACTCCAAGAAAAGATATTATTGATAATAATAACTGACATTTATTTATTAGGTCTATACTACCTGCCAGGCACTGTTCTACGTGCTTCCTTTAAGTTATCAAGTGGTTCAAATGATCTTTGGCTCCTGAGTGAGTCATAAAATTTAACATAATATGTATGGCAAAAATAATCTCAGTTTTAAAAATTCTGCTCTTTTTGGGCACAAAGCTTTGAAGTTATTAGGAACCAGTCATAGGCATGATGCCTATCTGTGAGGGGGTTTCACAGAACCCTAAGGTTAAAACAGGGCTAAGAACTGTATGTAAAAATAATACAGAAATAATTAAAGTCACTACTGCTTAAGTGAAATCTAAATGTTGAGTACTAGTAAGTGTCCCTTTAGTATTACATTTTCTTGGCATTCACGTAGCACACACCAGACAATAAATTAACAACAGGTAAACTGAGTACCATAGAATCTGAGGTTGGAAAATGAAGGGTCAAGAAACAGAAACTTTTTATATTCTGCTTACAAAAATATTTCTGGTCTCAAGTCTTCCACTTGCCTTTGGTCTTTCCAGACCAATTGGAACAGAAAAATAAATAAATAAACAAACAAACAAACGAACAAACAAACTCACTCATAGGTTTATTTCATTTTTTATTTTTGACCTTTTTTTCTAGTCTAGTGGTTTGCAGAATTATGGTTCGTGGACTGAATCCATCCTGACACCTGCTTTTGTACAGCCTGTGAGCTAGTTGTGGTTTTTAAATTTTTAAATGGTTGGAAAAAATTTAAAAAGATAATATTTCATGATGTGTGAAATTTATATAAAATTTAAATTTCAGTGTGCAAAAATGACATTTTATAGGAACACAGACATGCTTATTCATTTGTGTATTGCCAATAGCTAATTTTACGCTGCAACAGAATTGAATAGTTAAAACAGATAATATCTGGCTTGCAGAATCTAAACTATTTACTATGTAACTTTTTAAGAAAAAGTTTACTGGCTCCTGTTCTAACCCAATAATGTGATAGGTTCATTGCTAAGTCCA
This sequence comes from Trachypithecus francoisi, assembly GCF_009764315.1. Classification (NCBI taxonomy): domain Eukaryota; kingdom Metazoa; phylum Chordata; class Mammalia; order Primates; family Cercopithecidae; genus Trachypithecus; species Trachypithecus francoisi. Next base: position 48,120,517 of record NW_022681472.1, read on the forward strand.
ACTAGTTGTTTGAGACCCATCTTATGTGATACATCAGATTTCCAAAAAATCTGAAGAGTTTGACATTTTACCCTACTTGTAAGTCAACAACTTTGTCTGATGCATTTTATGAATGCTGGTAGAAAACACAGAATTCCAGGACCAGGGTCAAAGGGCAGTTTACTACTCACAGCATTAGCAGTATCCAGAATATCAGCATTTCTGAGCTAAGTTCTCTAGGCCTTAGAGAGTCTCTGCATACACAATGGGTTGCATTTCAGGAAAGAAACTGAGTTTAAGGAAACCACAGGTTTATAACTGGCAGTAAGCATACCTGTGTTTTGCTCTAGAGGAAGATACTATCTCTATTTTCTAAGGCTGCTCACACTACAACTATCATTGAAAACAAAGCAACAAAAGGAAGTAGAAGTAGAAAGAAAGTAGAATACATGGAGAAACACAGGAGATTTACTCTGAATCATTTTCCAACAATGATTTTTTTGTTACTTTATTGATAAACCTACGTGGTGAGACCAAATAAATATTGCAAAACTGTTTAGAAAAATAGCTTAAACAACAGAATTGCACTTGACAAATTTCAATAATACAATTGAAAAAAATTTCTATGAATGTTTCAATGTTGTTTAGATAGGTAAGCAACGTGGGAAGTGGATGTTTTTACGTATATAATTTGGGGATACACAGTCAGGCCTGAAGAGCTCAAAATCAAATGCCTCACTCTTTCTAATAGGTAGTGAGTTTTACTGATTACGTGATAGTGGAATTGTCTCCACTCTCTTTGGTTTCATTTTCAGAGCAAAATTTTATTATTTGATAGAATTTCATAGTCTTTTGAAAAATGCAGATCATTATTGTGTCTCCCCGTGGCTATCAGAATTCTCAATGAAATGTTTCATTCCCTTATCTCCGAAGTAGAAATTCCTGGTTGGCTCATTGTTCACCAGCTGTCTGTGAGAAGACTCAGCTACAACCACAGACTGGAGTCCGTGAGTAGCGAACTCAGGCTTGCAAGAAGGCTGCACCAGAATCATAAACTTACAGGAAAAGCATTTGAAAAGATAAAAATGCATTCCGTCACACACACATGCTGACTTCTACCAGTTTCTGTTTCAGAAGGTAAACAATCTTGAACCAAGAGAGGTAGAGGATATTAAGGGTTTGGCAAGCAAAATGCTTCTGGAGATCCAAGGGAAATAATTAATATTGTAATTATTATAAGGGAATAACAATTATTGCTAAACAAGTGAATGTTCTCTACTTTTTTTGTAGAGAGCAGTCTTTCTTAGTTTGGCCATTTGGCCAATATATTTTTTGCTTTCTTCCATTGGGTTGTCCTATGACTCTACCTTGGAATTTGCATTTCTTGAAATAAAAGAAAAGGGTATGACTCACAGCTATTTGAAAATAAATATATGTGGCCGGGCGCGGTGGCTCAAGCCTGTAATCCCAGCACTTTGGGAGGCCAAGACGGGCGGATCACGAGGTCGGGAGATCGAGACCATCCTGGCTAACACGGTGAAACCCCGTCTCTACTAAAAATACAAAAACTAGCCAGGCGAGGTGGCGGGCGCCTGTAGTCCCAGCTACTCGGGAGGCTGAGGCAGGAGAATGGCGTAAACCTGGGAGACGGAGCTTGCAGTGAGCTGAGATCCGGCCACTGCACTCCAGTCCGGGCGACAGAGCGAGACTCCGCCTCAAAAAAAATAAAATAAAATAAATATATGTATGAATATATACATATGCATTTCCTTTTATTGGCCAGCATTTCCTTTGTAGTTAACTGCTACTAAAAGTAAATAAAATGATTTATTAAAACAGGTTAGTCTCAATCACAAATAATATGATACCAAACTGTCCTTTTAAAATGGTTGTTTTACTTCATTTTTACTGTTATCTTTTCCTTTTAAGAAAAATAAATGTTAAAACCTGAAAATTCCTGGAGGCCAAAATTGGTGATGCAAATGCATTTTTTTCTTATCACTCTGGAAGGAAAGCAAGTTTTGAAATGCTTTAAATCACAAAGCATTTTAAGATACAACAAATTAAATTTTGGATCACTTTGATGACTGTTCTGAAAGGAGTTTTGTATCATCAGTGTCAAGAAATCTGGTGGTAGGAATGGTGTCTGATCACCTCTTTGGAACACTGGCAGGTGGGGGAGAAGGGAGACGTCTGAGACCCAATAGAATCTAATTGGGGTAGTTTTTGAAACCTTGAAGTTGTAGAATGTCATTTGTCAAATAAGCATACATATCATCTTTTGTCATAGTGAAAATTTGTGGTAGCATCTTCCAGTAAAATGTTCACATTCTCCAACTCCTAGCAATCCTGCTCCTGTCTGACTGGTAGATAGCGTAAGTTGGGTGACTATAGCTTCACGTAGCTTCACGTATTTCACCTTCCAAAAGATAGAGGCTCTTCTGCCTGGGGCTTGCTGTCAGTATTTATAATTCCTTTTCCACTCGTGTTTTATTGTAAAGGATGTCATCTGGAAATCAGTGGTGATATGGAGAGTCTCAGCAACTTTACTAATTTAGAGTTGTTTTGTTTTGTTTTGATATTCATTTGGTTTGGGAGAGTGTTAAGTAGTGCACATTATTTCTACCCAGAGAATATTACACTAACAGATTGTAATGTATGAGAGGTTCACCACTCCAAATGAATTCCATTCTATTCTTAAAAAATTGTGCCATTCGGCCGGGCACGGTGGCTCACACCTGTAATCCCAGCACTTTGGAAGGCCGAGGCGGGCGGATCACGAGGTCAGGAGATGGAGACCATCCTGGCTAACATGGTGAAACCCTGTCTCTACTAAAAATACAAAAAATTAGCCGGGCGTGGTGGCGGGCACCTGTAGTCCCAGCTACTCGGGAGAGGCGGAGCTTGCAGTGGGCCGAGATCATGCCACTGCGCTCCAGCCTGGGCGACAGAGCTAGACTCCATCTCAACAACAACAGCAACAACAACAACAACAGCAGCAAAATTTTACCACTAATTGCAGATTAAAAATGACCTATAGTTCTAGTTTTCAACTTTGCTTTGAGAACTGTAAGACAATGATTGAAAAATATTTGGAGCCTACAGAGAGATAGACAGCATTTTCCTATTAAAACATGTGTTGGTGGATTTCCCTTCCATTCCTAGCTAACTTCAAGAGAAATTAACCTCTCCAAAAAGCAACTAGAACTGTTATCTTCTAAAACTATCGTTAGCTGCTAGCAACTTAAACTGTCTTCTGAATACTCTAGTGTCAGAGGCTTGACATGGAGACATTTGAGAATGGAGACAAGAAAAAGAAATGAAATCGTCAACAAACACATTAAAGAATTACGCTCCTTATAAATCTTTGACCTCTTCTGATTTAATATTTCTGATTTTACTATTCAATAATGTTGATATGAATTTCAAAACATTTGTGTTTCTAACTGTTTATTCCTGCTGAGTGATTAGTTTCTGGAATAAAAAAATTAATCAGGAAATGACCCTTGCCATTGATGGACAGGCTTATAGTCTCCTTGAGTAGACAAATACACAAATGAATAATTACAATATATTTAAGTTGTGTTTTTTAGCTGATAAATTCTCCTATTTTTAAAAATATTATAGAGTCACTTTAGTAGGCGTTCAAAAATACTTGTTGAGGTACTACTTAGGAACATTATAAAAAAATTGTCCAAGTTGGTACAGGACAGGAGGGCACAGTCCAAGCAGGTTTCATAGAGCTGAGTCTAGTCTTGAAGGCTGACTACAAGCTGGCAAGTAGATAAAAAGTAAAATGGAGTGTGTGGGAGAACATTATAGGCAGAGGGAAAAGCACAGAAAAGGCATCAAACTAGGAAATAGTGGGGCATATTCATCCAAGGAGTTCAGTACTGTTAGAGAAAATAGTTTGTGTGTGAGTGAGAAAGAAAGCTTGAAAGCTAGTCAGGAACAATAGTTTGGATAGCTTAGCATACCATCTATATTTTTAGACTTAATCTTGAATGAGAAAAGAAAACCATTGAAGCGTTTTAGGTAGGAAAGGGATATGATCAGCTTTAGGATTTAGGAAGCTTAATCGTACTGTTGTGTGAAGGACAGATTGGAAGGTTGGCATTCTAAAGAATTTGAAATGACCTGGGATAGATTTGTAATAACTAATATATCAAGGCATACCAGTGTGTAAAATAGAGTTTGGAGGTCATAGGAAGGAAGGTAGTTAGGAGGTAGAATAGAAGGATTCTATAATTGATTAGAGGTGGATGTGATAAAGAGAAACTAACATGAATCCTAGGACAACTAATTGGACAGCAGTGCCATTAACAAAGTTAGAGAACACTAGAGGATAATGAGATTTGGGGGTAAAATTATATTTTGTCTGCGGAGCATCAAAGTGCAGATGTCCAGGCTAAAACAAAATTAGAATAGAGGCAGTGTCAGTCAGTCTAGGCTATGCTTCAGTGACAAACATCCCCAAGTATCAGTGACTTAAAAACAATAGCTTTATTTCCTGCTCATGTTATATATACATTTAGTCCTTACTCCCAGACATCAGATCCAGGGGATTTCAATGACTGGAGTGTTGCTGGTCTTTGAGGGGGAGAGAAGTTAGTAAAATTGCACACTACTTTCAGACACTTCTGCCTGGAAGTCACACATGTCCTTTCTGGCTAATGTTTTACTGACCAAACCAAGTTATACAGCCAGGTGCAACTTCAAAGAATTGGAGGAACACAATCTCATCATATCTACCAGAACATAGATAGTCAGTGACTAGAATTGGGAGCCATCAACAGTAATAAGTGATGTCTGAAGATATTACAATAGATGAAACCAACTTATCAGAATTATATACAACATGAAAATAAACAAAGGCCAAGAACAGAATCCTGGGGTAAACTAACATTTATGTACAAAAAGAGTCCTAAATAAAGGTGAAAAAGAGACTTTAGAGACTAGGGTGAAGAATTAACCGCAAAAACTTTAGTAAAACCATCAACTGTAACTTACAAAGCAATTTCATATACAATATTATTTTAAAATCCCCACTAAGTAGCTTGAGGCTATAAGAGGTTAAGTAATTAAGTTTTGTTCTATGGAACAGAACTTATTATGCATTCCAATATTATCCACGTGACTTGTTCTTTAGGAAACTGTGGGAAATGGGTAATCATTAGCAGGACTGTTCACCTTTTTTTTTCCCTATAAAATACAAAGAAGAGACTGAAAAGAGGTAGAATGCATAGCCCAACTTGTTTCTTGAAAGTAAGAATTTTCAGCACTTTGGGAGGCCGAGATGGGCGGATCACGAGGTCAGGAGATCGAGACCATCCTGGCTAACACGGTGAAACCCCATCTCTACTAAAAATACAAAAACGAGCCGGGCGAGGTGGCGGGCGCCTGTAGTCCCAGCTACTCGGGAGGCTGAGGCAGGAGAATGGCGTAAACCCGGGAGGCGGAGCTTGCAGTGAGCTGAGATCTGGCCACTGCACTCCAGTCCGGGCGACAGAGCGAGACTCTGCCTCAAAAAAAAAAAAAAAAAAAAAAAAAGAAAGTAAGAATTTTCAGTATATAAAGAAATCCACACAAAAAAAGGGGGTTCTGCCACCTTGTTCCTCATGCATCATCTGCTGGGCTGCTCAGTGCAGCTAGTGCAGGAGCAGGACAGACTCTTGGGCGTCACTCCATTGGCCTATGGATAGGCATTTACAATGGTAGTATCCTTTCAGTACTATTTCCTTATGACAACCTCCCAGAGTGGAATTGCAGGGTGAGGGAATTGCACATTTTTAATACATTTGATATATATGTCCATAAAGCCTCTAGAAAGCTTATATTCATTTATGCTTGTATCTTAAATTGTTATAACACTACTTTCTATTTTTTCAAAGTATAATCAAGGGTATATCATGCTTTATGTTAGATTTCTAATGAATTAGTGCATTCATTTACCTTTTTTAGTTGTATTTTTTATTCTTTGAATGAAATTGTACATGTTCTTTTCTAATTTTGCAGGGGCTTTCATCTTTTTTCTTATTAATTTTGAAAAGTTTTGATAAATATGTAGCATACATAGCAAATATACATATACAAACTGCCTATATGTCCAAAATAGGGAATTGTTTTGATGAATTATGGTATAAACGTTCATACATTAAAACCAAATCTGTTGAGTCTACAGGTTTCAGATATTGAGATAGAATTGGCAGTATTATGACGTACAAAACCAACAGGGCTTTCTTCTTCTTGATTTTGTGACCAAAAAGGGCAGATAGCAAGAAATGAGCAAACAATCAAATGGATGAAGTGATTATTACTGTGGCAAGTGCTAACAGAGAAATAATCAAGTATGTGAAGATGAGAATAACTGGAGGTATGGAGAACTCTTCTTTAGATACTATTGTCAAAGTTGCTTTTTTTTGGTAGGGGTAGATGATATTTAGAATCAGGGATGTAGGATGAGCAGTAGCATACAGAGAATGTTCAAGGCTGAAAGAAGACCCCTATACAAAGGCTCTGAAGTGGGCAAGAGCTGTCTTTAAAAGCTCAGTGAGGAGAAGAGCCAAGAAATGAGGTGTAACAGATGGCAGGAGCAATGTCATCAGAGTGTATGCTGAATTTGAATTTCATTCAAATTAAACAATGAGGAGGCTCTTAAAGTGTTTTAAGCAGGGAAAAATATGATATAATTTACATTTTAAGAAGACTTGATATATGTAGAATAACAGGGGGTCAAGAGTGAATTTAGGATACATGGATGTGTGTGTAAGTGCAAGTGTGTGTGTGTGTGTTATGAAATGTTGTATTAGTTAATTATTGCTACATAATAGGCAACCTTAAACCTAGATGCTTGAAATAGCAACCTCTCAAACACTACACATAGGTCTGCCAGGAAATTCTGTTGACTTGGTCTTAGTTTTGCTATTCTTCTGGTCTTGATTGGGCTAATTTCCACATATGGTGGGTTGTTGGCTATTGGCCGAATTGAAAGGGTGTCTGGGCCATGTACTATCATCATCCAGCAAGCTCGCTCAGGCACATTCTCATGAATGTGTCAGAGGTCCAGGAAGGAGAAAGAAAAAAGTGTGTTGTTTCAGGCCCCTCTCTAGTGGCTGCAAATTTTCTACAGTGCCACTGGCCTATGCAAGTCACATGACCAAGCTCAGAATCAGTGTGTGAGGGTATTAACAAAGTCAACCAAAGAGTATGACTATAGGAAGGTATGAACAATTTGGGCTATGTATTCAATCAATTAAACACAAATGTCTATAAGTAAAAAGGTACTCAATACTAAGTGAAAACAACTGTGTATAAAGCAACATGCATTACATAACATCATTTTAAAAGAAAAAACTACTGGAAGGATACGTATCAATATCTTCCCTGGGATTATCTTTGGGTAGAGGGGTGTAAAGTAGTTTATATGCTTTGTTTATTTTTCTGTGTTTGATTATTTTTGTATTGAATTTTGTACTAATATTGTACTAATTTTATAATAAAATGCTATTTCAAAAATCTAAAACAAATTTCTTTTATCATGAAGAGTAGATATTAGGGAATAAAGAGGAAGAAAAGAAAGAAATTGAGTTCATTTCTCACAACAGTTTCATAGGTCAATCTGTATTGTGATCACAATCCAACTTCCTTATCTGTCAAACAAAGCTACTGGAGAATAGGTACTGCTTTGGTATGTCAGTTTCTTTTTTCTTCCAGTTATACTTAGAATCTGCTCAACCAGTACCTTCCTTGTGGAGCAAAAGAAGCCTCCAACCTGCATGCTATCTTTTTCCTTTTATCTACCTCTGGCAGAATTATCTGGGTCTCAAGTCTTGGTACTTTCAGATTTGAGTGTAATGAAGTCACTCTTGGATGTATACACCATGGATGAAATTAACATACAATTTTCCGCTGTCTGTGAATCAGTTTGTTCATCATCTAGTCTCAAACTTTCCTGTGCCTCACCCATTAGTGTCTGGAAGTGAGTAAGATTCATGGGAGGGTCAGTAGAAAATGAAAAAATATGGTTTTAGAGGTGAGAAGGTCTGTGTTTGAGTCATTTGACCACATGGACAATTCATTTTATCTTTGGGACTTCTGGGACTTCAGTATTCTTATTTGGGGAAAAAAGAACAATTTATTTTTAATAAATTACATATGTTATTTCTTTAATAAAGGGATAGTACCATCTACATATAGTTACTCAGAGAAATAAATATGATCTCATATTTAAAAGTCCTTTTAAAACTGTAATGCTTTCAATGTCTTTAGTGGTTTTTGGTACCAGCTCTTATTTGGATTAGATGTAGACTTTGTTGCCCTCATTTCAGTCAAATAGCCCGGAAAGGAGTGTGATCTTATGATGAGTGTCCCCATACAATGATAAAGTCTTGCTGTCAGAGAAGGAAATATGTGCCATCACACATTGAGTTCAAAAGTGAAGGAGAAGCTTACACTCAAATCCAGAAGAAACAAGACTTGAGACCCATACGATTTTTCCAGAGGTAGGGAGTTGAAGATGCTGATGTCAAATATTAACTACTTTGAAGTTTGCCTAAGCTGACCTCCATTTTCTTGATGAAAAATGGGTAGCATTGATGGGAGTACATTCAATAGAAGAGGTCAATGAATTTTAAATTGCTTCTGAAAACGTTGTTCTTGGTCAAGGTTGTCTTGCTTTGTGGTTATAGAAAATGTGGATGTCAATGAGTTTAGCAACAAACAATCTTTATGAAATCATTGCCATTTGGATTCTGATAAGAACATACAATACATTTTGAGGCTTGATTCATACAAGTAGAAATGTTATGAGGTACAGTATACACCATACCAATAAAAATATTTGAAGGCAGTGGAGTCAAACATGAACATTTTATATTTTGACCTTGCTTTCAGTTTAAAGGGAACTCTAAGAGCTCTGCTGTTCTCCATCAGTTCAGATAGAAAGATGGATTTATTCTCAGTTGAAATGAACGCTTGTGGCCGGGCGCGGTGGCTCAAGCCTGTAATCCCAGCACTTTGGGAGGCCGAGACAGGCGGATCACGAGGTCAGGAGATCGAGACCATCCTGGCTAACATGGTGAAACCCCGTCTCTACTAAAAATACAAAAAACTGGCTGGGCGAGGTGGCGGGCGCCTGTAGTCTCAGCTACTCGGGAGGCTGAGGCAGGAGAATGGCATAAGCCTAGGAGGTGGAGCTTGCAGTGAGCCGAGATCCGGCCACTGCACTCCAGCCTGGGCGACAGAGCCAGACTCCGTCTCAAAAAAAAAAAAAAAAAAAAGAAATGAACGCTTGTTTTAATTATTTTAAAAAAATTGTCCAGACAATCATAATTTTCAAGCCAGCAGAGAAAGCTGAACTGTGACAAGGAAAATAATATTTAATTCAGTTGTTCTATCATATGTCAGTGTGTGTGCTTTGTTGTCATGGGGCAGAAGGGAGAACAGAATAATAGTGATGATCAAACATGGGAACTGCTGATCTAAACCCAGATTAAAACATCTCATTGAAATTGCAGGAGGGTAGACCTTTGACAAAAGTTAAATTCCCATGTGAGAGTTTCACTTTGGAAGACCCACTGCACCAAATGAACATGTTAACACATTTTTCCTGGTCGCTTGTTGTAGACTGAGGTCTTCTTTTGGTCTTCATTACTTATTAGTTTTGTGACCTGGGTCAAGTATTTGATCTCTGAAAACTTCAGTTTCCTTTTTTGGCAATATCTGCTTTATGCTACTACAAAAATACACTTCCTTGAGTACTCACATACCAGGCACATAACATACATCAATTCCTTTAATTCTCATAACAGTCCTATGAGTACTGAAACGGGCAGAAGAGAAAATAAACAACATGCTCAAGAACACACAGCCAGTAGACAGCTAAATTGGATCAATCTTTATTTAAATGCTCTAGTATTCTTACTCTAGCAGACTCTCCATCAGAGCGTGACATAAAATAATCACTCCTCAAATGTTAACTATCCTCTCTTTGTTCTCTTCAGCAAACTTCTACTGTTATTAGGGTGGAATTCTCAACAAGATTGTCTCAGTAAAAGTGAGAAAAGAACAATATTTCCCAGGGGGATTCTGTGGGCTTCCTTCCAAAATAAGCAATGTGAAGGTAGTGGTTGGAGGAGTGGTCACATACTCCAAGTATCCTAGAGTGGTGCACTGGGGCAGGTTGGTCAGTGAAAAAATCTTTAGCCATGGTAAGAAATGACGGGAGAGGAGAACGAAGTGAAGGGGCAAAGAGAAAGGCAATGAAAAGACAACATGGAGAATTTGGGATGGGGAGAGATAATTAAGGATAGAAGAAGGTTTTAGCAGGAGCCTTGAATTTAAAACTCTGGAGGAAGGGAGCAGTGTCTAAGGAGAAATTCCAAGAAGTTTTCTTTACGAAGAACAGTGTAAAACCCCTACCTCCTTTTCCTTTAAGGAAACTCAATACAAAATCTGCCTTTTAGTCAGAGAGTGTGAATTTTTTTTGAAGGAAATGTTATGCTGACACTGGGCCAGGCTTTTTAATGCAATCTTCATGCTTCAGGAGTGGGTCACTGGATAACATAACCATTGTTTGCAATACCCCAAAAGGTGTAGTCCTGAAAGAACCATGGAGTAGTAGAAGAGCAGTGAGTGGGAATAGCAGGGGTCAACTCCCGTGACTTAATTGCTATAGCTAAGTATGTACTGTTCTGTAAATGGACATAGTAATACCTGCCTCAAAGAGATGGGAAGCTCGGGTGACAGTGCTTCATGAACTAAAACTGCTCCCTGAATGTAGATTACGATTATTATGCAGCACCTAGATTTACTAGTTCCAAGGCAGTTCTATGATGAGCAAGGACCATCTTACTTAGAGATACATTTAGATTTTCCTGTTTCTTTCAACTTAGTGGCTTTCTGTAAATTGCCAGGTGTTACATGCTTCTGTCTTATATGACGCTTATAGAGGCAGGGGTTGTGAGTTATACTTTAGGGATACAATCTGATGATAAGTGAGATGGTAAATGACCATGTTTTCTGAAACAACATTAAACACACACGGTCATACAGTAGGACAGAATATTTGAAATGAGAAGTAACTGGAAAAATCTAGGATCTGTGGTCACCTGAACTATAAAATGACATTACCAGAAAAAAACGCTATAACCTCTCCATTTTCAAAGTCTTTGCTAGAAGGCAAACTTCCAAGTTTATGAAGGAGTGCACTACAAGGCTTTCAATTTTCCCTTTTGCACCCAGGGAGACAAATAATTAGTGCTTTCCTAGGCCTAAAGTGGAGCCCAGAGCCCAGAAATTCTACTATCAGTGCTTGCTTTTGAGAAAAAAGACATGGTTGTGCAATGCATCACTAAGGATTATAACAGATTAGCAACTAAATTTGAGTTAATTAAAATAATCAACTATAATAAGAAGAGAGTTTCCAGAAAATTACCATATAGATCAAATTGCTGTCTCAACAACTTGAAAAATACAGAACAAATTTTGGAGGCCGAATGCCAAATATCTGAAGAGGCTCATTAAACTTTACTTAAAAAATGTGATTCTGTTTAATTAATTTTGTTAATAGTGATCATAAAAATAGTTAAACATTTTTTAGTTGGTGGGGGGGCAGTTTAAGCTTAAAAGTCTAAATAATTATGAAAACTTAAAACGTAAAATAGATTTAATATCAAAAGAAGTGTTTTTAAAAATGGAAGTGTTTGACAATAAATAAAACTATTAAAGTGCATGCAATGCTTGAATACTGACCTACATTTTGAAATAGGCAATATTTTGGAAAATAGATGCTCTTGAATTAAGGAGACCACAAATCTTACCATTAATTTGTTAGGAGAAAACCTATAAAATGTATCTCAGTGCAGTTGTATACTGCAGTTGTATACATCTTGTGTAGTTGTATACATCACCTGAGAAACTCCTCCTAACTTATAATAGTGAGTGCCTTCTTGGCAAGATAAAGTGTTTATTATATCAGGCTTTTAGGGTCTTCAGTTGAATAAGAAGTAGTTTTGGTGAAATAGATTACACGGTCTAGCGTTCAAAATTGTTATAAAATATACTGGATGGCACAAATTAGCCAAATTTAAACTTTTGACATGGGTGTGAAATTTATAAATCTATATTTCACTTGTTATATTGATTTATACCCACCTAGTTCTCAAAAGGATTTATGATGACTGTTTCCTTTATAGATTGAACATGTTCTGAACATTATTGTGTGTTCTCTCCTGTTTCATTTTTGTGACTCTGATTGTCTTGTTCAATAAAAATATATATGGGAAAGTCTGATTGAGGAAAGCTGTCTAGGAAGGAAAGGCAAAATCCAGACTTGGAAGATCACCTCTGCCAAAAGTCATAAGCAAACTTTTCCTTTGCCCCAGTGGCACTGAGTGCACTCATAACCCATAAAGTGAAGATATCCATCACTCAGCTAGTCAGTACCTACACCAGTGGGAGGATAAGAGCCAGTGATTGCTATGCTGGCTGCTGAGCTCTGACAATAAACTCATAACTATAATGGGAGTTAGGCACCCAAAGGAGAAAAAGACAAATACAGGCCCAGGGCTCCTTAGTAAGTTATTTCAGAAACAGGATGAAGAGTGATACAGAAATTAGAACCCAATATCATGAACAGATAAACAGTCAGTTCTCATTCCTTCCAAGTTGTCTAGGTGATTTGCAGAAGACTGGGGAATTACTTGATTCCCCTTTACTTTCAGAAATAGATGAAGTAATTAAAAATGTTCCCCAAGAGAAAGTTCTTGGCCCTGGCGGAGCTACAGGAGATTTCTATAAAACCTTTGGCTTAGCTGTCTCTGTACAGTTACTTGATGAGCTCAATCACTTGAGGGACTCAGGTGGATTCATCCCTGTCAGCCCCTATATCCAGACTATCTTAATTGCTGAAAAGGATAAAGATACAGCAAACTGTACCACATCTAGGTTCAGACCTCTTATTAAAGTGGATATCAACTTTTGGAATGTATCCTGACAATTCTGATCATATTTGGAATCAGAAGCACTGTAAACAGGCCATTTTTTGGAGATGAGTCATTGTTTTTATAAGATTTTTTTTTTTTAAACCTGGACTCCAGTTCTGTTAGATTCACAAGGCACTTGCAGTCTCATCTCTTGGTTTTCTTTAATAAAGGAAAGTCTCTATTTTTTTTGGCAGAGCAGTGAGTATCAGGGATGTACTATGAGCTCAGTAATCCAAGATCATTATTATTTAATTATATCTCTTTGGTTGTATTCTAAAGAAACAGGATAACAATATTTCTCTATTCCTCAATGTTCTCAGTGTAAATCTAAATTTATTCATTCCTCAATGTTCCCAAGATTAAAGGGGTAGGTTGCTTTTACCTTATAACACTAGCCTGTTGCTTGACAAAAGAAAAAAATGGGGGGAGGAGGATTATTAAGAAACATCTGGCAGAGGAAAAATCATTCTTAAAAGTGAAACAGAAGTTCACTCATGATTTGGCTCTCTGTCTGTTATAGGTGATTAGGAATGCTTGCAATTTCTGAACATTGATTTTGTATCCTGAAACTTTGCTGAAGTTACTTATCAGCTTAAGGAGATTTTGGGCTGAGACGATGAGGTTTTCTAAATATACAATCATGTCATCTGCAAACAGACACAATTTGACTTCCTCTCTTCCTGTTTGAATGCCCTTTATTTCTTTCTCTTGCCTGATTGCCCTGGCCAGAACTTCCAATAGTATGTTGAATTGGAGTGGTGAGAGAGGGCATCCTTATCTTTTGCCAGTTTTCAAAGAGAATATTTCCAGGTTTTGTCCATTCAGTATGATATTGGCTGTGGGTTTGTCATAAATAGCTCTCATTATTTCAAGATATGTTCTATCAATGCCTAGTTTATTGAGAGTTTTTAGCACGAAGGGGTGTTGAATTTTATCAAAGGCCTTTTCTGCATCTATTGAGATAATCATGTGATTTTTGTCATTGGTTCTGTTTATGTGATGGATTGCCTTTATTGATTTGCATATGTTGAACCAGGCTTGCATCCCAGGGATGAAGCCAACTTGATCGTGGTGGATGAGGTTTCTGATGTGCTGCTGGATTCGGTTTGCCAGTATTTTATTGCAGATTTTTGCATCAATGTTCATCAGGGATATTAGGCTGAAATTTTCTTTTTTTCATTGTATCTTTGTCAAGTTTTGGTATCAGGATGATGCTGGCCTCATAAAATGAGTTAGGGAAGATTCCCTCTTTTTCTATTGTTTGGAATTGCTACAAAGAGAATAAAATACCTAGGAATGCAATTTACAAGGGATGTGAAGGACCTCTTCAAGGATAGCTACAAATTACTGCTCAAGGAAATAAGAGAGGACACAAACAAATGGAAAAACATTCCATGTTCATGGAGAGGAAGAATCAATATCATGAAAATGACCACACTGCCCAAAGTAATTTATAGATTCAATGCTATCCCCATCAAGCTACCATTGACTTTCTTCACAGGATTAGAAAAAACTACTTAAATTTCATATGAAACCAAAAAAGAGCCCGTATAGCCAAGACAATCCTAAGCAAAAGGAACAAAGCTGGAGGCATCACGCTACCTGACTTCAAACTATATTAGAAGGCTACAGTAACCAAAACAGCATGGTACAGGTACCTAAACAGATATAGAGACCAATGGAACAGAACAGAGGCCTCAGAAATAATGCCACACATCTACAACCATCTGATCTTTGACAAACCAAACAAAAACAAACAATGGGGAAAGGATTCCCTATTTAATCAATGGTGTTTGGAAAACTGGCTAGCCATATTCAGAAAACTGAAATGGGACCCCTTCCTTACACCTTATATAAAAATTAATTCAAGATGGATTAAAGACTTAAACATAAGGCCTAAAACTATAAAAACCCTAGAACAAAACCTAGCCAATACCATTCAGGTCATAGGCATGGGCAAAGACTTCATGACTAAAACACCAAAAGCAATGGCAACAAAAGCCAAAATTGACAAATGGGATCTAATTGAACTAAAGAGCTTCTGCACAGCAAAGGAAACTATCATCAGAGTGAACAGGCAACCTACAGAATGGAAGAAAATTTTTGCAATCTGTCCATCTGACAAAGGGCTAATATCCAGAATCTACAAAAAACTTAAACAAATTTACAAGAAAAAAACAAACAACCCCATCAAAAAGTGGGCGAAGGATATGAACAGACACTTCAAAAGAAGACATTTATGCTGCCAACAAACATATGAACAAAAGCTAATCATCACTGATCATTAGAGAAATGCAAATCAAAACCACAGTGTTATACCATCTCATGCCAGTTACAATGGCAATCATTAAAAAGTCAGGAAACAACAGATGTTGGAGAGGATGTGGAGAAATAGGAATGCTTTTACACTGTTGGTGGGAGTGTAAATTAGTTCAACCATTGTAGAAGACAATGTGGTGATTCCTCAAGGATCTAGAACTGGAAATAGCATTTGACCCAACAATTCCCTTACTGGTTATATACCCAAAGGATTATAAATTATTCTACTATAAAGACACATGTACACATATATTTATTGCAGCACTATTCACAATAGCAAAGACTTAGAACCAACCCAAATGCCCATCAATGATAGACTGGATAAAGAAAATGTGGCACATATACACCATGGAATACTATGCAGCCATAAAAAAGGATGAGTTCATGTCCTTTGCAGGGACATGGATGAAGCCAGAAGCCATATCCACACCAAACTAACACAGGAACAGAAAATCAAACATGTTCTCACTTGTAAGTGGGAGATGAACAATGAGAACACATGAATACAGGGAAGGGAACATCACACACCAGGGCCTGTTGGGGTGGAGGAGTAGGGGAGGGATGGCATTAGGACAAATACCTAATATAGATGACAGGTTAATGGGTGCAGCAAACCACCATGGCACATATATACCTATGTAACAAATCTGCACGTTCTGCACCCGTATCCCAGAACTTAAAGTAAAAGAAAAAAAGAAAAAGAAAAGAAAAAAAAAGTGACATAGAAACTCAAGATAATGTTCTGGGTAGTGAATTCCAAAATATATGTTTGCCAACACTATCCTGATGACAGAGGCAAAAACTTTTTACATGAAATTTCTGTTTATTTGCATTTTTTTTTCTCAACATGATGCTCTGGCCAAGATACTCTCTAAATTCTTGCTTTACTTGAGAGGAGTCGTTAGGGGCCTGTCATGCTTGCAGGTCTCTTCTTAGGGACATTGTCCCATCTTCCCCTATGGAAGCTATGCTAAGCCATTTCTTATACATGCACTGTCATCTTTTACACCAGTGACACCACCATTGTATAAAGAAGTCTGGCCTAAAAGGTTTTCCCAGAAAGAATAGGGAATTTGAATGCAAGAAATTCAGAGAGAAAGTAAGATAGTTGTAGAAGAAACATAAGGCATAAGGAGAAGACCAAGCAGAAGAATAGCTGAGTCAAATTAACAGCAGACACTTGAGACCATTAAGCTCTAGCTGCTGATGGCATGATAAAATAACTAAGTTGCTAGTTATGGTGAATTCTCAGTGGTGCTCCAGTTCACAAAATATGTCTAAGTTTGTATGGGAACTGTTGATGCTACAGTTTCTGTTCTTTTTTTTTTTTTTAATTCAACTTTTATTTTAGATACAGGGGATCCATGTGTAGGTTTGTTATTTTTAAAGGTCTATGTAGCTGTCCTAAGATCTTATGAGGTCTGGTCATTCACGAAGTCACTCACTCAACAAATACTTATTGGGCATCTATTCCATTCCAGACACTTTGCTAGGAGATCATGGAACAACAAAGAAAA
This sequence comes from Trachypithecus francoisi, assembly GCF_009764315.1. Lineage (NCBI taxonomy): Eukaryota > Metazoa > Chordata > Mammalia > Primates > Cercopithecidae > Trachypithecus > Trachypithecus francoisi. The sequence continues at coordinate 48,137,315 of NW_022681472.1, forward strand.
AAGCATACATTGCTCCTCCCTCATGGAGCTTATAGTCTAGCAAGTTTTAACAAGAACCATTACTAACTAATAGATTAGGATGGTGCTATGAAGAAAAACAACAGGGGTTCTGAGGCTTTTTAGAAGGGCACTCTAGCGTAGTCATGGGTGAAAGAGCTTCCTGAGATTGAATTCTTACTTCTCTCATTTCCATGAGATCCTCAGAATAAGCCCTTGATCACCCGAGTGCTGATAAATAAAACAAACCCATTACCTCTCTGAATAAAATCATCAATAAATATAAAAAAGTACAAATTGGCACTTGGTAGCCATATCTCTATCTTCTGAGAATATCCAATCTGGAAACCTATGAGAAATCTTTCTACCAGGTATCTGCTGACATGGCTCTTCAAAGTCAGTGTAGGCTTATCATAAATAAAATAATTATTTTGTCCTTAAAAAGTACTTCAATTCTTCTTTTCTTTTTTTTTTTTTTTTTTTGAGGTGGTGTCTCACTCTGTTGCTCAGGCTGGAGTGTAATGAGGCGATCTTGGCTCACTGCAAGCTCCGTCTCGTGGGTTCAAACCATTCTCCTGCCTCAGCCTCCCGAGTAGCTGGGACTACAGGTGCCCACCACCACGCCTGATTACAGGTGTGAGCCACAGCGCCTAGTCTCACTCTTATCTTCTTCAATGTATCACTAACATTACCAATCCATAGTAATTCCGTAGTTTACCATACTCATTCTAAAAACTGTTTTCTCACTCTTACTCATTAGGTGGATTCTGCCTCAAGAATGAACCAGCCTGGTTAATTGTGGTCCGTCCCCTCTTTAAAAAAAAAGAAAGAAATAGGATTTTTCTCTGTTGCTTTGTCTGGCTGGCTGGAGAGCAGTTGGACAATCATGGCTCACTGCAGTCTCCACCTGCTGATCCTTCCGTTTCAGCCTCTGGGAAAGCTGAGACTACAGGCATGAACTACCATGCCCAGGCTAATGCCCCTTTTTCCTTTTTACGAATAAAGTTTTATCCAAACACTGCCACATCCATTTGTTTATATATTTTCTACAGTTCCTTTCACACTCCACCAGCAGAGTTGAGTTGTTGAGACAGCAGCCATGTGGTCCACAAAAAATATTTACTATCTTGCTCTTTACAGAAAAGTTCCTGGACCTGCAGTCCAAACACTTCATCTTTTGCTCTAATTATTAAAATAGCTCCATGCTTTTCTTCCTGCCAGCATCTTTCTTCACTACAGTCTGTTTCTTACACTAATGTTTCTAAAACACTAATATGATTGCCCTTCACCTTCTTCCAGTTCAACGTGAACATACTTTCAAGACAGGAAAATCAACCAAATGAACATAAGGGCCTTCACAGTAAGCCTCAGAAAGTCTATCCAGTCTTATCCTCAACAGCTTCCCACCCACCATGCTCCAGCCTCATTGGATGCTTGCTCCTCCTTTATGATCCTTTGCACACACTGTTCATATTCCCCTAAATGACCTCCCCTCTCTCCAGCTCCACCCAGCTCTTGAATTTTTACCAGCAAAATTTGTATTCTTTTTTAAACATCAGCTCAGCTGGCATTTCTCATGAAACCTTTTGCATCTGTCCTCTAGGCTCCCTTCTTAGTATCCTCTTGTTTCTTGGCCTCTTATGAAGCTGAGTGCCGGTACCCACTATAGCACTTACCACATGCTCATGTTATTTATCTGTTTATGTGCTGTCCGCCTGCATAGATTTTTGTCTCACTTAGTTTTAGATTGAGAGCATTTAGTGTAGTGCTTGGCACCTCTCAGGCATAAAGTAAATGCTAATTTTCACTCCAGCATGTTGCTGATTGTACATTTCTATAGTGTTAAGATTCACATTCTTCTGACAATTGTGATATGGAAGAGTCTATTTGTCTTTTCCATTAGTCGGTTACTAATATATATAATACCTATCTTCAAGAAGTTATTGATCTGTTTGAAAAAATGAAACAGATCTACATGGAAACAAAATAAGGTAAGAGAGAACTCCAATAAGAGGGAGAGGACATTTAGAGGTATGGAGACTTCATTGAGGACTGGGTCAGGACAAAATGGCAGAAGAGAGAAGACTGAATTTTAAACATCTTCAATGACAGATAGCACTGGACAAGTGATATGGTTTGGCTGTGTCCTCACCCAAATCTCACCAGGTGCAGATAATTGAATCATAGAGGTGGTTTCCCCCATACTATTTTTGTGATAGTGAATAAATCTCACAAGATCTGATGGTTTTATACATGGGAGTTCCCCTGCACAGGCCCTCCTGTCTGCCACCATGTAAGACAAGACTTTGCTCCTCATTCACCTTCTGCAATGATTATGAGGCCTCCCCAGCCATGTGGAACTGTGAGTCAATTAAACTACTTTTCTTTATAAATTACCCAGTCTCACATATGTCTTTCTTAGCAGCATGAGAACAGACTAATACAGCAAGCATTCAGCTAAGAAAATGCTTCATCATTCATTCATTCATTTGTTCATGTATTCATTCATTTATTTGTTCATTTTCTTCTCTGTCTTCACTGTCCCCTCCTTGAGGATCCTCTTTCTTTCCATCCTGCAAAAGTATCTTACTCTTTCTTGCCCCTGGAGCTTTGCACATGCTTTTACTTCAGCCTAAAATGCAATCTTAATCCTTTTTCTTTATCTGGCTTGTGTTATGTCAAGACTTTCCACTTAGGGTCTCCCAACCCCGAGTTTTGGTTCAATGTACGTTGCCCTTTATATAGGGAGATACAGATAAGTAAGTACTTGTTTATTTCATTGTAATCTCTGCAAATTGTAAGATGTTTGTAGACATCTTTATATAGGGAGATACAGACATACAAATACTTGTTTATTCCATTGTAATCTCTGCAAACGTCAGGATTATGGCTTTCTTGTTCACCTATTAACTGGCATATAGTATGTTCATTTGGTCCTTTGCATTTTCATTCATTTGAAAGACGCTTCTTGGGTACCCTCTATGGACCAAGGTACTAGAGTTAATATAGGTAAAACTTTAGGCAGAAACTGAAAGGACCTGAAGATTAATAAAAGCAGATGGGAAAATTTTATTCACTAGATAAGCTGTATGCATGACAGCAATATGTGTCTTTAAACCAAGGAGAAATATATCTGGCAGGCACAAAACCTTATTTATCTTTATAGCCTCTATGGTGGAATGGAATAGTAAGAGCCACTGCTGGTAAGTGGAGATTGAATGAATGAACTAATAAATGAGGCTAGGTTCTCAACCTTCAGAATTCCTCCCTCTAATGTGGTATTCAGAGCCTGGCCTTTTATAGTTACTCTGAAACAGCTGACACCTAGTAGAATTCTATCTCTTTATTTGAGATTTTAACATTTATTTATGGTCTGAGATGTTTAGTCAAGGGGATGGGGAGAGGCTATTGCTACCCTGTTCTGTGTACCAAGTGGTCAAATGTTCTTAACTCTGTTTTCAAAAGTTTTGCTGTCTTGTTTTGAAACTGGAATTAAAAAGATGGCACACAAATGTCAGTGGGAAAACGAACAAGCTAAGAAAAATAGTAAAAGCCTACTGATACCAACAAAATTATTAAAAATTCATGACTCTCCTGAAAATTTATGCTTATGGCCATACCACCTGGGGTTAAGGCTTGAGGGATTTCAGTATCTGAAAAGTAGCTGGCCTTATAAACAGTACTTGGTCTTATAAGTGTTTGAGAAAATTTTCCAAGGAAAAGCATGAAGTGCTAGAGGAATGTCTTGCTCAAAGAATCTTTCCTTAGAAATTTGGACTTAAAGAGACTGTCTTTCAGATTAACACAGAATGGAGTATCAAGGAAGTGGCTATGGAGATAATTTCAGTCTTTCGTGTGTTTAGCAAAACTCTCCAATCTTAACTTGCAAAGGAATTGTCACAGGCACTAATCTGAATTCCAAAAGCCAAGGGCTTTGCCAAAGGTTTTGTGATCTAATACATTTGGCTCTGGAAGCAGTATGAGACTTCTCCAGTTTGAGTACATAGGAAGTTAGCGTGATTCCTGAAATACATATACTTTAAAAAGTAGATTTAGTAGCAGAGACCATTCACATTCTGATTTTAATTATTCGTGGGAAGTCAAATGAATAGAAGATATAATTGGACACAAAACAGACAAGGATGTGAATCTCAAGGGTGGATGGCACCTTAGGACTCAAGGCTAGATTCCAACTAGGAGAAAGGCTTTGAGGTAGGAGTTGGGATGGTAAGATAAAAATTAGAACATTAATCCACAGCGCCGGTCAGAATGAGAGCTAACATAAAAACTAAAAATGGTGGCGGGGTGTGGGATAGTCACACAAATTGGAGAGATGATGTGGGGGACCCAGGAAAAGAGCATCGATGTCAATAGGGCAGCATATGAGCCTAGATGAATTCTGGGGGTTCAGGACTTGACTGGGATACTGGGCTCATTCAGGTATCTACAGCAGGATAAAAACACACTTGACATAAATTGCTGAGCAAATGTTGTGAGGGTACTCCAGGTTAGGGAGGGGCCTGTTTACCCTTCCTGTGATAATCCTGCTTTATCCTCTGCTCACTTGGTATATAGTTCACTCTGTGGGTTCCTCTGTGAATGTATGGGAACGGCGAGATCTTACCCATTCGAACAAGGGCAATTACAGATCATCTTGTCCTCACGCCTCCTCGACTTAGACTCTTTCTACTGGGCACCAGTACTTACACTGCTGCCAGGAGCTCTTTCATCACAGTGCTGCTTTGCCAATTTATCGTCCTGAGTCTGCAGTTCATGGTCTGTAACTTTCTTCTGGTGACTGGAATTACACAAGAAAATAGGGAACATTCATTTTTTATCTTTGTTGGAACCGACTGGGATAGCCGTGGAAAGCCTCCAGTGTAGTCCTTCGACAAGCTGAGATTGAATCACAGAGTGTGGAAGAGCCCCCTTCTCCCCTCCTCTCCTGGGCCCTGATTCCAGGCAGGCCCCCTTCACTCAGACCCCCCAGTGTCGAAGGTCAGGGTTGGGGAGAGGGACAGAAGTGAGGTAGTGATGAGTGATCAAGAATTAGGATGCCCTGGAGGTCACTCACAAGTTCTCACGCAGGTTCCGCTGAGACCTCCCGCATGCGCAAGCACCATCCTGTCTCTGTCTGGTTTCTCCCCATCTGACTGGTGCTGGTTTTGCCTAGAGGGCAGCCATAGAGTGCTCAGGAGAAGCAGCGCGCCACGGGAATCACACGGGGTCCAGCCCTCAGGTGGGAGGGAAGACCTTGTTGGCAAAGAATGGGGGAGCGGGAGCGAGGAAAGGGGAGGAGACGATCTTGGCAAAAAGTCTTTCTTTTTCCGTAATTACAGAGAACCAGTATTTTTTTTTTTAAGTTACTGTTATTATAATTATTATTATTGAGAAGAGGAAACCCAGGGATGGCAGAGGGGAACTTCTCTGCTTTTATCTTTCAGGTTTAACTCCTGGCACTGACTTTGATACTTGGAATTTTGAGGTTCAGGGACTTCAGAGAATTTGGCAGCACAGTGTATTGGGAGAAACGGAAATTTCAGGAGATGGATTGATCACCCTGGCACACGTGTTTCTGGAAGTGGGTAAGCAGATTTGATTGAGAACATTTTGGGCTCTTGCACTGATGGTGGGAAAGAAAAATTCATGGCGGCACTTCTCATAATAATTCTCTCCCCTGAAAAGAAAGATTATGATAAAGAATAATTTGAAGTAATAAGTAACAAGATAGAATTAGAAAAATGTTGAATTTCCAGATGAGCAGTCAGAATTGTGGCTTTTTTCACATCTTTTTCTCCTGCAATGATCTGCTCCCAAGTCCTGCACTGCAATATCAGTCTAACTAACACTTCGTGAAACAAATTGTAACTGTGTATGTATGCATATCAAGCTATGCTCTGAGGATAAAGCAAGTTCTAATTTGTGGGAAAAGGATTAAATATTTCTGTTTTCTGAAAAAGAAAAATGTAGAGTATCTTCCTATTGCTTCAAACCCTATACTTCAATATGCAAGGATCTCCATTAGCCCCAATGTATCTTTCACAATTCATCTCTCACTGCTTTCTCATGGGGCCTTCTATTCTAGCAAGGAAACATTTTCTTCTCCCCTCCCTCCTGTCATTTCTTCTTCTTTTACAATGTTTTTCCATTTCTTCCCCTTCAATGCAAAGCCTCCTTTTCTTTCAAACTTGTATATTAAGTTTTATCTGGTACAAGAAACATTTCTTGATTAAATTTACTTTAGAGTGGTTTTAAGATTTTTCCAGAATAATCTCATAAACATATCTGTAGCCTAAGAATTATTTACAAGTTGACTCACGTGTGTGTAGCTTTTTGCCCTAATTACACTCTGAATTCCTGAGCAACATCCTTTACTTCCTTTGTGTTTTGTTAAGCCTCAAATAGAAATGTGAATCCATAGGAGGCACTCAAGTAATGCTTACCCAACAAATGAAAACATCCTCCTGTACTACTGTGATCCCCTAACAGAGTGATAAGAATTGATTTTGTAAGAGAACAAATATTTAGTTTTTATAATTCTTTGTTAATGAGGTATATATAATTTATATAGCTTGAAGTTATAGTGTACTTAGTGTGGGAATAGTAGGGCAAATAATTTTACTTTTACCAACATTTTTGTTCTTAACATTTAACTACTTGTCCCATTTATTTGGGGTAAGAAGGTCTTGGGTTGCTATTTTGGTGGTTCTGTAGTATCACAGAGACGAATGAAATTGGACTGCATATCAGCACAGGTGCATTTCAGGTTTGTTCAGTGTACCATCATCTTCCAAAACCAGATCTGTGGGTGGAGGAGCAGTGGTTAATCTATGGAATGTTATTATAAGTATATAGATAAACAGATCTGGAGTGTAAACTCCTGCAGATGCCCAGGATTGGAACCGCTTTTTTGTACACAGATGTCTTTTTTTGTCATTGAGTCTTTGGTTTGGCAAAAAGTTATTGAATGGTCTTTTATCAATGTCACTGGGGCTCTAATAACTTTTTAAGGATGAGCTGCTTCTGTGCCGCAGATCTTATTTCCTTGTGCTTCAACTCAACAGTGAGTGTTCGATTAATGACTGTTCTGCATAGTGAATGGAAAGTGTTTCTTTCAGAAGAACTTATTTTTCTTTCAAACCTGTAAGGATATTATGTGCCAGATGGTTAATTCCCAAGTGTGTGTACCCACACACTTCATGATTGAAACTATCCTTCAGACATTTTTCCTGTGGTGAAAGAATGGCTATAATTTTAATTTACATTTGTATGAAGTATACATTTGCTGTTTTCTACTGATACCTGAAAAATGAAATTTTTATTATAATGTATGAAATATATGCCACTTTAGTTATATATTCTTCTGGTATTTGGGACTTAAATACTTTACAGAAATATAAGTTTTGGTCAAATTTTAATATTACATTTTAATTATCACTCACATTTAAGTTACAGAGTAAGGACATAGCTTTCAATGTGTGTGTGGAGGGGGCAATTGTTAGCAGTATTCAAATGAATCATTTTTGTGTCTGTGTCTCAACAAGATGTATATTTTTAACTAAAGAAACTTCTTTACTTTGTAATGCCCAATTAATAGGCTAATAATTTATAGCCAGTTAAGAGGAAGGAAGTTCTTATAAAGCAGCAGTGCTAAAATGTCCAAAGATTGGCATAGGCAGAAAATTACATTTGAATCTGCTTTGACAAAAGACCAAAATGAAAACCATCACAATTTAAAATATTTTCAAGTAGTTGAGTAATGATAGTTTATACATAGAGCTAAGTTTATATAATAGTGTATGTTTTAGGGATTCCAGGCTATAAAGTATGAATATAAAAACCTAAGAAACCCATAAAACAAATTACACCAACACGCAACACATTTAGATTTTTCTTTAAACAAAACAAAACAAAACAAAAATAAGCGGCCGGGCAAGGTGGCTCACGTCTGTAATCCCAGCACTTTGGGAGGCCGAGGCAGGCAGATCACGAGGTCAGGAGATTGAGACCATCCTGGCTAACATGGTGAAACCCCACCTCTACTAAAAATAGAAAAAATTAGCTGGGTGTGGTGGCCAGAGCATGCAGTCCCAGCTACTCGGGAGCCTGAGGCAGGAGAATGGCGGGAACCCGGAAGGCAGAGCTTGCAGCGAGCCGAGATCATGCCACTGCACTCCAGCCTGGGTGAAAGAGCAAGATGCCGTCTCAAAAAAATAAAAAATAAAAAATAAACAACAAAGATGTTTTTGGTATTTTTTTTTTTTACAGTACCCTATACATGACAATAATTTGTATACACACCAAAATTACATAGGCTATTAGCCACCTGTAGTTCATGCCTGCCGTGACCTCCATAGCTGAGTAATGTACTCAAAAGTTGCATGTCTTCAAGGTCAAAGATAGTTTATCTCTAGGTTCCAGGATGACTTCAAGTTTTACATCCAGATTCAACTCGTGATAACCTGGACTGACATCACTCTTCTTTTGTAAGATGAGAATCATATGTCATCTTCTCATGTACTGGGGACTAGGTAGGCAAATACATCTAACTTCATTCAGGGCACCTCTGACCAAGCAATCTGTCTGTAGGGATGCTTGTGGGAGGGTTTCAGGTAACCAAGAAATGGGTATGGTAAACTGAGGCAATTGCTGAGGAGGGACAAACAGATCAAATAAATCTTGACTATTTAAGCAAGTATGGAATGTCAAGTTCCCACATCATTTTGCATATGTAAAGCAGGACTTACTGAAAATGATTTAAAATATTATAGCCAATGTCTTACATATCAGACAGTAAAAGATAATAAAGGAATAATTCGAGACAAAGTCTGAGTAGGAAAATAAATAAAATGTATTAAGGAAACAGAAAATAGACGAAGAAATTAAGTGATTCTTCTAAGTATTTTAACATACACACATTAAGGGGTGTACTAAGATAATTAAATAAGATAAAGTAAAATCAAATAATGTTTACACTAAAGCATAAGAAAAACACTTAAAGCTAGAGAACTTTAAATTTGTAAAATGTCATTCAGAGCAAATGAATTAAACTAGGTTTTTGGTATCCATTTAATGTTGGACTTTTAAAAAATGATTGGTTAATAACAGGCTGAAGAGATAAAACTGGAAGCTCTGCAGTCTTTTGACTCACCTATATCTCTCATATCATGTAAGAATCAGTTCGCGTATCTGCAAAGAGAACATATTATGATATCAATGCTTTTTTCGTATTTTTACTTTGCATTTAAAACCAAAATCAGATTATGGATATATCACATTAAAGAATCCATTTCCCACTGGAGTCAGGCTATTTCACTCTAATTTTTTCAACTACTTTATTCCTCCTGTATTACATTTTACTTTTTCTTCATCTTCTTCTTCTTCTTTTTTTTTTTTTTTATCTGTACATTTCTTTGCTTCATCCAGTTCAATTTACTCTGCTAACATTTGGAAAGAATATTATAACTCAATTTTCATGTAATGGTTTATAACCTCCTGATTTTGTGATCTTTTTAAAGGTTGTTATATTGACAAGTAAATTATACTTACTTTAGCCAACTGTATGTACTTATGTCACTTTAAATTTAACTTATCACTAGTTGTCAAAATCTCCCCTGTGGCCTTTTTAATGTTCCAATGTATTTGGCAGTATATTTTTTTATTGACATTTCAATTTTGTTTTTCCGTGTGCTAAAGTTACAAAAAACCAAATGACTAAAAGTTAAGCCCAAGCCAACCCAAGACTAAAGTTAAGTTTTAGGAGTATTTGGGAATGCGTTGTTTTTGTTGAATGCTTAAGCTTCTGAATCCACTAGGACTCAGAATGTATTCAGTCGAGATCTGGATGCTGAACTCTGGTGATAAGGCAGAAGAAAAGTGACAAGAGATCATCACCAAAAAAATCCAAGATTAAGATGTCCTTACTAGCTTTATGTTTTCTTGTTTGTTTTGTTGTCAGTAAAAGAAAATTCACCTCATTTAAGTATTTTGGCTTGTGAATACTTAACATTCTCCTTCAGTGCATTAATTACTATGTTGCCTAATTGTTTGTTTTGTTTCTTATTCCATGATCAATTTATCCCAGATACTATAAATTACTTTTCACAACCTTGTCTAGTGTGATTTCTGCTATCTTCTCCTACACCTAGTACCCGGCCTGATGCCTCCTAGAGACTCAATATGTTGAATGTCCTACATTGCTATATCTCTTACATGACTAACTCACACATAAACATTACCATAAGTAGAAACATAGATGGCACACTACAGATTATGATTTGTGTGTTTTTCACTTAATTTCAGAAAACAAAAGCAAAGATCCTTTTGATTTGATACTTCTATTGGCTAACTATAGAGCAAGCTTCTTAGAGTAGCACAGCCCAGTACAGTAGCCACTAGACAAATGTAGCTATTTAAATTTAAACTGAATGAAAATTAAATGAAATTTAAAATTCAGCTCTTCTACCACACTAGCCAAATTTCAAATGCTTAATAGCTACACGTGGCTGTTGGCTACCATATTGGACAGTGCAGATTACAGAACACTTCCATCATTTCAGAAACTTCTTCTGGGCAATGCTATCTTAGAATGTTATTTTAGAAGAATACCTCAAGTGGCTAATACAGATAATAATAATAATACAATTTTTTTCTTTCATGATTTCATATTGCTTTAGGAAATGTCAGCTAACTCAGATCTACATATAGGCAGTACCATCCTCAGTGCTAAGTAAATCAAAATAGCACTAAATTGACTACCACCAAAATCACAGAGTAAGATTAAAATGCCAGGAGCTGTTTTTGTTAAATGACTTTGTAATGGTTCTCCCAGTTTTTTGTTCTGGCAGTCTCTATCAAGCACCAATGTCTTTAGATATCGGTTTGACCTATATCTGTAAGAGATTGCTGTTGGACAATGAAGAACTTCATAAATATAACATGTTTTCCAGATATTCTGTTCTCAAACACAGAAAAAAATCATTAGGAGTATTGGGAATAGATCTTTCATTCTCCTTACCCCATGTCTCTTAGCTTCTGCAGCCAAGTGTTCAAAAGGAAGTGTCCTGGTATCTGTGTCTTTGCCTGAGGAGAGATTGATTTCCCAGTTTAGATTCATATCAGAAAGTTATGCTTCCTGCCAAAAGGATATTTAAAAACTTCACCCTCCCTGCTTCACGAAGAGAGAAAACAGATCACCCAGAACCCAGACAGTAGATAACAAACAGATCACTCTAATTAGAAAAAAAGAGGCAGCATACAACAAACAGAGCCCAACTACCTCTGGGCAGTAAGAAGAGTGAGACTTTAAGAGGCCCCTCGTTCATGCCCTTAAAATAACCTTTTAATAAGTTATGCAGAAACATAAGATTAAGGGCCTCCATAGGAAAAAGTGACTTTCAATTACAGACCAGCAAAAGCCTGGAAAAGTGTGAGATATTAAAAAGAACATCCAGAAGGAACCAGAACATAACCTGTTCGTTTTGCCAGATGAGCTGAAGAGTTTTCACAAAGTCTTGGTAAGGAGGAACTGGAAGTTGGTATCAGAATCTCACTGTTTTGTTGTTTATACTTGTGTTACTATTTCTAAAATGTTCTGCAGAACTGTTAACTACTACAGGGGAAAGTTTCTGCAGTTAATAATGTTAGGAAATATTGGATTAAATAAGATTAAATAAGTTTCAAAAATAATTATAAGCTTATCAAGATTTACTATGCTAATGTGTGTGTGTGTTGCAATTCTCTACAAAGCTGTGGAAGGGATAAAATATTTCTTAAGCTTCCGTAATAAGTGTTTGGAAATTTGGATAAAGCCCCAAGACAGAAAAAAATTGGTGTTAAGTTGTTTCATATTATCGAGAGTAGTGACTAAACACATCGCCACAGGACTTAAGGGTTAACAACAAGATGATCATGATAATAATGTGATCATTTAATGAATGAAAACTTACAAAATTTTTATAACAGTGCCTTTTGCATATTAAGTGCTCAAAACATAATTGCTATTATTATGGGTCTGATGGGGCTATAGGAATAAAAGACAGACTGAGACACCCTTGGCCAAGCAGAAGGAAGGATGTTGCATAAACCCAAATGACATGAAGTCAAAGGTCACAGAGGGACCTCTCAGAGCCTGGAGGATTGGCTCATGCCTCTGCCAGTAATAATGGGAATGTCCCTTCCCACAGGTGAGGTCGAATGAAGGTCATGGATCCCTCAAAGGATTAAGTATGAAATGGTGATCAGTGGTAATGTAGCTGGCTGGTGAGGAAACAAGCCAGAGACTGCATCTAGAGGTGAGCTAGAGGACTATGGAAGTGGCAAATCTTGAAATCGAAATTAAACTCAGCACTTGGCAGTAGTGAACAAGTTCTCACATTGTGATTTCAATATTGGAGCAAAATAAGCACTTCAGTATTTTCGTATTTATTTATCCAATACTAAAATAGCAAAAGAAAAAAAAAATCAAATAGAATCTCCATCACTTTCAACTGTGATTTCTCAGTTACTATTGCACTTGATAAGGGGTCTGTCCAGGGCACAGTCTTTGAGGCCTGAGTCTCCTGAGTGACCAGAGCTTAGAGAGGATGACCAAGGAAGTGTGTTTTGGTTAAGATAAATATTATTAATGGAGGAATGAGTGAGGCCCTAAAAACCAGAACCAGGCTCTAACAGGAAAAAGCAAGTGAAAGGACATGATTTTGTTCTTTTTAATGGCTGCATAGTATTCCACAGTGTATATGCACCATACTTTTTTTTTTTTTTGAGATGGAGTCTCACTGTGTTGCCCAGGCTGGAGTGCAGTACACTATCTCTGCTCACTGCAAGCTCCACCACCCGGGTTCACGCCATTTTCCTACCTCAGCCTCCCGAGTGGCTGGGACTACAGGTGCCCACCACCACACCCAGCTAATTTTTACCACACTTTCTTTAACCCATTCACTGTTGATGGGCACATAGTTTGATTCCATTTTTGGTTTGTGAATAGTGCTGTGATGAACACACAAGTACGTATGTCTTTTTGGTAGAACAATTAGTTTTCCTTTGGGTAATCCTAAGCAAATTAATAGAGGAACAGAAAATCAAATACTGCATGTTCTCACTTATATGTGGGAGCTAGTCATTAGGTACATATGGACATAAAGATGGGAACAATAGACATGGGGACTACTAGAGAAGGAAGAGAAAGAGGAGGGTGTGAGTTGAAAAACTACCTATTGGGTACTATGCTCATCACCTGGGTAACAGGATTGGTATTCCAAACAACATACCCATGTAACAAACCTATACACGTAACTTCTGAATCTAAAATAGAAGTTGAAGTTATACAAATCAAAAAAAAGTAAGTGAAGTGGAAGGGCCCTGAGGGAATTCAGCTCTGGAGTAAAGGAAGATTTTGGACCTCATGAGAAGGTTAAGAATTGGGCCCAGGAAACTTCATCTCCATGTTCCTCCTCTCCTAACTCCCCAAACATATTTTCCCTCCTGCTTTCATTATTCTCTCCCACCTCCATGCTAAAACCTCTCCATCAGAGACCTTGGAATTGATGGTGGCCCAAAATAACTCTGGGGAAATAAAAATGAACTATAAATATGAAAGATTCCCAATTAACCTAAGAAATTGAAATTAAAATAATAAGATAACCTGAAAAGATTTTCAACACATGAGGAATCCATGGATCCATTTATTTGATATGTTCAGGATACTTTCAAAATGAGGACAAATTTCTTGGAATGAAAACATTACTGTAGCATTGATTCTGTGGGTAAGGCTCAACGCATACATAATTTGGGTTTTAGATTTCTCAATATACAGAAAATATAACATGGCACTAACAAGAATAATGGTATTTTGGGACTTAAAAGTAATATGAATATAGGGCAGTAAAAATGAGTGTTGCAGCTGCTTCCACCACTATCACTGGGTAATCACTGAGTAAATAGTAAAGTCCTTCTCTGTATTTTCTGTAATATTCTTGACCTTTATAACAGTTATCTCTTGCTGCATAACAAACCAACTCAAGTCATGGTGTGTTAAAATGTCAACAAATTATTGCTTGTATTGATTGGGTAGTTCTTTTGCTGTAATTGCCTAGTTCATACATGAGCTACAGTTGAGACAGACAAGCTGGCTGGTTTTCTGTTTTTATATTGTCTGGAGAAAAAGAACAAACGTCCCTTAACTCAAGCTGCATCTTACTTCATCTACAGCCAATCAGCATCAAAGGCCCAAGAGACTATTAACCACAAGTTCCTGGTTTTGGGGCTAGGGACTTCACCGAGGCCCTGAATGCACAGCTAGGCTTAAGTTTCAACTCATAGTGATCTTTTTTTTTCTCATTTTAATGCTAAACATCATGCTCAGAGGTGGAAGTTTAAAATGTTAATGTTACATGAATTGTATGAAGAAGCATGTAAAGCCACTGTGCAAGTGCTGGAGAAATCCCTCCTATCCATGCCCCGATGAAATCGTTTTCTGTAGAATAGGTCCTATAAAATTAACATACATTCTACCTTCAGGACACAGCCCTCCCTTTACCTTTCATGGTGCTGCTTTTCCCTGCACACCAACTAAATAAAACTTTCTCTTTTTCTTTGCTGCTATGGCTGGTGATCTCTCTTGATTTCTATCTTGGGAGATTACAAGAACACCAATAACAGAGTCAGTGGGGGCAATCTGGCTAAATGGCTGGGATGGTTGTAATGGTTGGCACTCTCTCCACATGGCCTCTCGTCCCTGGAGTCTTCACAGCATGGTAGTCCCAGGTTCCAAGGCAGAATAGGTAGAAGGTACAAGATCTTTTCAGGCGGAGGTTTGGAAGTCACTTCTACCACATTCCATTAATCAAAAAAGTCACAAACCCAGCCCAGATTCAAGAGGAGGGGAAATAGACTGTACTCAATGATGAGAGAGGTGGCAAAGCTAGAGTCACATGTTTAAGAAGAAAGGGACTTTGTGGTCATCTTTGCAAATAATCTACCACAATCACTAAGTCATTACTAAGGAGTCAGAAAGGGACTCAGTATAGTCATAAGCCTTTTTTTCTGAAGAATAATTTTGCTTCTGTTTATCCTCAAAACTTGGAGCTTTAAACATTTGGACCTCCATGGATCCATTTACTTGATAATGTTGACTAGAATCTTTGTAATCTTTATCTTGATATATAAGTGGTAGAACAGTATTATACATCTGTATCCAGGAGATAGATGAATTTCTGCAGAGACTGAGTTGGGTTTTTATTAATAAATTGACTATCAATTTTGTGATTATGAACTTAAAAGGAATAGTTTCCATCTATCTTGTTTATGCAAAATATAATCTTTGCAATCAACAAAGAAGCCAGCATATTTTAACTCTAAAATTGTTCTAATTATTATCTAATTATGTCAACATTATTGGCATTGTGAGCTTGGAGACTGTAGTTCCATAGAGGAAAATACAGTTGATGTTTATATTTTAATTCTATTTATTGTTCGTGTTCCAAATGGACAAACAGGCAGTAAAATACTGACAAGTTCCTGTGCCTGTGTCTGCATTTCTTCAGAAGTCAGGACACTAAATAGAAAAATGTGTTGATAAATAGAAGACTTTATTAGTTTACATGACACTTCTGGATTTCTGTAGAAAAAAAACAAACAAACCCATAAATCTGATCATGAAATCTACTACAGTTGTCTATCATTTAGAAGGTGTTTTGCTAATGTCTTAAAATTCTCCCTCTCTTCTTTTATTCTCTTGAGGATAAACAGGTAGAAATCAAGTTGTAATGTGTATAATTATTAATTCCTGACTGAAAAAAAGATGGGGGGGAGAGAAAGAATGAAAATGCCCTATTCATTCTGCATGTACTGACCCCATCTCTTATGCTGTTTACATTCTTCTTGCTTTCTGGAGACCATCAGGCCTGACTCTGTTACTTAATATTGAGTCTTCAAAGTTTCCAACAAAACTAATTCAGTGAGTTAGACTTCCCTTCCTGGAAACATCTTTGACTATCTTGAAACTTTTTTTTTAATTTACAGCAGTATACAACTGAATGTACAATGTGATGAGAAGGATAATGATAGTAGTGTAATTGTATGTTTCACTCATCCAGACAACAAATATTTATTGAGTATATCCCTTATTCCAGGTGCTTTGCTAAGTATTGAGGATACAGAAAAAGAATATGTCCTGTGAATTTCTTCTAAAGAACCCTCTATATCAGGAGTCCACAAGCATTTTCTGTAAAGGACTGTACTGTAAATATTTTACAATATTTACAATATTCTCCGTTACAAGCACTCAACTTCATCTATATAGTACAAAAGCAGCCTTAGAAAATACATAAATACATAAATGAACTGATGTGACTGTCTTCCCACAAAATTGTGTTTACAGAAACAGGTGGTGGACTGCATTTTGCCCCTGGACTGTAGTTTGCTGACCCCTGTTTTATATAATTGAGGGATATATAATTTAAGAGTAGTAAAATGTTATAATTAATATGCTAGCAATAAGTATAGAGGCATGAAGGAGAAAATGCTAGCTCTCTAGGGTAAAATAGGATCAGGGAAAACTCAGTAATAAAGATGAGTAGGTTTCAGTGAAGTATACTGGGAAAAGACCAGACAGCCTAATGTTTCCATTTGGGATGACTGGGCCACAGGATGTAACCACAGTGTTACTATGCCAATCATGGAATTCTCAAGGTCCAAGGAACTCTAAAGTTCCTCTAATCTAATTACTCATAAATTCAGTGATCCTTTTATAACATTCCAGAAAGAGTTTGTGAAAATAAGGTAAAGATCAGTAGCACTGAATGCTTTGACTTTGTGTATATCAAATATTAATCAAAACAAAAACTTTTATAGCAAATAGTTAAATTGCCTATGTTAGTTCATTTATGTCAAGCAACCACCAGCACCATAACATTCCCACCAATCTCTCTTTTCACTTTCTACATGCTGCTGTATACCCTGATCTCTCTTCACAGGCTTAGACTTACATGGTCATTCACTTCATAGGAGGGGAAAATCCAGATTTGTGGAGCCTAAGGCTTATACTTACGGGGCTTTCTTTATAAAAAGTAAAAGTATGAGTACAAATTTGTTAGCTTAGCTTTGGAAACCTTGGAAGGAACAGTGAGGAGCCCAGAAGCTTAAAGTTTATCAGCTTTGTGGCAAATTTGCATCTGCCTAACAGAGAGTGTGATGGTTAATATTAAGTGTCAACTTGATTGGATTGAAGGAAGCAAAGTATTGTTTCTGGCTGTGTCTGTGAAGGTGTTGCCAAAGATCAACATTTGAGTCAGTGGACTGGGAGAGACAGACCCACCCTCCATCTGGGTGGGCACCATCCAATCAGCTGCCAGCACAGCCAGAATAGAAGCAGGCAGAGGGACATGGAAGGACTAGACAGGCTAAGTCCTCTGACCTCCATCTTTCTCCCATGCTGGATGTTTCCTGTCCTTGAACATCAGACTCCAAGTTGTTCAGCTTTTGGACTCTTGGACCTACACCAGTGGTTTGCCAGCAGCTCTCAGGCCTTTGGCCACAGACTTAAGGCTGCACTGTTGTCTTCTCTACTTTGAGGTTTTGGAACTCGGACTGACTTCCTTGCTTTCCAGCTTGCATATGGTCTATTGTGGGAACTCACCTTGTAATCATGTGAGTCAACACTCCTTAATAAACTCCCTTTCATATATACATCTATGCTATTAGTCCTGTCCCTCTAGAGAACCCTGACTAATCAGATAGCAATCTAATTTTCCAAGTTGGATTGAACCGTACATATCTAAAAGGAAACCCATGCTCTTGCCCCTCAAAATTGGAGCCTATGTTTTCTATATAGCATCTCCTGGATTTGAAAAATCTACAATACATTTTTCAAATCTAGGGGATGCTAAGAGTCAACCAACATGTCAATCTCTCACTTACACTGACATATCACCAACACCAAGTCCTATAGATTTTGTCTCACAAATAGTTCAGGTATCTGTCCCCAGCATCTTCACCACTGCCACTTCAAGTCTCTTTATTCATTCCCCACTCCGGTTTTGCCACTTTCAACACATCCTTCTCATTGTCGCCAGAATAATCTTTCTAAAATGCAAATCTACTTAGATTACTCTTCTCCCTCAAACATTTCAGTAGCTCTCTGTGGTCTCATGAAAAACAATTAAGGGTGTACTAAGTCTTCCATGATCCATCTTTTCTGTGCGTCCTAATTCTATCTTTCTTCAAGGACTCACTGGAAGTATTTTTTTCTAGCCTCAAAATACAGTGTTATTCCGTGCTTAAAATTTGTTCAGAATCTCTTCATTCCCATAGGAAGAAAAAAAACCTATGAAAATTTCTTTGCATAGTGTTCAAGAACTTCCGTGAGCTGGCCTCCACTGATTTGTTCACCCTCATCTCTCTGCAAGCCTCCAAACATATCATTTCTCTCAGGCTTCCATGACCCACACATGCTATTTATGCTTCCTGACATACCTTCTTACTCTTGTCCACCTGGTTCATGAATGAATTCTTCAAGTCTTATCTCATTATTACTCCACATCCCCTAAGTTCTTCGAGGCAAATTAAGGTGTTCTACATTCTGCCTAGGTCTCCAGTAAAACTATTATTTCGTAATACTTACTTTAAAATATCTCTCTTTTGTACAGTCTAGATATAAACTCCTTTAGGAGAAATCATAACTTCTAATTTTTAAATTCCTCCTTTCCCTGAACAACATTTCACACAGAGTAGCAAACAATACACATTCCTTAAATGAATGAATGAATGAATGCATAGATTTGAATATATTTGAATGCATAGATTTTTAAATACAAAAAGCATACACCTATCAACCACTCATTACAGTACAAATTTCTATGCAACAAAAAAATCTTGGTTTCTGTATGTTAAAATAATTTTTAAAAATCCTATTTCCATGCTTATTGTGGCATTATTCACAAGAGCCAAGATATGGAATCAGTATAAGTGTGCACTGATGGATAAATAAATAATATATGAATATATGCACCACACACACACATACACACACACAGGAATATTATTCTGCCTTAAAAAAGAAGGATATCCAATTTGTGATAACCTGGATAAAACTGAAGGGCATTATACTAGATGAAATAAGCCAGGTACAGAAAGACAAATAATGTATGATCTCAATTATGTGAAATCTATGAGTTGAATCCTAGAAGCAGAGAGTAGACTTGTGGTTGCCAGGGATCTGGGGGCTGGGGGAAATTGAAAGATAGTCAAAGTATACAAAGTTTCTCTTACACAGAATGAATTAAATTCTGGAGCTCTAATGAACAGCATGGTGGCGATAGTTAATATTACTATTCTGTATACCTGAAATTTGCTAAAAGGGCAGATCTTAAATATTCTCCCCATAAAAGAAAAGGTTACCAGGGGAGGTGATAGACACGTTAATTAGTTTGACCATGGTAATCATTTCACTATGTATAGTTATATTAAAATAGTATATGGTTTAAATATATACTATTTTTATTTTTCAATTATACCTTGATAAACCTGGGTGTGCAGGGGCAGAGCTCCATGTCATTTCAGTGTGAGATTTGGCATATATACAGTCCCTCTAAGTAATTTACAATCTTCCATAATTTTTCCAGAAGAAGCCAGTGTCATTTGAATGCTGAAGCCTTAATCAAGGACATTCCTTCATTATGTTAGTATTAGTTCAACAGTTAACAGTCTTCGAAATCAGTGCAACTGGAAAACATTTCACTATCCACCGACATGCATTTATTTTCTTTTCATTCTAAGAATGGAGAAGAAAAAAAGGGAAGGGTCCAAATACAACTGGCTTGATTAGTCAGGACTTCGGCAGAATTCCTTGTTGATCTTAGTTTCAAATGTTAAGGTATTTGGTCTGTCTTATTACTGGAGTAGCCATTGACCCTCACCAGTCCTGTCTCATTGACTCATGAAGATCTGCATCTTCCAAAATAGATGTGTTTCTACTTTCTTTCTATTATTGTCTTCATCTTTTTACTATAGCCTCTCTTCTTAAAATAAAAATCTTCCCTCACTTTACAGTATAATTGGTGCATCCTTGGCATTTTGTGTGACTGCTAGAATCAGCAGCTGACATTCTGGCTACCTACATTTCACCAGAATCAATGCAGTGGCACGGCAAGCTCATGAGAAGGAGGGGAGATAAAGGTCATCCTTCTCAAAGTGGGATCCTCATCTCAGGCATTGGAAACACTTGGGTTGCTCATGGAACATTCAAATTCTTGGACACAGCTAAATCAAAATCTTAATTTACCCACCAACCCACCAATTTTACCCACCAATTTTAGAAAAGATTCTTTTCTAAAACTTTTTTTTAATTTTTTTTTTTAAACTTTTAGGTTCAGGGGAATATGTGCAGGTTTGTTATTTAAATTGTGTGTCACAGTGGTTTTGTGTACAGATTATTTCATCACCCAGGTGATAACCACAGTACCCAATAGGTAGTTTTTTGATGCTCACCCTCCCTCCACGCTAAAGTAGGTCCCAGTGTCTGTTGTTCTCTTCTTTGTGTCCACATGTACTCAATGTTTAGTTCCCACCTATAAGTGAAAACATGCAGTATTTGGTTTTCTGTTCCTGCGTTAGTTTGCTAAGGACAATGGCCTCCAGCTTCAACTATGTTGCTGCAAAGAACATGACCTCTTTCTTTTTTGTAGTTGTGTAGTATTCCATGGTGTATATGTGCCTCATTTTCTTTATCTAGTCTACCATTAATGGGCATTTATGTTGAGTCCTTGTCTTTGCTATTGTGACTAGTGCTAAGATGAACAAATACATGTATTTGTTTTAATGGTAGAATGATTTATATTCTTTTGGGTATACACTCAATAATAGGAGTGCTGTGTCAATGGTAATTCTGTTTTAAGCTCTTTAAGGAATCCCCACGTTGCTTTCCACAATAACTGAACTAATCTTAAGCAGACAGAAATTTGAGAACGTATGCATCATGATATGTTTTTAAATATAATATTGAGAGAGTTTTAACATCACTTTTGGCTAAGAGGAATTAAAACAATGAACATCATGAAGATGTTTATAAACCTTCAGGTTAGTGAATTCCATTAGATTGTACATGTCTTGAAGGAAAAAAAAAAAACAACCTTACATCAGCTATACTCAATAACATCTAGAAAAATATCTTCAATATCAGAGTGCCTCCAATAATGCACATTGAATTAAATCATATTTTGATTCAGTAACTGTGAAAAGCAAAAAATTCAGGCAAGGCACTTACAGTTCAGACATTACATTCTTGTTCTGGTCCTAAAGGCAGTTCCTATAATCAATTAGCATTGTCTAAGAACACAGATATTCCATCAAGTTCTATCCCGAAGATATATTTGCATGTTTAGTTTAGACAATTTTATAGAATTTCTGTGCCTCAAAGTTTTCATCTCTCAAATGGGAAGCATATCTTCAGAAATTCCTATTTCAAGAGGTTGCTATAAATATAAAATATGACATGATATGGAAAAACAGTTTGACAAAATAGCCTTTCTTCACATACATTTTATAATAAAATTGGTACAAAAGTATCATTAACTTGTTTTTCTTTTACTCAGTAATATTCAGTTAATTGGATGCTTGTTTAAAATCTATAAATCTTTTTTCCTCATTTAGGCACTCAATAATTATCTCCTTAATGAGTAAATCATGTGATGTTCAACCCATTTCCTGTAAAATGTGCAGCCTTTCTAAACTGTTATTTTGAGAATTATTTCAATTTTAGAAAACACGCTTTTACTTTGTCAGTATGTAGCTAATTTGTTTTATCATGACAGTAGCAACATTTAAAAAATTATTCACCCCCATTAGGATTAAATATCAAGCTTATGATTTTGTAGTTACTCTATTATGAGTGAATATAGACACCATGTGATAGTTCTTACATTTCAGTTTTTATCTTACATTTTATTTTTCTATGGGTGTTTACTTATTTCCCTGTTTCCCTTCAGTCTCCTATATTTTTCCCAGGATGAGGCTGGAGAGAATCCAATATTATGTCTTGTGTCTGTTGAGGATCACAGTTTTTTCTCTTTGGAGTCTGGACATCTCCTAACCTCCTCCACATTTCTGATCTGTGGGGGATGGAAAAAGAGAAGGGAGGAAAGGGATTCGTGAGAAGGAGGAGGAAGCACAATTATGGCTTCCATGTAGCCCCCAGTCTGGTTCCTTTGTTGATTCAAGGCCCCCGCCTTCTGACCTCATCTCTTACAATGAAGAAGGGAGAAAGTTGTCAGAAAATTTCTATTCTTGCCTCTTCCTGGGGAACCCCAGCATTGGAAGGGATGCAATTTGCACATTGAGCTCTACCCTCAATCAGGTCATTGTGGGTAACCTGGTAAATAAGAAATGTCACTGGCAATGGAGCTAAGCATCTTACCTGTCACCTGCACTGCACTGAGAGAAAGAAGAAAAGCTAACTTTTATTAATTTGGTGTTATCCAATATATACCCTGCTAAGGAGTTTACATATTGTTGCCACTCTGTGAAGAGCTTTTGTTACTTCTTCTTGATTAAAGAGATAATCTGAGCTCAAACTTTAATCAACTTGCCTAAGCCACACAGCTACTAAGAAACACAACTGAAATTAAACTACATCTAAGAACTGAAATTAAACTCAGTGTTAAATGATTCAAAATTCATAAACGTATACAAACTTTCCAAAATGGCCCAAGTAAGCAAACTTAGTGAATAAATTTGTTGACAGGCACTGATCAAGAGTCTAGGGGGTCTCTCTTACATTTAAAGCTCACATGTGCTGTACAACAGAGCTTGTCAATGTCAGTAGTCTTTGGATTATTGAATATGTTTTCCATTTTACAGGAGGTCATGATATTACATCCAGATGCTGTTTTTATATTATATTTAATACTCATATATTATTAAGCTATATGTTACTATGCCTAGTGAATATTGCAGTGTATGTTTATCTAATACCACTGCCCCCAAATCATATTCAATTCACTATACTTCTAGGGGTGAATTCAATTTTCAAACCCTGTGCCAGTGTAGACACTTCTTTTGTTTCCAGTCTCCTGATCCTCAAGCTCATTGGTCCTAGAGTTAGCAATGTATACTCAATGATTAATGTAAAGCAAGAATAGGACTGATGACATAGAAGGGAATATTTTTCCTGTGCATGTTTAAGTCCTACAGAAAGCAATGCAGTACATGGTGTTACACCATTTACTGTGTTTAAGGCTAGCCCTTGGGAAAATAACAAGGGGATGAAACTTGCTTTTCAGTACCCTAAGCTCCCACTTTCTGAATTCTTTGTAGCATTCTATAGCACACATTGTTATTCTTAATGACTATGCATGTTAACAGCCAAATGAATTAATCTCTAATGGTTGAAGTTCATCAATACGAGAATGGTGAAGGACACATTAAGGGGCAGGTTGTAAAATCATAGCATGCTGGTACGTTTCTATACTATTTATGAGAAAGAGTGGCCCCTGGTATGTGCCACACAGCCCTAGAGGTATCGTCCCACACTTAATAGAAAGTATATGCTGAGATACTAGGCAGAAACAGTGAAACAATTCTTTGAAACATGAAACCAGGCTAACAGGATGACTAGTGTTCACATCCAGCAAAGCTAAAGAGACAAAGACTCCTCTCATGTTGGTTCTGATTGTCGAGACACTCAGAGTTATCAATTTATAGTATAAGCTACTCATGCTATCAAAGATGCAGGAGGAGAAACTCCTACCTTTTTTTCAAAATGTTCCTCTTCCCACCAAGATAAGAACAGAAATTCTATTAGTTCAAGGTCTTCTATTAATATTCTGGAATAAGCAGGCAGAATTGTGAAAGGTTCTATAAACCTTTAAATTGCCATTAGCTAATCAGAATCATTGTTCAGTGATTATTATCTTTTATTAAATGACCACTGAATCAGAATGTTCACACTGCTTTTCAATTAAAATGTAGAATAGCCAGAAATTACTCAATAGTGTACAGTGCAGCAGCAATATGACCCAGTGAAGCAGCCATTACCCAGAGGTAATTGACCACTTAAGAACTTAAGTTAACTTCTTGATGCAGCCAGTTATTTTTCCTAATGTCATTTCTACATCAGGAGAGGCTTTTCCTACAGAAAGAGCACTCATAAACAATATACCCTGCAATAGGGCGTTCAAGATAAAAACTGCTCATGATTTTTAAAATTCCATCAAATCATGATGCTATTTTTCCCCCTATCATTTGTTAGGAATTCATACATTATCCTAGAGGAAGAAGGGGACAGCAAAATAAAGCCAACATGTATAGCTCAGAATATGATTGGTAAAGGATTTTCTTTTAAATTAAAATGTATTTTTACACATGCTCAGATACACATAAACCCAACCGTCTAAAAGATCAAAGCAATTGGTGGCAAAATAAATTCAGTCCATCAATTAGTTCATGCATAACAGTATGTACTATTTGGCTATTTCTCTCTCTCTCTCTCTCTCTCTCTCTCTCCCCACCCCCACAGAATTGGCAGAATTATCCTTTAAATTCGTTGTTGTTGTTCTGTGAAAAGTGGAGACTAAATACACCAAGAGAGGATGGACTAGCTAGCTACTAAAGAGTTAAGTTTTCCATAAGAAAGAGAAACACAGTTAAATACTACATCACAAATTACCATTTTTATGTCACCACCCCACCATGACTTTAGCACTAAGCCTGCTACATCTTCACACTCTCATTAGGCTATAATGCATATTCATGGTCCTGATTATATAGCCACTTTCTTGACTTGTTTTAATTGTGCATAAAGACACTGTGACAGGAGACCTGACCTTTTCAAGATCATTTTCTCTCCATTCCTTTTCACAAAGCTATTAACTTGTCTCCTTCCCAAAGATTGCAATAATTTATTTCCCATTAATAAAAAATTCCTCGTGCCATGCAAATTAAAATTTATTCAGCAAATAGAATTCTTTGGATTATTTTCTAATGGCTTTAAATACTTCCAGCTTAGGAAGAAAAATAATATTAATGGGTACAGGCTGAGTGGATAATTGCATACATTGCAGAAAAATGAATATACAACCGATGCTGTAGCTTACCTCACATCAATTACCCAGAAGAGTTTCTTTACTTCTTTTTCAAAAAATATATTAAATAATTTATTTCAGGAGGTATCATTATGGTCTTGAAATTATCCCTGTTGTATGAAAAGCTCAGCAACGTACACGTATAAACAACATATAAGAAATTGGTATAAGAAAACCAGACCAAGTTAAAAAAAAATGTGTGTAGGTGTAAATGAGATTATTTAAGGGGGTCACTTAGCTAAAGTGGCAACTGAATTGCAATATAACGTGAGTAAGGGCATAAATGAGAGGCAGGGAATTGGATTTCTTTTCTTGCTAAGTGGCACCTGCCTTTCTCTTTGTAATCAAGAGTACCCCATGAGAGAACCAAATTTCCAGGGGATGTTGCTTTTGGACCTCATTATTCTGAGAGAAGTTAAGTATATCTTCTTTATGCTATGCCTGTTTTTCCTTTTCTTTGCATCTTATGGGAATGTGATAAAACTCAGGCATTAAAATATTTATACACAAAATGTTTTAGACCTAAGGTGCTATGGGTAGTACATAATAATTACTGTCAACCTATTTGCCCCATATAAAAATAGTATCAGTGCTTAAAAGATGACATTTCAACTTCGAGCCATCATAAACATAACTCTTTCTGGTTCTTGCCATACTAATTGTGTTGGACAAGAGAGATTAGAAAGCCCAAGGGAACACTGGGAGTTCGACATTTTCCAATGGAAATAAAGCTCTTTTAGTGGTTTTTTTTTTTTTTCCACAGTCTGGGAAATTAGAAAAGGAAGGAATGGGTAGGCAGTCTACTTAACCTGCCAGCTGGGGCAGTTTTTCCCCCTAAATAGAAGACTTCAGTGTCTGATCCAAGTTAATTTTAAAGACTTTTCTTTCCTACTCTCTCTCATAATACAAAAGGAAAAAGAAAGCTAGAGGAAGAACTGATATTTTGAGGTTTCACAGTTTACAGTGAGATTTTACCCTGATAATTTTGTTGGACCCTCAGGATAATTCTTTGAGCCAGGTAGGATAATTTTTAATGTCACATTTTACAGATTAAGAAACTGAAAGCTCAGGGAAATGAAACTATATGTTTTAAAACAAAATTCTGTGGCCCTCCTTAAGTCCCTAACAAATTAGGTCCAATAAGCTAGACTTATTAGCCCCTGTAGCAATGGCTTTTGCCTGGGGCAATATTGCCCTCCTGGGAATATTTCTCAATGTCTGAAGATATTTTTAGTAGCTACAATTTGTGCATGTTTTGTAGGGGGAGGGAGTGTAATTGGCATCTAAAGCGTAGAGACTGAGGATGCTGCTAAACATCCTGCAGTGCACAGGACAGCGCTCCCTAACAAAGAATTATTTGGTTAAATGTGTCAACAGTGCCGTTGTTGAAAAATTCCTCTCTATAAACGTGGGATTTTTTTTAAAGTAAGTGGAAACAACAGTCTAAAGAATATACTTTATGGACATCTGCATTTTTATTTCGATTGGAAAGTGTTGACAATGACTCTGCAAAGTAATAAAAATAAAAGTGGGAGAAAACCAAAGGCAATCAAACAGAACCAGAAAAGAAATGCAAAAACAGCCCTGAAGAGGAAATAAATTCTGGCAGAGAAAAATAAAAACAAAGGAGTGAAAAGGGTAAATGTTTTAAGAATCAAGAAAGGTCCTAGAACACACAATGGATGAAAAAAAATTTTTTTAATTCATTCCAAAATAAAGACCAAAGATAATGTGAATCACTGACAGCCACAAGAATGGAGATGCCTGATTAATTTCCTGAGTAGTCCAGTAACTGGAAGTACTATTAGGTGAATTCATTTGAGAAATGAATAGAAGGATAGGAAAGAAATTCTAGGAAATCCTCTTTAATGCAAGATACAGTGTCAGCGTTACAGGTACCCAAAGCTTGAGAAATAGAGAAAGAGAAAAAAGAGGAACTAATTGGCTTACTAAGAAAGGGAAAAGTGGAAAGTTAGCTAAAATAGGAGTTTAATCTCAGCACAGAGAGTTCTTGCGGTGGGAGTTGATCTTCCTCAATCTGAAGTATTTATACACTGTGTATTGCAGTCAGTTTAGCTAGAGGAGTATTGTTTACCCTGTTCAGTCATTTTAATAAAACAAAGAACTGCAGAATATTCTGCTGTTTTGAGAAACTTAAAGCTGTCCCGTGATTTCCAGTCTTACTAGGAAATTAAAATGAACAGAGCTTAATACAAAAAGGTGTGTATATGTTAAGCAGGACAGATCTAGTTTTGTTGTAAGAAAAGCATTCTCAACAAAGTGCAGCCTCAGCTATACCTTCATTGCTTCCTAGCCATCTTGTTGAACACTATGAGAAAATGTGAGGAATGGCTGATGAAAGACAAGAAGTGGAGGAGTCAGAAAACCTGAGAAGAGGTTGGGCACCTGTAATCTCAGCATTCTGGGAGACCGAGGCGAGCGGATCACTCGAGGTCAGGAGTTCAAGACCAGTCTAGCCAACATGGTGAAACCCTGTCTCTACTAAAAATACAAAAATTAGCCTGACATGGTGGTGGGTGCCTGTAGTCCCAGCTCCTTGGGAGGCTGAGGCAGGAGAATCGCTTGAACCCAGAGGCCGAGGTTGCAGTGAGGTGATATCATGCCATTGCACTCCAGCCTGGGCAACAGAGTAAGACTCCATCTCAAAAAAGGAAAGAAAAGAAAAGAAAAAAGAAAAGAAGAAAACCTGAGAAGAGAAGAGAATATGAAGTGTGATATAGATAGGATGTTTCACCTCATCAAAGCTCATGTTGAAATTTGATCCCCAATGTTGGAGGCGAGGCTAGCAGGGGGTGTTTGGGTTACAGGTGTGGTTCTCTCAAGAATGACTTAGTGCCATTCTGGGATTGTGTGAATGCTTGCTCTTAGTTCCCAGGAGATATGGCTATCAGTGAGAGTCTGGCACTCTCTTCTCTCTCTTTTCCTACTTTCTCACCACATGATCTTTCCTGTTTCCTTTCCCCTTCTGCCATGAGTGGAAGCAGCTTGTAGCCATCACCAGAAGCAGATGTCGGTTACATGTTTGTTGTACAACCTACAGAACTGTGAGCCAAATAAATATCTTTCCTTTATACATCACCCAGCCTTAGGTATTCCTTTACAGAAAAGCAAAAACACAAAGCCTAGCTTTACTGGCTTATGCATTGCAAAAAATCCCAAACTTTTCAAAGATCGCTTTCTTATTTGCCAAACTGGGATTTATAACACTATATCCAGGGATAGTGTTAAAAATATTTCATAACCAATATAGTATGGGTTCTGACCAAACAGAATGGACACAGCTGAAAACAACCAGCATAACCAGACCAGCCACTAATTATCAGCCCTGCCTTGCTCACAGAATTCTGAAGATAATTAGGTACTTTTATTTGTTCATCATTTATTCATCTATATTTTGTTAGGCTCGTGACACCGTACTATACGCTGGGGATAACTTTGAAGATATGGTCCTGCATTTTCAGCATCTGCTGAATATCTGGCTAGCTGCAGGTACTGAAAACAAGATTAAATTACCACTTTCTCTGAAAAATCAGTTCCTCTTGCCTTGCTTTTCAGAATGACACTGTTAACATCTCTCTGTTGCCCGATACTAAAATGGTAAGACCATCATTAGGTCTTTCCTCTCAGATCCCATATCTAATTCCTAGCCAATTCCATTTTTCTCATTCCTTTCTAGGGCCTACACTGATTTAAACTATTTTGTCTTCTGCCTGGCTTTCTCCAGGAAAGGCCTACTAGGTCTCCCTCCCTATAGTATCTTCCCAGTCAATCCTTCCTCAGCTGGCTTCCAGATTACTTGTTTTGAAGCATAGCTCTTTGGTCAACCAGTTTCTCTAAACTCTTACTGAGTGAAATATAAACTCATCACTTTGACATTGAAGGCACTTCACCCTTGATGCTAAGCCTGCATTTGTAATCTTATTTCTGACTGTCACTCACGTGCCAAGCACCCATCAAACATTGCCTATTTATGCTATACCCCATTTCTAGGCTCTCTGCTTTCGGTCCTGTCACCCATCTTCCTGATTCCTTGCTTTATTCAACTGTCAATGTCTAAAATTTCTACCCTGCAAGACACATCGTATCACCTTTTTTGTTTTGTTTTGCTTTGTTTTGTTTTCTAAGAGGGATTATTACTTTCTGAAATTAACTTTTTGCCTTAGTTTGGATGTTTGTTCCTCAAGCCTCATGTTGCAATTTGATCCCCAGTGTTAGAGGGTGGGGTCCAATGGGAGATATTTGAGTCGTGGATGAGGGTCCCTCATAAATAGATTAATGCCATGCGGGGGATTCCAGGGGAGCTCTCACTCTTAGTTCCTTTGAAAGCTGGTTGTTATTAAGAACCTGGAACCGCGGGGCACGGTGGCTCATGCCTGTAATCCCAGCACTTTGGGAGGCCGAGGTGGGCGAATCACGAAGTCAGGAGATCGAGACCATCCTGGCTAACACGGTGAAACCCCGTCTCTACTAAAAATACAAAAAATTAGCCGGGCATGGTGGCGGGCGCCTGTAGTCCCGGGAGGCTGAGGCAGGAGAATGGCGTAAACCGGTGTGGCGGAGCTTGCAGTGAGCTGAGATCCGGCCACTGCACTCCAGCCTGGGCCACAGAGCGAGACTCAAAAAAAAAAAAAAAGAACCTGGCACCTCCTCCCCTCTCTCTTGCATTCTCTCTTGCCAAGAGCTTGCCTACTCCCCTTCACCTTCTTCCATGAGTGAAAGCAGCCTGGCACCCTCACCAGAAGCAGATGCTGGCACCATGCTTCCTGTACAGCCTAAAGAACTGTGAACCAAATAAATATATTTTCTTTACAAATTAACCAGCCTCAGATATTCCTTTACAGTAACACAGTAATGAACTAAGACACTTGTTCACCTATTCTCCTGCATGGTTATAAGACCCTTTGTCTTTCCTCGTCTCCCGCCTTACCTAGACTATAAACTACAGAGGAGCAAAAACTTAGCACATAATAGACATTCAGTAAATATGTATTGAGATAATGAATGAATGAGTGATTTGCTACACCCTTCTCAAGACTTTCTTAACTCATCGGACACAATTGCCTGAATTCCCATTCAACTTAATCTGTGTCTGCCTTTTGGGGGCTTAGCTCTAGATTCTCACGGTGTAGTGCTTTTATCATCTCACCAGTCGTTACTTCTAAGAGCAATCAAAAACCACACCCAAAAGTCAATAAAATAAATAGTTCTCCCCGCAACTACAAATTACAGTGAACATAATTTTGATTGACCATGATGTTTTTCTACCTATATTATCTCAAT
Source organism: Trachypithecus francoisi (assembly GCF_009764315.1). NCBI lineage: Eukaryota > Metazoa > Chordata > Mammalia > Primates > Cercopithecidae > Trachypithecus > Trachypithecus francoisi. The sequence goes on from NW_022681472.1 coordinate 48,167,686, forward strand.
ATTGCTGCTTAAATAAAACTCTGTGACTTTAAAAAATATATAGCTTTGACATTAAAAAGAAACCTTAGCACTAGCCCATTAGCACAAAAACTCATTTTCTTCTGCACCTTGATGAAAGTAAATTAAAAAACAAAGATTAAAACTGAAAGTATGTAAACCCCTCTATGTCTCATTTGCTGTGTTAATCAAGGCTGCAGGAAGACGTTTCTGCTGCTATTAGCCTACGTTTTCATTTTCTGTCTCTCTATCTTGTTTTCTCATTCCTTGTATTCTATGCCACCCATCTGAGCCTCTGATAATTTTTCAGGGTAAAAATTAACTTTATTCAAACATAAAACACTTTTGTTAATTGTAGTACAGTAACAGAATCATTGTAGAGCTACATAGAATAACTTGTTTTATTTTTACTTTTTTTATGAATTAAAAATACACGTTACTATTTAGCAAATTTGAAGACTATATACAAGTAACCACACTAGACAGTACATACTAAGTGCCAAATCAGTGGCACTGACAATGAATAGTTTAGTAGTGCTCTAATGATTGATTTCCAAATGAATCAGGCATGAATTGATGCTGTAAAGCTCAGCAGAAAGAGAACTCTGACCTGTATTATTCTGAAAGAGACACCTCTGCCCTCACAAATCTTTTTAATTTACCTACATTTTTATCACATTTCAAAATAATTCCCTATTCATCTCCCTTTCTTCTCTTTATTTTATCACAACTTTTGACTCATTGCTAAATTTTGTGTTAGTATTAAATAAAATGCTTGTTATCGAAATTGATATAAGAAATGCTGCAATGACTTAGCAGATCTGCTTGGGAAATTTCTTGCAGCAAAGGCAAGGCTACCACAAGCCATTTTTGCAGAAAGTGATTTTAGCAATCACTATTCAGATGATGCCATGGGATTTTTTTTTTTTTCCAGAAAGGCTCTTATTGGTGCTGTAACTTATGTGACCATTTAAAAATATTGATTATTGCCTAGTGTTGCTAGAGATACAAATGTGGAAATCAGGATTGAATTATGAATTAGTTTGTTGAATTTTCATGCTGCAGATGCATATCTGCTTAACTAAATAGAAGTCAAATACTCCTAAGTGAGACACTCTTTCAGCTTTGCCTATCAAAAAAAAAAAAAAATAGCAAAGAGTTTTTTTTTTTTATGAGGAGGAAACATAGTATATAGTATACAGGGTTCAGATATTGGTCAGCCTAAGGCACAGTAATTTGATGTACCCAGCTGAGTTACTATTGCTTGAGTTCCACTTTTAGCTCTGCTGGGAATTGTCTTAGCACTTCCTGACGTACCTGAATAATGAGGTTGTTGCACCTGTGAAGTAATCATCGCACAACTCACCACCACCCATGAGATGCTCAGTGCAGCAGATGTGCCTGCTCATCATCCACTGGTGGGCTGTCCTCCTCCTTAGACCTCCAGCTTCTTCTCTTCAATGCAAACATGTTATTTAATCAAACGAAGACTAACTTGGCAAACAGCATAAAATTCATCTGCACCTTCTTCAAATGAACACTGAATACAAATTTCCCCACCTCCACTTTTCTGTTTAAAATGTGGAATGAGTATAAGAAGGTCATATCCATGGGCACTGGAACTGCTCTGCTAAAGAGGAAAGGCATGGGGAAAAAAAAGAAACTGACAGAAACACCTGTGTGTCAAAATCTCATTATTTGAAAAGTGAATTCACAAACAATAAAGTCATTTTTCTTTTTCACCCTAAGAAAATGGCAACTTAGTTTAACATAGAGTGATATAAAAATTTCCTCTGAGTGTCATGAAAACTTTCCACATATAAAATATACGTGTATATTGCAATGTTTTCGGACTCCAGGACATGAACAACTTCATTGTAAACTTAGTTTTCATTGTGCACACATAGAAAATAGTGACAGTTCATGTTCATAATGATGACTTCAGTAGTTTTACAATAATTTCAATTTGTGTGGTAGATTTGGATTGTGGTGACTGTTAACCCATTCTGAATTTCAGAAAATGATTCATAATAATGCATGGATGGTTTATGTGGTAGTTCTGAGTATTAAATATCTGAATTTGCCCACCCCCCCCACCACCCATTATAATCTTCTTCTAATTGGAGAGGTTGGAAAGTTCAAGACTACATTTATTATGCTGCCTCACAACCATGGCCCTGGCTGCAAGTCAGTTTCTACTTATTACACTCAATAGGATATTTGGAAGGTAAATTTGAGGGGAGGTCCCTTTCCCTTATCTCTAGGCTAGAGGTTATCCAAGTGTGGTCCTTGGACCATCTATAAACCATCACCTGGGAACATCTTAGAAGTACAAATTCTTGACCCCCCTCCCAACCTCCTAAATCAGAAATTGTCCAGCAATTGCTGGGAGGGTTCAAAAATCTGTGTTTTAACAAACAAATAACAAGATGGAGGACACTGGAGGTGTTTCTGCACAACATTCCACTCTCCATCTTCTGGGATGATGAGAAGCAGTAGCAGCAGTCACATCTTCTTTTTTGTTTGTTTGTTTGTTTGTTTGTTTGTTTGTTTGTTTGTTTTTTGAGACGGAGTCTCGCTCTGTCGCCCAGGCTGGAGTGCAGTGGCCGGATCTCAGCTCACTGCAAGCTCCGCCTCCCGGGTTTACGCCATTCTCTCGCCTCAGCCTCCCGAGTAGCTGGGACTACAGGCGCCCGCCATCTCGCCCCGCTAATTTTTTGTATTTTTTTAGTAGAGACGGGGTTTCACCGTGTTAGCCAGGATGGTCTCGATCTCCTGACCTCGTGATCCGCCCGTCTCGGCCTCCCAAAGTGCTGGGATTACAGGCAGTCACATCTTCTTGATCTGACTTTCTAATTGAAAAGGAAGGTGCTCATTTTCCTGTTGTTTTGAGTGTAAGAGGCAACTGTACTCCCCAACATTAGTATCTTTTGTTCATCAGAGTCCTAGAAGCAGCCTCAAAGGGAAGAGATGCCCTAGCAAGTCACCAGAATTGTTCTGGACTTCATTTGAGAAGGACCAACCTAGAACTTGCTTCTCCAATTGTCCTGTAATCTCATGAGCATGTGCCTATATTAAGTACTTTCTGCTTAACATATCTAGAATGGGATCTGTTTCCTATACTGGACCATGGTTGAGACATTTGCTGTGACAATTTAAAACATGGCCCTCAAATTCTCTGAAGCTTTTGCATTGAGTCTTCCCCTTGAATTTGGGGTCCATGATTGCTTGACTAATAAAATACAATAGAATTGACACTGTGCTCAGGTTTTAAGAAATTGGCAGCTTCCAATTTCTGTCTCTTGGGAAACTGGCTCTTGTAACCTAGATATCAGTCTGTGAGGAAGGGAAGACAGACAACAGCCAGTACTAACTCACCAATCATGTAAGTGAACCATCTTGGAAGTACATCTTCTAGCCTCAGTCAAGCTGCCCCAGATGATGGCACATCAAATGGAGATGAACCTTCCCTGCTGAGCTCTGCCCAAGTAAGAGACTCATAAGCATACATTTCCAAAAAAAAAATTGTTCAGTTAATAGTAAATGCCATCTTGCAGCTTAATGTCTAATATTCCTTGATTTGCTTTTCTATTACCCTTAATGCCAGGATTTTGTGATGAACATCACACTTGAACAAACTGCAACTAATTGAATGTGAAGATTGGTCTCTCTTAGTTGGGCAAAGACATCATAAGACCTTGCTGCTGTGTTAAGCCACTAGGTTTTGGCATGGTCTGTTTTGCAGCAATAGATATCTGGAACATTTTCTAAACCCAAACATGTGTAGAATAGGAACGAAGATGTGAAATCTGGGCTAAAGTGTTGTCTTAGTTTGAATTCCACTAAAGTGGACCAACATGTGAGCTAGTAGGGGTATGAAGTTAGGAACACGGTAGAAGGGGATTTTAAAGACAAGACACCCTTCCATAAGCTTTTGCATCACATCACAGAACCAGTTCTAATATTTTCCCAAAGCCTGGTTACTTAGTAATGCCATGTTTTCTGCCACAAAGGCAACTGTGTAATAGAGGGAGTGCTTGGATTTTTTTTTTTTCCTGCTTTTAGTTTATTTAAGTGTGAATGTCCATTACAAAACCCTGGAATTGGGGATAATAGCAAGCAAAACAAGGAATATCAAGCTTCTTAAGCCAGCAAAATGGCATTTGCTATAACCTGAACCACTTCACAGCACATGTCTTACAATGTTACATCTTCCCCTGGCGGGATCTGGCTTCCTACTAGATTCTTCTTTATAGACCATCATCTTACACATTTTCAAGAAGGTATGTTCATCCTCTTTTACAGGCAAAGGAACAACAGTGCAGGGAGGTTTGTTGATTCTAATACATTGAATATTTAATAAGTGAATAAAATTATTAGGTACCCTGCCCTGGTCTCTCTGCCTCCTAAGCAATAACCAATTAAACAGAACACAGTAAAGTAGAGATTTGGCCATTCTTATAGATTTTTTTTTATTTTTTCTTACAGTTTTTCTTAGTATAATCAAGCAATTTAGACAACTCAAGATTATAATAATTAAACTATAAAGTATTACTTTAAAAAATAGTTCTCCATATTTGATCTTCATAAAAACTCTATGAAATGGATAGGACAAGGATTGAGCTTCATTTTTTTTTTGTAATTTAGAATAATAAGTCTCAGAATGTATAAGTGATTTGTCCAAATCAACGTTTGACCTGAATTATGTATTTTGATTATGAACAGGGAGTAAGTTTTCTGAGTAATTTCTAATTTTCCACCATGAAGGCATAACAAATAGGTCATTTTAATACCCTTTATTAACAATTCATTGTTCTATATTTTAATGACCTTTCCTTTGAATTTTTATTTAATTCAGTTATCTACATCTTTATTCACTAAAGTCAAGGATTAAGCATAATAATCATTTTGAACTCCTCATTTTTTAGATTAAAAAATTATAAAACCATAGAATTTAAGACTTGGAAAAGATCTTTGAAAAAACCCATCCCAGTGTTCCTTTTTACAATTAAAGAAACTAAGATTTGGAAGAGTGAAGTGACTTTTCATAGGTCATGGTTAATTTATGCAGAGTGGGATCTAGGACTCATGTTTTCTGACTTTTCTCTCACCCCCATGTATACACTGTTTTCTTAACTATTGTCTAGAACCATGCCTGTCACAGTGTGGGGCCTCTAATGTTTATTGAATAAATAAACAGTATCAGCGCTGACTTTGTTTCCATGATAAGCTACTTGAAGGCAGGGATTATGCTTTATTTACTTTGTATTTTCTACAATGCCTAGGACAGATTTTAAGCTCAAATCAAATACCCTAAAAGATTGGTTGAATTTGGTTTGAAAACAAGAATGACAGCAGCATACGTGTGGTGTACAGTAGTAAGCCATTTTCTCTCTTTGTTCCTTCAAGAAATTTGCATTTTTTTTATTATACTTTAAGTTCTAGGGTACATGTGCATAACGTGCAGGTTTGTTACATATGTATACTTGTGCCATGTTGGTGTGCTGCACCCATCAACTCGTCAGCACCCATGAATTCGTCATTTATATCAGGTATAACTCCCAATGCAATCCCTCCCAAGAAATTTGCATTTTAATGGATGCTCTCTCCATAAGTACTTTCAGTTGTTACAAAATAGTAACAACTAAGATTTGTATGTCTTCTTCCAAAGTGCTTTCCTGTACATGCTTTTATTTGATTCTGTCACAACCACAGGTGTTCCCTTTATACGTGAAGGGAGTACGTTTTAGAGAGGTTAATGGATTTGTTCAAAGCTATACAGGGAAGACATGTAAAGCCAGAAATTTGAACTTAGGTTTTATGCTCCAGAAGTCATGTTCTTTTTAGGTCCTGTCTGAACCAAGGGATCACCAGAAGACCACCCATTAGGACAATGAATGAAGAAACAAGAAGTCATGTGCGAAAAATTGCTTATCAAACATAGTCCATAACCTTAGGTAACCTTTGATGTTCCTAATTTGTTCTCAAAAAAATCCAGTTTGAGACAGTCCCAGGAGGAAGAAAAAGGGTATAAACAGATACTTTTGTTGTTCTTTTTTAATGTAGTATATACTGCTCTTGGTTCCTAAACACTCCAATGCAATATGGGAATCCTAAGTCTCCTTAAGCACCCAGACATTGCAAACTATGTCGTTATTGAATATAGATATTCAATTCAATTTGAAACAGGAGATAATATATTATGTAGGTATTAGATTCCAGTCAGATACTTTTTTTAAACACAATAAAAGTGTGAGAATACTAGTTCGCAGTTTATATGTTGCAGGAATATTGCTTTCATTTCTTCCAGAGAATAAATAGGTGCACATCCGTGTTCCATCTACTATGTTGTTATCAGTTTATTTGCAGTATGTAATAAAACCCAAGGAGACATCTCTTTTGTTCACAGTGTGACTCTCTGCAAAAGACAGAATGTATCTGTTGGCCAGTCAGATATTCCAGTGGAGAAGGGCTGTCATTAAAATCTTGCATACTATCAAGTGGGAAAGCAGACTTATATTGCAATTACTTTCCTATTAGCTGCTGCCCATTGCTCCTGACAGGTATAAATTAGATCTCTCTAGGTTGCCTACAGATTAATGAGTTCCAAAATTGGCATTCAATTGTTTAGGAGTGAAAGGCAGAAAAGGGAGGTAGATGCAAAATCTTTATACACCTGTGATTAGAAGATATTTTCTTTCATTTCTTATTTTTTTCCTTCCTCGGTATCGCTTGGGTGATAACTGACACTACTATCCGAGGATTCCTTTCCGCACAGCAGAAACTTGCAGCTGAGGCGAGGCCAGAATTAATAATTTGCGTGAGCAAACACACAGCTGCTGTTTGTGGAGAGAGATTCTATTAACGAACAGTGAATTCTCATAATTAGCCAAGCGGTTTCTGCAGCTGCCCGCCTGACCCCCAGACTACACAAATTGTGGGTGGTGTTCGGCCTCGAAATCAATCTTACCTAATTACTATAAGCATGTTCCTCCAGTCCTAATGACTGCAAAAAATTAGACATTTCTTACTCATTCAAATGCTCTTCTTATTAGATTTTCCTTTGTACCTAAATTTATATTTGTCTATTAGCATTTCTAAGAGTGTACAGGTGTAGTTACAAATCAGACTCAGAGGAGTATAATTCATGTTGCTGCAAGCATGCGCCCGCAAATGTCTGCTGTGCAAGCAGGAGCAAGATCTGTGCTCCCTGAAAGCATCATTTCCCAAACAGCATTAGAGAACATACTGCAGGTCAGTCGTTATTCAAAGCCCAGTTTCTCTTGTACCCTTAGGTCCCTTTTCACTCATCTGCCATCCTTTCTCGCTTCCCCCATCTAACTCCCCAAAACTCTATTTAATTAAAAAAGAAGACATTGTGTATGCCACAGTAAGCCCTGACCTCATGGGAGCCAGCTTTCTGTTAGTCATTCTGTCACCTTGAAATCAAACCAACTTGTTTGACATTGATTTGCCTGTCAAGAGTGTGGCCAAGTATCCCAGTCTCAATATTGTCCACCCACATTGCACCAGTTTGTAAGACACGCCTAACATTGGTTTGTACAGGCAACTCACTACATTTTCTCTGCAGAAGCAATTTTTTGAACAAAGTCTCTCTGTTGCCTGGAACATACTGCTAGCATATAGTCCACAACAAGCAGGCACTGGGATTTGTGTTTGCTGCTACAATATGAGCATGTGCCTATATCTTAGATACACTTCAGTTACAGTCAGTACTTTTTTTTTTGAGGCGGAGTCTCACTCTGTCGCCCAGACTGGAGTATAATGTGTGTTATTTGGGTGATCGATACTCTAAAAGCCCTGACTTCACCACCACACAATCTATGCATGTAACAAAATCACACTTGTAATCCATAGATGTACACAAATAAAAAAAGAAAAAAAAAAAAAACTAGGGAAAGCTGTTTTAAACTGCATAGGAAGGGAAATCCTTTTCCTAGAGCCAACGTTAAGGAGAGACTTCAAGGTCATCTCTTGAAGGTGGTCAGCTGACCACACAGAGTGTGACACATTCTTCTCAGCAGTAGGAGCAGCCTATCAAAGGCCCTGTGGTAGGACCAATTTGGTGTGTTCCAGGAACTGAAAGAAGGCCAGTATGGTGAGGAACCCAACACAGAGGAGATTAGAATAGTTGAAAGATTAAATGCTCCAAAGGGGAAGAATCTGGAGTGCTTTTAAATATCCTTTTGAGAAGCCAAAGTCATAATTCCTTGGTTATTATAAACTCCATTAGAATTTCTTGGTCTAAAGATGAGAGAAAACAGAATCCTGCAGCATGATGCTTTGAGAAAAATAGATGTGCTCTGATGAAGCAGGCAGTCAAGTTTGTTTCTTCTTCATCAATCCCCAGGCCCATTTGCCTTAACAGCAGCTCCATTAAAAAAAAAAAACTGTTTGTGTAATGAAGTCAAGAGTTGCAAACCTCATCAGAACTTAGAGGGAAAGAAGAAAAAGAATTTTGCAATTCAGACTTAGTGAACTTTGGGGGGCAGAAAATAGAACACCTCCACCCCCATTGTAAGTCTTATGTTAGCACTGACATTTGAGTTTGAATCTTCAGAGTGACCTTGACCTACCTAGGCATAAATGGATATAGGAAGGGCTACCTTACAAATCTCAGGTAAGGAAAAGGAGCTTCATATTATAATCAGAAGGACAAGAAATGAAAGAGCACAGGCTTCCAATTGCTTAGGCTAGGAACAATCAGGCACTAACAAATGCTGATATATAATTGTTCTGCAAGGGAAAGACCACAGCATTATAACTACTTAATGCATCTCTCTCCCAGCCTTGGTGGCTTGGGGGACCAAGTGAGGTTATTTCCTGTGGCTGTATGAGCAGAATAATGCAATATATTTTAAAACAGACTGAAGCTATTCATCCAAAGTAATTAATTTAGCATTAGATGTATAGGCAGTATTATGTAATGTTTTAAAGTATATGAACATTCCAAAATTGCCAATTCATATTTGGTCAGAAGCCAAGGCTAGCTCTTTAAAGCATAATTTAACTAACTTTTCAGTAAATAGTGGTAAGATAAGGGAAATCAGTCCTAACACTTCCTCTGTTGGAGGTAATCTAGGCTCCAAGTTGCATCATGATCTGGCTCCCTTCTACCCAGAGGACTGGATATGAATGAGGGTGGATGGCAATCAGGGCCATGACTGCCTCCTGGGACATATGTTTGTGTAGGAGACATTTAAAATGTATTTTTGGCTGGGCGTGGTGACTCACGCCTGTAATTCCAGTGTTTTGGGAGGCTGAAGTGGGAGGATCACTTGAGGCCAGAGTTTGAGACCAGTCTGGACTACATAGCGAAACCTCATCTTGACAAAACATAAAACATAAAAATTTCACTGGGCACGGTGTCACGTGCCTATAGTCCAGCTGCCCAGGAGGCTGAGAAGGGAGGATCACTTGATCCCAGGAGTTCAAGGCTGCAGTGAGCTATGATAACACTGCACTTTGGTCTAGGCAACAGAGCAAGACACTGTTCAAAAAAAAAATTCTATTGCTGGCTGTTGTATCTGTAATTCAAAGCTAGTAACCAGTATTCCAGGGATCATCTTAAAGTGCAATTTCTGCACTTCCATTGGAATCACTTGAAATGCACTCAGTTAAAATGCCAATTTACAGTCCCACCACTCACTGTCTGAACCATAACCTCAGGGGGGTGGGGCGGAAGGCTGGCCTAGGAATTCCCCATGATTCTGATTCTCACTTAAGTTTAAGAATACTGGTTAAGACTAGAGGATCATGTTCATAAGATTTATCCCAGGACGTAAAGGAGATTCAATCACAAATTTAAGGGCTTCTTTGTATGGCATAGAGATTTTTAAATTTTTATTTAAAAATGTCTTTCAGTATATAATTTTCCAAATTCAAATTTTAAACTCACCTACACTCATTTTATGTGAGTATTCATATAGTAACTGCTATTCTGGGTAAAAATAATTGAGCCATTCAGAAACAGTTATTGGGTCTTTGCCACTTGAGCTGGTCTGTTCTGTGCCAATTATTACCATGCCTCTAACATTATGGATTCTCCGATGCTAGCCCCTAATACAATGCCTTGCACCAAGCAGTTCTCAGCAATTATTAGTTAAATTGAAACTGAATACTCAAATCTGTGATTATTTGATACCCAAATTAGACACTGGATGTTTCACTGCTTCGTTCATTTTATAACTTAGAAAAGAGCTGTGTAAGCCACAATGCTTTCTCACAAACTATGTGATTTGTCAACTCATTCATCCAATCCCGAGCCTGTCTTTATTTTAATTAAAGGTGATGATAACCTCAACATGTGCTGAGAGCAGGAAATAAATAATTGTTGTAAATGTATTTGGCCGGCACATATAAATACATCTAAATATATAGCTAATAAATGTTATCCATATTTGGTGGTTGACTCCTTTTGGATAACTGCTAGCTTGATGATTAGGAGCAGAAACATTTATGTATTAATACTTTCCCCCATATATTAATTGCCTGTAATGAACTTTAGGAAGACAGTTCAGGGTTCCCATGTCTAAAATTGAGGCATATTGTGAATGCCTTAAGATTTCTTACACAATGCCTTAAGATTTCTTACACAAAGGATTTCTTAACTATTAAGGGGAAAGAGCCGGGCGCGGTGGCTCAAGTCTGTAATCCCAGCACTTTGGGAGGCCGAGACGGGCGGATCACGAGGTCAGGAGATCGAGACCATCCTGGCTAACACGGTGAAACCCCGTCTCTACTAAAAAAAAAATACAAAAAACTAGCCGGGCGAGGTGGCTGGCGCCTGTAGTCCCAGCTACTCCGGAGGCTGAGGCAGGAGAATGGCGGGAACCCGGGAGGCGGAGCTTGCAGTGAGCTGAGATCCGGCCACTGCACTCCAGCCCGGGCAACAGAGCGAGACTCCGTCTCAAAAAAAAAAAAAAGGGGGGGGGGAAGAAAGGAAAACGTACTGAAAGCGATGAGCTCTCTTCTCAGGAAATGCACGTGTAAAATTCAGTTGACTCACATATAGATTCTCCCTGAAGTCCATCCAGGGGGCTCAGGTTAAGACACTTGCATTAAAATGTAACTATTCTTCTTGGGTGCTTTTATTCATTAGCACATTATTGATCCAGTCAATCAATATTTATTAATACCCCGTTAGTAATGGGAATGCTAAACTCTGAATAGACAATAAGACATGGCCTCACATTCCAGAAGTTTACAGTTTAGTGGTAAGGAAAGGTTATAATGTCTTAGTGAATGGAAAAGAGCCGTGGCACAGAAAAGGGTAGGAGTTTGTGGGTCATCATGAATCCAGGGAGGCTTCTAGAGAAGCTAATCTTTGCGGGGTATTTTGATGGATAAATAGAAGTCTTCCAGAAGGGTGGGGGAAAAGTCAGGATGAGGCAAGAAGAAAATTCCAGGGAGAGAATGGCTTTAGAGGCAGAGAACGTGGCTAAGGTTATACTGAGAAAGGCAGGGGTAGTGGGGTGAGGTGTGGTAGGAGGAAGAGACCATATTGGAGAAATTGGTGTACAAATCTTTAAGAGCCTATCCACCAGGCCAAAAATTCTGGACTCTTATCTGGAAGAGTTGAGAATGCACTGGGGAAGATTTTAAGCACTAAGCAACAAATTCAGCATTGCATTTTAAAATCTTTGTGAATTCTAGATTGAAATGAGCAAGATGAGGATTAAGGCAATTGGTTTAAGGATATCACAAACAACTCCCAGAAATGAAGACTGGGACTAAAGCCGTGGGAGTGAGGCTGGAGAGATGGTGATAGATTCTAGGTAGCCTAACAATGTTGAATTCATCAGTCTGGATTAGTAATTAGATGTGGACTCAGAGAATGGTAAGTATTTTAGAAGGACTCAGTTTCAAGACTTGAGTTGGGGGCAACTTGGTGGACGGGTTGATAGTGTTCACTGAGATTGGAAATGAAGAAGGAGTAGCAGGTTAGAGATGGGATGGAGAGCAATAATGAGTCTAAGATATTGGCAAGTAAGAGAAGATAGAAATAACAAGAGTGGCTAAGATAACATGCAACTTAAAAGATATGAGGACAGAAGAGGATCAAAGATGAAAACCTGGATAATGGCTTCATTTATGGAGTGGCCTGAGGAGGAAGAACTCACAAAGGAGAAAAAGCCAGAGATATAAAAGGAACATCAGGTTTCATGGAAGACAATGGAGAAGTTTCAAAAGGATGGTGTGGTTAGTAGTACAAATGCTTCAGAGTAACGTAAGATATAGGCAAATGGGAGTCCACCCATTTTCAAAGAAGAGAGGTCATTGATAATCTTGAATAAAATGGAGAAAAGTATTCTGCCAGTTCTTCAGACACTGAGAATCAATGCAAGATATACATCAGTGTCTGATACATAGTAAGTGCCTTTATACCTGTGTATTTCTCTAATAAATTTTAGGTCTTTGACAGTTCTGGAAGCAATTTAGTTTAATTATTTCTGAAGATTCATTATTTTATTTTGTAATATATCAAATTCATATGATTTGATAAGCAGATATTTTATTTTGTTATTTATTTATTTATTCATTTTGAGACAAAATCTTGCTCTGTTGCCTAAGCTGGAGTACAGTGCCGGAAACACAGCTCACTGCAGCCTCAATCTCCCAGGCTCCAGTGATCCTCCCACCTAAGCCTCCGAAGTAGGTGTGCACTGCCATGCATGGCTAATTTTTAAATTTCTTGTAGAGATAAGGTCTCTGTATGTTGCTCAGGCCTGGTCTCAAACTTCTGAGCTCAAGTGATCCTCCCACCTTGGCCTCCCAAAATGTTGGGATTGCAGGTATAAGCCATCACTCCCAGTCAGCAGATATTTTAGACTCTAGTATTTGGGAAAAGATTACACACTTTTTAATATACTTAAAACTCTTACTGACAGGTAAGATGATAGTTAAAAGTTTTCTCCTGTGTTATTATTAAATTATTATCGGAGGTATTTTTTTGAAATTATATAACCATATTATTTTAGTTAGGGAGTATAAGAACTTAAATTATGTGGTAAATGACTTGTGAAACACCGATTTTTTTGGTTATTAAAGAATAAGCATTTGAGATGTCTTTGGTAGAGATTAAATAAAAGATAACAGCATCTGCTTCATAAATTTGATGTTTTGAATATCAAAAATTGGAGCTTCCGTCTAACTCCAAATTGACATAGAGAATGATATTCACATTTGAGTTACTTTCAAGGTTAGAGAGATTTATGCCAGGGCACCAAGACCTAAGTGAACCATTATTTCAGATATAATAAAATATCCAAAAAAAACAAAAACTAGAAAGCTAATAAATGCATGATTTATGATTAAAAGGAACTATATCATTTTGTTTCATAGTATTACTCACAGTATTAATGAAAAAGTTCTTGCAAGTCATTAATTTTCCCCTTTCTAAGATTATAAACAGGGAACTTGATTTTCAAGTCATATTTATTTGGTTTTCCATTTATTGTTATAGCATGCGTATGTGGGTATGGACATCATTATTTACATATGGCAGCTGCAGCTGTTCTGGGAACTTTCCCTCTTTTCTCTCTTCTGCAGTACCTGACTTCTCACTCTCTGGAGCTGATATACCAAGGAAATACAAAGTTCTCAGAGAGAAAACTCTTAAGGAGGTGTGTATTACAAATAACTGGGAGAGCTTTTATTAGGTCGGTGCAAAAGTAATTGCAATTTTTGCCATAAAAGTAATAGCAAAACCACAATTACTCTTGCACCAATCTATTAAAAATACTGATACCTGTGCACCAATCCTAGAAATTCTGATACATTTTGTCTAGGGTAGGCCTTGGGCACTGAATTTTTTTAAAAGCTTCCCAGATGGTTTTAATGTGCAATGGGATGAAGAGTCACTGTGCTAGAGGTTTCTTGCACTTGTTCCTCAAAGGGAAGAATTTACCTCATGGTGATATCAGTTGGATTGAGATATGAGTAATGCTGCTGTGCCGTCTTCAGTTTTCATCAATGTAACAAACATACTTCAGACTTATGCAATCCTTTTCACTTGTATCTTTTAAAATTCTTTCAATTATAATATACAAAAGATTCAAAGATACACTATCTAGATAAACTTTTACTCTTAAGGAATTAGTGCCAATTTGTCTAAAAATCTTAAGGTGATAGTTCTTGTTCAATACTGAAATCCTAGTTTATATATATGTTTATACATGTGTATATGTGCATAGGGTATATATACTTATAAAAGCTATTATGGTGCAAGTTTTGCCAACATTATTTCTGCAAGAATATTGTGTTGTTTCTGCAAGAGGATTTTGGTTAGTGAATTGAACACTAATGGCAGCATTAAGCTATGGTTTTATAGTTAAAATGAAATGTCAAAGTTTTTAAATAGTTCACTCTTGAGATAATGCTATTATAAAGGACTCAATAAGAAAAAAATGAACGACCAATGGAGTTCAGCTTAGGACCATTTGAAAGAAGTCTCTGGGGAATAACTACAGGCACACCTTGTTTTATTGCACTTCTCTTTATTGAACTTCACAGCTATTACATTTTTTACAAATTGACGTTCTGTGGCAACCCTGTGTTGAACAAGTCTATTGATGCCATTTTTCCAATAGCGTGTGCTCACTTCCTATCTGTCACATTTTGGTAATTATCATAATATTTCAAAATTTTCGTCCTTATTATATCTGCTATGGTAATATCTAATTAGTGATTTTTGATGTTATTACTGTTTTGGGGCACCACAAACCACACCCATAAAAGATGACACTTCACTGATGAATGTTGTGTGTATCCTGACTGCTCCTCTGGCCAGCCATTTCCCTATCTTTCTCCCTTTTCTTAGTCTCCCTATTCTTTGAGGCACAACAATATTGAAATTAGGCCAAATTAGGCCTACGATGGCCTCTAAGCATTTGAATGAAAAAGTCGCATCTCTCATTTTAAATCAGAAGCTAGAAATATTTAACCTTAATGTGAGGAAGGCATGTCAAAAGCTGAGACAGGCCAAAAGGTAGGCCTCTTGCACTGAGTAGTTTGCCAAGTTGAGAATACAAAGGAAAAGTTCTTGAAGGAAATTAAAAGTGCTACTCCAATGAGCACATGAATGATAAGAAGGTGAAACAGTCTGAATAGAGAAAGCTTTATTGATCTAGACAGAAAATCAAACCAGCCACAGCATTCCTTTAAGCAAAAGCATAATCCAGAACAAGGCCCTAACTCTCTTCAATTCTTTGAAGGCTGAGAGAGTTGAGGAAGCTTCAGAAGAAAAATCTGAAGCTAGCAGAGGTTGGTTGCTGAGGATTAAGAAAATAAGTTGCCCCCATAACATGAAAGTGCAAGGTGAAGCAGCAAGTTCTAATGGAGGGAGTTAATCAGATCTAGCTAAGATCACTGACGAAGGTAGTTACACTAATAGCCTTCTTCTAGAAGATGACATCTATGACTTTTCATAGCTACAGAAGAAAAGAAGTCAATGACTGGCTTCAAAACTTCAAAGGACAGGCTGACACTCTTAACGCAGCTGATGACTTGAGGTTGAAGTCAATGCTTATTTAACATTCTCAAAATTCCAGGGCCCTTAATTATTATGATAAACTTACTCTGCCTGTGCTCTACAAATGGAACAACCAGGCTTGGAAGACAGCACATCTGTTTACATCACAGTTTACTGAATATTTGAAACACCCTGTTGAGACCTACTGCTCAGGAAAAAAATGATTTCTTTTAAAATGTTACTGCTCATTGACAATGCACCTGGTCTCCCAATAGCTCTGATGGAGATGTACAAGGAGATTAATGTTTTCATGCTTATTAACACAGCATCCATTCTGCAATTCATGGATAAAAGAGTAACTTTAATTTTCAAATTTTATTATTTAAGAAATACGTTTTGTGGCAGGGCACAGTGGCTCATGCCTGTAATCCCAGTACTTTGGGAGGCTGAGGCAGGCAGATCATGAGGTCAGGAGATCGAGACCATCCTGGGTTACATGGTGAAATCCCATCTCTACTAAAAATACAAAAAATTAGCCAGGCCTGGTGGTGGGTGCCTGTAGTCCCGGCTACTTGGGAGGTTGAGGCAGGAGAATGGCGTGAACCTGTGAGGCAGAACTTGCAGTGAGCCAAGATCATGCCACCACACTCCAGCCTGGGAGACAGAGCAAGACTCTGTCTCAAAAAAAAAAAGAAAAGAAAAGAAAAAGAAAATATGTTTGGTAAGGCTATAGCTGCCATAGATAGTGATTCCTCTGATGGATCTGGGCAAAGTACATCGAAAACCTTCTGGAAAGGATTTATCATTCCAGATGCCTTAACATTGTCATTCACGGGAGGAGGCCAAAATATTAACAATAACAGGCATTTGGAAGAAGTTGATTCCAACCGTCATGGATAACTTTGAGGAACTCAAGATGTCAATGCAGAAAATAACTGCAGATGTGGTGGAAATGCCAAGAGAATTAACAATTAGAAGCGGAGCCTGAAGATGTGACTGAATTGCTGCAAGCTCATGACAACACTTGAATAGATGAGGAGTTGCTTCTTAAAATTGGGCAAAGAAAGTGTTTTTTATTTTTTGTTTTTTTTGATTTCAACTAAGAAAGAAGTTCTGCGGGTAAAGTGATATCAAATATCAATGCATGCTAAAGAGAATTTTTTTTTTTTTTGTAAAAGAAAGAGTCATTTGATGCAGCAAACTTCATTGTTGTCTCATTTTAAGAAATTGCCACAGTCACCCCAACCTTCAGCAACCACCACCCTGATCAGTCAGCAGCCATCCACATCAAATTAAGACTCTCCATCAGTGAAAAAGATTATGATTGTCTGAAGACTCTGAAGATCATTAGCATTTTTTAAAGAATTTTTTTGTATTTAAAAATTAAGCTATGTATATATTTTAAGACAGGGGTGTCTAATATTTTGGCTTCCCTGGGTCACATTGGAAGAAAAAGAATTGTCTTGGGCCACACATAAAATACACTAAAACTAACTAGCTGATGAGCTAAAAAAAATTACAAAATAATTTCATAATGTTTAAATAAAGTTTACGAATTTGTGTTGGGCTGCATTCAAAGCCTCCCTGGGTCACAAGTGGCCTATGGGCTGTGGGTTGGACAAACTTGTTTTAAGACATAATACACATTAATAGACTATAATATAGTGTAAACATAGCTTTTGCATGACTTTTATACGTACTGATAAACCAAAGAATTATACGACTCACTTTACTGTGATACTCACTTTATCGTTGTGGTCTGAAAATGTACCCACAGTATCTTCAAGGTATGCTTGATTGGCTTTTGTTTGTCTGTTTGCTTATGTTTTTCCTCATCTGAGCAGAAAGAATTTTAATTATCATTCTCTTTTCCAGAGTTTTCTCATACAGTGCAATTGGCATCATTTACTGCTGGGCTGGCAAGGACAGCTTCTCCAGGCATATCAGGCATAATTTCTCTACACATTAGGGGAGGAAACATTTCCTTTATCTTTACTTTTTCATTGTTACTCAAAGCATCATATCTTTCCTGCTTCTCACACTGGTGGCTGAGTTCGACATGTTTCAGGAACCCTTTAGGGGCTGCAGTGTGAGAATATATTGTTCACACTAAAAATATCTGTAATGCAAACAACTACCGATTAACCTAAGAGTAATTTGTTGCGTTAGATATGGATGTTTTCTTCTCAGATTTGTACACTAGGCAGACATTTGTGCATGAAAATCAGTTTTCTGTGATGTTTCATGGCAAAAAAAAAAAAAAAAAAAAATCTTCCCTGACCATGAGAGATGGATGCTGTGTTACGTGTACACTGCTTTAGGCTTCAGGGCAGTGTAGGATTTCATAAGATCTGTGAAATCTTTTTTTCTTCACTCTCTTTATTCATGGGAAATATTATAACTTATTGGGACCTCATCTGATAGCATTTCTTTAAGTGGGGAGGGGTGTTAAAACCAATGGTATTTAATGATGGGAGACATCGCCTTGGGCTAAAGCATTTTAATTATGTGGGCAGACCAACATGTATCCTTCAATTTCTTCCATCTGGATTAAAAAAAAAAAAATGAAGCAAAGCAAGATAGGGAACTTTCCCTGCATATATTCCAATCTCTAAAAATTCTGACTTCCTTTTTTCTGAATTATATAACAAGAATTCTAAAGACCTGTTTAAACTTCCCTAAACGAGTTATGATTCGATCTCATTTTGGGGACCATTAGATGAGCAACAGGATTTTTATTAGTATAGTGGCAATTTTCATTTTTCTCTCCTTTTGTCTTCAGTATGGACTTGCCTTCCTACCAATGGCATGTTTCAAGAAAAATTTCGTTGATTTTGTCTCCTGCTTACATTAAATAAGACATAATTGAAAAACATATTTTTAGATTTTATAAAATGTATCCATAATGTGATTCTAGTTGGGTTTGAAGAGAAAGCCATATAAATAAAAACCAAGCTGAGTAATTTGAGCTTTTATAGATGTCATAACTCCCCCTGGGTGAGTGAAGTGGGTTTGAATGAGCTAGCACCCATTTAAGTTCTCGGTACACGGAGCATGAATCTTTGAGACCCATGTTTGTTTACACATGAAAAAACAAAATACCATTTCCGAGGGAAAAATCACAACCATCAAAAGCTTTTGGACATCAAATAGATCTTAAAAATCAACAATTTGATGAGTTAACTCAAAATGAATCAGAAACATATGGATTAAATTTCTCTTACCAAACACATGGGTTTAAAAGGAAAAGAGAACTTAGAAAATGTGTTTTGAGTTTCCTCAAACCCAAAACGTTTGAAAAATAATATAATTTGAAGCAATCGGTGGATTCGAAATGTGCTTGACTTCTCCCCATCTTGAGTACTCCCACTTACTGAGTCTACACTGATAACTTTTTATTTTTCAAATGAACAACAAATACTAAGGGAAACTGAGCTTCTCCTGGGTCTGCCTGCACATCTGAACAATGGGGTTGAAATTGTACAGCAAGTATTCTTTATAATTACTAGGAATTATTTTGAAAGGTCTATAGAATATAACTCAGTTTTTTCTTTAGAATACATTTTATTTTCAAACTGAAATTAGCGTAAAAGGAGGAATTAAATTTTTCTAATGGTTTCACATGCTTCTTACTGTTCTGTGGACTGGAATCAAACAACTTTTAAAAGAATCCTGTGCTCAGATTGTTTGCATAAGTACTCAAGGTGATACTCATACTTTTAAAAGTGAGGAAATGTCATACATCATGTTAAACATGAAGTTCTTGGCTTAAAGCCACGTTTTTATGCCATTTTGAAAAGTATTTGCTTGCTGAATTAGTACTAAAATAACAAAATTGAAATTACATTTTGTGCTTGCTCACATCTGATGTCTGGATTTTTATCTGTATTGAACTAAGATAGAGATTGATTTTTTTTGTTGTCTTACAGCACTACTGAACTCATTGACCCACTGAATACTTCACACTGTTTACCTTTATAACAATCCCAACTATTATTGCTAGCTTTATAAGAGTCAAAGGGGAATTTTGTATTCAGATTATGTGTCTTGTTAAAAGAACCATGGGATCGTCTTTACCCAAAACAAAGACAAATACTGTCATGCTTCTTTTAACAACCTTCCATTAGCTGTGGCAGAATCTATATACTAGAATGCACTGTGAAGACACAAGGGAGACCTCAAGGTGATGTGGGCTGGGGTGTGGTGGATAAAAGCATGAATCAAGCTCACTTAATTCAAATCTTGGTTCCATCACTAGTCTGTGACCTGCAGTGACATCCTTAACCTTTTCAAGCTTTTTTTTTATTCATTCACAAAATGAGGATAATAATAATATTTATCTCATGGAGATTGTTGTGAGTATCAAATGAGATAATACATGAAGAATTCTTGGAATAGAATAGTAAATAGCTATGAAATTAAGAGATTAGCTTTTAATATTACCAATAATGGAAAGAACCTGGGTTATAGGAACTAAATGAGCTAACACATGAGAAAAGCAGGTTTAAGTTCTAAATTACTATACAAAAATAAATATTTTCCTAGAATTAACTGGAAGCATGGCCCCATGCTTGGGAGACAGAGGAGAATGAATATAAGAAAGAACAAATAACAGAAATTTCTGGTGTTATTGAACCAGTTTATGCATTCCTTCTAGACCACTTAATACAAGACACTTATCTGTAGAAAGGGTAATAGAATTCTGGTGTAAATTTTAATAATTGCAGCAGTGATTACCTTTAGATCCTGTGAGTTCATTATTGGCTGAACAATTCTGAAGACTCTCGTTAAATGGTCCATGGAATGAATCAGGCATGGAATTAACCTATCTTTAGTTCCCTAAAGCTTATGTCCCATGAAGGAGTACTTATATTGCTTTGTGCCTATACCTTCTATACCCTTGATACTAAAAAAAAAAAAAAAAAAATGTTAAAGAGGTTAAACCGAGAGTTCCAGGTGAATTAACTCTAAAGTAATTAAAAATTTAAAAAATTCCAGTGGCAGAAATTATTTTAAAAGACTACCATCTTTGTCTTGCAGCTACTTTAACTGCAAATTATTATTGGCTATGCCCTGTGGTTTGGATGACAATTGCAAGGCAGCTGCCCTGCCCCAGCCTGGGAATTCTCTGCAGGGGATTCTTCAGGAAAAGAGGTGTTTTGTGCAATGGAAGAATAAGTACTAGGTTAATAACCACTAAATATATCTTTTTCCAAAGCTCTGGTGAAATTCACATAGTGTTTTCATCGCTTAAAGTATTGCTTTCAAAATGGAGAACTGAATTGGATTTGCTGAATTTGTGAGAATACTCCTTTGCCATATCAATTTTTTCACCATGGAAAAAGTGGGCATTACTACTTTGAAAGTGTTGTCTTGAAAACTTCTTTGTAGAAATTTCTCTTTCAGAGACTTGCCATTTATGTATTCTGGAATATCTTTTATATTAATCCTTCATTAGGTCTTTGAAAACCATAGATTCATTGACTCTGAGGGTTTATAGGCCATGTTATCCAGCCTCTTGTCCCATGCATGAATCTTTCACCAAACCAAATGATTTTTTAATCTGCACTTCTAATATCAGAAACTTGCTATATCCCAAAGCAGCTTAGTTAATCTTCAGATAGCTTTACTTGTTAGCGCTTCTTTATGTTCAGGTGAAATTGATTCCTTTATAATACTCACCAGCTAGCCTAATTATATTAATAAGTACCATATAGTTCAGACCCAATCCCCTTTCCACCACATTTCCAGTAACTCTTCCAAACCTAGTTTGATTCACTTACTGAGCCTAATTGTGTGCTGATAGTCATTGATCATTTCAGCTCTCTTTCCATGTGGTTTGATCCTGGGATGCCTCAGTTAAGCTCTATTTTTCCTAAAGGACAATGATATTCCAGAAGTAGTGTGACCACTGCATTATATAGGACTGCATTATACTGTCAGCTTTGGATTAGCTTCTATGTGGACCAATGAAAAATAAGATTATATTAGCCTTTATTGCTAGTCTTTATTGAATTGACTCATAAAACCAACTAAAATTACTGTTCACTTTTTCTCACAGTAAAGTCACATTTCATCTCTTGCACATAACTAGGATTGTTTACTTGATAATCTATTACTTCTAACTTTTTGGTTTAACCGTGGTCTCAAAATACAGAAGTACTTAGTAGCTAGAGGTAAAAAATGATTTGTATTATGTATGTCTATCCCACATAGACTGACAAGAGAGAAAGTTGTACATGTAGCCAGGGGGCTTCTCTTAATTCTGTCTACTACTTGCTAGATTACAGAGTCCTGCCTCTATCCATGTTAATTTCATTCAAGCACAAAGCAGAGAAGCAAAGGACAGACCTGCTACCACTAACCTCCATCCCACACATGCTCAGCATTAACCCCTCTCACAGGCACAAGAATGTGCAAAGGCTAGTGGATTCATTGATTCCAGAACTTCATTGGAAAACGTTGTCTTATGCCATTTACCTCTTTTGTCTTTTCCCAGCCCTATTTTCCCGTTTTTTCTATAGAATTTTCCTGCAAAGAATGAAATATAGGTCAGGTGCAGCGGCTCACACCTGTAATCCTAACACTTTGGGAGGCCGGGGCAGGAGAGTCACTTGAGTCCAGGAATTTAAAACCAGCCTGGGCGACTTGGTGAAACTCTATCTCTACAAAAAAAATAAAATTTAGCTGGGCATGCTGGTGTGCGCCTGTAGTCCCAATTACTCGGGAGGCTCGGTTGGGAGGATCACTTGAGCCCAGGAGGCAGAGATTGTAGTGAGCCAAGATTGTGTCACTGCACTCCAGCCTAAGCAACAGAGGCAACCCCATCTCTAAAAAAAAAAAAAAAGAATGAAATGTAAAATTATCTACTTGTTGCCATTAAGTTATTGTATTAGATTTCGGCCGCTATCCTACTTGTCAGATCTTTTGAAATCTTCTTTCTGTCATTTAGTGTATTCACTTTACTTCCCAGATTTTTGCCTTTCACTAGTTTGATCTGTCTATTCAATTAGCATTGATGGTTGTGCATATCCAACATTGAGCGACACTAAAGAATTGGTTTATATTTCAAGTGCCAAGTCTGCCACCTGTTTGATGGCTTCAGAAAGAATAACAAGTTTTTTTTTTAAGATAATGAGTTCAACTCATCCAATTCATAGTCCTGAAATTAAAAACTTCAGGAGATGTCAACACGTGACTTTATCAGTATTTCTCGTAAGTTATTTAAGGACTTTCATGTTAAGTTAAATTGATGTAAAACAAACACACTTAAATTATCATGGATAACCTACCAGCAGTGAACAACACTATCTCTTTCCTTCACGTGGAAGATTTGGCGAGACATCCTTTATCATATTTGTCATGGTTGTTTTCTCATAAGCTTGAAGCAGGTAAAAGTGAGACAACAAATTAGCTCACAGTTTGAAGGACCTCATGCATGATCTCATATTAGATTGATTATATGGAGGATAAGTAAGGACCACAGTATCAACATAATTTATCTCCTTTGAGAAACAGGATCAAATAAACAGTAATGGAATTTAAAAAACTTAAAAGCTTCAGAGAATTAATTAAGATTCCCCAATATATGATGGGAGAGCTATTGAACCCAAAAAGACTCACACACCCCCTAATTGCTAATCTTCTCAAGGAATTGACTTATTGGATTCTTTCTACCAGCTGTTCAGAGGTTACAGAAAATGCACCAGGCTTTGCCAATGACCCAAGTGCCTTAATTCCTATGCATGCATATTTTAACATTATTACAGAAAGGTTTCATTTGCAATTTACAGGCTGAGTAGCAATGAGTCCGTTTCAAAGAGGTCAGTGCTTTCACTATGCCTCCTAGTGATGGAATTATAGTTTAAACAGCTGGAGCAGTGTCCCAGGAGGGACACTGGGGTATGGCTCCTTAACGGCAGAATAAATCCATCAGACATATTTCATGTGTCTGATAACATTAATAGATACCAGGGCTGTTTAAATATTTAATGAACTCACTCAGAGACTGTTTACCAAGGGGAGGAAAAGAGCTATCAGAAAGGATGATCACATCCTTTTGATCTACAATGACAACAACAAAACCGAAATCTCAGCCAATGATTTCTCTTTCTTGCTGCAAATTCCATCAGGGGAACCCGTTTGCTACATGACATGTTTCATTTCCACAGTGTGCAAGAGAGTGTTTTCAGTTTTGCAGTTCAAAAGTTAATCATTTCCATGCGACTCACTACTTAATAGAGATGCCAGAAATCATAGAATAGCTTTCAGTTGGGATGGAGAAAACAGCAGAGGAAAGATAGAGACACTACAGCAAGCAAATGGTGTGCAGTGCACACGGAGCCACAGAAGCCCTGGGTGTGTTAATGAGGAGGGCATCTGCTAGAAAGAGGGAGTAAGCAGAATGTCAGTTGTGGCTGCTGGCTACCTTTGCTGCTGGTCTTTAGGAGGATTCCTTGCTACAGAATCCTCTCTGGAGATGGATAGTAGTCATTAAAAGAAAAAAATCACATCCTGATATTTGGCATACTTTTATTCTAGTCTGAGGGCAATTTGGTTGGATTTATGAAATTTCACTGAGAATGGTTTGGCTAGGCAGAATAAAATGGTTTTATTCTGTGGTTTCAGATGCCTGTTCGGTCACGCAAAACTGAAACAATAGCTAAGTTTCAAATGATGGGAAATAGCTGGCACTAGGTCCTTCCTGTCTGTTGGCACCAACAAAGAGTCATGTTGAAAAGTGGTCTATCACACACTTTCCAGAGCATGTTTTTTTTCTCAATTATGTATATTATAACCCTAATCCAGTTCTTTTCATGGGATTAAGGTGACCCATAGGCCTGGTGTCCACCATCTTGGTCTGTTCTAATACCTGATAAATTCAGCCTAGATTAGAATGAATTAAGAATGCCTCCTAGACCAGGTTGAAAATGTCTGGCCATTTGGCGATTAAACTCTAAAGTATTTTTCTTTGGGGACCAAGAGAGTATCTTGGCTTAATTAAAAATGGATACATTTTTGAACATCTCAGATGAATGCCATTAGCATTATTTATACTCTGTTTTCTCTCAATTCTGTTTTGCTATAGGTTTGTAATTTGTTATAAAAGCATGAGAAAGCAGATGGTGGATTTCCTGAGAGCATTGTGTTGCTCTACTTTTGGAAGGGCTGTCATTCTCAGAAATGAAAGACTTACACTAGACCATACCTTTCCAAACAAATCATTTTCAAGTATATAAATAGCATAATTAATCACAATGGAAATATAAAATGTTTAATCAGTAGCAGATGGACTGAAACAAAGAAATCTTATGTATAAGGCTATTTGAAATGTTCAGTGTTGCATACTTTTTATATGTTTGTAAAAATTGATTTTAGGGACCATGATTTTATTTGAACTTAATTGTTAATATTTTGTTCTGTATTTTTCTGGCAAGAAGATTAAGCAGCCCATCTAGCTGCTGTTTTAGGAAAGCAACTGAGTCACTGCCTGGCATAATAGAAAAGTTTACTAAAATATACATTTACAAGAGGATAGTTTAAATTATCCAGATTCCCCTGTATATAGTAATCAATGGTAAAATATCTTTATGTCTTTGAAAGGAAGCAACCTGGGAGAAACACTACATGGGAAAATGTATCTGGTGTGGAAAAAAAAGTCACAGATCTTTGATGTTGATTATCATTTTAAATCTTTTAAGTGAGTGTGCTTTAGAAGAGAAAAAATTTTGACAGCAAAGGAGCAGGGAACTCCTTTTGGATATAGGGTCTGGTTTGACTAAATTCTACAGCAATAAAAGCTGAAACTAATTTCCAGATGGAATAAATTGGTTCCAGGGTTTCTGAAATTTTGGCCAGCGTGTTGCACAGCTGAAGCAGATCCTTGCTCAGGACTATTACCAAAGCGGGTGGGAAGGGAGGGGAAAATGCTTGATCGGGATACATTTCCCAAGAGATCATAGGGTTGGGCATTTAATGGGATTCTGCTTGCTTCAGCTTTCCATTTCTCTGTGTTTCAAAGTTTGGCAGTTCAGATCATGTCTCAGAACCTTTTGTGGACTCTACCCCTGTCCTGGCAGTGGAACGCAATCTGGGAAGGCAATTTTCTTAGTAATGAAAATTCTAACACTTTAGTTAGATACATGCACCCACCATGCATTTTGGTACATTCTGAGCTGAACTGAAGTGGGATGATGATGCATGGGGGCCTGAGTACTGACAGGTCTTTTCTTTCTAGACAAAAGGCATAAGACTATTCCTAGCAACCTTAAAAATAATTTTGAAACATCCTCAAGTAGATATAGGCTATACTGCCATGAAACTGTGGTCTTCTCACTGTATCATCATGATGTGAAAGCCTAGAAGGGTGTCCGATGTTCTGTGTCACAAACAGGCCAGGAAGAGACCAGGAAAAGGGAGCCATAAATCTCCTATGATTAGTGTCACAGCATGCAGGGAACAATCCCAGTGCATAGTCTTTTATTCACCACCCAAATGAGACCCCCAAAGTGAAATGCTGATTTCACTAAGCATATTCCCATTTGGAAAATTCTTGGAGTCCAGTTGATCTGAGGACTTTTTTTTTTTTTTTTTGACATTTTAGATGTTCATTCATGGTTGTCTGTGGTTTTAATTCTCTATTTTTTCTGCTAATCTTCTTGAATAGTTTTGAGTGGTCAATATTTCTGCCTCTCTCTTCCTCTTTATCCATTGTGAAAACTTCTGAAATCTGATTTTTTTCCCTATAATTCTGTACAATCTTCTCATCTAAAATATTGCAACATTTTCTCTGTGCCTGTTATGGTGCTTACTGAATTTAATTCTCTTGTACTACTGCTTAGGAGATGGTTTTGAGTGGGAGTAGGGGTAGGACAAAATGACTATATAAAGGCCTCTGTTAAAAATTGGCACCATCATTCCAGTCTGGGTGGCTGAATGAGACCCTATCTCAAAAAAAAAAAAGACGGTATCATGAGATCACGAGTCACTTCTTGGCCCAAGTCAGGAACCTGGGATTCATTCCAAGCAGTGTCCTCTCCTTTAGCTCTGATGTCACATTGGCCTTCAGGTTGAATATTTCTCTCCATAGCATCTCTTGAATGATCTCCTTGCTTTCTCTTCCCATTGACTTGGCCTTATTTCCAGCCTTCATCACTCATCACATCAGCTTCTTGACTGGCCTCCTTGCCTGTATGCTTGTTTTTCTATCTTTACTCCACAGAGCTGCTAAGTTAATATTAAGGACTGAAGGTTTATGTTTTCCCCAAATTGCATATTTCGAAGCCCTAACCCCCAGTGTAATGGTATTTGGAGGCAGAGCCTTTGGGAGGTAGCTAGGCTTAGATGAGGTCATGAAGGTGGGGCCCCTTGATGACATTAATGTTCTTAGAAAAAGAGATCAGGGTGCTCTCTCTCTCTGCCATATGAGGCACAGTGAGAAAGCAGCCATTTGCAGTCCAGGAAGAGGGCCTTTACCAGGAATGGAACTGGCTGCACCTGGACCTTGGCCACCAGAACTGTGATCAATAAATGTCTGTTGTTAAAACACATAGAGGAGAACAACACACATGACTTTTGGAGGGTAAAAGGTGAGATGGAGAGGATCAAGAACAATAACTAATGGATACTAGGCTTAATACCTGGATGATGAAATAATCTGTACAACAAAGCCCCATGACATATTTACCTATGTAACAAACCTGCATTTGTGCCCCTGAATTTAAAATAAAAGTTAAAAATAATCTAATTTAAAAAACAAAATACAACACCAGTCTATGATATTTCATTGTAGCAGCCTAAGCTGGCTAACACAGTTAATAGTTCTAAAACACAAATCTAAAACCTATCACTCATTGCACCCTGGTATCTATAGTGTAAGCCCAAAAGCATACAAATGATTGCTCACCACTCCCATCTCAATTTCAACTGTGTCCACCCTAGTACATGGTCTCTCCTAAAACTTCCTTAGAGTGCCAGCAGTAAGCACCCTTCACCCTTGGGCCTCTTCCTGTATTATCTCACCTATCTGAACATACTGCCCTTTTGCCAATCACATGTATCTTCTTCAAAACTCCAAGTAGATCATGCTCATTCCTGCTATAGCTACCTTTGAACAATCTAGCAAAGTTGTTGCAAACATTGATTTAGAACTCTCTAAGCTTCGGTTTATTTATCTAGAAGTTAGGAAGAGTAGTGAGGCCTAAATGAGATAAGTAAACTCCTTAGCGCAATGCCTAAAGTATAGTAAGTTTTCGAAACATTGACGTTGCTAGTAACTTGTGCATAGTTTTGTTTATACCATTCATTGTACACTTTGGGGGATGGGGAAAGGACTTTGTTTAACCTCTGGGTCTCTTCTGTTAGGGTATGAACCCAAGTGGCTGCCACATAGTAAACACTAAATACATTTGGTTGACTGTAGAAATACTGGCTTCTCGGAGGAATCTGCCACTACTAAACAGTCTGCTCTTCCTTGGCCTACTCAATTATGTACTCTCCAGATTCAATGTTCATCAATCAAATGTTTTTCAGTTTAATTTAGCAGCCTATCCTCTCTCTATCTTCTTTTTTATTTATTTTTTTTTTTTATTATTATACTTTAAGTTCTAGGGTACATGTGCATGACGTTTATATCATGTATAACTCCCCAGTGCAATCCCTCCCTCCTCCCCCCTCCCCATGATAGGCCCCAGTGTGTGATGTTCCCCTTCCCGAGTCTAAGTGATCTCATTGTTCAGTTCCCACCTATGAGTGAGAACATGCGGTGTTTGGTTTTCTCTTCTTGTGATAGTTTGCTAAGAATGATGGTTTCCAGCTGCATCCATGTCCCTACAAAGGACGCAAACTCATCCTTTTTGATGGCTGCATAGTATTCCATGGTGTATATGTGCCACATTTTCTTAATCCAGTCTGTCACAGATGGACATTTGGGTTGATTCCAAGTCTTTGCTATTGTGAATAGTGCCGCAATAAACATACGTGTGCATGTGTCTTTGTAGTAGAGTAATTTATAATCCTTTGGGTATATACCCAGTAGTGGGATGGCTGGGTCATATGGTACATCTAGTTCTAGATCCTTGAGGAATCGCCATACTGTTTTCCATAATGGTTGAACTAGTTTACAATCCCACCAACAGTGTAAAAGTGTTCCTATTTCTCCACATCCTCTCCAACACCTGTTGTTTCCTGACTTCTTAATGATTGCCATTCTAACTGGTGTGAGATGGTATCTCATTGTGGTTTTGATTTGCATTTCTCTGATGGCCAGTGATGATGAGCATTTTTTCATGTGTCTGTTGGCTGTATGGATGTCTTCTTTGGAGAAATGTCTGTTCATATCCTTTCCCCACTTTTTGATGGGGTTGTTTGCTTTTTTCTTGTATATTTGTTTGAGTTCTTTGTAGATTCTGGATATTAGCCCTTTGTCAGATGAGTAGGTTGCAAAAATGTTCTCCCATTCTGTAGGTTGCCTGTTCACTCTGATGGTAGTTTCTTTAGCTGTGCAAAAGCTCTTTAGTTTAATTAGATCCCATGTGTCAATTTTTGCTTTTGCTGCCGTTGCTTTTGGTGTTTTAGACATGAAGTCCTTGCCCATGCCTATGTCCTGAATGGTACTACCTAGATTTTCTTCTAGGTTTTTATGGTATTAGGTCTAACATTTAAGTCTCTAATCCATCTTGAATTAATTTTCGTATAAGGGGTAAGGAAAGGATCCAGTTTCAGCTTTCTACTTATGGCTAGCCAATTTTCCCAGCACCATTTATTAAATAGGGAATCCTTTCCCCATTTCTTGTTTCTCTCAGGTTTGTCAAAGATCAGATGGCTGTAGATGTGTGGTATTATTTCTGAGGACTCTGTTCTGTTCCATTGGTCTATATCTCTGTTGGGTACCAGTACCATGCTGTTTTGGTTACTGTAGCCTTGTAGTATAGTTTGAAGTCAGGTAGCGTGACGCCTCCAGCTTTGTCCTTTTGACTTAGGATTGTCTTGGCAATGCGGCTCTTTTTTGGTTCCATATGAACTTTAAAGCAGTTTTTTCCAATTCTGTGAAGAAAGTCATTGGTAGCTTGATGGGGATGGCATTGAATCTATAAATCACCTTGGGCAGTATGGCCATTTTCACGATATTGATTCTTCCTATCCATGAGCATGGTATGTTCTTCCATTTTTGTGTCCTCTTTGATTTCACTGAGCAGTGGTTTGTAGTTCTCCTTGAAGAGGTCCTTTACATCCCTTGTAAGCTGGATTCCTAGGTATTTTATTCTCTTTGAAGCAATTGTGAATGGAAGTTGATTCCTGATTTGGCTCTCTGCTTGTCTGTTACTGGTGTATAAGAATGCTTGTGATTTTTGCACATTAATTTTGTATCCTGAGACTTTGCTGAAGTTGCTTATCAGCTTAAGGAGATTTTGGGCTGAGACAATGGGGTTTTCTAAATATACAATCATGTCATCTGCAAACAGGGACAATTTGACTTCTTCTTTTCCTAACTGGATACCCTTGATTTCTTTCTCTTGCCTGATTGCCCTAGCCAGAACTTCCAACACTATGTTGAATAGGAGTGGTGAGAGAGGGCATCCCTGTCTTGTGCCAGTTTTCAAAGGGAATTTTTCCAGTTTTTGCCCATTCAGTATGATATTAGCTGTGGGTTTGTCATAAATAGCTCTTATTATTTTGAGGTACGTTCCATCAATACCAAATTTATTGAGCGTTTTTAGCATAAGGGCTGTTGAATTTTGTCAAAAGCCTTTTCTGCATCTATTGAGATAATTATGTGGTTCTTGTCTTTGGTTCTGTTTATATGCTGGATTACGTTTATTGATTTGCGAATGTTGAACCAGCCTTGCATCCCAGGGATGAAGCCCACTTGATCATGGTGGATAAGCTTTTTGATGTGCTGCTGAATCCGGTTTGCCAGTATTTTTTGAGGATTTTTGCATCGATGTTCATCAGGGATATTGGTCTAAAATTCTCTTTTTTTGTTGTGTCTCTGCCAGGCTTTGGTATCAGGATGATGTTGGCCTCATAAAAAGAGTTAGGGAGGATTCCCTCTTTTTCTATTGATTGAATAGTTTCAGAAGGAATGGTACCAGCTCCTCCTTGTACCTCTGGTAGAATTCAGCTGTGAATCCATCTGGTCCTGGACTTTTTTTGGTGGGTAGGCTATTAATTGTTGCCTCAATTTCAGAGCCTGCTATTGGTCTATTCAGGGATTCAACTTCTTCCTGGTTTAGTCTTGGGAGAGTGTAAGTGTCCAGGAAATTATCCATTTCTTCTTGATTTTCTAGTTGATTTGCATAGAGGCATTTATAGTATTCTCTGATGGTGTTTGTATTTCTGTGGGGTCGGTGGTGATATCCCCTTTATCATTTTTTATTGCGTCTATTTGATTCTTCTCTCTTTTCTTCTTTATTAGTCTAGCTAGCGGTCTGTCAATTTTGTTTATCTTTTCAAAAAACCAACTCCTGGATTCATTGATTTTTTGGAGGGTTTTTTGTGTCTCTATCTCCTTCAGTTCTGCTCTGATCTTAGTTATTTCTTGCCTTCTGCTAGCTTTTGAATGTGTTTGCTCTTGCCTCTCTAGTTCTTTTAATTGTGATGTTAGAGTGTCAATTTTAGATCTCTCCTGCTTTCTCTTGTGGGCATTTAGTGCTATAAATTTCCCTCTACACACTGCTTTAAATGTGTCCCAGAGATTCTGGTATGTTGTATCTTTGTTCTCATTGGTTTCGAAGAACATCTTTATTTCTGCTTTCATTTCGTTATGTACCCAGTAGTCATTCAGGAGCAGGTTGTTCAGTTTCCATGTAGTTGAGCGTTTTGATTGAGTTTCTTAGTCCTGAGTTCTAGTTTGATTGCACTGTGGTCTGAGAGACAGTTTGTTATAATTTCAGTTCTTGTACATTTGCTGAGGAGTGCTTTACTTCCAATTATGTGGTCAATTTTGGAATAAGTGCGATGTGGTGCTGAGAAGAATGTATATTCTGTTGATTTGGGGTGGAGAGTTCTATAGATGTCTATTAGGTCCGCTTGGTGCAGAGATGAGTTCAATTCCTGGATATCCTTGTTAACTTTCTGTCTCGTTGATCTGTCTAATGTTGACAGTGGAGTGTTGAAGTCTCCCATTATTATTGTATGGGAGTCTAAGTCTCTTTGTAGGTCTCTAAGGACTTGCTTTATGAATCTGGGTGCTCCTGTATTGGGTGCATATATATTTAGGAGAGTTAGCTCTTCCTGTTGAATTGATCCCTTTACCATTATGTAATGGCCTTCTTTGTCTCTTTTGATCTTTGATGGTTTAAAGTCTGTTTTATCAGAGACTAGGATTGCAACCCCTGCTTTTTTTTGTTCTCCATTTGCTTGGTAGATCTTCCTCCATCCCTTTATTTTGAGCCTATGTATGTCTCTGCATGTGAGATGGGTCTCCTGAATACAGCAGACTGATGGGTCTTGACTCTTTATCCAGTTTGCCAGTCTGTGTCTTTTAATTGGAGCATTTAGTCCATTGACATTTAAGGTTAATATTGTTATGTGTGAACTTGATCCTGTCATTATGATATAACTGGTTATTTTGCTCGTTAGTTGATGCAGTTTCTTCCTAGCCTCGATGGTCTTTACATTTTGGCATGTTTTTGCAATGGCTGGTACCGTTGTTCCTTTCCATGTTTAGGGCTTCCTTCAGGGTCTCTTGTAAGGCAGGCCTGGTGGTGACAAAATCTCTAAGCATTTGCTTATCTGTAAAGGATTTTATTTCTCCTTCACTGATGAAGCTTAGTTTGGCTGGATATGAAGTTCTCGGTTGAAAATTCTTTTCTTTAAGAACGTTGAATATTGGCCCCCACTCTCTTCTGGCTTGTAGAGTTTCTGCCAAGAGGTCTGCTGTTATTCTGATGGGCTTCCCTTTGGGGTAACCCGACCTTTCTCTCTGGCTGCCCTTAAGATTTTTTCCTTCATTTCAACTTTGGTGAATCTGGCAATTATGTGTCTTGGAGTTGCTCTTCTGGAGGAGTATCTTTGTGGCGTTCTCTGTATTTCCTGAATTTGAATGTTGGCCTGCCCTACTAGGTTGGGGAAGTTCTCCTGGATGATATCCTGAAGAGTGTTTTCCAACTTGGTTCCATTTTCCCCCTCACTTTCAGGCACCCCAATCAGACGTAGATTTGGTCTTTTTACATAATCCCATACTTCTTGCAGGCTTTGTTCATTTCTTTTTCTTCTTTTTTCTTTTGGTTTTCTCTTCTCGCTTCATTTCATTCATTTGATCCTCAATTGCTGATACTCTTTCTTCCAGTTGATCGAGTCGGTTACCGAAGCTTGTGCATTTGTCACGTATTTCTCGTGTCATGGTTTTCATCTCTGTCATTTCGTTTATGATCTTCTCTGCATTAATTAGCCTAGCTGTCAATTCTTCCACTTTTTTTTCAAGATTTTTAGTTTCTTTGCGCTGGGTACGTAATTCCTCCTTTAGCTCTGAGAGGTTTGATGGAGTGAAGCCTTCTTCTCTCATCTCGTCAAAGTCATTCTCTGACCAGCTTTGATCCGTTGCTGGCGATGGGCTGCGCTCCTTTGCAGGGGGAGATGCGCTCTTATTTTTTGAATTTCCAGCTTTTCTGCCCCGCTTCTTCCCCATCTTTGTGGTTTTATCTGTCTCTGGACTTTGATGATGGTGACGTACTGATGGGGTTTTGGTATAGGTGTCCTTCCTGTTTGATAGTTTTCCGTCTGACAGTCAGAAGGACTGTCTGTTGGTCTGTTAGAGATTGCTTGAGGTCCACTCCAGACCCTGTTTGCCTGGGTATCAGCAGCAGAGGTTGCCGAAGATAGAATATTGCTGAACAGCGAGTGTACCTGTCTGATTCTTTCTTTGAAAGTTTCCTCTCAGGGGTGACGCCACCCTGTGAGGTGTGGGGTATCAGACTGCCCCTAGTGGGGGATGTCTCCCAGCTAGGCTACTCAGGGGTCAGGGACCCACCTGAGCAGGCAGTCTGTCCGTTCTCAGATCTCAACCTCCGCGTTAGGAGATCCACGGCTCTCCCCAAAGCTGTCAGACAGAGTCGTTCGGGTCTGCAGCGGCCCCGCTCTTTCCCTAATGGACTGCAGCTGTGCGCTGTCCGCAGAGGAAGAGTCTACAGAGACAGGCAGGCTTCCTTGAGCTGCTGTGAGCTCCACCCAGTTGGAGCTTCCCAGCGGCTTTGTTTACCTACTTAAGCCTCAGCAATGGCGGGCGCCCCTCCCCCAGCCTCGCTGCTGCCTTGCGGATAGATCGCCGCAGAGGGCTGTGTTAGCAGTGAGGGAGGCTCCGTGGGCGTGGGACCCTCCCGGCCAGGTGTGGGATATATTCTCCTGGTGTGCCTGTTTCCTTAAAGCGCAGTACTGGGGTGGGAGTTACCCGATTTTCCAGGTGTTGTGTGTCTCAGTTCCCCTGGCTAGGAAAAGGGATTTCCTTCCCCCTTGCGCTTCCAGGTGAGGCGATGCCTCGCCCTGCTTCAGCTCACGCTGGTCAGGCTGCAGCAGCTGACCCGCACCGATTGTCCGGCACTCCCTAGAGAGATGACCCCAGTACCTCAGTTGAAAATGCAGAAATCACCGGTCTTCTGTGTCACTCGCGCTGGGAGTTGGAGACTGGAGCTGTTCCTATTCGGCCATCTTGCTCCGCCCCCTAATTCCTCCTCTCTCTATCTTCTAAATGCAGGCACTTCCAAAATCTTCATTTCTAGCTCCGTACTTCCTCCAGAGCTGACCTATTATTTCTCCCTGCTTTTTGTCTCTCTCACTCAAAACAATACTTCAATCACCCCAAAATTAGTATCTTTTTAGTATTGGCTCTGTGGTGTTGTTTACTTGATCCAAAGTTCGTAACTGACTTCGTACCTTCCCCATTGCCTACTGACCAAGCCCCATTTGGTTTACACAAGCATTCAAACTCTTGTCTCTCTCAGCCTCTGCATACAATTATTCTCCACGTATGTTTGACTGTGGCTCAGGTTTCCATCATCTCTTGTGTGCTGCTTCTATTTTTGCCCTTTGAATTTATTCTCCATTAACAGAGAGAGTTTTGTTTCTAATCACTCCACTTAAAAGTTTTCCATGGCTCTCTACTGCCTTCCGGATATAATTCAAACTCCCTCGTATGGCCCTCAAAGCCGGCCATGATCTGACTACTGTTCCACCTTCATCTCTAGTTTCTCCAGCCATATTGTATGAAAAAATGGCAGACTTTGTGATTCAGTCTCCTCTCATTGTATCTGGACCTTGTGTTAGGTTGAACTTGTGTCCTCCCTTCTCCCACCACACCTTTACCCGGCAAACTCCTTCACAGCCTTCTAGTATTAGGCTTCTCACCAAAAGCTTTCTCTAACCCAGGAATCAAGAGTTAGGTGCTGCTCTAGTGTTTTTCGTATTTTCTCTTTTCTTGTCTCTCTCTTCCTGAAAAAAATGACAAATTTCGTGAAGTTGGTGGGACAAACATTTTTAAATTTGTTTGTTTCTTAAGAGTTGTGTCTATTGTTCCTAGCTAAGTACTTTATGTATAGTAGGTATTCAAGTAAATATTTAGTGAATGAATAGATTGCAAGCCATCCAGGATCTGTCTTGATCAGGTCGTATCCCCTGCATGACCTCTGGATATACTACTCTTCTTCTTCTTCCCCAATCATATCTTGCTCATTCTGGCTTCTCTGACTTATATTTTTCCTAAATGAAGAATATTTATCTTTTCCCCATCCTTGCCCAGCAAGACACCTCCATGGGTACTAACCGTAAGTCAGGATATGCTGAATTCTTCTTCACCATGGAGCCCTCTCTGACCAAGACACTTGTGACTATGACTGTGTCCTTTTACAAACTTCCCATGTAATGTTTATCATGACTCCATGCCACCTAAATCATGCTTTGCTGTGTGTTTTAACTTTTTTGGAGGGGAAGGGGTGGAACAACCTCAGGTGAAGAAGGTTGAATTAACAATACTCTGTTTTAACTTTGTATGAATTTATAATGTATGTCTCAAGAAGACTGAAAGATATTTAAAGGTAAGAATCATATACTTATTTCTAACATTCATAGTCCATAGAACAAAATCAGACACATAAAAAATAAGCGATTTTTTATATGAATAAAACAATTGTGGTTATGATTCTTTTACAGAATTGTACCAGACAATAGGAAAGGAACTGCAGTAGTTTCTACATAAAATAAACAAAGGTAATTAAACTCTCATCAGTTGATAACAACATGCTGGATCTAGGTTTAAACTAATGGCCAAGATGTGGTTGAGGCCAAATGACCTATAAGTCTAGATCCTCAAGTGAAAAATATTCTTCCCACTTAAAGAGGTCATTAAACTCTTTGAAACCACTGAGATACCAGGGCCAAGATCTTGCTACACAAGGTTATTAAGTTGTATACAAGTAACCTTAAATGATTGATATTCCTCAATGTGGTTTATTTTAACCAAACAAGTAAATTATTTACTCGAAAGATATAGAATAATCCACTCTTCCTTTCCTTCCTCTTCTCCCTATCCTTCCACAGACATTTATAAATAATTTCACTGGGCAGAGAGGTAAATGAATGTCCATATAGGTGTCCAATAGCTTCTTAATGACAAAGTTTCATTTCTGTGCCATTAATAAAAATAGTAAGACTAATTTGAAGATGTGAGTTTTTTGACAATGAATTAAGAATGATGAATTAATAATGTCTTCCAGCCTATCCATGATTTCTTCCATTTACAACAGTCATTAATAAAGGAACATGTTCTAAGTTTAGTTAGCATGATTCTATAGGAAATCTAATAGTTCAAAGAGAGTCTATAACTGCTCACTCTACATCTTCCAATTGTGTTAAAATAAGATGGTAATTTTTAACTTGAAATTAGGATTTATGCATACCATTTGAAGTCTGTAAGCAAATGCATACAAATATGATACAATTTGTTTATAATATTGAACAAACATGACATATTGTACCTGTTTTGCCTTCATTAGGAACCTTGCGTGTCTCTCTGCTCAGACACTGCTTCTTAGCATATGCACCTCAAGTGGTGTCTCAAATTAGTAAGAACATTCACCTTAACTCATTAGTTGTGTTATTGGACAGAGACATACTACTTTCTTGAGACTGTCATGTTGATTATCTAAACAATTATGATAAACTTGTCATGCTATTTGTTGTAATGAAGTAATGATATCATTGTACATGAGGCTGAGTTAGTAGAATTACATCTGTTTATTCTGTTTACATGGATACTTTAGTTTTTGATAGTGAAAGTGAGAGTGATTTAATAGGAACACATGCTTATTTTACTTTTAAATTGTTACTCTATTTGGGGGCTAGTTTTATTATTATCTCTTCTTACCCACCCATAAAGCTATCAGATTCAATATCTTATGTGCCTTAGATATATACAAAAAAAACTTTGTGTTTAAAATTGTTATTGAATGTTCTGGATAGATAAATCTCATGACCTCAGTTTTCACCACGGTTGTTCCTCTCTCAGTTCATAATTCAAGCTCATATCATAGATTCAATTTGTGAAATCAATACACTACAAGCATAGATTGTGTCAAATCACAGATTGACACTGGTATTGAACTTCTGAATTTGAGACCAGGTCTTAAAGACAAGGAACAAAAACATCAGGAAGACAGCAGGTGGGGTTTCCACTGCAGATATAGAAGACACTTTGTAGCTTCCAATAACTTTCAACTTAACCTGAAATAGAGAAAGAAATGTATAGGGGCATATTTTTAAATTCTGGGTGATAAAACACACACAATACCATGCAGGCAGGAAAATAAAAGACTCATCCAAGAGATTCTTTGTTCTTTAAGAAGTAGCAAAGCATTGAGATTAATGGCGCAGCCCCTGGAATCACTTAGCCTGGCTTTGAATCCTACCTCTATAAACTATAATTTTTAACCTTGAACAGGATAGTTAATTGCATTGGTATTTCAATTGCATTTACACAATGAATATAATACAGTACTTAACTCACAAAGTTGTTGTGGTCTTTGAACAAATTAATACTTTATTTTATAGAATATGACTCATTATATTTTATAAACCAATAAACAATGCCAAATAAACAATGATTTCCTGTAGGTTGTCAAACATATCCCAATTCCAGAGATGTTAATATGTGAAAGAAAATATTCATTTTAGAATTGATAAAATATGGTCCATATGAACACCTAGATCAGTGTCTGACAGATTTTGCATGCATATTAAATGATAGCTATTATTATTTATGATGTCCAAGTAGTAATCATACTAAGAGTGATCAGTAAGCTGTATTTATGTTCCCATTTTTCTACCTCTGGAGAAGGGAGAATTGTGTTCTTCTACAAAATGGTGTCATTAGGAAGACGAATATTTAGCTGGTAACGCTAGCTGGTATTTCACTGATATTTAAGGATGACTCTAGGGAACTGCTGATTAGTTAGGACCACACACCTTTCAGTATTCTACATTTACCCCTCCCAAAGTCACACACAACTGGGGGACAGAGTCTTCCCTGGTGGGTGGAGGAACTGTCCCTGAGTCAAAGTTAGAATATATGAGGCCTCGTGCTTCTTGATACACAGTATAAAGACTATTGAAATCTTTAGAACAATAACAGTTTGGAACTTCAAAAATTACAGAAAATAAGATCAACTTACTGATGCAAGCAACTCACTCTTTCTTATTAATGAAATTTGGATTTCATAGGGAATGAAATAATGGCATTTGCAGCAACCTGGATGGAATTGAAGATGATTATCCTAAGTGAAGCAACTCAGGAATGGAAAACCAAATATTGTATGTTCTCACTTATAAGTGGGAGCTAAGCTATGAGGATGCAAAGGCATAAGAAAGATACGATGGACTTTTGGGCCTCAAGGGAAAAGGTGGGAAGGGGGCAAGGGATAAAAGACTACACATTGTGTACAGTGTACACTGCTCAGCTGATGGGTACACAAAATTCTCAGACTCACCACTGAAGAACTTATCCATGTAACGGTGAGCTATAGTGTGTGTGTGTGTGTGTGTGTGTGTGTGTGGTCTTTACCCATATATTCATAGACTAAAACTTGGGTGACTTTAGTAAAGAGTAAATAAGCACTGAAATACAGTAGGTTCCTAAATTCTTCTCTTAAGTAGGAAGCAGTAAATATTGTTTATTGAAGGAATGAAGAATTAAACCATCAAAATACATGAAAAAAATAGGAATAAAATAAATAAATGCGACAGTAAGCTCCAGTGGAATGGCTAAAAGAGAGATGTCACCTTTTAGCCAAAGTGCTCACCTTGTCATCTCACCCAGAACCAGGGTCACAACATTTTTGGACAAGAAAGCATATTGCCTAACAGATTAACACAGAAATAAAGGGATCCGCTAAGTCACTGAAATGCAAAGCAAAGCGCATACACTAAAATGGAGAGATTTGTTTCCCTGACTCCTGGCAGCAAGGTCAGGCATTTCCTTAGCTAATAGCCAGTGAACCAATGAATGACATACCATTAATGGATGTCTTAAGTTATGGGAGGGAATCAGGTTACCCAAATGAATGTTCTTTCAATGCGCTAAAAGGAAATGATCGGCAGCCTAGAACTAGAAGAGCTTTTACATTAGAGTTTCTTTTACATCTTGAAATGTGCACCACTAGTTTAGTTAAAAGGAAATGAAAGATCACTAAATTCCTAAAGGAAAAGGAAGTAGCGTGTTCTTGGTGACCAGTTGGGGCAAATCTTCATTCATGACTGGTGGCCAGGTTCCCAACTCTAGAAACATACAGAATTCTAAAATAAAAGTGTAATTGCTGTTAAGATAGAGAATGATGAGTGAAGAGTGATGGAGTTCTAGCGTCACTTCAATGATATATGTTCTTATATATGTCAATGAAAACTTACCACAATTTGCCTAAAGAAAAAGGCAAGAATTTGGTTTCTTGGGCTTCTGCATGCTTGGTATTATCATAACACAGCTAGACTAGAAGGGTAAAGCTATAGAAACTCCCAGGGGTTGGAAAGGGATTTCTGACCTTCACATAGGATTTCTCGGTTCACTGGATATGTGATATTATTGTGGGATTTTCTCTTAACCCTTAAGTACCTATCTCTTTTGTAGGCACAATACAACTCATGAGAGCTATAACTGGGTACACAAAAGCCAATTTGTCATACCGTTTAATCACAACAGGGTTCTTATTGTGAAGCATCAGGTCACAATCCCTTTGTCAATTCCCTTAGCGGATAGAAAGTGAAAAATACCTCTGAGGTGGCTATTTATTGCGCTATAGGCTAATAGTACTTGTCCTTCTTTGATAAAGTAACAACTCGCTTCTGGGGTCATTGTTTCATCTTTCTCCGTGTCCTGTACAGCTGATTCAAGTATAGTAATACTTACTGACTTCAAAGGGAGCTTAATAGTGCATGGAGAAAGACAGGAAACATGGCGGGAATATTTAAAAGAGGACTTTACGAGGTCAGTTTTCCTTTTTACAATGTCCTTATGAGCATCTCAAACCATTTTTTTTTCCTTTCTATTTTCAGGAACCAATGGATATTTGGCCCCTTTCTTATCCACCACCCCCATTAAAGTCATTAAAATGTTTCATTTAAATTCTACAGACAATGCAATTAACACATGGGTTCTTCTAGTCCGTGTATGCAATTCATATTACCTTGCTTGCAAGCGCGCTCACCAGTGCCCTGTGGATGAAATCAGAATTTTGATTCCTACTTATATCACCTTCTTTGGGCACAAATACATTTGAGAAGATGATGAAAACCAGAAATCAAAATGTTGCTTTTCTTGATACGGCACCAAATTCAGTACCTTCCCTGAGGCTTCTTGTAGTCATCCCCTCTCCTTCAAATTTACTAATGTGATCATGTTGATAAAGAGTGAATAGATTTAAGTCCTTATTTTCCTTTGAGCTTTAGCATAAAGTGCTCCTAAAAACATATCCTATTTATATAAAATGGGCATGCATGCATACACAATCTCTACCTATGCCAAAGCATTTTCTTTATTATAATGAGATGTATCTTTCTGGATTTTCTGCACAATCAGACTGTAATTGAGCATAGGAGGCTGCAGGTAAGTGCATGAGATGCATGTTTAATTAAAAGAGAAAATGCTGGTTAAGTATCAATTTGTATGACATTCCATTTACAAGAATTCAGAAAGCTACTCTTTCTTATATATTTCCTTTTATATGTGTGTATGTATTTACACACATGTATGTTTTCACACTGAAATCATATTCTCATTTCATATGCAAGAGTTGCTGCCACATTTACTGCCCCCATCCAAGAAAATGTTGATATATATTGAAAATTTCCATGAAAAATAAAATGCTTGCATAAATTCATGTAGGGCAAATAAAAAAAGCAGCCAGGACCCAGCAGGCTGAGTCAATGTATAGCTTGCATATGGAAACAATGACATGATTGTTTACTCACTGGTTTAATGATATTCACTTTCTCCTAATGGCAACGTGGAAAATGTGAGTACCAGATGCTGCGCCCAGAGCGCAAAAGAGAGAACAGGGAAAGGTCTAGAGTAAGGAATTTATCCTGACACCAGAATGTAGTGTAACTCTGCAGTTTATTAACGCCGTGGTTTTTTTAGGAAAAAATGCTTTGATGTCTGCAGCTTAAATTTCCATATTTTTATAACAGTTCAGCAACAAATTTACATATTTCCTGGAATCTGCAGATATAAAAGCGGTAAAACACTCCAGGCATTATTAGACAGTAGATTATAACCCATTACTATTGTTTCAATTAGCAATGTAAAAGTGACCTGCAGTGTTCAGATGACCCACTAATGGATTTAAACGCTTTCAAATATTAATGCAGGTTTTCTAAAGATGAATCCCAAACCCATTATTCCTGGAACAACTATGAGCTGAAAAGCTGGCAATGATTGTGCATTATGTGGAAGGCTCATGGTTAATTAAATGAATACCTAGCATTACACTATTCACTTTAGTGCTACAAAATTATTTCTCATTGATTTTTACATTCTGAGTCTGTGATTCAATTTACTTCTGCAATTTGTGTTGCTGTGTCAATAAAAGAGAACTGCTTGGAGATGGAAGCATTAGAGACTGATAAATACATTAAGATCCAATGAAAACTGCAGTTTTCCTATTGTTTTCCTCTATTGAAATATCATTTTTAGCAGCACTTTGTTATGTATTATTAATACAATTTTTGTTTGCTTCCATCTGCTCTCCTCTCCCCTTTTCTATTCAGGAACTGGAATGTTAGTGATTGCTTGAGGGTGAGTAGCTAATTTTTCAGTAACAAGTTCTCTCACTATCAAGAACAAAAGCACCATCAACACAAATCTGTTATTTCATGTTAAATGAACTAGAAGGCCAGATTCTTCATCAAAGAGTGTGGGGAGTTACTGTGTGTGGGTGTGTTTTAATTTCAAGGAGTAAATGACACTCCTATCTGTTAAGCCATGAAAGCCAAAAAATATTGAATAGTTCTAACCCCATTATACAATTTATGCAATGTAAATACAATCTGATATATTTATAATGTGCACATTTTATTCAAAAACTATATTACACATTTTACAACTGAATTCACGTGTGCCTTTTCTCTTTGTAACCTACCTTGACTCAGTTCTGTAAAAGTCCTAAATTGTAAGTTGAGATTTCCTGTAACATTTTTTTTTCAAAATTTTGCAAACTTCAGCTTCATAGTTTTTGATGTCTAAAGAAATCTTGTATGTGCTATTTTTATGTGATGTAGACTCATTATTCAGGAGGTGTTTGGTATATATTGTAAATTTAATATTTCCTGAGAAAAGTTGGCTTACCAGTCAAATACAGCAATCAATATCTTCTACCTAGTTCACTGGAGTTTATGGTGCCCAAACTGTCTCCATGAAGATGGTCATTAGATCTCAACTCATCCCGTGTTTAAATTTCTCTGTACTCTCTTTAGAGAACATGGGTAATCAAATCTTAACTAAGTTGTTATGTTCATCTCTGAAGGAGTCCCCTTCCATTGTCTACGATCTTCTTACAAAACCCATGTTCAAGCCATTAGTTTTTATATTGATCTGAGTTGCTGATTAGAGTTTGACCATTGATAGGCTGTAGAGGCTACAACATAGAAAAATTTACAGTAAAGATCATTTCACAAATAGTTTTAACAAAAGAGCATCCTATAGACATGAAATAATCAAAATAGTATAAATGACCAATAAATATAACAAAAGTTTAACTTCCCCATAAATTAATGAATGCTGATTTAAAGAAATGAGCTGCATTTTGCATATAAAATTGTCAAAATGGAGAAGAGAGCATAGTATAATATTTAATATTGGTGAAGGAATATATGTATACCTATATATATATATCACTGGTGGGATGTACAGAGATGCAACTTTTCTGAAGGTGGTTTGGACATAAAATATTTTTAAATTTTATAAGTTTTTTACACCTTCCACTCTAAAATTCTACTTTTTGGAATTTAAATTATGAATATGTGTGAACATTTAGTTATATAAGCTGTTCATCTAGACCTTACTTCAAGTGTCATTTATGAGAATAAAAAATTTGAAAGCATCCTAAATGTGTAAAATGAGGAATAAGTTAATAAATTATGGTACTTAGTATTAATTATAATTCAAACATGTAAAATAATATACAACAATATTTAATGACATGGAGATATATTTAGAGTATATTGTTGGTTGAGTAAGATACATTTCACCTGCACACACACGCTTGCTCACTCACTCACAAGTGACCAAACTTTGTAGAACGTGTACTATGGCCTCTTATTTGGTATTTAATGTTAGGATAATTTTGAAGCTATGCCAAGCGATTTAAATTATAGTTTTAAATCATTTTTATATAAAAAGTTAACTCCTCTTTATTCTAGAGCAATTTGAAATGATTTAAACAAAACAAAGAAAACCTACTTATTTGAAAATCCATATGAAGATATATAGAAAGAGAAGGTAGACTGAAAGGATATATAAGAAAATGTTAACAGAGATTTATAGCTGGTATGTTGTAAGTTATTATTTTCTTGTATTTTTAAACATTTATACAAATAATATGGATAATCTATTTTTAGTAGTTAAAATATGATTGATAAATCTTATTTAGTTATCCTACACAAAAACCAAGAGAAAAGAAATCCTCGTAACTCTTATGGATGGAGAGATGAGACAATTAGAAACAACCATGTATCTGTCAACTAGGAACAACTGGTGTAGCTGTCAAAAACCGTGGATTAGAATCCTAACTCTCTGAGTTACTAGCTGGGGGACCCTAGGCAACTCACTTCACTTCTCTGAGCTTCAGTTTCTTCTGAATATACCTATATCTCTTAAAAGGGAAATGGTCAAATGCGAAAAGAAAATTCCTGGCTTTGTTACCCAGCAATGTTGAGATGTAGTGAGTTCTGAGAGGGCTGCACATGCTCTTAAATATTGCCTATTTCTCACCCCTGTTCCAGTTCAATGCTTAACTCACTATCCCAAGTTGTATATGCTTAAAAACCAATATGACTTTTACCTTGTGACATTTGTTTCTGTAAAGGTAAACCGAGGCTGGAGCTGAACCGGGAACGAAGACACAAGGCAAATGGCAGTGAGAATAGCTTTTTATTAGGGCTTGCGGGCAAGGTTCCTCCGTCCAAAGGCATGGGCCGAGGAAGTCGCGCTGAGGGAGGAGGGTAGGGGCTTTTTATAGCCCGAGAGGTAGG
The DNA here is from genome assembly GCF_009764315.1 of Trachypithecus francoisi. Taxonomy (NCBI): domain Eukaryota; kingdom Metazoa; phylum Chordata; class Mammalia; order Primates; family Cercopithecidae; genus Trachypithecus; species Trachypithecus francoisi. Next base: position 48,211,901 of record NW_022681472.1, read on the forward strand.
GAAGCTGGTTGTGCAAACAGGGCCTGGGGGGTCTTGAAACTACTAGGGCAGGAGTTGAGTAAGGGTCATGAGGAAGGGGTCTTTGGAAACTGTCAACTGAAACTGCTGTTTATGAACTTGTGGAATGCAGGTGAGCTGCAGGTCATGGGGGAGTGTGGTTGCCCAGCCGGAACTCTGACGCATGTAAGTCTGCGGGTGTGTACAAGGGTGAAGGGAGTCTTTAGCAAAAGGCCTGCTACGCCGGGTAACGCCGTCATGTTGGGTCTAGATTCCTGCCTAACAGTTTCAAAGGATTTTCTGTTATTCAAATGAAATATATCTTTTCAGAAGAGAGCAGAGCAATTAGTAATCAAGCCATGTTCATAACAATTTGTCCCCAGTAATTAGTAAAATGTCATCACTGGAGTTGTGGCCTTTGCCTGAGCTCCAAGAGAGCATGGCCCACTCAAGTTGTGTTGTCGCCACTATAACCCCTATGTCTGCACATAGTAGGTTCATATCACCAAATGCATGGATGTGACACATCCAAATGACAGTTTCAAGATTTATGCTCTGCATTTTGATGAATATTTATTCATCTCTTTGTAGCAAAATTGAAATAAGTCACTAATACATGATTATATAATGCTTTGTTTATTATTTAGCTACTAAATAAAAATTGTATAACATGAGAAGAACAGTTTATGCTTTTAGAAACCTGGGGCTCATGTTCAGTAACCAAGAACTAGCTCTTTCCTTTGTCAAAGGCCCTATCACATGCTCTCATCCCCATCCTCCACCTCATGAGTCAAAGTTGCACAGCTTGGAACTGGGTCCTGGCTTGCACCCCTCAGGCAGTGCCTCAAGTGCGGCTGGCTGGTGAAGATAGTCAAGAGTAGGCCTTTGGGCACAGAGTTCACTTTATTAGGTCACTGGGGAAGGAGATTTTTTTAAAAAAAGATTTCTTTGTAATAGAACTGTTCAGTATCCAGACAGTAATTCAGTAATCACTGTGGTTGAAGGTAGACTCTAACGATAAACACACTTTCTAGAATTCTAGAACCAGATTGGCTGGTTCTCATTGCAACCCATTTGCAGGAGAAACAATTTTAGAGTTTTAGTACCTCAGTGTGCTCATCTTCAAAATGGGACTACTTACAATGCATAAATTTATATAAATCCTGTGACTGTTATGAAGATGAAATTAGTTAATAGAGAGAGAGCACGTTAAGCAGTGAAAGCACAGGGCAGGTTCTTAAATATTAGTTCCTACCAATTACAATGATTACTACTCGACTGCTCCCACTGAAGGTCTGACCAACATTTCGAGAGGCTTTGTCTGGGTGAGACAGAGCAAACTGGAATCTCTCTAAGCTGAGTAGTAAAGGGAGAAAATGGCTCAGATTATTAAAGCCATGAAGACATTGGACTAAAATTCCTTTACAAATTCCTTCATTCTTTACTTGGTAGGCACAAACCTGGCTATAAATATTCAGAAAGCATAGTTTTACAACTGAAAGAAAACTTAACAGGGTACGTTCAGCTTAGTTTAGTCTTCCATTGAAGGACAGAATGAATTGCTAAGTGTTAGCAAGCCCGGGGCCAGGGTTAAAACTAGTTCTCTTGCCTCACAGCCCTGAACTCACTCTACTGTATCTATTTGTCTTAATGGCTTAGAAGAGACCATCTTTAAATCAGACCAAACAACAACAGCAAACAAACAAAAAACAAAAGACTGCAGTTCTCTTAATTCTTAGGGCATTAAAAGAGACTTTTTTTTTGGCAGTATTGTATTTTATAAATCACCTTATGTATTGAATTACCCACATACACACATGCACACACACACACACACACACACACACTCCCTCTTAATTATTAACCAATAGGCCTCTAGATCGCTAGATCCAGGGCTTACAAATACATTTTTACAGGAAAATTCAAGATCCCATGTGTAACTGCTTTTTCAGTAGTATTTTGCTGAGGAATGACCAAAATGATACTAGAGCCTGCTAAGCTTGCATCCAGGGCATGGATTGGCTGCATGGCAACTGTGTTGTCCCCAGGTTTTAGGAAGCACTGGTGGAGGACCTCATTGTCTGCTGCAATATAAAAGGAACACTTGATCAGAGCATGTCACTCTCATTCATTTTGAAAACAACATGCAGAGTTAACTGGATCCAGTGCTGAAGTATGTAGCTCTTCATGCTGTAGAAGGGAGCACAGTCAGTTGACGAAAATTCTAAACCAATAGTTTAGGATGATGTCAGAAATTGCACTTTCCACAAGTTAACTTACCAGAGAATATGGCATTCTTCACATTTGGCCAAAATTTACATGACATTAATTTTGTTTTTGTGTTTACCTATGCTGTCTTTACTTGCACCATTACCTTGATTGATACACAAACAGACAATAAGATGGAAACATTGGAATAACTACAAAATAAGTAACGAGGGGAAAGTAGTTTGATGAAAATAAGGTGCAATAATACAAAAGGAGCATTTCGTAATGAAATAGACAAAAAGCACATTTTGAACATGCATTTTCTTTTAAACATTTTCTCAAATTTGATACTGATATTCATTTTATTTGAAGTTATCTAAGATTAACTTATACCAAGAGAAAAAACTATCTGTGTTATATCGTAAAAGCTATAAAATCTAATTAGATAGTAGAAATGTGATAGAAATTATTATAGCCATAAAGAATTAGAACATAATAAATAGTATATATTTTAGGAAATACTATCTAAGGTAGGTAGTGCATACATTATTAAGCTATATGAAAGTCATCTAGAGAAATATTTATTCAGTAGTGAACTAAATTAGGTTACTGAAGATTATTAAGGTCACCATAAAGACATTAAACCATGAGGAGGAAGGGGAAAAATTCTGAAAATACAATCAATGGAATGTAAAGTGTCTGAAATCCATAAAGAACAGAATATGTGTTTGTCAGACATGTTAGATAAAAATACTTTTGAATTATTATATAAATAGCTTCGTTTTTCAAAAGCATCAGGAAATACATTTTACATAATATGATCAGAAAAGGAAAACTACATTTTGTGCAAAGCTTCATGTGAATTCTTTTTCTTTGTTATGGCTTAACTAGCCCAGCTTCTCACCTCTAATCATAACATAGTCATTCTGGTTTAATTATGTTTCAAGTTTTGAAGATGAGTTAACCACTTACACAGGGAATTTGACTTGCATTGATCAGCAAAAGAAAAAGGAAGTCTATGTTTTGATTGGCCATTTAACTGACCAACATGCTGGCTTCTTAAGATGGTTCTTTTTCAGTCATCCTAGTGAAGTGCCCAACCTACAGATAGGATGCAAGAGGACCCCTCAGACACTACAAAGCAAATAGAATTATAAGTTACTTTTTCATTAAATGCACAGCAGAGAGGCTGAGAACTGAAACAGAGAGGACTTCCACTCCACTGAAGGAAATTGTACCTTTAGAGACCAAATGGTGAAGAAAATTGCTAGAAAGAGCAGGACAATTTAACCTGAAGCTTGACTGCATCCTATCCTTTTGTCCAGCTAAAAAAATCAATTGCTCAGTTTACCCTGACAATTTTAATTGTAGGGCTGACAATATCACAGAAAAGCGAACATGAGATTAGATCTGAAAATATGTAATTTACTTTGGCAATCAAATAACAATGAAACTATTAAAATATAACATCCCTTTCACTTATCTATTGAACATGTATTCTTAACAGATTCTGAAATACATGTTCACCATGCATACACATAATATAGTTTCTTACAAAAAGTAATTGAAAAACTAAACTTTCATTGTCTAAATATCAGGGTTCTGGGAAAGTACTGCTGACTTTTAATTCTGTTTTATGACACTTTTTCCTATTTTGAGGCTATGAAAAAACAGATTTTATACTCATATTATTGTCTTTCTAAGATTCTAAAGGTATTAAATCAAGAGCAATGATGTTTAGGCATGAAAGAGCTTGCTATTGGATGATCATTCTTCAGAACTGTAAGTTTTGGTGCTAGCTTGAATTAGCTCTATGAAATTAACCAATAGCTATTCTCAATACCCAACTTCCAATATAAGATTTGCTGGACACTATTTCAAGTTTCCAAGTTACTAGTGTTCAATGAGAAAACACAAATTTCTGTGATCAGTAATGGGACATATTCCTAAATGTAACCAAAATAATTTGCCTGTCTTTAAAATGAAAATCATAAAGAAATGGAAGGTTTAAAATAGGGAAGGAAAACCAAAAAGATAGCAACATGATTCTTAAAAGAATCACTTGTATTTGAAACTGAAATTATACAAAGGCTATGGAAATATTAAGTCCACAGTCATATTATATATGTATATGTGTACCTTATTTGAGATTCCACTAAAATTCTGTGAGCTGAAATTCATTGTAGGTAAGAAAAACTAAAAGTGTTATTCAATTGGACCTTACCTTCCTTGGAGCTCAGTGTATCTGATGTAATAAATTCACACTTTTCTGTGTTAAATTTGTTCATACAATAGAATCTCATAAAAAAGAATATAGACTAAAGAGTAAGTTGCATAATGAGATTTAATCTATGCAAAATACGTCCCAGAAGAAATGTCCTTTACTTTGATCATATCCCTTGAAACAAGATCCCCTGCTGGAAACCACAATAAATGAGAGCTTGGGAAAAAACTCGTCTGGCAGCCAAGCTTGCCTTTTAAAACAAAAGTTCACCAAGCCCACCAAGTCCATGATCCTGGGGTGGGCTTAATTAATGTCAATGAAATCTCCGAGGTTTCCTGAGGATTAAAGGGAAAATAAATCTCCCTGGATTCTTCATGCCTTCCTCTCTGAGATACTCAAGATTGAAGACACACACACACACACACACACACATTACACCCATATACACACATGTACACACACATTCAGGTGCACATATACACAGAATAGGTATATATATTTCACTATGTAATGTTCTTTTTAAAAATTTAATTTTTTCAGGCTAGGTTCACATGTCACTTTACTATAATTCTCAACATGGCTCTAGAATGTCAGCAGCTATATTGTCTCTTGCCATCAGAATGATTTAGCATATTTCTCGGAGTGGACATAATAACATTTCTGTATTGCCTTTCTATTCTATCACTGACTCATATTTTCATTAAATGCACAGTGATGCCCTGTCAAGCTCAACTGAAAAGACACACCTGAGTAGAATCTTCAGTTATTTTTCATTAAAATTTTATTTAATGTTAAATAATTCCTCATTGAATTAAAAGGCTTTTTTTTTTTTTTTTTCCAACTGTGCACTCTATTTCATCTCACTCAGAGTCAGTGAGATTCTGGGCCTGATTACACATCCTTTTATCAGAAACAAATTAATACCAATGCCAATAAAATATTTAATTTAATTTTATATTGGTTATGTATAAAGAGACTTACCAAGAGCATCTTCACAGATCTTAGCAACCATATTGTCCTCCAAAATGAAGAGGAGGCTAGAGATCAGCTTTCATTAATACCTAAATATAATATATAGATAATGCTGATTCCCTGGCCTGGAAGTAGCAATTCCACCCTGTGAATAACACATGTGACTTTCAGCATGAAACATACACATGCAACACACATACAATACATAATTTTCAGAATCATTAAGCTGCTGTACCATACGCAGGGAAACAATTATGTTCACTCCCTATCCACATCCTGAACAATGATTATTTTTATGAAAATTCTCTTTCAGTTGTTCTTCTCCTACCTTTCCAATTATGCCAGCCACATCATTTTGAGCCTCTGAGTCCCTTTAAAAGTTTTGTTATGCAGACTTCAATTTTCTAAACATCTCAGAAATACACAAGTGGTCTTAACAAATGTAGTGTGACTGCCGTGTGGTTTCGTGTTGCTTTTGTAGTTTCTAAGACACTCTAGCATTATTTAATTAGCTAAAATTTCTTCTCTCTTGAGAAATGGAAACTCAATGAAATGTCAACAATGCTGTCAGTCTGCTTCAGGCTAAACTCATTACACAAAAACTAAAGGTAAAAATAGTCCAAGGCAGAATTCTTTGTCATAATTTTGAGGCCCACACCTTATGCCAATGAAATCCATATGTGATTCAATGAAAATGCTAAATTGGGAAGAGTAGCTAATAAATTATCTCAACCGAGGCAATCATTGATAAGTCCTTGCATAGAAATTTATCTAATTAGCCAAACAACATATCAAGTTCTGCCGAGGATTATCTGAGTGCTACATTTATTGCACGATGAACCTTTGCTTTTCAGTTCTGGTAAGGCCGAAAAATGCTCTGTGCTGCTCTTTATTCCCAAAATAAATCCTTTTCCCACGAGAAAGAAAAAAATATATCATTGTCTTTTTAAGTGAAGTACAGCTAAGAACTGAACAAAAATGCCTTACTTTATCTGAATTATGATGAAGTGTTCGGGATCCATGGGCTCATTACTAAGGATAATAAAATTTGGCATTTTCTATTGTCTAAGGGTTTATAAAGGCTAAATTTCTTGATTTATTTAAATAGATGATAGGAAAGAGCAAACTACAAAAACAAGTGCTATATACTGAAGGCATGTGAATTACCTCCTTCCCAAGGATAATGCAAATTAGAAGTACGTAAAGCTTTGTCTGCACCTGGGATCTTTAATGAGGATAAAGAAAAATCAGACAGAGATTCTCCTGGGGAAAGAGAGGATCGTTATTTGAATAACCTGCAGTGAATTCTAATCAATGCGACGTGACTTTGAAAATGAATGTGGTCTTTCAACCTGCTATACTTGAGCTGTAATATTAATCATAACTCCATGGTACAGTAAAGCTTATGACAAATGCTTATCCAGTGGACTCAGAAAAAGACTGGCTTGGGTGTGCCAAGGAGAAATGGAACTATGAAACTACAAAGGCTCTTCTCTTTTCCTCCCTGCTAGCCCATTTATTGGCTAGTGTACTCTGTTATCTTTCTTTGATTATCTCTAAAGAGGCTGATGCAAATTGCATGTCATAACTGTAATTGCTTTCTTTTCTTCAAAGGTGACATTTTACATGTAGCTTATTTCCTGACACAGTCTTAGGAGTGTTATTTAACATTAAATTATATCAGGAAACTGGTGTGCCAATCTGCTAAGGATGCATTAAACAGCCCAGCAAACCACTGCAACACAGGAGGGAATTTCAGCTCTGCCCTATTAGAGCACTGTATTCTTGGACCTAAGTGCATCCTGGACCTAAAGAAAGATGAGCATATACATGGCAGATTTCCTGGAATGTTAGATAGAAAAGAGATGCTGACTTAAATAATAATTTTTTTAAAAAATCAGCTATCAAGTGTTTTCTGACTTTAAAAAATATAATTAGTTTTTGACAAGTTGACATTAAAAGGCTTACAGCAGAGGCACATAATGCATTAAAGCTAAACTCTCAAAAATCACACGAGGAAGGAAGAATATGATAAAATAAACAACTTAAAATAATTTAAATAATCTTTTGTCAAGAAGTAATTCCAGGGAAAGAAGAGGAGTGGCATATTTGCATCGGCCTAATGGAAATAGTGTTTAGTAATCAGAGCTGTTTGCCTGGTCACTGTTGTTGCTATAATGTTCTGAGGTGAACTACAAATGGTGCAACACAGACACATCATCCAGCATGTGCCATTATTTTGTGTTGACTCTTGTTCATAAGGCAAAACAGAAGTTCATTCTTCAAGTGGATATTCCCACTGGAGAGCAGTTTCTAGATTTCAGGTGTGAAGTAAAAGGGAATGCTAGATGCTACTCACAAATCTGAGGGCAGCCAAAGTAGATAGATGCACTTCAAAATTACTCTTGTTTTGTAGAATTTAAGAACAAGAGGCTTCATGAGACATCATATATTTCATCTTCTGCTTCAATGCTGCCATCAAATCATCATGGACACACAGATGGAATATATGTTGCAGGTAAATGGAATATGTGCATATGTGTATACATATATATATACACACACATATATGTATTCATATATATACCTGAATATGTATATGTATATGTGTATATATACATGAATATATATGTGTATATGTGTATATATATTCAGGTATATATATGAATTTGTACACATATATAGGTATGGAATGTACCAATTTAAATGCATATCCATAGATATAATGTAGATAAACAGGTAGAACACTGAACTTGAAGTCACAATCAGTCAACATGTTCCTCATATATTATCCTTGATGTATTTTTAAGTGTCATTTTAATGATCTTTTACTGACAGTTTTATTCCTAACCAACATTATTGTATGTGAATCATCATGACTTGTTTTACATGTGATTGTAAACTTCCAGCCCTAACGCTGAGGATGTCCAACATTTTTATTATCTCTTCCAATGTGTTAAGAAGATAGAATACTGTATGTGGTACACAGTAATTTTATCCCCATTTTAGAGATGAGAATTCAAGGTTGTGATGGTTAATTTTGTATGTTAACTTAACTGAGCCATGAGATACCCAGATACTAGGTTAAATGTTATTTCTGGGGATGTCTGTAAGGATACTTCTGGACAAGATTAGCATTTGAATCATAGGCTGAGTAAAGCTGATTGCCCAGATTGTCCACTCTAATATGGGTGTGCATCATCCTTTATGTTGAGGCCTTGAATAGAAAATTCAGAGAAAGGGAAAATGTGCATGAGCACTCTCTCTCTCTTTCTCTCTCTGTCTATCTGACCTCTTGAGTTAGATGTTGATCACCTGCCATTGAACTGGAATTTACACTCTGTCCTTGTAGGAGACACTTACAGGAGACTTATTGACTCTCCTGTTTCTCAGGGCTTTGGACTCAGACCAAAACTACATCATTGACTCTCCTGGGTCTCCAGACCTCAATCTCTCTCTCTCTCTCATCTGCCTGCCTATCTATCTATCTATCTATCTATCATCTATCTCTCTCTATCGATCTGTTTATCCATCTATCTGTCTATATCTATATATCGATCTGTTTATCTATGTATCTATCTATGTATCTATGTATCTATCTATCTATCTATCTATCATCTATCTATCTCTGCCTATTGATCTGTTTATCCATCTACCTATCTGTTTGTCTATCTATATCTGTATATTGATCTATCTATCTATCTATCTATCTATCTATCTATCACTCTAACCATCCATTTATTTATCTAATCTCCTGTTGGTTCTGTTTCTCTGAGGACTCTGACTAATACAGGGGTCTTAGGAAGGTTGTGTTAATTTCTCAATTTAATCCAAGTTGTAAGTGGCAGAACTGAAAATAAAATCTATACTTCTAATATTAACACATGATTCTTTTAAAAAACACATTTATTGAGTTATAATCTGCATCCCATCAAATTCATGCAAAGTGTACAATTCAATGATTATTAGTAAACATACTGAGTTATGCATCAATCATCATAATCCAGTTTTAGAAATTTATTCTCCCCAGTAAGATCCCTCATGCCTGTTTACAGTTAATCTCTGTTCCTACCCTTAGCCCTAGGCAACCACTGATCTATTTCTGTCTCTATAGGTTTTACTTTTCTAGATGTTTCATGTAAATGGAATGGTGTAATATAAAGTCTTTTGTGTCTGGCTTCTTCCACTTAGTAAAATGTTTCTGAGACCCTTCTCTGTTGTTGCCTCATGCTTTTTATAATGCATTTGTCTACTCTTCACTCTGCTCACTGCTTCTGCTCTATTTTGAGCTGTTTCTATTTTGATCTCAACTTAGGATGGGAAACAAAGAGATGCACTGTAGCATGGTGGAAAAAAAAAAAAACACTAGCACTGAAAGGAAGAAGATCTGGGTTTGGAGTCTATGAGCAAGGCAATTCTATCTCTCAACTACCTCACCTGCAAAATCTTGTTTACTGGAAAGACAAAATGAGGTAAGGCCTAAAATGGTACTTACAAAACCACATAAATAGTAGTATATTAATATTGTGTTTATTACAGCATGAAGAGGAGGTAAATGAGTAAAGTTTTCAAAATATAATAATCTCTTTATACTCAAGGAATTCTAGATCTAATGTGAGAAAGTTTGATTAACATAGTCCTTTTATTCTTTCTTTCTTTTTTTTTTCTTGAGATGAAGTTTCACTCTTGTCGCCCAGGATGGAGTACAATGGTGCGATCTCGGCTCACTGCAACCTCCGTCTCCCGAGTTCAAGCAATTCTCCTGCCTCAGCCTCCCGAGTACCTGGAATTACAGATATGTGCCACCACGCCTGGCTAATTTTGTATTTTTAGTAGAGACAGGGCTTCTCCATGTTGGTCAGGCTGGTCTCAAAGTCCTTACCTCAGGTGATCCACCCGCCTCAGCGTCCCAAAATGCTAGGGTTATAGACGTGAGCCACTGCGCCTGGCTGATTAACACAGTCTTACCAGTGATCTAAACTCCTTCAGTTCAGGTCACCATTCCTTAACGTAAACTCAAGCTCATGTTTATATGCCACAAGTGATAGGTTTTTATTATGTACAACTTATAAACCACTCCTGAATTCTATTCAAGGTAGCCTATAGTAGTGGCCACCAGTTCCAAACTGTGGAAACTGCAAAAGAATCACCTGTGACGTCTTTTGAAAATGCAGATTCCTCGACAGACAAGGATTGGAACTTAAACATCTTCATTTTAAATAATTCTGAAAATGATCCGCTTCTATCCTAAAACTGAGAACCAAACTTGAGTGAAAAATGGTTCTCATATATACTACCTAGAGTAAGGTCAATGTAATGATATTAGAGCATTCTAGAATCATACCAAAAATTCCTGTTGTGCAGAGGCTGCTGTTGGCCTCCAATATCCATTCTTCTCTTCTTTCTTTTAGCACTATTATCCCAGAATTTTAGCTGAGCTCATGATTACCCAGCATCCCTTGCTGCTGGGTATGATCATGTAACTAACTGCTGGCCAATGACATTTGAACAGAAGTGATGCATGCCATTTCTGGCTCATATACTTAAAAGTAAGGGGTTTACTTTCCATTCATTTTTTTTCCTTCTTCCCAGGAGCTAAACTATGATTAGGGTGAACCATCCATGACTGTGTAGATAAAGACAACATTAGTGAATTACAAAGCATCAAGATAGCAGTTTGGGTATTAAATAATCTCATGGATTGACTCCCAGCTCAGATTCTTAAGTGAGATAAGTAAACTTTTATTTTGTGTAAATTATTGTTATGCTTTCCTCTGCTAAATAATTAAACTGATATGTTAACCAATATGCTAACTAACAGGCATTCACTATTCAGAAAACTCAATTAAGTAGCTTTTGAATGTCTCAATTGCTAAGTTTGTTTCTTTTCTGGACATGTTTACTTTATAACAGTTAAGACCTTGTCTTTCTGACATTCTGTTCAATTTGAGGAGCCTGAAGATTTGGTCAGAAAAGCACTGTAACGAAAGCTTGTAGATGAGGTAGAGAATTGAGAATTTAGAGACTTACATTTGGTCTTATATGTAAATCTAGACCAAATGTAGAGATTTACATTTGATCTTACATGTTTTAGGTTTGATAAGTTTGACATCATTGGTATGAATGAGTGGAGGGCAGGTGACTGGTTTTAGTCATCTTGGGTTTTTTCAGAGAACCTGGCACACATTAAGTGATCAAAAATATTTGCTGATTTATTCTGAGAAAAAGACTCCTGTGCAACAGGAGTGCTAGCATAATGAAATCTGTAGGCTTTCCCATAGATAAGGCATAGTGGGGCTATTTTCTTTAAAAGAGAGTAGTAGGCAGGTGGAATAGGTAATCGCTGAGTCCCTTTTAACTTTAAAAGAGAGACAGCTCATGGCTCTCTCTCTTTTCCAAAATTGCTGATTCACTACTACCCTACATAAAGAACACAAAACATCAATACTCTCCATAAATGCACCCAGTTCACTCTCTTTCCAGCCTTAATTTAATTTGCTCTAAACTTACCCTGAATTATCCTTGTATTTTCTCAACTTTACATTCTGCTCTACCTGTTCCCTCTGCTTGGAGACATATCTTCCTATCAAATTCCCATCCACTCTGCCTGAGTGAATGCCCTTCAGTGTTATGTGAATACACAGATCTCCTGATGGCAGGGGAGGTAAACAGCCTTGACAGTTCCTGGAAGTCATTCTAATAGATTTTGAATGATGATCTCTCACTGAAAAGATTCTGTTCATTACAACCCCAGGTCAGAAACCAGAGCAGAACATACTTGCCAATCGAGAGAGTTATCTCCAAATTCCAGGTTCCTGACAACTGGCCAGAAGGTCAAGGTGGACCAAGATCAGAGCTGACTCCTGGCATAGCCCTTTCCTGATGGCTGCTTCTATTTATAGGCACTGTCACCAAAACACATCCTAAATGTTTCCCATCATCTCCACCAAATTTGGATACCGCCTACATCCTCCCGCTACTACTATGTTAGCCTGAGCCATCATCATCACTTACCTGAACTTACCTGGAGTACTGCAACAGCCTCCCAACCAGTCTCTCTTCTTCCATTCTAGTCTCCTCATCCTAATTAATTTCACACAAAAGAGTCAGAATGATTTAGAACGCTCTAATGGCTTTCTATTGCACTGATCATGAATCCTAAGAATAACTCCACTGGTCTAGCTTCTGCCAGCCCCTCTGACATCACCTGGTACTGATTTCCCCCTGTCAATGATATCCTAGCCACATTGGCCTATTCCTCAAACACACCAAGATCTCCTTTTTTTTCTTGGCTTTTACACTCACAATATCTCCTGCAGGGAACATCTTGTCCTTTCAGCTTTGCCTTGCTGGTGCCTCCTCATCAAATAAGTCTCAACACAAAAGTCACCTCTCAGAGAGACCTTCCCTGGCCCCTACTAATTAATGCTTCCCTCTCTCACCATATCAGACTATTTTCTCAGAACACTTAGCACTATTCGAAATTAATTTATTTCAGTTGAGCACATCATTAGATATCAATAAACTGCTATTCAATGAATGCGTTTAGCAGAGTGGATAAGAACTCAAGCTCCTGAGCCAGTCTTGCTAAGTGAATCTTGGCTCTGACATTTGCCACCTATGTGTCTGTGGGCAAGTTAATTATCCTCATTGTGACTCAGTTTCCTAATCTGTAAAATAGGTATACTAAGAGCACCTACTTCATAGGGCTGTTGTCAAGATTAAATAAATTAACATATACAATGGAAAGGTATAACACTTGCGTGGAACATTGTGTGCAGTCAGAAAAATCAGCTCACCATTTAAAGGATGACATTTAAATTTCTAATCATAACTAAAACGGAAAAGCATATTAGTAGCTACATAAGTTGATCAAATGCTTAGGGTTTTAGGTGGAGACAGAATACTGCGATCATTATGTGCCAAATTTTTAGGTCCCTGAATTATCACGGCAAGCTGCTGTTCAGGCCCTGATTGTTTTCTTTATGTTTTGTTTTCTCATCAAGAACATTTTACAGAATTATTATATGCAATGGTCTGTGCTCGGTTCTAAAATAGATCAATTGCCATAGAGTTGAGAACAAATGTAAACTGGCATTTACAGCACAATAGCGTCAAAAGCTATGTATCCAGCACAAAGGGGACACTGATGGGGAGCAGGGAGAAGGACACACCTCACACAACTCTCCTGTGGGTGTGGGTGGTGGCCAGGAAGGCTCGTGTTCTTGCAAGGCAGGCTGTAGCCTTGGACTGCGAGGTATTTTGTGAGCACCTGTGGACTCCCTAGTGCGATGGAGAACACCACTCACGACACAGGGAATGTGTAGTTACTCCATGAGCACATAAACAGGAAAGAATGCAGAGTTGTTTGCTGTCCCCAGCAGCATGTGAACAAATGTGCCACACATATGTACTCAAACAAATGCAGAAATATAGGATTGCTTAAGAAAAGGAAGGAGAAGCGTGTTGAAACTGGATGGTGTATCAAGCATTTCCTGAGGGATGTTGTCTGTCAGTTTGTTTTCACTGGCTGATTGAAAATCACATGTGGCTTTCAGATGTGGAAAAGGAAAAATATTCGTAGATAACAATGGGAACTTTTTTAGTATAATTCTTGATGTAAGCCACTTGGGCATCCATATGATACTCCCGGGCAAATCTTTGGGCACAAGTTTCTGGAAGGACATCTAAAGATCATTTTAGTTTTCCCCTTTCTTCTTTAGCTCTGATATGCTTTCAGGGATGGGGCCTATTCTAGCTGAGGCCTTTCTTCCCCCTCCTTTCTCTATTGCAGGGAGATGACAAAAATGTAAAATTTATTTTCACATTGTTTTTCTTTCAATTAATGTGAAATCTTACTACAAGAAAGGTGAGCAGAAAGCAAAATTCTGAGAAGATTTGTTTCATGATTAAGAAGTCTGTGAAAAGACCACCCCAAAGACTGGTATTGCACTATTGGCCTTAGAAAAAATTGTGACATGCAGAAGTGTAAGGGGAGAAGCAGATTAGCTGTTTATCTAAGTATTCCCTAATCAAAAAGTAAGTAAAGCTTCAGAAGAGGAAATGATACAGCCTATTAGCTGAGTGAATAGTCTTGGCGTCAAATAGACCTGTGTCTGAAGGAGTCCACTGCTACTGACTAATTATTCTACCTTAAGGGCGGAGTTTCTTCATCTCTTCCTGGACTAACAGCCAGATTGCATTTCCTGTCTTCCTTTGCACCTAGGTGTGGCCTCGTGAGGGAGTTCTGACCCATGACCACCTCCAGTAACCCACAGCCAACTACACTGGAATGTTCCACGAGACGAAAGTTAAGTTTTGATGGGTCTGACAGCAAGAATGTTTAGGTTCTTCTAGCAGCTAGCCTACTTTTACACATTTGAATAAGATTCTTAAACTCCATGCTTTAATTTATTTGTGAATGGAGCTAACATACCTACCTCATAAGGTTGTTATGTAGACCCGAAATGGTTCTTCTTTCTTGTCCTCAAGTTACTTTTTCCTTCTTTTGTGTATTTATACTTCTTATTATTACAGTAAAAAAGAATCCCTAGTCCTCATTCTCTGATATCCACTTTGGTTTTTAGCTGGAGAAAAATTGTAGGAAAAGTAAAGTAGCCCAAGAACCATACCTCTGAATAAACCATTCCTTGGAAGGAATGACAAAAAGCTTTAAGTCCTTAATTCAGTATAAAACATAGCTGGGGCCCTATGGGGCCAGTCTGAACAGAATCACATTAAATGAAAACACAAAGAGAAGTCTAGCAGCATTAAAGGTTAATATAGATCATTACTAATTTTCTCAAAGGGGATGCCACAGGGATTTAACACAAACGTGTTGCACAGAATTTCTCGGAAATACTTTCCAGACATCAAATTCTCTTCCCTGATTCTCATGACAACTGTTAAAATTCCTCTCATGCTCTTATCTACTTGGTTTTCTTTCCATCAGAGTCATCCTTGACCTCCCTCTCTTCTTCCCTTCATTGCTGTCTCCATTGTGAAGAAAACCAATGGAATTTCTGACCCTACCCACTGGCCTTAACCCAACCACACATTGCCATGAGTCTCACATCCTGTCTGCTACTTCATGGAAGAAGGTGCTCTTCCTCTTGGAAGTGTGATACTGATCTCTTCTAACAGCTTATCTTGTAAATCATTCTTACGGAATATTTCCAGTGAATAAAATTTTCTACCTTGTCATATGATTTGATCTAATGACTTAGATGACCTAAGAAGGAAAAAATCAGAATATTCAAATCTTCATTCTGACAATAAGCAGTCATAAACAAGTCTTCACAATCAGAACAAAGTTAAGAATTCATTCCAAGGGAAGGAAATTGTCCTGAGAGTCATAGGTGAACAATGGTAATCCTTGGCCTCTCTGGAGAGGTGCGCAGAGCTGGCCAGATTGAAAAAAGTAGTGCAGTTCAGATATGCTCCAATTTAACTCCCACAGGGAGAAGCTTCTCTTATTAATAACACCTCTTGCTTCCAAATGCCCATCCTGTCGGAAACAGCCAGATTTCTAATGATATCAGTTTAAGATGCTGTGAAAATGCAATTTTTTTTATCTGTTAGAGGTAAATATAATCATTATTAATATTACTTCAGACTTATCTTCAGGCATATTTATTTAGTCCCTGAGGGATTGGGACTTTACATAACTTGCCTTAGGTGAAAACAGGATGAAGCAACAACTCGGAATCCCAGTGGAGTAGGCAGTCAGGAGCAGAAGCACTCCAGCCTCCTTCAGTGTCTCATGCTGTGGAACTCATGGTTGTTAAAAACTTTGAAGGGTATGAGATTTGACCATACTTGTAAGCTAATAAGAGACATGTGAATCTTGAGCAAAAGGCAAATGTGAGCTTCATGTTTGCATTGGTTGCCTTTGTCACCCAGGTCCCATGGGGACCACGTGCATGCAGTAACATATTTGGGACACATATGAGGAACCCTGAGATTGGAACATCCCAGTCTTTTACAATGGGCTAGAAGCAAACCTGTCCAAGATTTGCCCCAGAGGGAGATGGTATCTTTAATATCTTGGACAACAAATAAATCTCTGCTCTTCTTTGGAGGGAGATACTGGCTCTACTCTTGAAGACTGTTTGCTATACGGACATTCTTGAAAAGATGGACTGGAACAAAATGTTGTCACTGTGTCTGTTTACAAGATGTGCAGAAATCTGAGACACCCATGAAGAATTATCTGCCAACAATGGTAGCAGTGTGTACTGCCAATAAGACATACTGAGAGCCAGGTGAAAGTATCTGGGTTCAAACTCAGCTCCACCATTACTATTTAGCAGCTTTCAAGGAAGTTACTTAAACTCTCTGAATTTCAGTTTCCCTATGTATTAAATAGGGAGGATATTACCTATTATATAGAATTACTATAAAAATTAAATAAAATGATCTATAAAGTAACTATGATAACATATGTATATTACACAGGTAATATATAACATTACATTTTAAATATTCCAATATAACGCTATATATTATTTTATTTTGCACTTCTTGCTAACTTAGATCATATTTTTGTTTTGGTTAACAAGCCTAGTTGGCTTTGAAACGCTATTTAACTTGTTTATACTGGTACATCATAAAGAGTGCTAAACAAGGGACAGGGACCTGGGTTCCAGGTCTACCACAGACCAGCTGTGTAACTTTAGCAAGTCAAAGGAGGAGATTGCACAAAAATTCAGGGATAGCAAAAAAGATTCCATCCCAGTGCCAGGCCCAAGTAATGAGTAGTGACTGCCTAGAAAGTTGTGTTGAGAAAAAATGTGAGCCTGTATCTCGGCTCAGCAGGAAAATGTGCTCATGGTGATCTAGCTGTATCTTTGAGGTGCAGGCTTGATGAGGAATGGAAAAGAGTGGTCTAGAGGGGGTGAATAGTGAAAATGTGGTAGTATCTTGACATTGCTTTGTATGTAACAGTTGCTCAGTTAATGCATGTTAATTGATTAGTTGGTGGATTGACTAGTTAGGTTTCTGGAGTCCTGGATCAGAGATGAAAAATGAGAAGGGCATGAAGTGATGAGGGGGAACGTGGAGGCAAATCAACCACTCTACAATTTTACTTTGGGAGGAAGGGAATCTTACTTTTACTTAGGCCATGACCTCTAAGCTAGGTTAAGTACTTCTGGAAATCCCAGCTGTTACCAGGCTGCATATGGAACGCAGCCAGCCTCTTTTCAAATGACCTGGTGTACTGAAGCTGCCTCTGGTTTCTCCTGGGCTCCAAATTACTACTATGAAGCAGCTGCTCAAACACTTTAATGGCCACAATTAAACAGTCCCAGAGGCTGACCTTTAGATATGGCAGTGGTTAATCGAGCCAACTGCCCTGGTGGCTGCCATCTTTGGCAAAGACTTGCAAGTCCAGTGTGGCTTGGTCTTTTGTTTGGCTTCCCAGAACATGTTCTAAGGGAGAAATCATACTTTCAATCACACCAGTAGAAATGATGAAAACATGGAGATGGGACAAGACGGATGAAGGAATTCCCATGTTCTTGTAAGAAAAAGGCCCTGTCAACGACAAGGGTGAAGTTCTCTCAAAATTGTCTGTGCCTATTAAATTCCTTAAGCAGAGAAAGCCAAGCTTTTACTAGGAAAAGGGAAAGAATTCATAACTATAACTTAATGCTTTTGTCTATTAGTCAATTAATATTCATTTAACACTGAATGAATGACCAAAAATAATGGAGAGAGCTTCATATACAAGGAGACCACCAAGGAAAATGAGCTAGAATGTAAATCCCTAAGAGCAGAGGCTGATTTCATTTGGTTACTACATTTGCCAAATGTCTAAAATGCTACCTGGTATATAACAGATGCTCAATTAATAGCTGTTGAGTAAATGGTTATACAAGAACTTTACCTTCACTGAACTCACAATCTAGGAAATATATAAACAAGATATTTGTCACTTTTGACGAGTGCTATAAAGGAAAGTGTTGTGACATGATGAGGTAGACACTAACTGGGAAGTGGAGGGAGATATACTTTGGTTAGTAAGGTTCAGGAAAGCCTGTGTTTGAGTTGAAAGACGTATGACAAGAAGGAGTCATTCATGTAAAGATTGTGGGGAGGGGGAGATTTTTAAGCAGACAACAGCAATAGGCAAAGGCCACTAGGAAGCAAATAACATGTGTGTTAAAGAAACAGAGGGGAAGTGGGAGCGATGGCTCGTGCCTGTAATCCCAGCACTTTGGGAGGCTGAGGCGGGTGTATATTACCTGAGGTCAGGAGTTCGAGACCAGTCTGGCCAACACGATGAAACCCCATCTCTACTAAAAATACAAAATCAGCCAGGCATAGTGGTTGTCAGGTTGTCATCTATAATCCCAGCTACTCAGGAGGCTGAGGCAGGGGAATCACTTGAACCTAGGGGGCAGAGGTTGCAGTGAGCTGAGACTGTGCCACTGGACTCCAGTTGGGTGACAAGAGCACAACTCCATCTAAAAAAAAAAAAAAAAAAAAAAGCAAAACAAAAACAGAAAGAAAAAAAAAACAGAGGGGACAAGGGTAAGGGAGACAACAAGTGAGATGAGGAGAAGTAAAACATTTAATCTGAGTAGTGGGTAGGGACCAAGTCATATAGGGTCTCCTAATCGTGGTAGGGAAAGTTGGGTTTTACTCTATGTATTCATTTCTTAGGGATGTCCTAACAAATTACCACAAACTGGGTGGCTTAAAGCAACAAAGATTTATTTGCTCACAGTTCTGGGAGCCAGAAGTTCAAAATCAAGGTGTTGGCAGGGCTGGTTCCTTCTGGAGACTCTGAGGGAAAGTCTGTTCCACGCCTCTCTCCTAGCTCCTGAGGTGTTGATAACCCTCTAGATCCTTGGCTTGTACATGCATCACTCCAGTCCCTGCCTCTGCCTTCACACCACTTCCTCCCCTCCTGTGTCTCTCCTCTTCTATGTCTTGTCTTCTTACAGAACACTTGCCACTTGATTTTAGGCATACTTGGATAGTCTAGGATGATCTCATCTCAAGATTTATAACTTGGTTACCCCTGCAAAGGCTATGCTTTCAAACAAGTTCACATTCACAGGTTCCCCATGTATATATATTTGGGGGAGGCATTCACCTCACTACAATCAATTTACGATGAAAAAAAACCATTAGAGCATGACATGCAAAGGGGGGACAGAAGATTTATGCTTTTCTGGTTTAGGATCTGATTCGAGAATAATAAGGGTGGAAGTTCTTGGCAGTGAGGGATGAGGTGTGGGGAGGTTGCTGCATCTATGTGGAAGCAGGAGTAGCTAAAAAGTCTGAGTTGGGAGTGGGGCTACAGGCTTGGTGTCAAGGAAGTGTGAAAGTAGTGTCTGGAATGAAATGGGGACAGTGACACCCGAGCAGCATCGTGATCCTAGGCACAGCTGTTCTAACATGACACAGATGTTAGGTCTTTGGCTGGAAATCAGTCAGGTCCCCCCTTTTCATGCTTCTCATTGCCTCACTCCTGGCCCTCTGCAGGCCTCCTTGTCTTCTGAGTACAGTTGCGACTGAGCACTCAAAGTTGCTGCTTTTATGGCCTACATCTTAGGACTCTGTTTCTTCCTGTGTAGAACTTTCATAAATCTTAATGCTCAATTAAGATTTATTGAGAATCAAAAGATTCTGAACCTCTAGTTTCTCTTTGCACCATATTGCCCTTCTGGTGGGATTTGGGGTCTCCAGTATGCATTGCCTGTCTGTTATGTGGTGAGATTGCCATAGGCAGGAAAAAAGAAACTTTTTTCCCCCAACTGAAAATTAGATCTTAGCAAGTAGTTCTTGCTTTCCCTCTCTGAAAGCATTTCCAATAGTACTCATGGCAAGCTTTCTTTAGAAAGGCAAATAAAAAAACTTAAATCCGGTAAGTGGAGAGTATGGACCAAAGCCTGCCCTCCATAATTTGCAATCCTTTCCCAGAGGCATGGAACCAAAGGTGAGATTTATAACTGGGTAGTAAATGTGGAATTGAATTGTTTATTTTCTTGTAGAAGTCTAAAGTACAGAATGTGTGATATACAACTATTGAGGATCCTAACTACTTGTCATTCTATCTATCTGATTAGTGGGAAAGAAAAAACAACTTTTTGTTGGGCAGCAAGAGTCTGAGTGCACTACAGAAACATAGACTTTTCTTAAAATGGCGACTTTCCTTATTTGCAGATTCCTTGTAGTGAGTGTGCAGGGGATTCCTCAAAGGATGGGTGCAGCTGTTTTAAGTCTTTTTCAGTTGCATTTGACAGTGCACCTACTTCAAATTGGCCTAGCCAAATAGGGAGTTTAATGGGCAACTTAATTGTAAAACTGAAGTAGTACAAGGCCCCTGATGCTTCAACAATATGTCTGGGGTCCAATTTTTTTGTTAGTTTCACTCTCTTTATACTGATGTCATACTTAGACACTTCCCATCTAATGTTGGCAACAAAGACACCAGACCTCCGATTTCACAGTCAGCAATTGTGTTGTTTCTGATTGGCTCATCTTTGAACCATTAACTGTATCAAGAAGAAGGCAGTGCTGATGGGCTAGGCTTGAGTTATATGGCCTCCCTTGGAGCTGTGAGTGAAGTCAGCAACGCAAGAACAGCACAGGCTAAGAGTAAGAAAGGAGTGATTTCTCAAAAGGACATCAAGGTGCTGCTCTCAAAGCAGAAACAAAAACAAAAAAAATTCAAGGAACAGCAGCCACTAGTGAATTGTGTCCATGCATAGCTGTATGGCCTTGGGCAAATAATCCAGCCCTGTTCCTGTTTCCTCATCTTTAAAGTGGTAATAATGATATTAGTATTTTTCATTATGCCTCATAGAATTATTGGAAGATTAAGTGAGTTGTTATGTGTAAAGCACATTAGAACAGTGCCCAGTTACATCTATGTTACCTTTAATATTTATTTACTTATTTACTGTAGGAGCACTGTCTCTGCTGAGTTTTATATAGACAGATGTCAAGCTGTTTTACTCAGCAGGTTGAGCCAGAAAGATATTGCAATTTTATACCCATGCACCCAGAACTAGAGGGAAAACAAACATTTCAAAGGAGAAATGAAACATATCCTGATTCCTATTACTTATCACTGTCTTCACTACTGCCCCCTTCTTCAAATGACACAATCACTCCATGAACTTCTGAAGCATCCTCTTTTGTGATCTGACTCCACTCTCGACCTCTCACAGTCCAACCCCACACCATAGCCCAGGTAACCTTTACAAGGCATACATCTCTAGCTTAGAATTTTTCAGTGGTTTCCCATAGAAACCAGAATAAATGAACTTCAACTTCTAATTTACCTGGTCGAGCCATTGTCTACCCCCACAATGCCACTTCACTTCACTGTTCCCATGATCCCCCACTTTGCAGCCTCCTGCTCTTCCTTCCATGTCTCACAGAAGCTCATTCTCATCTCTTTTTAGAATTGTCTTCCCTTAGATCTTTAAAGGGTTGCCTCCTTCTCACTATCCTGGTCTCAATGTCAGCTTCAGCAAGAGACCTTTCCTGATCAACCCAGAGGAAGTATTTTTCCCTCCCCTACCTCAGTAATTCTTTATAGTATTCTATCTCTTCTATATCTCTTAATACCTGAATTTGTCTTTTTTATTTTCTGATTCCTTCTCTAGAAGGAAATATTTGAAGAAGCAACAAGAGATGAAGTATTACCCAGGACAGAGGTGTAGGGAGAGATCCTAGTGTATGAGGCTGCTTTTCCACTGGGGACAATTGTTCATATACGAGAGGTCAGCTGAGACTTTGAAAGAGTGAACAACAACCATGCTAGTCTATGAGTTACAAGAACAGATATTAGGGCTTAGGGGCTTCCCAGGAGATAAGCCCCTTGCATTGTGTTGGGTCCCTAAAAATTGCACATAAAAGTAATGATGAAATGGAATAGACAGCAGTTTAATTTTGTCATTTCCATCACCGAAATTAAATTGAGGTAATTGCTAGTGCCCCAAATGCTCTATAGACATAGATATAAATCCAATCTAGAGGAAAATGATATTATCCTAGGCCTTAAATTATATGTGTAAATAATTTTGTGTATGTTGTTTGTATTATCAATAAAAACATTCAGGAACATGAAGAGACATAATAACAAGAATGATATGACTTGGCTCTGCGTCCCCACCCAAATCTCATCTTCATCTCCCATAATTCCCGTGTGTTGTGGGAGGGACCCAGTAGGAGATCATTGATTCATGGGGGTGGTTTCTGCCATATTGTTCTCATAATAGCAAGTGGGTCTCATGCAATCTAATGGTTTTAAAAAGGAGAATTTCCCTGCACAAGCTTTCTCTTTGCCTGCCACCATCCACGTAAGACACAACTTGCTCCTCCTTGCCTTCTGCCATGACTATGAGGCCTCCCCAGCCATGTGGAACTGTAAGTCCATTAAACCTCTTTCTTTTGTAAATTGCCCAGTCTGAGGTATGTCTTTATCAGCTGCATGAAAACAGACTAATACAAATAATAAAAACCATTTGTTTTTTAAATGGGCAATAGACAAATATTCACAAGAGCTCCAGATAACTGAGTATCAAATACAAACTGTAAAATAACTTTTATGATGTTCAAAGACATAAAAAAATTAATAATTTAAGCAGAGAATGGGAAACTATAAAAATAAAAACAAGGTCAGGAATGGTCTTAATCCCAGCACTTCGGGAGGCTGAGGCAGGAGGATCACCTGAACCCAGGAGTTGGAGACCAGCCTGGACAACATGAAGAGACCTTGTCTTTGCAAAAAATTTTAAAAATTAGCCAAATGTGGTGGCACATACCTATAGTCTCAGCTACTTGGGAGGCAGAGGTGGGAGGATCACTTGATCCCAAGAGGTGAGGCTGCAGTGAGCCATGTTTGCCGCATTGCACTCCAACCTGGGTAACAGTACAAGGCCCTGTCTCAAAACCAATAAATACAAATAAAAAAGAACAAAAAGGACATTCTAGCACTCAAAAATAAGGTAATCAAATCAAGAATTTAACAGACAGATTTAACAGCAGATTAGACTCAGCTATAGGGACAGTTAGTGGAATGGAAAATACATGAGAAGAAAATGAAGGGAAAAATGGATGGAAAGTACAGTGGCAAGCATAAGAGATATAGAGGATTCGTTGAGTAGGCATAATACATTGCAGTGGGCATTCCTGGAAGAGAAGAAAGAAAATGGAGCAGAGGTAACCTTTGAGACAACTTCTAAGAACTGATGTTAAGGCATCAAGGTAAAAATTCAAAGATCTATAAAAAATTTAAGAATGATAAAGAAAAAGGAATTCACCCCCAAGAAGCAAAAGAAAAAAAAAAAAGACAGATTGCTTTTGAAGGCGAAACAGACTGAGAGCTAGATCTCAGAAGAAACAGTGGATACTAAAAAACAAAGGATTGCTATCTTTAAAGTATTAAAAGAAAATAAGTGTCAACCTATAACTCTAAATGCAATAAAAATATATTTCAAGAACAAAGTATTGATATTTTTAGACAAACAAAACCTCAGAATTTGCTATCAGCAGATTTTTACTCAAGGAAATACTAAAGGACTTTATTTTTCAGATGGAAGAAAAATGATGCCAGATGGAGTGTTGGAGATACAAGCAGAAATGTAAAGCAAAGATAATGATAAGTATGTGGTCATATCTAAAATAACATTGACTGTATAAACTAACTATAATATTAATGCAAAGTCTTATTTAGCTTTAAATATTTATATGATTCAAATGCATAACAGTGACATATAAATTGGAGTAGGAGAAAACATGAAATTAAAATGTTTTAAGATTATTGCATTATCCAGAAAGAAAGAGAAAGAACCAATCACTATTTTACTTTGATATGTCAATGATGCATGTTGTAATGTCTAGAACAGTGAAAGAGAAATTTTCAAGTTAATAGAGGAATAGTCAGAATGAAATAAAATTAATCCATAATGGGCAAGAGGGGGAAAAAAAGAACATAAAGCATAAGTTGACAGAATGTCAAGGAGAAACAGACAACTCCACAATCACTGTGTTAGATTTTGCCATACCTTTCTCAGCATTTATAAGACAAGCAGAAAATATATCATAAGGAAATCGATATTGAAATGGACACATAATCACTTTGTGTTAAATCATTCAGGTATATACACTTAATCTTCTTTACTATATATGTATTATATTTCCAATAAAAAGTTTAAAAATAAAGTGAAATAATTAGCATAGGATCTTTTACTTATTTGGTTTTCAACTTATCTTTATCACTAAACAAAAGTCTCACAGGTATGTCAAACTCAACATTTCTAAAACTAGAACCATCTACCTTAAATCTATTTTCCCCCATTAATGGTACTACCACCTACCCAATAATCCAAGCTAAAATTACAAGAACCAATTTAGTTCATTTATTTCACTCATTCCCAAGATCCAACGAATGGGTTGTGTGAATTTCAGCTCCTCTTACTCCCCAGCCCATTCTTTCCGTTCACACCAACAAGTCTGTCACTACTTTTCACCTCAATTACTGGGTCTGTCTGCCTTCAGGCTGGTTCTTGCCTCCGTCCCTAACATTGCCAGAGTAAGGCTCTTAAAGCATTACCGTAATGCTGAAGAACACGGTGTTGGTTTTAAATTTTGTCTTCTCGGTTAATTCAATTGTATAACTTTGATAACGCTATTTAATCTCTTTAAACTTAAATTTATCTTCTGTAAATGGTTATAATAACATCTAGCCTCCAGGATTGTTGTAAAATTAAGTTTATATAATATATCAATATCTATATATTTGTGTAGGTATCCACACATCTAGATAAATAGAGAGGTATAGATAAGTTAGTATTTAGCTTAACGTAGCAGTTCAAGAAATGGCAGTCGTTTAAAGTTTGCCATCATTCATATCCAAACCCCTGCTTGCATTCAGTTGCTAGGCCACAACAAGCTGTTTTATTTACACCCAGGACCTTTATTGCTTTTCCTGAAAAATGTTTTATTGCTTTATGTCCACTTTTAAATGTTATGTTGGCCAGGATTCTTGCCTCTACCATTTTCTCTTACTGGTGGTTCTCAACTGTGGCTGTAATTAGACTCACCGGTGAAGTTTTACAAAAATACAGATGTCAGGGTTCTACCTAGAGATTCTGATTCAGAACTGGACATTTATTTGTACAAACACTTTCTTGACATATGTCTGGACAAGTAACCAGGAATAAGAAGCTCGGCCATGCTCTCAGTTTTTTTTGGGCAATCTCAGCCGTGCTTGGTTCCTCCAGTCCCACTAGACATCCAAGTTCACATTTACAGCCTTGATTTTAATCCAGGGTATGTCTCCTGTGTTCTATACTCATCCATGTAGTGCCTCTACTTGGATGCTCAAAGTCTGTTCACACTTTACATGACATCTCACCTCCATCTAACCTCCTTTTCCTATAGTCCCAACATCCATGAATGGCACTATAATCCAACCAGTAAGTTAACAATTTAGACTTGAACGTT
The DNA here is from genome assembly GCF_009764315.1 of Trachypithecus francoisi. Classification (NCBI taxonomy): domain Eukaryota; kingdom Metazoa; phylum Chordata; class Mammalia; order Primates; family Cercopithecidae; genus Trachypithecus; species Trachypithecus francoisi. The sequence continues at coordinate 48,237,774 of NW_022681472.1, forward strand.
ATTCACAAGTAATATGATTTGTATATAAAAACAACCTCAAGAGAAATTTGTAAAAGGAAAACATGTACCTATAATCCCACCTCTTACATGCTTTTTCACATTGCCATACTTTTTAAAGTTGAGGAATTAGAGTGTTTCTACACTCTTTTTCCTAAAATAAGTCAATTCATTGCCTTTGAAAATGCCAGATTGCTAGGCCAAGTATACATAAAAATTTATATATGATAAATGAGACACTAAAATTAATTTGAAAGTGATGGATTATTCAATAACTGATGTTAGGGTAAATGGTTAAGCATTTGGCAAAAGTTTAAAATCATACTCCTCTTTTATATCTATACTAGAATATATCTCAGATGAATTAAATACATAAAATTTATGAAAACTCTAAAAATTGAATGTAGTTGTTCTGGGATAGGAAATTTTGTAAAGAATGATACTAAATACAGGAGGCTTAAGGTGAAGAACTGCTAGACTTGACCACATAAAAATTGAAACAAAAAGCTTCTCTTTGACAAAAATTACTATATCTAACAATAAAAAGACAACAACAATCAAATGACAATAAACTGATAAATAATCATAACATATATGACTACCCCCTTTAAGGTTTTTTAAAACAAACCTATATAAAAAAACATGTATATCATAATAGAAAAATATGAAGACTAAAATAGGCAGACATATAAAATTAATCAAATAAATACAACACAAAAAAACAAGATATTTTTGACTAATCAAATAGGCAAAGGTGAAAAAACTGTAGCAATAGACTGTGTATGAGTAAATATCTATGGTCATAATCTTTTGTTGGATGTACAAATTGGTACAACCTCTCTTGAGGGCAATTTGGCATAATGCATCAAAATTTAAAACATATCCAGTTTCGTTTCTAGGAATTCACCTAGAGATCACTGATCAGGTGAACCAAAGCAGATGCACAAAATGTTCATCAAAGCTCAACTTTTAATATTTTTAAAACTATATATACATATATATATGAATAAGTGTATATCAACAGAGAATTAGTAAAAATATGTTTAAATTAGATAATATACAATAGTAATCTTATATAATTATATATATAAAAGTGGTAATATAATTTTATATACATGGAAAATATTAATAATAAGGAGATAATCGTGGTGATTTGTTTCCTGTTTAGAAAATAAAAACTGTGATAGCATCTGTAATGTTCCTGGCATTCTCCTTTGCACAGTGGTGTTAGTGAAGGTTTTATTGCATTCTATTGTTTGTCTAGATTTTCTTCATTTAGTCAAATGAACATGTGTTATTTTATTACTAGAAAATGCCATAATTATATTTACCAGAAAAATAAAAGAAAATAAAGTGGAGGGTTGCTGGGTTTTGGGGTCTGTTATGATGATGTTGGTATTGGTAGCTAAAAGTTTGGAATACTACTCTATCAAACTGCCTTAATGGTGAGAACACTTGTAGTTAAATTTCAAAGATCTATTTAATTGTCATGCTCACTTTCTAGAAAAAGATAAAGCAAAGCAAACGGAAAATGAACTGATATATATTGATTGTCTAGTATGTGATAGATATTGTGTTAGGTATTTGGTATGCTTAAATAGCCATTTAGTGTTTAGGTTATGGTCACAGTTAGGAAATGGCTATTATATGCTACCCAAGCAGGAGGAATTAACTCGTTGAGCATATTCTCCAGAAATACAGAAATGATTTTCAGTAATTACCAGCGGAAGTAAAGAAAAAGAATCTCTGCAATAGATTGTTTTAAAAGGCTCATTATTACACCTTTCTAAAGGTGGCATGTGTTTTAATTGGCAATTAAGGAATACCTAATACACTCTGGGACCTGAGGATGACATCTGGGAACAAGGGCAGGTGGAATGCTTGAGAAAACCACTTGTTCTTTTAATCTAGACCCCAGGAATTACACAAGGTATGTGTCAATTACCTTAGGAGAACCTAAGTCCTTTAGTAGTGTTTTAATCTAACCTGTTCACTTGACACGTTTGTTTTAATTGGTATTACTTTGCAAATTGCTAAAAATATGGAAATACTAGTGATTGCCTCATTAATATTCAGGGGCCTCCTGTGAGGCAGGTAAAACTCAACAACAGCTGGCTTCTTCCCACCTAGGCTCTCAGGATAATTGTCTAAGTTTGCCTCACAAGTTATTGGTAGTTGTACAGAAGACCCAAATATAAAATCTAGAATAACGCTTTTTTCACTTCAATTGTATTGCCCACAGCCGACCGTACAGTTAGGTGGAAAGCTGACAAAAAATATTTCTTGATTGAAACCTGCCTCTTCCTCTGACTTACCCCATCAATTGGACATTGGCTACCTCAGCCTTTGAACACTAACAGCCACCAAACCATGACATTTTGGTGTGAACCAAAGCAAAAACATCTTTGAATCTTGTCTCCAAATCTGTAAATTGGGATGATGATAATATATACCTTGCGTGGTTATAGTGAGGATTAGATAAGGAAAGATGATCAGGAGAATGTTAAATTTTAATTTCATTTTTCTCCCATAATACTGGCAAAATTTTAAAAGACTAGGACAAGGCTTTCAAGACTATGGAAACAGGCACTCTCAAACACCATTGCTGGGACTATAAATTGGTACAAACTTTTCAAAAGCATTTTGGCAGTATTTTTCCAATCTGCACCTCTTTCAATCCAACATTTCATTTCTTGGAATCTATACTACAGAAATCCTCACGTGATTAGGTAAGGACAGATGTACAGCAGGTTTATTCATTTTGTTAAGTAAAAAAAAATTGAGATCATTTAAATATCCATCACTAAAAGATGTTTAGATATATTAGAGTAAAATCGAGCTATTACATTCCATACAGCCTTAAAAATACATACACACACATGCATACATATATATGTATACATACGGATGTACTGACTTGGAAGATTGTTCAGGATGTATCATTGAAAGAAAAAGGCTAGTTACAAAATAACACATAGAGGATGATACCATTTCTGGAGCAGGGGAGGGAGAGAGAAAGAAAGGGAGAGAGAGGAGGGAGGGAGAAAGGGAGAAAATGAGAAAAGGGAGGAAGGATCTTGAGTACATAATCTGAAAAAAATCCCATAATATTATCAATAATTAACTTTGTGGAGTGCTATCGGAAGATAGGTTTTAACATTTATTATATATAATTCTGTAAAGTTTTTTTTTTTAATGAATGCATATTACATTGGTAATAAAGGCAGAAAAAAGCAGGAAAGGAAGAAGATAAATGGGGAAACACACTGGCCACTCAATATCGTTTCTAGTTTCCTTTTTTCCTCCTACCAACCCTTTTATTTTACTTTCTCCTTTTTCTACTTCCCCCATCTCTTTCTTTTCCATAGTTTATTTTACCATTTGTCACCAGTAATTCAGAACCAGATTTACATTCTGACTCTCTTTAAAACCTTTCAAGTCCCTTTTGCCTACTGAGCAAGGTCAAGGTCCTTAGCAAGGCATTCAAGGCCACCCATATTCCAGATGACGTGATCAAGCTATACATGATAGGCATAGGAGAGATTTTACAGAAGCAATGAATGAATAAAGAAGAATTACACACTTTTTTTTTTTTTTGGTAGCCTTCTTGTTAACTACACTATATTATGCATGCTCTTTTTATATTCCTAGTATTTTACCATTGGTGTAATTTGGCAAAACCCCGTGCCATCTATGATGGAGACCCACTGAAGTTTACACATAAGACAATTCCTCATACCATAAGTTTTACGTGGAACTGCCATTCATATCACTCTTCCTTGCTTGTTCCATTACCGTAGCCCATGTAACACATTACTATAAAAATTATACAGCTGCCTCATTCAAATCTAGGTATTCCATATTTGTTATTTGGGTGAACAAAACTAATGTTCAGTTCTGTCTGATTCACATACTCACTGTGATGCACTGACTATTTGCAATGGTAACACACAAGTATCCGGAATCTGTTGTGTGCCATGCCTTACTCCAGTCTGAGGATACAGTAGTCAGTGAGATGTCTGCTGTTTCATAGGATTGCCATCCAGCATTTTTTTTTTCTCTTCCTTTGGCAATCATATCCTGACTTTCCTTTGGGAAACAAACCTACTCTTAGACTGCATGTTAGGATAAATCTTCTTCCATACCTTAGTCTAGAAGATCAAGAGGCACTGAAGTGGTCTTGGCCAATTGAGGCATCACATTCCCCGTGCCATGGTGATAGTTAAAGATGGGCATGGGATCCAAGCCAAGAGAATCACAACTAAACCAAGGATTTCTAAAGGAGAAATAGGAAGATCCTTTTTGCTTTTCCATTAAATTTGAATACTAGGGTAATTAAATCAGGAGCTGCTAGTGAGCCCCTGGGTGAAATTCAAGGCAAACGGTAACATGAAGGGGAGTACAGTGGTGAGATGGAGAGAGCCTGCACCTTGGTAACTATGTGAGCTCCTGGATCAAGTCATACCTGAAGGCAATAATATCTCTGCAGTTTTCAGCTAATGATCCAATAAAATTTCTTATTTGCTTAAGGAGGTTTGAGATTTCTGTGACCATGTGATTTAAATCCCAAAGATTTTAATATAATACATTATGTTGTTAAAAACTGTAGATTGTGTCATTACTTCAAGCATCTGGAAAGGAATTAAAACTACCTGTAATTTTTTCAAATGCTTCTATTCACAAAAACCTTAGAAATGTCACAAATAATTAAGAAAACGTTGAAAAAATTTTAATTGTTAATGAAAAGCATTTTTAAAATAAATGTAAATGTTTATTGTTTCCTACATGCTAAAATGTATCAATATCTTCCAGCAGAGACAGGCTCAGAGGTCCAAAAAAAAAACAGCTATTGGTCCTTACTGTGACCAAAATCTTTAGTTAAAAGCTGTTAATGGTTGTACATCACCTTCATTATCTTTATTCTAATGTCATTAGTAAGGCGGCTCCACAAACAGGACTAATTAGGGATGTGATCAGGTTGCAGAGTTGGGAGTGTTGTTTTCTTCTGACCAGAGGCAGAATTCATCACTCACTCATCTTGATTGTTTGTTTCTATTTTGCACATGTTCAGTACCTTCATCAAAGTAATCACCATCATTATAATCAATATGAGATCATATCCATTCAAGGTGTTGCATGTTATCGTTGCTTTTTTAGTACTTATGCCTTGTACTTTAAAAGCAATAATATAGATATATCTTCAAGATAATATCAGTAAGCCGCATTAATGTGGATGGCTAATACCTGCACAAGAATGTAGTCAAAAGGTACATCATATTACTAGGGAAATATTTGACTGTTCAATATTTTGTAATCATGATTTATGAGGCGATTTGCAGAATTTAAGAGAGCAGACAATTTAATTTAAGAGGAAGAACAATGACAATATCATTGTCCTCTAAGGAGAGATGATGTGGAAAGTTATTTGGAGAAGGGAATGGAAGTTAAAAAAGAACATAATCTCAATAATCCAGGCAGGCATTAAATGACTGGAGGCAAATCCAAGGTACCCACCTTTTGGTGGTACCTAAAGCCACTACTTGTTTAAATGATTTGACAAAATAGAAAAACTTGATCCAAAGTATGTGCTCGTTTAGGAGTCTACAGTGAGTAGTTCAATGCCATGGTAGTACCTGATATTTCATAAAATCCTGCTGTTTTTTTTTTTTTTTTTTTTTTTTTGAGACGGAGTCTCGCTCTGCCGCCCAGGCTGGAGTGCAGTGGCCGGGTCTCAGCTCACTGTAAGCTCCGCCTCCCGGGTTTACGCCATTCTCCTGCCTCAGCCTCCCGAGTAGCTGGGACTACAGGCACCTGCCACGTCGCCCGGCTAGTTTTTTGTATTTTTTTTTAGTAGAGACAGGGTTTCACCATGTTAGCCAGGATGGTCTCGATCTCCTGACCTCGTGATCCGCCCGTCTCGGCCTCCCAAAGTGCTGGGATTACAGGCTTGAGCCACCGCGCCCGGCCAAATCCTGCTGTTTTAAAAATCTTTTTTATTTTTCTAATTCCATAATTGTAAGAACTAAACTAGCAACATTATATTAACATATTTACATCATGTAATATGGAGATATAAAATTTTTGTAGATTATAGAATTGGAGAATATTAATTAGACAGGAGGAAGGCCTGATATTTGAAACTTGACTCATAGAGTTAGTTTTGAAATAGACTTTCCTGATTATTCTTTATTAAAAGAGTTGAAGTTCCTTTATGATAAGTACCTTACACATTTTTATAGAGAGTATACATATGTAGATTTCTAAAAATAAATCTAAAAAGGGAAGTGAGGTCAAAGACAATTTAGGGTATAAGCAGCAAATATTTCGTACATGTTTTATTTGTGAGACACTTCACTAACCATTTTGGTATTTAGTTCTCACAATGATGTAGGGATTAATATCCTTATTTTTACAGATGAGACACTGAGGCTGAAGAAGATTTACTTGCCAGAGATGCATAGATAGTAATAGATGACAAAACCAGGAACAAAACACAAGTCTGTCCAAGGCAAAGCTCACTTTCTAATCATCTTTCTAATCTTTCTAATCTGATCTCTCTGCTTTCCAACCTTCTGCCATATAATACTGTGCACTTATGAATTTCTTTTGCCAGTATTATCCATTTCCTATTCTGCTAGCTCCTCCACCTTCTTAATTCTAATTCATATTCTTCAAGGAACTCTTGAAAGAGTTGGGCCCTATTTTTTCATAATAGCCCATTGCTTTACATGGAGTCCTGAATGTGAGTGTGTGATAGTAAAGTCAAAAGGAAACCAGTGTCAGAGTGACCCGTGGAATTTCTACCACCGATGATGCCAGATGAAAGGACATGTGAGGAAATATACCTGGGAAATCTCAGTTCTTTGGAGAAATCTGGAGTCCTTTGAAACATTGCCTATTGCAATTGCCTTATCTCACCTCTTGACAGCTGTGATACAGAAAGTACAAATATTTCAGAAATAATCAGAATAACAATGTCTAACTAATCTAACTAAATCTTATTATGTGTCAGTCATTAGACTAAGTGCTTTAGCTGTATTATCTCATTTAATCCTCCTAAAAATTATACATATTAGATGCTATTTTAAGCCACTTTTAAAGATGAAGAAACTGAGCTAAGGGAGATTAACTTTCTCACGCTGACTCAGTAAATGGTAGAGCAAAAAACATTATCCCACATAGAGTATGGATACAAAGGCAAGAATTGTTCTTCTATTTTGTCTCATTGCAGAGCCCACCTTTTTGTGTTAATCATTACGATTGTGATAAGGACATTTAGGAGGATCTAGGAGTTCCATTTATTTCCTGACTCAAACACAACTTACCCCAAATATTTTGCAACTGTTTAGTTCTTAATTTTCAGTGTCTGAAAGACATGACTAAAATAATTTTATTTTCAGTATCTAAAAATATTGTATATTTGAAAGATGCTGAGTTCTTGAAGGTTAGTTTCCATTTATCATTGAAAAACAATTGTGTCACTCTAGAAATTATTTTAAAAAGCTAGGCATTAAGATTATATCTCAGTTTGATTTGTGAAAGATTGGCATTTTAAAATGTAATAGGCATTTTTAAAGAGGACTTGATTTTAAAATGCCTCATTGAAAAAGGAAAACATTTGAACTAGAAAGGGAAATTTGGCACGTATGAGTTGTTAGCTGGTAAAAATAGTTGTCTAATTCTGGAAGCATCCATTATTAAGTGCTTCAGAGTGAGAAGATAGAAATATGATGTCCCATCACCCTTTGTGTCTGATATTTTTATAGTTGCTCACGGTAGTAATTTTAATGTAGAAAGTTAGTATTCAACAATAAGCAATGTAAGTTACTTTTTCCTTCTTTTTTTTTTCTCTCAGGACTAAATTCTGCAAACTGCAGTTCACATACACACACACACATACACACACACACACACACACACACACACACAGGTATGTAATAGAGACACTGGAAGCAATACAATTCAAGTTTGCAGGTCTAGATGGACCTTTCCGTCTGAAACAACTAAGGGCAATGCAGCTGAAGCAAATGGTCCTGCATTCATATGTATTCTTTTCAAGATAAAGGCAATTAAAAGTTTTAGAACTTTACATATGCTATGTAAAAATTTTAAACCCCCTTCTTGCAAAGGAGAACACTGGAAGAGTCCCAAGATTTTCTTTCAAGAAACATCATATTAATATTCTCGCTTATTTGAGATTTAACATTTCATATTCTTTCGTCTGTGCCTTTTATTGTTCCTATTTACAGTGCACCTGAAACACATTGTGTAACTGGCAGAGAGCCCAGATTTTCCATTTAGGAACAGTTTGATGATTTAACTTTTTCTTCTTTCTCTTTTTTTTTTTTTTCAAACAGCAGGTGCTCTACATTGTAAACAATGCCAGCCACCATAATATTATTAGCTTTTGAATTTTTATTACATTCTTGCCTTCCTACATATTTTAAACTTCAGTGCAAGGAGTTTTTGGCACCAGCTCAGCAAGCTTCTTAGTTTATAAGGAAGATAGATTCCAGCGAATAGAGTGCTTCATTGTCATTTATAATTAGAAAGTGTAAGATTTACCTAATCATAAAATCACCCAATATTTTCAGGTTTGTTTCTAATTTTCTAAGCAATACATTCACATCTGTCCCATGCAGAATGCTAATTCCCTTTCGGTAGCATTAGTTTCACAAATGTTTAACCCTTCCCTAGCCCATTTTCTAAATATAACTCTCTTTTAGCTTATCTTTACTATGAAGGCTATAGTAAAGCAAGTATTTTGTTTCTTTAACACTTCTGAAATAGCCAAAACTCATCATAATTGATGTATTCAATTGAGTTGTTTTAGCAATCAATGTATATCACTGCATGATCGATTTGACTTCAGCAGTCAGCATGGAATAAGGAGATGGCTAAGGTGATAACAATCAGCCATGCTTGTTGCCAAATGTAATGTATTACATTCCTAGCAATGGTGACTAAACACCCAGCAGGGAAAAGGTATTTTTTACTTAGCAAGAGTTCAGTAGGTATTTGCTGAGAAAATAAATGAGTAGAAAATAATTTCTGTTGTCCTCATAAGTTAAAATCGTGTTACCTATAACACATATATTTATGCAAATTTTGTCTAAAAAGTGAGTTCAAAATGAGTTTAAAGTACTGCTGGAAATACTGAATTAAGCAGTTGAAAATGAATAACCCAGTTACCTGATACATTGCAAGAACTGCTCTGTGGAAACTGATAAAATTAATAAATAAATAAATAAATTTAAAAAACAAGAAAGTATTTACAGCCCCAAATCTGTATATTCGTGTTATTTTCTGAGATTAATTTTAAGATCACACTTAAGATAAATAATACTTAGCATTTTTCTTCACAGGTTGTGAGGAATTTTCCATTAGCTAACCAAAATGGGGGGTGGGGAGAATCAACCTATTTTATTTCTACAGCTATGATCTTTCCCACTAAACTGCATTTAGAGCTACATTTTTTCCAGATCACTTCAATAAGTGAAAGCCCAACAGAGAACAGATGCAATATAAGAGCAATAAAGGAAGAAAAAAATTAAAAATCCTTTGTTCTCCCTGCAGTACATCCGTAAATCTATTAGCATTATTTTCCTTTCTTCTCTCTTTCTCCCTTTTTTTTTTTTTTTTTGCATCCCAAGCCAGATCTCAAGTTCTCTGAAGCAACCCTTAATCAAGCTCCCCAAAGGCCTACGACTGCATGCAGCAATTTCTCCCCTGCTCTCAGCACAGATGTTTCGAGCACATTCCATTACACCTACATGCCATTACAGCTAATGGCTTATTCTGATGAAGAAAGCTGCTTTCTGCTCAGTGCAGCAAAGGGGAAAATTTCCTCCTGTACAGTTCGATCCCTGCAACAATGAAATGTGGGGGCAGGTGGTACAACAGAACTCTCTAATGTTAATTACATACTGTATTACCCCCAAATTTGGCTGGTCATTAATTATGCTAATTTTCCTTCCTGAAAATTAGCACCATCAATGTGAATATTTGAGCAGATTATAGCAAAACGTAGTCTATCATAGTTGTTTGCAAATCTGAACCTTTTGAGCCATCCAAAGAACAGATGACTGTTATTGGATATACAAAACTTAAGAAGAAATGGTTTATGGCTATACTTGGTCCTTGTGATGGTAAATGTCCAGATTTTTCAGGAAGATAACATAAAAAGGGAGCAACTTTATCAAATCCTGAATAAAAACATGTTTTATTAATTTTTTTAAAAATTTCAAAGTTGCTAAATATAGGGAAAAAGCACAAAATTTAAAACATCAAGGAAAATAAGGCTGGTGTACTTTGAACTGCGTAAAAATCCTAGGTATTATTTGGAAGAAAAAAGAATGGAGGAAAAGTAAAGAATAAAACTTTGCTGGCAGTGTCTAGAGTTTTAATGCTATGGAGTATAGTGATTTTCGTGTATGCATTTTTCATAGAGCCTTGATAAAGAGAGATGCACATTGTCTTCAACAGCTCCTACAGTTATAGATTGTATTTTTTTATTTATTACTCCATAAAAAATTAACATGTCTCCCCTTCCAACTAAAGCTCAGATTTTACCATATTGATTATAGGCTTAATAAAGTGTGTGAATCAGGTTAGGCTTGTTTTTCATATAAATTAAATAAGTACAATTTCATTTTGGCCTGTTGCAATTGATTGGATTTCAGAAGTAAATAGAATATCTTCTCTATGGAGTGAACAGTCTCTGTTTCCTCTTCAAGGCTGCTGTTTCCTTCTATCCATCTCCAAGAAGCCATCATCATATTAACATAGATGACAATCTGGCAAGGAGGTGCTGATCAAAGATAAATTTCACACTCGCACTTCGCATTTTCTAATTACACCATCTGTGTCAGACTCTTTCGTGGCAGTTCTGCCCAATCTGTCAAATGCTGCGTGCCTATGGGAATGCAGAGGAGCTGAGAAGATTGCCTTGTCTCCCCCCATCCTCCCAGCCGATTCATCACCCCCAATCGGAGCTGGGCATGGATATTAGTCTAATTGGGGACTGGGATGAAGGTTCCAGGTTGCATGGGAGATGAGGTGTTTGGGGGATGCAAGACATGAGATTGCAATTTGAATCATATTACAGGGCCTGCCCTAGCTTGTCTCAGAGCAGGCTGAGAACAAGCCATGCATGCGATATCAGGATGGGAGGGGTGAAGACAAGGGAACAGTTTTTAAAAGAATCATGAATGAGAAAGTGTCTTCTTTCATTTCTGTTTCTTTCAGACACATTAAGGATAAATGATTGTGAACAGGCACTGATAGGAAGTGTTCATCTTTTATTATAATATTATAAAATATAAGTATAAGAAGTTAAACAGAATGACCCAACTGATAAGGCCAGATCTAATCTAATCAAGGCCAAGCAAATGAATCCAACAGTTACACCTAAATAACACAAATTAGTTGTTGTGGAATGTACATGATACTCACAATTGGACACAATAGACTAAAAACAAGAGATATTGAAGACTGCTAGCTACTTTAATAATTTTCAAATAAATATTAAACTTTCAGATCCAGTTTGATCTCTTATTTTTTTAATTTAAGGTGACAACATCCATGAAATACTAAAGAAAAATTAAATGATTACCCTTTCAAACTAGAGCCATGGCATATCTATTTCTAGTTACTGATTTCTTTCTGCCACATGTCACTGACTTTAAGCCATGTTGCCACTGATGCCAAGGTAAGCAAATAAATGTAATAACTCATTTTTAACTCCTCAAGAGCGCACACTTGTGTGTGTTTCATAGCATGGTGTTGCTATAAAACCAGGGATTATCTGTTCTTTCTTTTTTTTTTAAATTTCAACAATTTTTATGATAATACTGTTTCTGTTGCCCTTGAAAAATTTAGAATCACTTTTTACCCTAGTCATTCTCAAATGAAAAAGTCCATGTTGAAATGGAAATAGGAAAATAATGGGAGTTGGAAAACTTGTCTCCAGACCCAGCTCTGTTAATTACTTTTTTGATTCTCCATTTCCTATAAACTCCACTCTTCCCACTTCATACATTTGTGGCATATGCTTGTGAAAGCATGTTGAGGATTATAAAAATCCCTGAAAATTAGAAGGTCATGTTATTTATGCATTTGTGTATTTATATACTGTCTCAAATTACAAGGTGTTTCCATTAGCTATTTAGTTACAGTTGACTGGAGAGATTTCATTCCCTATACACTATCCCAATGTCCACATGCAGAAGTAGGACCTCTTGTGTGCTTATTTTGCCCCATAAAAAATCAACTCTTGAAAAGGACTATGTCTTCTTATTCTTTGGCTTGTACATTATACATGATCACAAGTTTATTATTAAACTTTGTTAAATAGTATTTGTAAAGAGTATTAGTAAATTTAATATTCATTAAGGGAGAAAAATAATATTTGAGCCATTGAATAAACCCAGGCTGATTGCACTAATATGATTCCATTTGTAGGAAATGAAACCTTCTCAACCATTTGCCTCTTTAGTATTTCCCTGCTTCTGAAAGTCAGGGTTTTGTGGTCAAATATATATGCCAAGTTTTTAGTTTTCCTTGAATGCTAAAATTTTTCTTTTTAAAGTAAGGGGCAAGGTGACTTTAATATGGACTATTCCAGAAGGACTTCATTATGAGGACATACATAGATAAAGTTTAAGCCTCTGCTTTAAGAGATTATCTTCTCCAGCCATAGTAATAAATTCATGGCAATAGTGACCTTACGGTTGTTTATAGTTTTCTGATTAAGATACAACATAATTAGCTGCTGTTATATATCTATCTATATCTATCTAGATAGTCTATATTAAAGATATCTATCATAATATAACTGGAGAATTCAGAGAAAATGTAGAAGAGAGAATTACAAATGACCAAGTAAAAACTCAGATACAGGACATATTAAGATTACACTAAATAAATTATCCTTTTGATTAAAGAATAGAAAGGTGAAGAGAAAGTTTAAAACAATATTCAATTTCATAAGGAGTCATCGTTCATGTTAAAACAAAAAGTGTCCTCCATTTTAAACCTTCTGAATGCCCTACACTGGGCATCTTTGAGGGATCCACTTAGTAAATACTGTCATTGAATCACTTAATTATACCACTTGCTTAATTCAGTTGTGAGGAGGCACTGGGTATTAGCTGAGGCAGATGAATTTATGTTTTCAATTGTTGCCATGCAACAGTGTCCAACGCCTAAAACCTGTCTTGAGTCTTCTCTTTTCTCATGAATTCCTAGATAACTAGAAAAAAAAGTTTATAAATCTTGTGCATTTTTAGAGAGAAGAAATGACTATTTCCAGCATTATTTGCAGAACTGCACTTTTGGAATATTAACATCTCTCTATTCTGGTTAAAGATTATTGGTTATAAAATAGGTAAATATATGAGACCTGTTATAATGGGTAATTTTCAAATTTAAAAGAACTATTGTACATGATGCTTTTATTTACTAAACTTATAAGAATAATTTTCCATATATATATATATATATATAGTCTAGATCTTTAGCAGCTTGCAGATATTTACAATATAGTTTTAGATTGGGAAATACTCGTGTGTTAAAAAAAGATCTTTGGAGAGCTCACTGTAGCATTTCATCACAAACAGCTTCCAAATATGCAAAAATTTACATCTTTTCTAAATTCACAGGTAATATTAAGAAAATAGTTGATAGTTTGAAGAATAAAAAGGATGCAGAGACATGGGGGAGTCAACAGCTTCTTAACCATTCAGTCACTTCCACAACTTAGTTTCTGCCCCAGCACCCACTTCCATGTCATGTTTCCATTAAGCACTAGGAACTAAAAATAAAGTAATTATGTCACAACTATGTAATCCAATCCAAGGAATCATGCATTCTTATTTCAGTAATGCTTCTATGTATAAATATTTCAAGAATAAAGATTACTTTTGGGCTCTCTGGCTCACCAAAACTCAACAACTCAAAGTATAATATTTACAAAAAAGAAAAGTAACATTTTGGACCAGTATTCACAGAGCTGTCTTCTAGATAAGGCATTAAGGATGGGAAAACTCCAGCTTCACCTCCAGCATCCTGGAAACTAAACGGAGAAAAGACCTACTGCCAATTCTGTTGCATCTTGATCCCTGTCCAATCCCACCTCAGCAAGCTATGTTTCACACCCCCATTTCCAGCACGCTTGGAGGAGCACCCAGAGATTTGGAAGTAGGCTCAAAGCTTATCTCGACTCTCCAGACATCAGCAGTGTGAAAAACGGGACTTTTTAAAATAACATTTCCTGCTCTTCCTGCTTCTGGTCAAGCCAAAAATTCCACAGAGACCGTTGTTCTCATGGAATGCTGGCACTTCCTCTGCAAGGCAGAGCCAGAATCTGGACGTGCAGAGGGATGTGGAGATTGAAACTGATTGAAAAGTTTCAAATTAGGAGCACAAAAAATGTTAGGAGCACATTTAACAGAGCTAGAGTTCTCAGGAACAGTCAGTGTATGAGCAGTTTCCCTAATGACAAAGTTGAAGTCTAGCCAGCACCCCCATGGTTCACTGACAACATGGGTTTTACCTCTAGAATGTATATGACATCCACAGAGATACACAATTAGTGACTTCTCATTCAGCCCAATCTATGAGAACAAAAGTTTAAAAATACTCTTTGCGATAAAAGATTTTGCTTACCATCAATGAAAACAATTAGTTGGTAAACCCAAAGAATACTTTATGTAAATAAAATGAATATACAATTTTATTTTAAAAGAGGTATTAGGATAGAAAATAAAACAGAAACTTTTCTGTGGAGGCAGACTTTTTCAAAGAGCTTTTCACCAGCAAGTGGATTTAAGCATATAAATATAGCTTTAAGCATTGATAAAATATAGCAAATTAAATGTATAGCTAATGAATTGATAGTTACCTAAAGGATGCAAGTGCAGATAAATAAAATATTTTCTTTTTATTTTCAGAGATATTGAACAAATTTTTCATAATCACAGATATTTCTTTGAAAATGCTATGATTTTTTTTTTTTTTTTTTTTTTGAGACGGAGTCTCGCTCTGTCGCCCAGGCTGGAGTGCAGTGGCCGGATCTCAGCTCACTGCAAGCTCCGCCTCCCGGGTTCACGCCATTCTCCTGGCTCAGCCTCCCGAGTAGCTGGGACTACAGGCGCCCGCCACCTCGCCCGGCTAGTTTTTTGTATTTTTTAGTAGAGACGGGGTTTCACCATGTTAGCCAGGATGGTCTCGATCTCCTGACCTCGTGATCCACCCGTCTCGGCCTCCCAAAGTGCTGGGATTACAGGCTTGAGCCACCGCGCCCGGCCCTGATTTTGTTTTTTATATTATTGTATCTATTTTATTGTTTTAAAGTTCATTGGTTTGTGAAACTATTGGTTAGGAATATCATATGGAACATTTTAAATAGCCCCTTTTTATGAAGGTTCTTTTTGGGTTTGAGTCAGGTTACTTTTCCATCACTGAGGTGAATATGCCACTTGGGTAAGTAACTGAAGAGCATGTCAGCAAACCAAAACGTAAACAAATATCCTCATTGCCAGGAGGAAGACAGTGTGGCTCTGTCTGCCCACAGGTTGCAGAAGACCGAAGCATTCAATCTTCAAGGCATTCAACCTAAATAAAAAGCATATCATCCTATTTTTTACATTTGAAGTCTTGGATTTGAGGGGAGAAGAAATTTTGTGGGAGCCAAGGACAGTAATTGGGGAAAGGATTTCAAATCTTTCGTTCACATTGAATGTGTGTGCTTGTATCAATATGTCCTCTACACAGATAATAAAGCTTTTAAATTAAAACAAAATGCAGCGGGAGCATTTGAATTAAGTTTTTCTCTGAATATTACCTGTAAAAACCATTTTCAGGTCTTCTATAAACAATTGTCTATATTTATTTTTAAAGCTTTTTTATAAATAAAGATTTTTTTTTCCTGGAATATTCAACATTTAGAACATCCAAACTGGACCCTCTTCATGCCCACATAGGAGTTGCACATGAATATGTAGATAGGAGACCACAGAACCTAGCAGCTGAGGTTCACCCTTCCAGGATGAGTCCACAACCAGCATGTCCAAGACTAAGCAAGCAGGACACAGTGTTCTATAGCCAACATATGCACCACATTCAGGAATCAGACACACAAATGAGTCCTCCAAGAATCTAGAGTTCAAGAATCCATTTTGAATTGTGCTTACTCATAGCGTAAAGTACACCACTTACTCGTAGTGTAAAGTACACCACTTACTCGTAGTGTAAAGCAACAAGAAGGAGGGTAAAAGACATGGTTTCAAATTAAGTCACACTGGGTGTGAACCATGCATATATCTCTTACTATCTGTGCAACCTTAGGGAAGTTACTTAGCCTCTCTCTGAGTTTCAGTTCCCCATTAACAAAGTGAATATAATAATATTTATCTCACTTTAATAAATAGGCTTAAATGAAACTTAATGTCAGACACACACGCATACACAAATGTGCACACTTATATTTATGTAAAAGCATATATACTACTTAATACCTATTCATGCTAAGTGATCCGTAAGTGCTGGTTTAGACCCCTCCTTTATTTCTTTCTGTTGGAATATGAGCCAGAGTATCCTACTAGGGCCAAACTTAAAGTGAAAGAGAAAGGGTCATGCCTTTTGCATATTTCTCACTAAAGAGTCTTCATAGTAGATGTGAAAGATATTCACTCTGACTCAGAATTGTGGGAAAAGTAATTTTCTCACTCTTAAACCTGCCTCTTCCTGTTCTTAGGCCCTTATTCTTGTTAATTGTGGTGGAGATGGGTGGAAAGCAGGAGGAATGTTTGATGTTAGATGTGAGATGATGGCAAAGTAGGCAGTTAAAATCACACCCACTTCTGGTATATTTTTAGTCAAATTAAATTTTATTCTCCATTAGAATTGTTTATTTCTCAAACTGTTCCCCCCTCACCATTTACAGAATGACATTTGGTGAGGATCAGAGCTATTGCAGCCACAACTTGGGCCTCCCCTCCCACCCCTGCCCTTCGTATCACTGTGGGTGTCTGTTCTTTCCCAAAGCACCCTGAATGCCCCTAACTCAAAGGTGGAAACACCACAAACAATGTGATTCATAGAAAATGAATACAACTTCAGGTTACTATTATACATTTCCATTTTAGCATTTATATTATGATATTCACCAGTGCTTACAGACAAACCTAGGAGAATGGGTGGGTATCTCTAGATATGAGAATAACACAAACACTGATGTCAGAGTATCTGAAGAATTTATCTTTTAAAGGGGTATTAGAGAACGTTCTTCCTGTTTCCCTCAACTTGTCTGTAGATAGATGTATCCCCTCTGAGAAATACTGAGAGCTATTAACTTTCTCAGAAAACTGCTGTTATTGGCAGAAGTTTGAAAACACGCAGCATGTACCAAGGTAGAAGACTTCTTTTCTTAGACAGCTTCTCTATCATGCCATCAACCCTAAGCCCTTGAATTGTCAAGAGGTATGAGAAGGGTCAGGTGTGACCGCCATCTCCAAGGACCTCTTTCTTTAACCTGCCAAGTAAACTAGGATCTAACCAATCAGGAGAATCACAGAGCTGTCTGCTACCTAGGCAGAGTCACATGCCATCTGGCTCAGAATTCAATATTCAGGATTCTTTGCCTCAATCCATTTTCTTTAAGACAACCTGACATACCCCCATACCAACAGAAATCTGAGGGGCCAGGCCAGTTATGTTCATGACAATCATGGAAGACTTTTGTTGCTTTTCTAGGTACATTCCCATTTCTTTCCTGTTACCATGTAAATCAGAAAATTCGCATCCGTCGCTCACATTTTAGACTTTGCTTTTGGTTACCCTGGCTTTAAATTTTTGGCTTCGTTTGTAAATCTTAGTTAAAATTCACCTCTTTCACTTCAGGCTAAAGTACCTTGGCCAGGATAGCCTGCTTTGACTAGGCCCTGGCTTCTCAACTCCTGGCTCGTTCTGCTGCCTGGTAGCCCAGGAAAGGCTCCAAGTAAAGGAATTCAAGCAACAAATGGTATCAATTAAGTTTTGATTTTTTTCTGAAATATATGTAGTATAGAAGAACCAGTAATATTCCGCAAACTTGATGATATTTAGCGATTGCACATTGTGTCATTTTATTGTTCTAAACCATATTCAAGCTTATGTCTTCAGGGAGCAATTGGTATGATTAGGCATGAAAAGCAAAGTTGGATTAAAACAAAGGCCAAAGGCGGGGGGAAAAAGACAGATCACACAAGTACCACAGGTGCTCAGGAGGAGACAAAGAGCAAGAAAATGAACTTTGTCCTCTTGTAAGCACAGCTGGGTGGAACAACATTTATGCAATACTGTCTATGTGGCAGACACTGAGCCAGGTGCTGCCTCATGACGCCCTGTTTAATCCTCCCAGCGACAATGGGCAATTTGTTTTAGTCTCTGTACTTCTCCTCAAGGGAAAGTGAAGTTCAGAGATAAATAATTTGCTCAAGATCACACAGCACTAAGGGCTAGGGCAGGGTTTCAAATCTACTTCTGTTGGACAAAGCTACTCCCATCCCTGATTTCCTTCTCATGACGTTGTACTCTGGGAGGAAGATAACCAAAGAGAGAACCCTGTCATCCTTGTAAAAGTCTGTGTTGTCCATACACTTTCCCCAACTTTTCAGATGCATGATTCAACCCACTTGCATTTATTTTCCTCAGGCCATGTCTCCTTTTATGTAGGGGCAAAAAGCTCAGCACCGTAGTATTTATTACGTGTCCACATCTGCATAACACCTTGCTATCAAAAGGAAAAATAAAAGGCAAGTGAAAATGACAAAGGCCCTGCCCTCTGGAACTTTATAATCAATAACAGATGGGTGAGAGGTGTGGATAAAGGGACCTAGTCCCCCAAATAAGTGCCCAGCAAACTGAGAAATGAATGAATGGAGACCCAGAATCAAGCTAATCCCACCACAGGATCAGCTGATTACACACGGTCTCCGTCAGGAGCTGACTTGCCAAGCTTTTGTCACTGTGAGGGAGCTGGAGGAGAGGGCGGGTGTGTTCATCCTAATCTGAACAATGAAAATCTTCCCAGACCTTCTCCAAACACTCATCCCGTATCACAAATTATCTTAAATCAGTTTGAAGCAAGGCTTTTCATCAGCTGTCATATTAGTGAGTCCTTCAGCTCCTCTGAGTATTTTGTTTAGCTCTCATGTCACTCTTTGCTGTGCCACCCATTGTGTATGTGTGTGTGTGTGTGTGTGTGTGTGCTGTGGGATGCAGGAGGATGGATCCAGGCTTTCAGTCATGCAGACAAGACCATCTTGATGCACACAGCAATGAAAACGTGACTCAGACATCTATTTCAAAATGACTGTCATTTTTATGACATTTCAAAGTAAAATGAAATTAAGAGTAGAGGAACAGAAAGATGCTTTACCCAGTCCTTAAGAAAAAGACATTTCTTCATATTTCAAAAGCTGGGCTGGCAGCAAACTGGGATAAATTGCTGACTTGGCTTCTTTCTGTTCAACTTATTAAATAATAACATTCTCTATAAGGAAAGAAAGTTGTGTAATATATACGGCTATGCACGAAATGGATGAATTATCTTTAGAATATGTCTGAAGGCCAAGAAAGGAAAGGGTGAGAGGGAGAGTTTTCTGGAGAGCCTTCCATTGTAAATGCATTAAAATCTGAATCAACAGTGAAATGTTCCTAGCAATGACATCACACAATGACTGTAACATCTAAAAACGAGAATGGTTATTTTCAGAATATTTTAGTATTTTTTTCTTGCACATAGTCCAGCAGGTTATTAGTATTGCATACACATATATGGTATTCTTATAGAGTTGCTTTCACTAATGGAAATTTCAGTTCCATGCAGACCTACGAATTTAAAGTATTATTTTCTGTCTTCTCAGTAGATTCTTCCTTTTCAGAGATGCATTATTCATTTATAGCTTATTACTCATAGAGAAAAGTATTAATAAAGAAACCGTACCTGTCCAGTTCTGATG
The DNA here is from genome assembly GCF_009764315.1 of Trachypithecus francoisi. Lineage (NCBI taxonomy): Eukaryota > Metazoa > Chordata > Mammalia > Primates > Cercopithecidae > Trachypithecus > Trachypithecus francoisi. The sequence continues at coordinate 48,257,774 of NW_022681472.1, forward strand.
TGAAACTCTGTTGAGAAAATCAACTCAGAGCCCAGCTGGTCTAAAAATCTATCCCATTTTTACTTTTTTTGGTAGATGTCATCCTGGGCATTGTAAGTACTGTATGTGTACTATATAATTATATTGTGCATGGATTTATGAAACTCCATTGCATATTTCATTACTTTTTATTGGTCTACTTATTAAAACTACATTTTACATGTCTAATAATGCAATTCAAATTGTAGCAAATATGAAACACTGACATGCAGGCATAGGGAAATGATGCCTGAGCAATTTAACCCGATTCACTGAAGGACAGGAGAATTACCTTTTTATTGTAATGAGCTGTGGAGGGTGATTCAGGCTGCTTTTTCACATTTGTGATTCTACTATCCACCTTTCTCTCGAAATCCAAAGCCCCTGTCAGCTCATACAGAAAACTTGGATGCGTTTCATACTATCATGCTCTCATCCAAGGGAAGGCGGTGGTTAAAGGAAGGAGGGGCTGCTTTTGGTTTACAGGAATTTGAACACCCATGGGATGCTTTTCAGAATCCAAACAGAGTTCAAAACATAAACATTCCACGTAATTTGTTGTTTCCATACATCATTTGCCTCTTAAAAAAAAAAAAAGACTGAAAAAAAATTTTTAATGTGTGACTACAGTGACAGAGAGTGGGTGCCAACAGCTCTCTGGATGGCTTTTTATCTCATTCCCTTAGTGAAAACAGTTAACTAGGCACTGGTGAGAGATTCTGTAGCTGCACAACACAAAGCTGGCGCCAGCGCCAAGTGTGGCATGCCAGATGTGTGAATACATTCTGGAGCGCAGCATCAGCAGCCCCGGCAGCTCGCCATAGCCATTAATCTAGAGACCTCTGGGAGTTCCGGGTAGCGCTGTAAAACCCGGCCCCTGCCAAGGCTGCATCAGATAAAGCCATCAATGCATTGTAAAAAAGACACAAAACCTATTTCATGGGCTGCACTGATCAAGCAATTACAATCATTGACTACATTAAGCAAAGAAACAGCGGGGTGCCCTATAAAATTGACTGCCAACTTGAATAATCAATAGACTCCATGTAGAGTAAATTAAATAACTGAAAAACTATTTGGAAAAGCTGAAGTTAAAAAGCCAATCAGTAATCCCTCATCCATGGCAAAACAATCTTGCTTCCAAAAGATTCTTTGGTTAGCTTTACTTTTTATCACTGGGAACTCCTGGGATGGTGAGCTTGGGAGGAGGAAAATTCCTCCGCCTCTTTTATGCTTTTCTTTCATAGCCGTACATTTAATTTGAATGTTCTGTATAATCAATCGATGTGTTCTTCCTGTCAACTGTAGCTGAGTGTACACTCAAGGCAGGAAGATTGTGACTGAAAGTCAACATTCTAAAGAGAGGTATTAAGGTTTGACATGGTTCGTGGTGTAACCTGAGGCTTACAATCACAGAAAGTTGATTTTTTTTTTTTTAATATTTAGGATAATTCCAAATTTCAAGATTTTAATTTTTAAATTTTGCATAAAATAAAGCCTTAAATGCAGAGGATAGAGGTATGTAAATGTCCTTTTGAGATTGTTGCTGATTTACCTTGCCACTGCATACCCCTACATGACTTTTTAGACGATAGAGCAATCATGACCAGGTTTCACAAGTTGCCTCTTCTTAAACCACTTTTATCATTTTTGCTCCACTGGAAAGTGACAAAACATGTTCAAAAGAATAAACATCAATTTATATTTTGTTATTGATGCCAATAAAAAGTTTGTATTATTTTGCAAGAAATTATTTATTCATTTATATACAGTTGCACACATGTTTGTTTTGTTTTAGGCAAGGCAAGACACTATTTCACAAATAATTTCCTTATCATATTGTTAGAAGATCTAGGAAAAATATGACAGAAATGTGAAAATCATTTTTCTTCTCAAAGAAACACAAAAGAAAAAGCCACATTTTGATGAGTTTCTTTGTGATTAAATTGTAATGATAAGAACTCCAGATCACAGAAGCTAGGTTACTTGGTAGCAGTATATCTGGATGTGAAAATGATAACATTAGAAGGATTATCAGTACTTCTGTGGGCTTAACAAAGATATTTTTTCACCAAAAGAGAAAAAAAGATTGAAACCATTATTGCAGAGACAATACAACTTTCTTTGTAGTCAAGCCTGTTTCTGAAAACAATATATAACAGTAATAGTATGAAGACACCTATGGCACTGATGAATACATCATTAAGCAGGCATTATTGCTGTTCCCACTGAATGTAAGATCACCCTGATATTATGAATAATTTGCATATTAACGAAAATAATATTGAGGTGTATTTAATGTGGCATTTGAATTAACTCTTAATGGCATGCAAGTTCTCTGGGGCCAGGCTAGGGAATAAATTGTAGGATGAATTTGGAAATAATTGTCACTAGCTGGGCTTTCCGATTCTAGGTATCTAGAAAAATTCTAGATATTTTTTTGGTATTATTTTTAACACAATAATGTGTTTTACAGAGCCTCCTACAGTGGAGCATAATAAATTAGTTGTCAATAAACAGTTTGTTTTAACAACATGCTGCTTCCTTTCCTGTTAAACCTAATAGGGACAAAACCCTCTGAAATGTTGTATTTAATGAGGAAACTTTATTTTTTAAAAAACTGCACAAGAAAAAGGAGAAATATGATGAACTAAAAATGATTATGTGTCACAATAAAATTCTCCAACTTGTCAGCTGATGAGATGATAATGTTGCCCATAAAAGCAGGAGTGAAAGTGCTGCTGAGCTCCTGATAAAATGTCTTATTGAAACCTATTGTATTTACTTCTTATTAGATTCTGAACTCAAATAGATCTTGATTGTTGAGAGCTTGGGTATTTAAAAGCTTTAAGATTATCAATTACATTACTCATAATTTCCACATCTGCCTTTCCCCCTGCAATTCAGAGACAGAGAAAGACTATTATAACAGCCTTCCTGCAACTTGATTACTGGGGACTCTGTTTACAATGTGCACTTGAAATGCTGTTAAGATGTGAACTTATCTGCAATTTTCAGTTTTTGTGGAGCTACTCCTACACGGATAGCTTTTGGTAATAATTGAAATAAAATGGTAAGAGACCTGCCAAACCATGAGGGAGACACAGAGGGCCACCCTAAATGCAGACCCCTGCAGCGCTGCAAGGAAAGCTTCTGTTTGGGAGTTACACTGTTTTACCTTCTTGCTAAAAATTAGCTTTGTGGGAACTAATATGCATTTTGACTTAAACAAAATAATAATTAAAATGGCCATTATGTAATTGAACAGCAGTTTGGTTATGTTTATGCTGGGTAGAAGCAGGCTGTGGGGAGTAGGAACCAAGATAATTCTCGCTGTCAAAATGTTGCCAAGGCAGCACAATTTTTTTCAGAAATGCCTTGTTGTTTCTTAATTCCTGATAGAGAGGACATCTTGGGGCTACTTTTCACAGTCTCCTGAACATTTGCTGTGTTTTCAAGGTTCAAGTGCCCCGAGAGAAATGGTTTAAAATAACCAGTTATCTTTCAATAAAGCAGTTCGAAACACAGCATCATACACATATAAATATTTATTTTGTCTCGTTGGAGCTCACCATGTTCAAGAAATGGGACGTGAGTGGGTCCACTTGTTCATGAAGTGGGAACTTCAAGTCTAGATTTGGTTTGCTTGTAGAGATGTTTCTTAAGAAACAGATTTACACAAAAACACACACATGCCACACACAGAGAAATGTGGAGGCACTTTCTCAGAAGCAAAGACACAACATATTTGAAAGGTATATTGTGGATCTTGGGGAAGAAGGAGGGGAAAAGGCTGAAGAGATATTCTCCAGAACTGACCCCTCCTGGGGAAAAATGTAGTCTCTGCAATTTTGCCTTCAATAATGCTTTTCAATATGTAAATCTTTTTCTCTCTCTCTCTCTCTGAAGAATCAGCCCTGAGACCACAATCTTACTAAATCTAAGGCCTCATCAACTAGTGCTAAATACAAACGAAGGATTTGTTAGTTTTCGACAATCTCTATAGAATCTAGAGCATTTTATTGTTCATTGGCTAAAGGTTTCATTCAGCATTTAATTTGTATACATCTTAAAACAATTAAACAAATATAGAAATCAGGCCAAAATAATTTGGAATTTCTATTAAACCCATTTACTGTTAAGAAAGAAAATGTTTCATCCCGGGTGAGCTCAATTTCCTCCTCCCCCTAAGAAAAACATAATAAGAGAAAATAATTAATGTGGCTTCACCTAAAGGAACAACAGTTTACAGGTCTCGTGACAGTATTTACATGTTCAGAAATATATGGAACACATGTTAGAATTAATCAGGACAAAGTGCAAAATGCTCTCAATAGCTTCTCTATAAAAACAGACATTGAAATGCAGTTTTCTACACATAGTTACCAGGTTATTCAGAATTGTCATAGACAAAAGTAAAAATCACCCTGTTAGAAACTAGTTTAAAAAGTTTTTGTTCACAGAAAAGAAACAGATTCCTGCCTAGAAAGAATTTATGGTACAAGTGTTGATGTCTAGCAATGAATTCATGAAAAAAAAAAATGCATGGTAGCTGTATCATTGTGATGCTAAAATAGAGGCATCTAGTTTAGGTAGATCACAAAACTCTCTCGGTCCCCAACACTGGAAAAAAAAATGCACCTTCAGAATTTCTTTATTCTTTCATAAACTCATGGGAATCCAGCCTATGTCTGTGATTAACTTGACCTATTAAAAAGTAGACCAGTTTCAGTTCATCCTATTTTAAGTACTCTTGGGTCTTCATTCTCTCTTTTATTCTTTGTCCTTATTTTTTCCTCAAAGATATAGAAAGGAACCGAACTCTGCATGGTTTGAACTCTATGATGTATGCTGAGTTTGCTTCTTGTTTACAGAAGCTGACCGTCACACATGAGGGATATCAGATGATGCTGGTAGCGGACAAGCATTTGAGAGCTCACAACACTATCTGGCTCAAGGCCGTGTGTAGCAAAACAGAGACGCACATAAAGGATGTAAAAAAAAAAAAAAGGAAACTGAACAGAAGGCGGAAGGGTGTGTCCTGACCAGTGACCAGCCCAGGTGTAGAGCTTTTGTCCTGCCTTATTTTTAACACCCTGAATAAATTCTCTATTCAGTCTGTCACTTTCCTCATCACTGATACAAATATAGTATTAACTAATCAGCACAGGGGCTGTGTTAATTGAGCATTAATTAACCATTTTGGCCTAAAACCTGTGGCAGAATCCATAAAGCCAAAAATTTAAAAAAGAGAAAAAAAGAGAAAGAAATACACAGTGCTTTGATAATGTCATCCAATTTTATTATTAAGAAAGTATTCACACACCAATATGTGCTGGTTTAATTCTATCCAAAAGTGTTTGTGGCACATATTTGGCAAGTAGCATCAGGGTTGCCAATTTCCAAGCAGGACTGAAAGGAACGTTAAAGGAAATCTTTTCCAATCACCTCTCTGATCCTGAATTCCCTGTATTTAATTCCCTTCAGCTGACAGGCTGGGTCTTCCGTACCCTCCTTTAATAGTGGGGAATTTGCTACTTCTCTGGACCGCCTGTTTCCTGTAAGAACCCTGACTGTTCCTTAGAGGAACCTTCAAGACAGTTCCCCTTTATCCCTGAGCTAGATCTTCCAGAGGTCTGCATTCTTCCACCTTATACGTGGAAGGTTAACTTTCTCTCCCATAGTTCTCCTTTCAAGTACTGATGAGAGAGATCAACTCTCTGCCTAAGCACTCCTGATTTATTCACCAATTGCTTCTGCTTCTTGATTTTAGGGCCACTCACTGTTTTGGTTACCCTTCTCTAAGTTTGCTCCAGTTTTTCTATGTTTTTGCAAGTCCCTCTTACTAACTTTTACTCACTATTTTCTTCTTTTTTAAAAAAATAAAAAGTTAAGTTTCTTTGAGGTCAGCTAGATTTCTCCAGATATCTTTACTCAAACTGTGGATTTCTATTTTTTTTTTTTAAATACATGCTCTACCTTCACTAATTTTACTAAATGTTTCTGAAGAAACTCATGAAGCATCTGAGTGATCATGGTCCCAAGGCCCCCAGGATCAAAATCATGGCATTTCACTGGAGTCATTACAGAAAGTAAGAAACTGTGAGTATCCAGGTTGAATTTATAAAGGGACCATGTGTTAAATTAGCAGAAAAATACAGGCTTCTGAGTCCCAAGGACATGAATCAAATCTATTTGTATCAATCACTTATTAGTTATATTGTTTAATTTTTTTGAACCCCAGTCTCCTCTTGGGTAAAATGGAGATAATGTCCACTTTGCCAGATTGCTTTAAGGATTAGAAATAATGTGAGCCAAGTATCAAAAACAGAGCTTGGCACATTATTGACAATCAATAACAAGAGCTTCTTTTATTGCTCAGGGAGTGAAAGAACTGTTCCTAGAAAGTGTCGAATAATGATGCAAAAATGGGGAAGACCGATAGAGGAACTGTCATGAAGAACTACTCACACCAATCACACATGAAATGTGGCTCTTGCCCACTAACAACGGATTTAAGACCATCATAAATCATTTCACAGAAACCACTCAATTGGCCCCACACAGCATCAGCAGTTTCTAACTTCCAAACCTGCTCTGCATTTAGCCACAACAACACAAAGGTGAAAAGACCGTAATTAACTTTCTGTCCCCTGAGCATCCCCAGTCCTGTAATACTGTGAATTTTGCATCAGCTTTCCTCATCAGCTTAATAATGCTTGGTGAAACAATGCCTTCAGTCAGGGCATTTATTTTATTTTGTTGCTTCACCCTCGACCCTCCACCTCTTGGGAGTGGGAAGGAATACATCCTAAATAAAATACTTCAACACAAAAAATGTTGAACACTTGTCTTATATATAAAATGCAGCTGATAACTGTATGAACATTTTAGTGCCAAAATACTTCCCACCCTATCAGTATTCTGATTAAGAATAATAATAAAGCAGCATGTCATGAGACTATGCTGTCATGGATTCTTACTCTTATATATTTTTATCCTCTCTACCCTGGATTCTTTACACATGGCATGCTGAGTGTAACATTATTTCTTCTCTGCTAAAAGACAGTGTCACATAAAATTAGTTCTCTCAACTCTATGCCATAACAATGTCTATAGAAGTGTATTATAGTTTTTATTTAATATATTACCTATATTTGTGCATATGTGTCTTTATAAATCATAATGAAAGCTCTAATGCATTTTGGAAGCCAGCAGCATATTCATCGAAGATAAAAAAAAAAAGTTCTATTCTGAGTGAAGTCTTCCTTAAATAAAAGGGAAATGAGGACATACAGCCTTGCTCAGAAGGATTTTACTTGAAGAAAATTGAAGTTTTTTCATTAGGGAAAAGATTTTGTTTGCTACACATGAATTTGGGCATCTTGGGATAACACATTTTGATTTGTATCCATATCCTGTTGTATGTGTGTGTCTATGTGTATTCACTTGTGTTGGGGATAAGGTAAGGAAGTGATATTTCAAGACACAGAAAAAGAGAAATGGCTGAGATAGGAATACATCACTGTGAAAGGATAAAGTTGTACGGGCTCTTCGTCACAGGGCCATTGAGTTATCACATCCAAAAGGATGGATGCTGGCCTCACCTGCGCATTCTTAAGGCAGCTGAGACTGAAGATGCTTGGAGGGGCCCAAGAGCAAAAAGCTTCATTCCGTAAGTGTGTGTGTGTCAAGTAACTGAGCCAGTGGATAAACAGAGCTGAACAAGTGACAAACATAAAACCTAGCACATTACACCCCTTAGTACCTCAGGCGAAAACCAGCTAATGAAGAATATGATAAGTGAGTCCACCTCACATTTCCATTCCCAGCCCTGTCTCATCATATCCCCAGGCACTGGATGACATGATCTCAGTCCTCCTTTCATTTCCAGCTTGAGACCATGGTCCTCTGATTCCGGGATCAGAGCAAGCAAGTTTGTGTTCCATACGGTTAAAGCTTTGCTTTCATCTAAGGTTCTTGTTCCTCAGCCAGACCTCTAAGGGTGATAACATCTTTCTTTCCTGGCTTGCTAAGAATGCCTTATGATACAGCAACTCAATTGATATAAAAGAGTCAGACAACAAACCTTTTGCCTAGCAAAAGGCACCAAGATAGATTTGTCCCCCGCCCCCACTACCAAATCCTTCAGGCAAAAGTCATTTCTAAAGGAATACAGGGAATAATTTTAAAAGTAAATATTTGATACAGTATTTAGCACAAAAATAGTCATTACTATCAATGGAATGATCAGATAACTATATTTGTCATCAATTGTCCTCAATAGTGGTGTATACATTGACCTTCTGAGACATTTCCTTGCATTTGAGGGGAATTACTTTAGGGGCAATCACTGATGCACTGAAAAGGACATAAGCATTAAATTGAAGTCTTAGTTCTACTTGCTGGCTTCATAATCTTCATCAAATTACTTAATTTTTATGAGCTTCAATTCCCCATCTGTAAAATGACTATCGCAGAACAACATAGAGAATGTAAGGATCCAATAAGATTTTATGTCAGTAGCACCTAGCACTGTGGTTGTCATAAAGACAATACTTGATGAATGTCATTTCCTTTTCACTGCTCTTTGGTTTTGTGATTTATTTTGCTCCTTTATTTTATGCATTTGTTCAATGACAATTAGCAACAAAAATGTAAATAGCAAAAACAACAGAATTATAGTTTGGGGGGCCTTTGGTTCAGTATGGTGACATGATCATGTGTATTTATATTTCTGAAGGCCCTTTAAAATTACTATAAGGAAATTGAAAAGGTATATACCTGCAGGTACAAAGGGGATGAAAGAGGAGGCAAAAGTGAATGAGAGATGCTGACAAACATTTGGAAATAGAAATAAGATGGGTGAGAAGTATATGACTTAGGAGATAAAAGAAAGCTGAACCCAAGTGCATCAGAAAAGTATGTAAATGAGAAGCAAGTCTATTCAAGTAAAAGAATATTAGGAAAAAACCAGGATTAAGACACTTGCTTTCTTCCATATAAAATGAGAGTGAGAAGTGGGGCTGAAGATAGGAAAGTTACCTGAAAGTCTGTGGAAGAAGCGGGTAGGCCCTCAGATCCTGCCATTTCTCCACCCTATGCCACATGCCCAGCAAGATGATAATACTTCCTTCACCCTGCTAAGAAAATAGAGGCTTATTTCCTGAGGAAACTAAACCATGACATCACCAGACTATGGATCCCAGGCACAGTGGAGCATGGAGTTGAGGTACTAGTGAGAAAAATAAACAGTAAGAGAAAGTAAACTCATTGCACATTGAAACCTCAAGCCCCCTTTCCTCTGTTTTACTCCTAGAATATGGGCAGCAAAGCTAAAGACCCAAGAGAGGAAGTTAGGTAATTCATTTCCGGACAAACTGTTAGAAAGAAAAAAGAATCTGAGATTCCAACATTTGAAGTCCCCATGAATATGGTCAAAATCCCTGCCCGACCATCTTACAACAAAGTTTACTCATTGAAATCTCTGCTCCAACACACAGACCTATCAATCAGCTTTTTAGTGTCTTGGTATTATGACCGAGTGAGTTGCCAAAGATCACCAGACATTTATGGAGTGATTCTAACAAGAAAGATCTAAGCTTAAATAAATAGGTAAAGAAAATTTGTCTGAAATGGAGGCAATGAAAGGAGCAGAGGAAAACTGGGAAAATAGAGGCGTCTTTGGAGTGGCTGACTGGAGGCACTTGGTACTTGCCTCCTCCACAAAGAACCAAGACAGTGGGTAATCACATATCAAATAGAGTGTCTAAGAGATAACACTGGAATTCAGAAGGGAAGTGACAGGGAACCTCTGAGGCATGGAAGGAGAGGGAAGTGAAGCAACCAGCCTGACTTGGATTGGCTCCAAGCCACAAGAAATGTCCCAGGGTAGGGAAAAGGAAGTGAGAGATCCCCAGGATTCCACATTCCCACCATGGACTCTGGCAATCCTAGCTACAAGGAGAGCCCTTTGGTCCGCACAGGCTCCGAGACTAGTACAAAAAGGCTGCATGGAATCCACACAATGGCACCGTCCCAGAGAAAAGTTTACACCAGATTCTACATTACACCTGCACCCAAGCTCCTGCAGTAGGGCATCATTTTGAGAGCTCAGACCTTACCAGACTATACACCCTGGGGCTCAACAGCCCCTGCATCTCTGTATCCTGGTAGCCCAGCTGACACACCCTACATCTACCCAGATGGCTGGAGCATTGCAACACCAACTGGACCCAGTGGTGCAGCCAGTCCCATGCATTCTCTGGGGTATGGGACACAGTCCCATGCATTCCCTGGGGTATGGGACACTGCAGCACTCTAGACCGTGTAGTGTCCCATACCCCAGGGAATGCATGGGACTGTGTACAGAGGAGACTGCCAGAAAGACAAAGGAAGCTGAAGCTCACACTCTCCAGAGCCTGAGGGCTGCCCATCTGGGGTTGCTGCCACTGACAGCATCTCCATCAGTCCCCAGCAGCAGGGCTACTGTGCATTTGCACATACCTTCAGGGAAACTGGGGACCTACCCCTCTGGGCACCAATCCAGGGTCTGAGGACAGGCCTGACTGTCTTGCTGCCATAGGCACTTGCATATGACATCCAGGGGCCTGAGAACAGTCCTATGCCACCTGCCATTACTATCACTGGTGCACACCATCCAGGGACTTGAAAAATGACCTTCCCTACCTGCCATGGAGGCACCCATGCACATTTCTGGGGACCTAAACTCAGCCCTGTCCTACCTACCACGACCACAGCTGGTACCTCAGTGTGCTGTGAGCCTGGGAATTGACCTACCCTGCCCACCACAGCCTGAAGCCATGTGCACTATCTAGGGGTTGTTGAGAACAGACCTGCCCCACTCAATACCATCCTTGCCAGTGTCCACATGCATCATTTGGGAGCCTGCAGTTCATCATGCCCTGTTCACTGCCACTGGTACACACACACACACAGCATTGAGAGGATGAGAGAAAAGGCCCACCCCGTCTACCTCTGCTGGCATTCACATTCATTATTAGGGGCCTTGGGATCAGCCCACACTGCCTCCTGCCACTGGCACCCATGTACAATTTCTGGGGATCTGAGGATGGGACCACCCCGCCTGCTACCGCCACTGCTGCTGGCATACACTCACACATGCCACCTGGGGTCATGGTGACTAGCCTTCTCAGTCCACTGCCACCACCATTGGCATAGTCACACGACTTTTGACAGCCTAAATACTGGCCTGCCACTGCTACTCTGCCATTGTGGACCTCACATATGCTGGTTAGGGGCCTGAGACTGCCCAGCCCAGCCAACCCTCTGCTGTCACTGGTGGCATCCAAGCAATTTGCCTGGAGGCCCAAAAATTGGCCTGACCTGCCCTGCTACCCTGGTTCAACTGTATGCCATCCAGTGGTTCAAGGACCAGCATCCCTAGCTTGCCATTGCCACTGCTGGTGCCTGAGGACCATCCCACCTGGCATCCCTGTGCCCAGCAAATCCTCATCACAGCATCTACTAAGAACTGCAGCCTGAGCCACTGCAGAAGTCACAGAAACTACTGATGCTGATTACATGCAAAGAATTCATACAAAGACTACACTGTAGGAAGAAGTCTCCCTACAAAAGCCAATGCATAAAATTGGAAGAAGTAGCTGTTATACCAAATACACAGATATCAACATGAGGGAAACATGTAAAAGCAAGAAAGCATGACACCTCAAAAAGAACACAATATTTATCTAGCAACAGATTCCAACAAACGTGAAATCTATATCATACCTGCAAAAAGAATTCAAAAGAATGATATTAAAGAAACTCAGTGAGATACAGAGAACATATACAATACAAATAAGACAGAAACACAATTCATAATTTGAATAATTAACAAAGATAAATAATTACAAAAAAGAACCACACAGAAATTCTGAAACTGAAGAATTCTATAAATAAAGTAAAATATACAATTTGGAGTTTCAACAATTGACTAAACCAAACAGAAGAAATAATTTCTAAACTTGAAGACAGTTTCTTTAAAATTATTCAGTTGGAGTGACAAAAAAGAATTAAAAAGAATGAAGAAAGCCTATGTAACATGTGGGACATCAAAAAGCAACTTAATTTCTGAATTTTGGCAGTTCCAGAGGAAAAGATTGACAAAGGCAGAGAAAACCTATTTAACAAAATAATAACAGAAAATTTTCCAAGTATTCTAACAGATATAGACACCCAGAGTTTCTCAGGAAACTCAAAGATGTCCAAATAGATTCAACCCAAAAAATTATTTTCCAAGGCACATTATAGTCAAACTTCCAAAAGTCAAAGACAAAGACAGGATACAAATAACATTGGATTTCTCAGCAGAAACCTCACAAGTCAGCAGAGAATGGGATAATATATATATAGTGTTGAAAGAAAAAAAACACTATGTTGCCAAGAACACTACACCCAACAAAGCTGTTCTTCAGAAATAAAGGAGAAGTAGTCTTTCCCAGCCAAGCAAAAACTAAGGAAATTTATCACCACTTGACCAGACCTATGAGAAATGCTTAAGAGAGTCGTACGTCGGGAAGCAGAAGGAAAATATCTACCATCATGAAAACACACAAAAAATATAAAACTCACTGGAAAAGCAGATACTACATGAGAAAGAGAAAGGAGTCAGAAGTTACGACTACAAAAAAACCACCAGACTACAATAATAAACAATAAGAGAGAAAGGAAGGGGTGGAGGATATACAGAACAATCAAAAAACAATTAAGAAGACAAAAAGAATAAAACATCACCAATAAATAATAACCTTGAATATAAATGACAGAGACTGGCTGAATGGATAAAATATCATGACCCAACTATATGCTGCCTACAAGACAGTTGCTTCACCTATAAAGGCACAATAGACTGAAAGTTAAGGGGTGGGCTACATAGCCATAAAAAAGGATGAGTTCATTTCCTTTGCAGGGACATGGATCAAGCTGGAAACCATCATTCTCAGCAAACTAACGTAGGAACAGAAAACCAAGAACCACATGTTCTCACTCATAAGTGGGAGTTGAACAATGAGAACACATGGACACAGGGAGGGGAACATCACACACCAGGGCCTATTAGGGGGTCGGGCGGGTAGGAGAGGGATAGCATTAGGAGAAATACCTAATGTAGATGACGGGCTGATAGGTGCAGCAAACCACCATGGCACATGTATACCTATGTTAACAAACCTTCACATGCTGCACATGTATCCCAGAACTTAAAGTATAATAACAAAAAAAATTGAAGTCTTATCAAATGTCTTTTTGGACCACAATAGAATAAAACTAGTAATCAATAACAAGAAGAATTTTGGAAATGGTACAAATACACAGAAATTAAATAACACACACCTGAACAAACATTGGGCCAATGAAGAAATTAAAAAAGAGATTAAAAAATTCTTGAAACAAAGGAAAATCAAAACACAACATACAAAAACCTATGGAATACAGCAAAAGCAATGCTAAGAGAGAAGTTTATAGCAATACATGCCTACATCAAATAAGTAGAAAGGTTTCAAATACACAACCTAATAGTGCACCTCAGGAACTAGAAAAGAACAAAGCAAACACCAAATTAGTAGAAAGGAATGAAATAATAAAGGATGGAGTTGATCATAATCCTGAAAGACACAATCCTGAACATCTTAATTATGAATTTTGAAATTCCAAAAGACCAAAATCCCAAAAATATAATTCTGGAAAAATAATTTCTATTTATTTACACTTGAAAAAGGGAATTTCTTTGAGAATCATATAAGAACATGACAGACCACTTTAGAGGTCAATAAATTAGGCAATAATAACACATATTTTTGCAAGTGTAAGCATTCAGTTATACCAATGATAATCATGTGGGTATAACAGTTATGAACAGATAAACCATATTTACAAAGAAATAGCTCGAAAAGTGAAATGCATAAATGCATATCAATATGGTTGGTAATTGTGTGCACCCAGCTTTATGACTGAGTCATCTGCAACTTTGTGACGAGTTAAGTCTTTTGACGAAATTGATGAAAAATTCTAGTGGGTCACTATTGCATCACCAGCACACTAGTCATCTAAAGAGATAAGATTTCAAGATATTTTATCTTTCACAAATACAGCTTCATTCTATTCGCTTACTGAGGAAATCGCAGTGTTTTTAGATAGACACAAAGTCAATGTTGTGTTAGTGCATTTTTATAGAGTCACAGTGGCAAAAAATGTACAAATGAATTAAAACTCTCTAAGAGTCTACAGATTTGTATTTCCAATATTGGAAATAATGTGAAGATGAAATGCATAGCATATAGTTGACTATTAAAAATAGTAAAATAAAAACCCTGAAAAAATAAAAAATAAAATAAAAAGGACAAATAAACTAAAGATAAATTTAGACATATGAAAAAGTATATTACAGGGATAAATAGATCATAGGTAATTACATCCCGATGGTTCACAAGAACTGATTGACTTTCATGTTAATTAACTATATTTTGAAATCTTGCATTATAATGAATAGCTTCTTTTTATTTTTAGAGGACTTGTCTCTCCTTGGAGAATACATTCACTTCATTTTCTACATGGAGATGCTCTTTTGGAATTCTTCTATGATTTAATATATACTGACATGAGTATTTCCTATTAGATTTTTTCACCTTCTATGCCATACTTCTATGTTGTTTCAGGTATGTGGAAAGATTCTGTATGCACTCATCTGCAGACCACAGATTTGTCAGAAAAAAATCACTGGTTATTGAACAACAACATCTTTGCCTAAGTGTCTTCTTATTCCACCATGCACATAAGTATTTTCAAATCAGTCGGTAACTTCACTGACTCCTTCAAGCAAATATGGCTTACTTCATTAAAAGGTCCTGAAATGTCATCTTCTGAAAGAAATGCCAATTCAGAAAATGAAGCATTTTTTAAACTTAAGTTTTCATTGTTGTCATATTGTATGGCCAATCTACTCATCTGACTTTTCTGTCAAATACATTGAACAGAGGGGAAAAAATAAACTTAATAATACCTTAAAATTCAATTTTGGAAGTCTTCATCACATCTAATTCCAAGTCTGTCAATATGGTTTGGGGATTCAATTGAAATTCATTTTCTTCCTCATAAAGAAAATAACAAAGCTCCACCTAACATGATACAACTATCATGTGATTGTAATTTTGGAGACTGTAGACATTAAGGATTTTAAACTTTAGGGGTTTTTGCTTCAGGTATTTGATCTTCAGAAATTTCAACATTTGAGATGATGACATTCAGCATTGTGTCTTTCAGGATTATGATTCTAAAGATCAGAGCAGAACTAAATGGCACAGCAACAAAAAATGACGCAAAAGATCAAGCAAACAAAAAGTTGATTTTTTGAATTAACAAACAAAACTGACAAACAGCTAGATTAATAAAGAAAAAAGTGAGAAGACCCAAATACATATATTGAGAAATGTAAAAGGAGACATTACAACTGATATCACAAAAAATACTAAGGATCAGTAGAAAGAGTGATTAACTCTATAATTTGTTAGTCTATAGTTGTTCACTAGAAAAAACACCTAGATGAAAACCTAGAAGAAATGAATAAATTCTAGGATACAACCCACCCAGATTGAAACAGAAAGACATAGAAAACATAAACAGACCAATAATGAGATTGAATTATTAATAAAATGTCTTTCCACAAACAAGAGCCCAGGACTGGATGGCTTTACTGCTGAATTCTACCAAACCTGTAAAGAACTACCACCAGTTTTTTTTCAAACTATTCCAAAAAATTAAAGAGGAGAGAATTATTTCTAATTCATTTCGGAGGTCAGCATTACCATAATATCATAATCAGAAAAAGGCACAACAAAAAATAAAACTATACACCAATATTCCTGATGAGCATACATGCAAAAATCTTTCATAGATTATGAACAAACTAAATCCAACAACACATCAAAAAGACAACACAATGTGATCAAATGAGATTTATCCCAGGAATGCAAGGATGGTTAAACATATATAAATAAAAAACATGATACATCACCTAACAAAATGAAGAACAAAAACCATGATTAGCTCAACACATGCAGAAAAAGGATTTGATAAAATTCAATATATCTTCATGATAAAAACTCTCAATAAATTAGAAGTAGAAAGAATACATCTTAATATAATAAAGACAGTATATGATAAATCCACAGCTAACATCATACTAAATGGGCAAGGGCTGAAAGGCTTTTATCGAAGAACTGGAGGAAAACAAGGATACCAGCTTTCACCGTGCTTATTCAACATAGCATTGGAAGTCCTAGCTGGAGAAATCAGGCAAGAGAGATAAAGAAAAGGCATCCAAATTGGAAAAAAGGAAGTCAAATTGTCCCTTTTTGCAGAGGAGATGATCTTATATATAGAAAAAACTAAAGACTCTGCCAAAAAACTACTGGAACTAATAAACAAACTTGGTAAAGTTCCAGGATACAAAATCTATACGCTTATAATGAACTAGCTGAAAAGGAAATCAAAAGTAATCTCATTTATAACAGCTACAAAAAATACCTAAGAATAAATTTAACCAAGGAAGTGAAAGAAAAAATACCTAAAAATAAATTTAACTAAGGAAGCATAGTTTTCACTACAAGGAAAACTACAAAACACTGATGAAAGAAAATGGAGGCAAATATATGGAGAGACACCCCATGTTTGTGGATCAGAAAAGTTAATTTTTAAAAAAACAACTGTACTATCCAAAGCAATCTACAGATTTAATATAATCTCTATCAAAATATCAATGACATGCTTCACAGAAACAGAAAAAAAATTCCTAAAATTCATATGGAACCAAAAAAGGTACCAAAAAGCCAAAATATACTGAGGATAAAGAACAAAGATAAAGGCATCACATTATCTATCTTCAAAATGTACTACAAGCTATAGTAAGCAAAGCAGTAGTATTGTTATAAAAATAGACACACAGAACAATGGAACAGAGTAGACAGCCCAGAAACAAATTCATTATAGCCAAGTGACTTTCAACAAAGGCACCAAGAACCTACATTGTGGAAAGGATATTTTCTTCAATAAATGGTGTAGTTTCTGGAAAATTGGACATCCATAGATAGAAGAATGAAACTACTCCCCTATGTCTCATCATACATAAAAGTAAACTCAAGATGGATTAAAGACTTAAATCTAAGACCAGAAACTATAAAACTCTTAGAAGAAAACATAGAGAAAATGCTTCAGGATACTGGTTTAGGCAAAGATTTCATGGCTAAGACTTCAAAAGCACAGACAACAAAAACAAACCAATGGGACTGTATTAAACTGAAAGCTTCTGCACAGTAAAGGAAAATAATCAATAAAGCAAAGAGACAACCTGTAATCAACAAAGCAAAGGAACAACCTGTAGGATGGATGAAATTATTGGCAAACTATTCATCTGACAAAGGAATAATATACATATAAAGAAACTCAAATTCAACAGCACAAAAGCAAATAATTCCATTAAAAAGTGACAAAAGGATCTCAATAGACATTTTTCAAAAGAAGAGATATAAATGCCCAACAGTTATATGGAAAAATGATTGACATCACTAATCATCAGGAAAATGCAAATCAAAACTACAACGAGATATCATCTCACTCCAGTTAGAGTGGCTATCATAAAAAAGACAAAAAAATAGTAAATGCTGGTGAGGATGTAGAGAAAAGGGAACTCTTATACACTGTTGGTGGGAATGTAAATTAATGCAGCCTTTATGAAAAATAGTATGGAATTTTTTCAAAAAAATAAAAATAGAACTAACATATGATCCAGCAATCCCATCACAAAGTATTTATTCAAAAGACAGGAAAAAAGTATATCAAAGGTATACCTGCACATCCATGCTTATTGCAGCACTATTCACAATAGCCAAGATGTTTAATTAATCTAAGTATCCATCAATGAATGAGTAGATTTTTAAAAATTATATATATATGTGTGTGTGTGTATATATGTATTTGTACACACACATACACACACACATAATGGAATACTATTTAGCTATAAAAAGAATAAAATCCTGTCCTTTGCAGCAACATGGGTGAAACTGGGAGTTAATATCTTAAGTAAAATAGTCAGACAAAGAAAGACAAATATTTTATGTTTTCTTCATATGTAGGAGCTAAGGAAATTAATCTCCTGGAGGTAGAGAGTAGAATGATAGTACCAGATGTTGGAAAATGTGTTGGGGGTATGAAGCGAGGCTGGTGAATAGGTACAAATGATGCAGTTAGATAGAAGGAATACATTCTAATGTTTGATAGCATACTAGAGTGACTATAGTAGACAATAATGTATTGTGTATTTAAGAATAGCCCAAAGAGATTATTTGAAATGTTTCCAACACAATGAAGTAGTAAATGTTTGAGACAACAGATTCCCTAAATACCCTGATTTTGCTATTATACATTGTATGCATTTATCAAAATACCATATGTTCTCCTTAAATATGTACAATTATTATATATATTTTTAAATTTGCAAAATATTTAAAATCGTATGCTTAGTCAGTTTGCTTTTTGTATAGCAGGTCAGGAGGCATTAAAGACTTAACAATGAAGGACACAATATTAGCCTTAGGAGAAGGCAGTATGATCAAGGGTAGGCTACTAAAAATAGGAAGCAACAACAGAAATCCACAAGGGACAAATCAGAGACCAAGAAAGAGCTAAAAGGTGAAAAAAAAAAAGGAGGAAAAACTATTCAGAAAACAGATCAAGATGACAATGAAATGATGACTTAGAAAAAAAAGGATAGAAAGTAAGCAAGGATGTTATTTGGCTCATTTGAATATTGTGAATAAGCCTGCATCACATCATCTCAATCCAGTTCTCATTTTGGTAATACCTTGGGAGGACAGACACTCCTCGTGTTGACAGGGTCCTATCTCAAGCACTGGCTTTCTGCCAGGGCATCTTTTCCAAAGTTTTGGGGGCAAGTGGGACTGTTGCATGGTGGCATCCTTGAATTCCAAGGGATGGGACATAAAAGCCCCCAGGATCATCCTCAACAGATGGGAAATGGAAGTCAACGAATACATGTTCTAGCCTTCCAGCCTTCAAGGGAACAATTCTGGAAGATATTCTGGATGCTTTACAAGAGGTCCTGAAAGAACTGACCTTCTAGTCCCCCTCCTCCTACCCACAGCAGCAACTTCTATATCTTTTTCTCCAGACCTCATCTTTTCTCCTTTCCTCATTCACTCTCCCTGCTCTCGCACTCCTGCTTCCTGGAATCATCTGCATAATAAACAACCTCCATCCCCATTCTTATCTCAGTTCTGATTTCCAAAGAAACTCAAAACTACGGACATAAGAATTTGGTTTATAAAATGTAAATTTTAAAAATTAGATAAATAACTGGCTATGTCTTATATATCCTTCAAGATAAAACACCTGTATTGACATAGAAAAAGATTTTTATGGCTTAATTTTTAGTCTTAATCCTATACCTAGTTTCAAAATTTGTTCTGGTCTAAGTTAAAAGTAGAAAAGAGCATCACAGGCTTTGGAATACATTTTACAAGGCAAAAAGTTCTCTATTGATGAAGTCACTGACATTGAATATGTTGGTGAAATGTTGAAATAAATTTTTTTCAAAGAATGTTAGAAAAGAGATTAGCATTATTTCCTAGCTGTTTAATTAGTATATTATTTAGCATAATTTATGATTTACATATCTATTACTACATTATTAAATTAAATTAAATATAATTTAAATATACCAAAATGTATGGTTGTTGAAATCTTTATATTTTAGGCAAGTAAAGTCAGTGCTTTGAACAGAAAGAAATTCTTAGATAGAGCATTTTCTACCAGTGTTTTCTACCAGCTTAGATACAGCATTTTTTACCAGCCTATGAGAAACCTTGTCAGAATGGATCAATGTGGGATGCAGAAGTGAACTAACTAGACTGAATATAGAGTGAGGCAGAAACAGGATGACACTGTGAAGTCCGACCAGAAGCTCCACAGAAGCTGGGAGCTGGGAGATGATGAGCAGCCATCAGGAACTTGCCTGGGCTTGACCATTCAATGCTGAGTGTATGGCTAAAGAGCCTCAGACTGAAATTACATGGTCCTAACGAAAGACAGAGACTGATGTTTTTGATTAGTCAAAGTGAAAGCACTGAAAAAATGGACAGCAAACTGTAGAATGCGGCTCCATCCTCTCCTTAGTAATGAGAAGCCCCACTGGACAGCATCTGAAGCCTTTGTCTGTATTCCTGGTTGCTTTATTCTCACCATCTTGCACAGCGCCTATCATGATAAAGGCACTCAAAACTATCCTCAAGTGGATGAATATATAAATAATGCAACCCCAAACTCTTTCATAGTTTGTTATAAAATAAAGTTGTAAGAGGACACAAGAAAGTGAAACTAGTAATGAGTCAAGAGACGGGGTGGCATAGAAGGGAAAGAAAAGAAAATTTGGGACAAGGAAACTGAAGGCTGTGCACAGAAGGGTAAAAGAACTGTTGCTAGATCACAATGAGGAGAAAGCGGCTATTCCATACAATAACAAAGCTACGAATAAAAGCAAGGTCTTATACCCCAAATCACACATTTTATGATTTACTATAAATAGAGCATAGAATCAGTCATTGGAGTGCAGTATGTGAGACTAAAATTGCACCCAGCTAGTAAAGAGTTTAATATAAACGTGTTAAGATGTTTGTAGTGGGCCGGGCGCGGTGGCTCAAGCCTGTAATCCCAGCACTTTGGGAGGCCGAGACGGGCGGATCACGAGGTCAGGAGATCGAGACCATCCTGGCTAACATGGTGAAACCCAGCCTCTACTAAAAAAATACAAAAAACTAGCCGGGCGCGGTGGCGGGCGCCTGTAGTCCCAGCTACTTGGAGGCTGAGGCAGGAGAATGGCGTAAATCCGGGAGGCGGAGCTTGCAGTGAGCTGAGATCCGGCCACTGCACTCCAGCCTGGGCGACAGAGCGAGACTCCATGTCAAAAAAAAAAAAAAAGTTTGTAGTTTATTTAGTGAGCAACAGGAATCAACAAAAGTTTATAAAAGGAGGAACATATGATGGATTTGACTTTTAGGGAAATAGATGTAACAGTAGATGAAATGGAATGAGCAAAGACTGGTGAGAGGAAGATAATTTGAGAAGTTTTCAGTTAATCAGGTGACAGGCGATGGGGGCTTAAAGTAAGACAATGATAGCAGGAAAAAGAGGAGCTAGAAAAGAGCTACATTACAGCAACAGAGTGAATGAAGTAATAGCCCATAGGAAGTGAGCTATGAGAAAGATATAGAGGTGAATCCCTGACTTAATTTACAGGACTCAGTAGATTGTGATTCAATCATCTAAACTCAAGAACAAAGAGAAAAGCAAGTTTGATTAAAAAGATCAATACTATTCTAATCCATCCTATTTTCTATTTTATAATCTGCTTTCTATTATAATAACATTTCACCCAAACAAACAGTAAATGTTTAATTAAAAAATCTAAGAACATGCACAAGAAATGCAATGAAAAAGTATCAGCCAGATTCCCACTTCCTAACCACTATCATTGATACAGGCTTGCTATGTGACAGTACATTTAAGCATAGAGATAGAGATTTTGTTTGGTTGTTTTTGTTTCATGTAATTGAAAGCACACTTTATTTTTTTATCTACAATGTATCACACACATTTTACAAGGTAAATACACGTTTTACTACACTATAATTTTCGGTCGCCTCAGAACAGTGTATTATCATATGAAAATATCAAATTTTACTTTTTACCCATTTTACCTATTGTTTGCAGATGATATTATCTTATATTTGGAAAAAAACCCTAAAGATTTCATTAAAAAGCCATAGAACTGATAAATTCAGTAAAGTTGTAAGATACCAAATCAGCATACAAAAATCAGTAGCATTTCTGTATACCAACAGAAAACAAACTGAAAAAGAAATCAAGAAACTAATTCCATTTACAATAGCTACAATTAAAATAAAATACCACGGAATAAACTTAACCAAAGAGTTGGAAGATCTCTATAATAAAAACTATAAAATACTGATGAAAGGAATTGAAGAGGATGCACAAAAATGGGAAGAAAGTACATGTTCATAGATTGGAAGAATCAATATTGTTAAAATGTTCGTACTACCCGAAGCGATCTATAGATTCAATGCAATCCCTGTGAAAATACTAATGACATTCTTCACAGAAACAGAAAAGAAATCATAAACTTTATATGGAACCACAAAATACACAGAATAACCAAAGCCATCCTCAATAAAAGAAACAAAACTGGAGGAATCACATTACCTGACTTCAAATTATACTACAGAACTATAGTAACCAAGAAACATATAGAGAACCCAGAAACAAACCATATCTACAGCAAACTGATTTTTTACAAAGGTGCTAAGGACATACATTGGGGAAAAGACAGTCTCTTCAGTAAATGATGCTGGAAAAACTACACATCCATATGCAGACCAGTAAAACCTTATGCAAAAATAAAATCAAAATAGATTAACTTCTTAAATCTAAAAACCCAAGGTATGATGGTTCTACAAGAAAACATTGACGAAACTCTCCAGGGCACTGGACTAGGCACAGCTTTCTTGAGTAATAACCCACAAGCATAGGCAACCAAAACAAAAATGGACAAAGGGAATCACATCAAGTAAAAGGTTTCTGTGCAACAAAGAAAACAGTCAACAAAGTGAAGAGAAAACTCACAGAATGGGGGAAAATATTTGCAAGCTATTCATCTGACAAGTGATTAATAACCAGAATATATAAGGAGCTCAAACAACTCTGTAGAAAAAAAAAAAAACTAATAATCTGAGTAAAAATGGGAAAAATATCTGAACAGACATTTCTCAAAAGACAACATACAAATGGCAAAGAGGTATATGAAAAGGTGTTCAACATCATTGATCATCAGAAAAATGAAAATCAAAACAACAATGAGATATAATCTCACCCCAGTTAAAATGGCTTATATCCCAAAGATGGGCAGTAACAAATGCTACTGAGAATATAGAGAAAAGGCAACTCTTATGTGCTGTTTTTGGGAATGTAAATTAGTACAACCACTATGGAGAACAGTTTGGAGGTACCTCGCAAAACTAAAAGTAGAGCTATCCTATGATCCAGCAATCCCATCGGTAGGTATATACCCAAAAGAAAGGAAATCAGGATATCAAAGAGAAATCTGCACTCTTATGTTGATTGCAGCACTATAGCTATCACAATAGCTAAGATTTGCAAGCAACCTAAGTGTCCATCAATAGAAGAATGGATAAAGAAAATGTGGTACATATACACAATGGGGTACTGTTCAGCCATAAAAAAGGAATGAGGTCCTGTTACTTGCAACAACATGGATGGAACTGGAGGTCGTTTAGTTAAATAAAATAAGTCAGGCTCAGAAAGACAATCTTGCCCAGTTCTCACATATTTGTGGTGGAGCTAAACACTAAAACGACTGAACTCATGGACATGGAGAGTAGAATGACGGTTACCAGAGGCTGGGAAGAGTAGTAGATGGTGGTGGGGTGGTGGGGATGGTTAATGGGTACAAAAATATAATTAAGTAGAATGAGTAAGATCTAGCATTTGATAGCACACAGGATGACTGCAGTCAACAATAATTTATTGTCCATTTAAAAATAACTACATTAACTCAAATAGTATAATTGGATTGTTTATAACACAAAGAAAGGATAAATGCTGGAGGGGATGGATACCCCATTTACCCCGAAGTGGTTATTATGTTCTATATGTCTGCATCAAAATATCTCATGTACCCCTAAATATATACACTTGCTATGTATCCATGAAAATTAAAAATAAAAATTACAAAATAAAAGAAAATGAGGGTTACAGGTTTCCTCACCTAAGGAAGACATCACTTGTTTGAGTCACCTAGGAAAATACACTTCCATTCGTTCTTTCTAATGTATTTTCTCACTTCCATACTTAACCTAATGAAATAGGCAGGGCAAGTATTATTCCTCCCTGTTTGCATGAGTACAATGAGAAGCAGAGAAGTCAAGTCGCTGGTCCAAAGGAACAAGACTGTTTGGTTGAAAAAACAGGTATGACTGTCTGAACCACTTTTGGAATTTGACCTTGTGTCTTTGACTAACTTTAAAGTGATATTATACAATTGTGAGACTTTTTTTTTGCTTAGGTCATCATTCTCTTCTCTACTTAGAATAGCCAAATATTAAAAAGTCAAGTTTTAAATATCAAGTTATTCTTTCAATAGAAAGTCAGCCACTCTGTATGTTGCCAGAAAACTGATTTAAGAAACTGAACAGCTCACTTTATCCCTTCTGGACCCTGAATTTTTGTTCTTTTCTAGTCCTTCTTCTCCTTTTTCAGTAAATCCTTCAGCCACTGGTTCCATGAGAGTAACGGTGTTGAACTCCTCTGACAAGTGATACTATATCACTGTAAAACAAACACACTTCTGTACATCCATAATCATTACCAGTCAGGTTTTCTTTTTTTTTTTTGAGTCACCAGTAAGTAGAGACAATTGTATGACAACACCAAAGAGGGAGAGAAATTACTTTAGTGCCCAAGTCTGCAGGGTAAACCCTTAGACAAGAGAGTTCATGGGGCTGGATTTATTTCGAATCCTTCTGACTGTTTTATAGGTCACAGATTTAGCACTCAACCTTATTTTGCTTTATTTTCTTCATCTTAACTCCCATGGTACTATTTATTAAGGGAGATGTCAGGTATCTGCCTGTCTCCTTCAAAGAGAAAAAGAAGCTTTCAGAAAGAACTACACGCAAAGAAATAGCCAAACAAAGGACTTTTTTCCTATTTGGAATAATCATGCTATTCATCAGCAATCATAATAGTACTTTCTACAAGTCAGACTGTAAAGCACCAGTGTCAGATGAGGTTTGTAATAGAGAATACAGGAAAGCATATTAATTTTAGATGAGTGAGTTTGAGGTCACATCCTTTTCCAATGAGAACTGAGGTAGAGATAAAATCAAGTTTTGATGAGTTTTTGCAGTGCAGATCATGACCTGATGCAATGTGAAGTCAATCTTCAAAATTCACTGTGGTCTGATTTTACTTGTCCTTAAGGATAGTCATTAGCCTGAGCTCACACTATTGGAATTTGGTTTTAAAGATAGGGCAAAGTTTTCCTGCCATAATTACTTCCATCTGCTACACTAACACATGTGTTCCTGCAATAAAAATTTCTAAAACTCTCCAAACTCCACATACCCCCTTTTGACTAGGCTCTTGCTGTACTGATGTTTCACCTGCATTCCGTCTGGGTGGGAATCTGTTTTGCAGCTGGCTGCTGCTTCAAGGGTGGGAGAAGCTGGGGAAAGTGTGGCATTTGCTGTAAGACTCCAGTGGCAAATTGAACACAGACATTTGCCTTGAGCATCAGAAATCATGGTCATGTGTGTTACATCATACACCCTGTCACGTCTCAGTTCATTCCAATGAATTCTTCTTTAATCTATTTTATTTATTCATTTTAAATGACACAAATGATATAGAAATACATTCTTATTGTAAAAAGCTTGTATTGGAATAGAAAAAAGAAAAATTTCCCTGAGCACGCTTTCCTCCCTTCATCCTAAATAATAAATGACATGTTTTCTATGGAGCTGGAATTTCCTCTCCTTAAAACACAAGCATTTTATATATTGTACATGAACAGACATTCAAAGACCTCCAAAACTTTTCCACAGGGAAGAAACCAAAGGAAAGTACTTCATGAAGTCCCCCTACATCACAAAGTGAAAACATTCCATGAAAAGAAAGGCTGTATATTAATGAGTGTGTGTCTGTAAGGGGGATTTAATTGGTTTGATGAGTCTAAAAAGTTTCGTATAAAGACACGTGTCAGAGAATCAGGCAGAAAGGAATCCTGAACCATACAGAACATGTGTACTCATTTGCCAAACTTCAAACTACACACCTATATTAATTTTTAAATTATATCCTCTTTTTTCCAGACTTCAGAAAAGATTATGATGGTGGGGGTTACAAAACAAAACCTGGAAATGTAGTTAAAGGATTCTGTAGATTGGGACCAAACCTTTCATGCTTTCTAAAACAATGGAACCAAGGATTGGGTTGAACCTGGAGTCAAAAAGAACTGCATTCAGCCCCTGATTGTACCACACAACTAGCTAACATGTGAGCTGGCAGGTCACCTAGGAGCCTCAGTTTTCTGGACTGTTCCATGAGACTCATCCCTACCTCACAGGGCTGTTGTGAGGTGTCATGTGACTTTGTGTCACACAAACGCCTTGCTCAGTGCTTGATCAGTGGTGGGCTCCCAATAAACACTAACATAGGAAAAAAAAAAAAAAAAAAGACACTTGTGAGCCTAAACCTGAAATTTAGAGATATAAGCTAAAAATCAAGTGCGGCAATATATCACATGTTCTTGCAGTTGTGACTAAATGTTATGAACACTTGGCTGATCTCAGGTTCCGAAACAGATCCTCCCGCCATGTGACTGGGGTGAAACCTAGGCTAGATCTGAAAGCATCACTGGAGCCTGAGCATGCTGAATTGTTGGTTTCCTTGATCAGGATACTGATGAAGTAGCCATCAAGAGACTGGCAATGTGAATACTACCTCTTTGGTTAGTTCCTAAAACCATGGTTATTAGTTGCAGGATCTTCCTTAGAAATTATTTTTTCACATATATTTTTCACATATGTGTGTATATATATAACTGTGTGTGTGTGTATATATATACACACACACATATTTACAAAGATGCATACTTGTCTTAATTTTTTGCTAGTAAACACATGACACAATTTTTTTTTTACATAATAATGCAGTGTGGATATATTAGTATGCATGCCTTTCAGTCCCTATGGACACAGACATTCCTTGAAGAAGGTGAAAAGTTCAAAGTCCAGAGTTGATCATTAAGGTTGTTAGATTTATTTGCCTCTTCTGATGAATATTTTGTCCGAGAGATACCATTTACTTGAAAATAAAATGTCTGTGTTTCCTGGCAGACTATTTAAAGTAGATGAGTAAGAGACAAAGAGAGGCAGAGAGTGAGGCCCAGAGGAGGACATGACTGAAAGACCAAGGACTATATGCTGAAGAGGATCAAAGAGGTCATCTAATTCATCCCTGAGACATCAATCATTGCCTTGGACAAGACCACTCCTGAACCACGGAAGACATAGGACTGTCAAGCCCACGCTAAAGTGTCTCAGGAGACACACGCTCCCTCTGTAACTCATTCAGATTCTAATAAACCTGGCAGAAAGTTCTTGCATATTTCTCCCCTGCCATCTATTACCTCTTTCACGGAAATTACGAAGTGTGTGTTAGCATCCACCTCAATAGCATCTCAGGTTTCAAAACCTTGAACTATTAAAGAGTTATTTTTCAGATCTTTTTTCAGATATCACTATGCAATATTTGATACATACATAACATATTTGGGTGAAAGTAAGATAATAAAATACATGGACATAAACTAACAATCTGAGCTAGGAATTAGTTCCACTGCAGCCACCTGCATATTACTTTCTGAGCCCATTGCTTTGCCCCTAAGGGTAACAATTATTCTGAATTTTGGATTTAATATTCCTTTGTTTTGTAAAAGTTGTATTATATATGTACATAAAAATTAGATATTTAGTTTTATAAAAATTATATTGTAAGCATTAATTTCTGCCTTGCTTTTTTCCTTCAAAATACTATTTCTAAAATTCATTTGTCATAATAGTTCATTTATTTTCATTGTTACGTGATTTCTTTGTTTGAATATATCAAAACTTAATTATCTGTTTATTTCTGTTGATGAACATTTCAATTCTTTCTTTTTTCACTGTTTCAGTTTATCTTATTTTTGTTTTTATTTATTCATATTTTTTGAGACAGAGTCTTGCACTGTTGCCCAGGCTGTAGTGGAAATACAGCTGCTCAATCTCTGCTCACTGCAACCTCCGCCTCCTGGGTTCAAGCAATTCTTTTGCCTCAGCCCCCAAGTAGCTGGGATTACAGGCACCCACCACCATCCCCAGCTAATTTTCATATTTTTAGTAGAGACAGGGTTTCACCAGCTTGGCCAGGCTGGTCTCAAACTGCTAGCCTCAAGTGATCTGCCTGTCTCGGCCTCCCAAAGTGCTGGGATTATAGGTGTGAGCCACCTTTTGCCCAGCCTTATTTTTTGCTGTTTTAAATCATGTTATAAAAAATTTTGAATTTTCATACGTATTTCCAGGGTAACACAAGAGCTTCTCTATAACAATATTTTTCAAACCATAGGTAAAAAGTCATTATTGGATTAGAAAATAAATTTAATGAACCTCAACAATAAACTTTTTAAAATAAAATAATTAAACATAAAGAATCAGAGTAAAAAGTATTTATAAAATGTTCAGTTTTATATCTGCATGTTATAAATGCACTGGGTAGCAAAGCTGAGAATAAAGCCAAACTGCTTTCCAAATAATTGTATCAATTTATTAGATCTATTAATAGATCTCTAATACTAATGGATGGTGTTTTACTTTGTTCCATATTCTTGTCAGTGCTTGATATTGCCAGATTTATAAGTTTTTGCCATTTTAGTACGAAATGTTATTAGGTTGTCAATTTTCATTTCCTTGATTACTGGAAATGTTGTTGGCCACATTGAGCATTTTTTATATGCTTATTTGTCACTTATATTCAGTACATTACTTTTTATGTGTTTTTCAATTTTCTATTAGATTGTTTATACATTTTATTGCTTTGATTCATACATTATATGCTAACTTAAAAAATGTATTGTATATATTCAAGGTATTCAACATGATGTTATGGGATAGTAAAGAGGTTGCTATAGTGAAGCAATTTAGCATATCTATCAACTCACATAGTTATCTTTTTTGTTTTGTTTATCATGGCAAGAGGAACTAAAATCTACTCATTTAGCATGAATTCCAAACACTGTACAATTATCTTACCTATAGTTCCCAAAGATCCATTACCAAAAAAGGTGCCCACTGCCACCACTTCAATTCAACATAGTACTGAGAGTACTAGTAAGAGAATTTAGATAAGAGGAAAATAACAAGGCATCTATGTTGGAAAATAAGTAAAATTATCTGTATTTGCAGATGATGTGATTGCATATGTTCAAAACAGCAAAGATTCAGTGAAAGATCTGTTAGAACTAATAAATGAATTCTCTAAAGTGGCAGGATACAAAATCAACATACAAAAATCAATAGTATTTTTATAAACAAATAAAGACCTAACTGAAAAAAAAAAATCAAGAGGAAAAAAAAGCCAGGAGAGAGACAAATAATCTGTGTCAAAGTGAGAAAAAAATTAATAAATGTAGACATAATAGTCAAGGAGGTAATGGTGATAATTTTTTGGAACATTAAGAAACATGAACCAGAGAAATCGAATTGTACAACAAGCAAAACAAATGAAATTAAATTCACTCACACTGTATGTGAGCATGGAGTACCTTCCCATTTATTTGTGCATTTAGTTTCATTAATGTTTTACAGTTTCAGTGTATACTTCTTCCACCTCTGTGATTAAATTTATATCTGAGTTTTGTTTTCTCATTTTGACACATATTATTTCTCATTCTTTTTTTCATATATTTTAAACTTTCATTTTCTCATCTCTTGTGTCACTGTGTAACGTTCTACTAATATTCTTAGCTATATTTTTTATATGTCTGTTGTGCTTTTTTTATTATTATACTCTCATTTTACTTTCTAAAAGTTTTATTTGGTTCCGTTTTCAAATAAGCTAGGTTATATTGCAGAATATGTTACTCATTTTTAAATTATATTTTTAAAACTCTTTATACTTAGTTATACTATATCTGAAATTTTCAATATCTGAACTGTTTGAGAATAGTCTAACTTTCACTTATGGTAGCTTGCTTCCTTGTGTCAGTGTTTGTTTTGTTTTTAAATTGTGAAAACCTATAGCATAGATCTTTGTTCTATCTTCTTTGTTCTAACTTGAATCTTCTATCACATAACTTACGTGGCAAAATTCTGAGGACCTAACTTGGGAATTCTTTCATCTAGAGAGAATTTGGGTATTCTTCAGTTGGGATATAAGGACTGCTACCAGCCTAGGACCATCTCAGTCTTCTTCCCCATCTCAGGTTCGGTTT
The DNA here is from genome assembly GCF_009764315.1 of Trachypithecus francoisi. Classification (NCBI taxonomy): domain Eukaryota; kingdom Metazoa; phylum Chordata; class Mammalia; order Primates; family Cercopithecidae; genus Trachypithecus; species Trachypithecus francoisi. The sequence goes on from NW_022681472.1 coordinate 48,287,967, forward strand.
CCCTTTCTTGTGGAGCCCAGGTTTCATTGATGATTCCAGAGTACCAGCTCTGAATTTTCCCTGGGAGTACATTGTTTTTGTATTACTATCCATTGCTTTCCTTAACACCTGTTTTCAGTTCACTGTTGATTTTCAAAGATGTTTGTTATAAATTATTGTGACAGATACTCAAAGGTTTAGTCTGCCATATGAAAGAAGCAAAGGTTTGAACTGTCTTTTCACTGTTGCTATCTTTCTTCTTGGTATATTTAATAGACGTGGAAAGACGGATGATGTTTCTCTTTACCTTCCATTTTACAGAGCATAGCGATAGCTCAGAATGAAATCTTATTTATTTCACTAAGCACCAGTTAGTAAAACTGTTACAACTCATTTAAGATGTGGATCTAAGATTTAAATGTGTATTCTAAATTCAGACATCTATTATGTTTATTCATCATTAACTGTGACTTCCTTTTTGAAAGTAAAATGTGACTTCTTAGGACAGTTCTAAAGTCTTCTTGCAAGTCATATTATTTTTAAAACAGATTTTGTGAAGCTAAGTTTAAGTTAATCAGAACATAAGTGCACACATTCATTAAAACACACACATGGGTTGAGAAATGATGGAAAATGTGTTTGGCAAAACCCATTTGGCAGCTTTCCAAAACCAAAACATTCAAAAAAAATAATATTTAATCATTTTTTAAAACTAAAACATGACCAGATTTTTCAATGCCTAAAAATTAAGTTATTTGGTGTGTTTGTTATGACAGAGTAACTTTTAGTAATTCTTAATACTCATTTTATAAATATTAATAATAAAATCTATATATTAGCTATTCTTGCATTGACTCTTCTAACCAATTTAGAAACTCAAAATGAGCAGAGTCAAAAATGATACAAGACTTGGCCGGGTACGGTGGCTCACGCCTGTAATCCTATCACTGTAGGAGGCCAAAGAGGCAGATCATGAGGTCAGGAGATCGAGACCATTCTGGCCAACATGACGAAACCCCATCTCTACTAAAATACAAAAAATTATCCAGATGTGGTGGCATACACCTGTAGTGCCAGCTACTCAGGGGGCTGAGGCAGGAGAATTGCTTGAACTCAGGAGGTGGAGGTTGCAGTGAGCTGAGATGGCGCCACTGCACTCCAGCCTGGCAACAGAGCAAGACTCTGTCTCAAAAAAAAAAAAAAAGAAAGAAAGAAAGAAAAAAGAAAAAAGATATGTGACTTAACATTACCTGCTATTTTGTACACAGAGGAATGCTTGTGTACAAAGGGAAACTAACTACCACATGTGCAAACAAACAACTCAGCAATGATCAAATTCCAAATTCAATTCTTTTAAAAGAATTCTACAATTAATTGACCAAAAACACCAGGAAACAGTTTGAAAAAGACCTTTGATTATCACTTTAACTTTAGTGAAGTCATCATTGTCTTCTTGGTTCTTGGATTTAAGCCATTATTTTCACATTCATGTGAATCAACAGTATCAATTGCAAATTGGGCTCCTCGACCATTTGAGATTAGTTTGCTTGAGAAAATTAGGTCTTCTTATTGAGCACTTAATGTGGCTGTGCTAAAACTTGTTCAGGTTCCCCAGGGTATTAACTTTATTTTGAGTCTAATGTTGTGATCAAGATGGTTCACAACTAGCATATTGATAGAGAATTACTGTTTCCCAAAAAAGATAGAAGTTTTAGTCCTCCATTCATCCAATTCTTTGCCATGTGCATCCAGTCATCTGCAAATTATCCTTTGCTTCCTAAATTCAGTAACTCTTGAGTTTAGGGCTCAGAAAGCACCTTCAATAACTGTATTCTAAAAATTCCTAAGGCTTGTGGAAGTAACCACTTCTTAAACTCTTTAATGGCACAACCAGAGAACACCTTCTTTAACACTAATACAGTCCTTGAATGAATATCTACTATGTGCAAAGAACTTTACACAATCTTCACAGCAATCCATAGGTAGTATTCTCTCTACAGATATCCATAGAACAAGTAAACTGAAGCTCCTATAGGTCTGTTAAAATAAGAATTCAATTTCTAGTTGTAGTGCCAAGATCTACCACCCTTCCTCTCTCCCTCACTCAGGAGGCCTTTCTTCCTCTGGGTCTTCCGTCTGCCCAAAGGAAATTTTTTTGGTATCTGTCCTCACCACTTCTGGATCTCCAAAACCAAGGTAGCCCATTAGCTTGGCTGAGATCTAGCATACTTATAGACAACCTGGAAGTAATTTTCCAGGAATGCATCCTCAACTCTGATATTTTATCGCTCATAATGAAATAAGATTCACAGAGAACAACTTAGTTTGCCTTCCTGCCTTCTCTCAATTTCTACTCCAACCACCCCTCCTCCTTAGGACCACACGCTGCTTAGCCTCCCAGGATTGGCCCAGCCTCCCTGCTCCCTGCAGTTACTAATGCATACCCCAAAACAGACCAAGGATTGAATACCCTCCTAAGGTAAACCTCAATCTTCAACCCTTCCAAAGGTAGTGAGTGCTACAGTTTCCAATCCTCTTGCCTTTTTCTTCTTATCACTTCATGTCCCCAGAGTAGCAAGGGGCTGAATATAGTGCAGTGTCCTTATGTTCTAATTCTGTCTTGGATTATGGAAATGATTCTGAAAAAAATATTTAAAGATAAAGATATTTTCATTTTAGGATTGGGGTTTTGTTTCTTAGAAAATATTATAAACATGAAATTATTCCTTCCAAGCAGTGGCTGTTAGTCTTCAATTACATTTCTGCTATTATAACTAGGCAATAATGATTCATGTATTTTAATAAAAACTATCAAACTTATTTGTAATTTGGATCCAGAGAGAGAGAGAGAGAGAGAGAGAGAGATATGTGCTGTAACTGTCCTTGGTCCTTAAAATCTTCGTGGAAGAAAGACACTGCTAGGCCCATAATGCACAGCAAAACTGTTCATATCCTTGAAGGTAGGGACTTCCTAGAACACTAATTTTAGGGCCTTGTGCATACTAGACATTTTAAAAGGGAACCTAAATAGGAAATACGTCCTTTTGTTTTATTTTAAGTTATACATATAGACATACAAGCATGAGGCCACTGGATTAAGTACTTTGATAAAATGTGTTAGTGGTTTCACACAGCGGGATGTCAGACACATTTAGAATAAGTGTTGTTTGTATTCATTAATAGTAGCATCCAATCCCATACAGAGATGCTAGTTGGTTTTTTTCCTCAAAGTTTTTACAATTGGTTAATGGAAGTCTGTTTAGGCATGAAGCTAAAAAAAAAAAAAAAAAACAGCTTCTTTGTCCTTTTAAAGTCTTTCTAGTAAGAATTTAAGAACTGTAAACTTATAGCAATAGAGAATAGAACCTAGAGTGTTTAAAGCTAAACATATACCTACTGTACTAGAGGTCAAACCACTTCCTCAGAAAGTTTTGTATGGAAAGCATCACATCTTTTCGATTTATAGAGACATTTCATTCTATTTACTAATTTTCAAATATCAGGTGCTGACATCAGGGGAATGATGTTGATAAATTTTTATGGCATAATATAAATAGCTAAATTTATCATAAACTAAACAAAGAACAGAGCAAATAGTTTGGATAACTGGATTTTCACATAAAACATATTTTCTGTAAAAATGTAAAATCAATGTTTAAATGAACAGTGATGACAATTGCTAGTAACATTATTTTACGTGTTTATATGATATTAAATCTCAAAACAAACGCAAAATGTGGTACTTCTGCACCAAATTTCAAGTATTCCTTTTTGAATTATCTAACCTTGCTTTTCCAATTATGTTTTGGAGCAAAATGTCATAAACCCTTAAAGTTCGTCTTTTCCTCAGTCATACTTGCCCTCAACTTTGATTCTAGATCCTGTGGTGGCACACACTTTCTCACTCTGCTCTCTGGGGTTTTCTGACTATTTGCTGAGAAGAAAAATAACTATTTTTGTTTCATGCATCTTTCTGCTCCACATATATTGATTTGATTTATAAAATAGAAAGAATGCCAGCTCCTTACACGTTCAGGTAGACAGAAGTTTGTTCTCTGCTCCAGGAGTGTGTAAAGCCACACAATGGTCTAACAGTGATTGCTTTCTAGTCAGAAGAGAGTCATTTTCTTTCCCTTCACACTTCTTTTCCCTCAGCCCCCATTTCCTTCAAAGCTTAAAGCTGGTATAAAAATTAATTTGCGGCCGGGCGCGGTGGCTCAAGCCTGTAATCCCAGCACTTTGGGAGGCCGAGGCGGGCGGATCACGAGGTCAGGAGATCGAGACCATCCTGGCTAACACGGTGAAACCCCGTCTCTACTAAAAAAATACAAAAAACTAGCCAGGCGAGGTGGCAGGCGCCTGTAGTCCCAGCTACTCGGGAGGCTGAGGCAGGAGAATGGGGTAAACCCGGGAGGCAGAGCTTGCAGTGAACTGAGATCCGGCCACTGCACTCCAGCCTGGGCGACAGAGCGAGACTCTGTCTCAAAAAAAAAGAAATGTTTAAGATCACTTTCCCCCATTCTAGGAGAACTTGTTTTTCGTTTTGTTTTGTTTTGTTTTGCAAATCTATTTGTTTCTTAAAAGACCTATGTAACTTTTCCAGAGGGTTTAGAAATGGAATTCAAGCCAAATAATACTCAGTGTTTAGGTGGAGGTGCTTTTTCTTCATAGCCTGATCAAAAAACAAACCCTTTCTAGACTCCAGTTTCCAAATCTGACCTCTGAAAGTAAGAAATCGTTCACTGTAGAGATACATTAATTTGGCTATTTTCTGAGTCTTTATCATTTTGATTTTAAAATGCAAGTGCTTTCTGCTTGTTAATAGATCAGGAAAGTGAGACAGCACTGCTTGGGTTTTCCCTGGACATCTTGGGGGTCTCTGGCAGTGCAAGTGGGCATGGGAGGCTTTCTTCAACACTGCTTTGCCCCACTGCTATCCATAGGAAAATTCAGCTTCTCAGGAAAAACCCTCTTCTCTCACCACAAATCTTAACATTATTTCCTCTCTTCAGTCAAAGTGTCTTAATTTATTGAGGAAAGAGAATCAACAGGGTGAATCTTCCTACCTTTTTCTTCAAAGGCCAAATTCTCAACCCCTATTTTGAATTTCAGTTCCATCTTGCTCTTTCTTAAAGATTTTGCTCATGCTACTATTCACCATAGTCTCTTGGACTAATGATCCCCCATCTTTACTCAATCAATTGTATCACAAAACGCTAGTCCACTGACCTGCTTTTTTCAAGGTCATGAGCATCTTCCATGCTGCCAGACCCAAGAAGCACTAATTGTTGGTAACTCCATCTACCTCTCAGCAGCATTCTCCGGGGCTGACTCTCCTCCTGCCTTTCAAACACTCCTTTATTGGATTCCATGACAATACGCCTTCCTTGTACATTTCCCAAATCCGTAGTTTCTTACTCCGTATTTACTTTGCAAGCTTTTTTTTTTTTTTTTTTCAAACAGATCTCTAACTATTGGTGTTCTTTGGGCCAAATACGGAGCCCACTTCATTTCTCTAACCATATCATTTCCCTAGGTGATCTTATCCAGTTCTACAGCTTTAGATGCCATCTCTTTGGTAATGACTCACAAATTTGTATTTCAAACCTAGAGTACTCCCCATCTATCTGATTGCTTCCTCAAAAATCCCTGTCCAGATGTCTCACAGACATCTAAAGTTTAACTCATTCAAATAGAACTCAATTTTTCCAATAAGCTCCTTTGCCCAGCTTTCTTTATCTTAGTAAATGGCACCATTATCCACTCACTTTCTTAAGAGTTACTCCAGATTTTTTCTTTTCTCTTACCATGCCTCTCTCCCCCACACAATTCACCAGCAAGTTCTACTTACTGTACTCATTGTACCTTTCTTCTTTATCCTTTTTTTTTTTTTTTTGGACAGAGTTTTGCTCTTGTCTTCAAGGCTGGAGTAAGGTGGTGCGATCTCAGCTCACTGAAACCTCTGCCTCCCAGGTTCAAGTGATTCTTCTACCTCAGCTTCCCAAGTAGCTGGGATTAGAGGTGTGTGTCACCACACCCAGCTAATTTTGTATTTTTAGTAGAGACAGGGTTTCACCATGTTGTCCAGGGTGGTCTCGAACTTCTGACCTCAGGTGATCCACCTGCCTCAGCCTCCCAAAGTGCTGGGATTACAGGTGTGAGTCACCATGCCTGGCTTATTCTACTTTTCAAATATAGATCACAGTCATCCATTCTATGCCTCCTTCTGCCCAGGTTTCAAACAATCGGTGGCCAGAATTATTGCGATTGCCACTTACACATATACTTTTTACTGCTTTTGCCCACCCACAATCCTCCTGCTAAACTCATCCTTTAAAACTGAAAATAAGCTAATTGTAGTAAAGCCCACCATCAAACCAATCAATGGTTTATAATCAGGTCCCAGCCCATGTCTGCAGAACCTCATGTTCTACCCTGCCCTTCACTGAACTCAGGCTCACAGATCTTACTCAGGCACCTTGGACACACTGAAATGGGAGTCCTGGTATAAACGGGCTTCCTCAGAAAATACTGTCCAACCATGCCTAAAGAGCCTGCCTCATTAGTTTTTAGCTCAAGCAACAGTTTATGTGTTTCATAGCAATGACTGCAATTTCTAATGACTATTTGTATTTACTTCTAATCATTTGTGTCTTTCACAGAGCTGTAAGGTTTTTGTGACCATATTCACCCTTGCACTCTTCTATCCTTTTAACCTGGTGCCTGGCATGAGTAGGTGCCCAGTAAATAATCTTTGAAGAAATAATGCAATGCAGAGTGCTCACAATAACAGGAATTTTTCCACACTGCACATATGATATTGGGCTGCTAATTGGGCTTCTAAATATAGAGCAAATAAATTGTGTAAAATAAGCTATGTGAGAAAATGAATATTTCTTGGAGAATGTGAACTTTGCATTCATTTAGCTTCTAGGTCCCAATTTATGATCTGAGGGCCGCATTAATGTAGGTTTTTGTGATTAATTATTTATGGGGCATTGAAATGATCTGCACCGAAAAGCAGATCCTGCTTTAAATAGCTTCAATATATCTGAAGACATTACTAGACACAGTTCAAAAAATCTACACACACATTATTACAGGTTTGCTGAAATTATATTAATTACACTTGTTATAACACAACATAGGGAAAACACTATTTGAAGGACTTTGTAAATGATTAAAGGGGCAGCTGTTTCAAGATCCAGGTGCTAAGGTGGAAATAGAAATTTACATCCAATTTTTTATTTCAAGGATTCTGTTAATCATGATATTATGGGCCTGATTTTCCTACTGACTATACAATCCAGATTTTATTTATCTCAAGGCTTGATGATGTTTGTTCTAACATTCACATTATTTTCATAGACAGTCAGAGGACATTCTTGTACTCTTATGATGGAAAAAAGAAATTAAAAGCAAAATATGCAGAAACATTTGAATTTATCTCAGACAATAGGGAGAAATTTATATAGAGACAAGAAAAAGAAGAGAATAAACTTCAAAGAGTCTTCAAATGAATTCCGAATTGTAGGATGTATATTGTGTATACAAATATATAATATATATGCATGCACTCCCAACCCCGCCCACCCCCACCCCCCGCCAACACACACACACACACACACATTTCCCTGTAAAAGAGATCTGATTGATTTACAAATGGAAGACTGGAATCTTTCCCTATAGCAGCCTTTGAGGCACTTATTGGACTACTTCAGTCTTTTTCAACCTGGAGATAATGAAGCTTTTATGCCCTAAGTTATACATTGTATGTTAGACTTAACTTCTTTCCTATGCATTTAGTATAGCAGCAATTACGTATCATTCTTAGAGAATTAAGGATGTAGTCACTAAGTTCATTTTCTGTGTTCCGCGGTTGAGATGAGACAATATATATGGCTACCAGTAATTTGAAAACCACTGATATAAGAAATGGTTATACCATTACACAGAATAGGTCTGTCAAATAGACTACAAAAGTTCTGCCCTTCCCCCTTTACTTTCGAATAGCAGACATTGTTAATCAATCATGGGACTCTGCTCCTGTGTCTGGATGATGTCTTTGAATTCTCCTGAACACTGTGCTCTAGGCAGCCATTACCAATCAATCAGAATCAAGAATACAAGATGAAGCCAAATTGCCATTCTGATGTGGAAGATTAGGGTGATTGAAAAAGGTGGATGAAGAAAAAAAGTAATATAATCAAACCAATCTTCTGATGAATTGCCTACCTTTCCTATTGAAAGGTTTTAACTAGGAACAAATATATTTGCATACCATGAAAGATATTTTCAGCTATTACATATTATCTTCAAAAGCATTAATTCTTTAGGTTATTCAAGATATTATTATTCGGTATTTATTGAGAATACTCATATAATTTGGCATATAGATGGACAGAAAGAAAAAAAGGAATCAAAGTTGTGTACCTGTTAATAAGGAGAATGATATCATGGCTACTAAGAGAAAATTAAAAATTTATGAAGTATGAAAATGGTAACCCTTGAAAAAGAGAGACCAGATTGAAACATGCCCTACGAAGTGGCTGATTCTTTTATTGTTTGCAGACAGTAAGAACCCCAAGGTCTCCTAAACAGATATAGTAACAGCTCAATAAAGACCTTACAGATAGAAAAAAACAGTTATGTCCTTTGCCCCCAGAACCTCTTTCCATTGCAGATGGAGCCATATCTTACTGATACTCCTGCAGGTTCACTCCCATCCAGACTCTGGGGATATATAGGCCACTAGCTGAGATGCTTATCTCTCCAACACCAATGAACCCTGTCTGTCCTCTTTTATTCTGCCCATGCTTCCTATTGTAGTATCCAGACTTTTTCCCCTATTCCTTTCTTCTAAGCTAGTTCCAATTGTTCTTTCCCTATGTCTGAATTCCTGTTGGAGTTCTTTATCCTGAGCCCCGATTTGTTTTACTTGTTTGTTTTTAGGACTTGGGAGTAGTATCTTGACACTTGGATTCCACCCAAGCTCAAATCTCAAACCCTTACACAGTCCTTGTCTTATATTGTCACACCTGAAACTAATGGCTCTCTTATTGGGACCAGTGATGATGACAGAGATGATTAGTAATATCTTCATGTGTAATTATAATTATACATGAAGTTAATTATAATTATCTTCATTTTATGGACAAAGAAACCAAGTCTCAGAAGGGTTAAATACATTGTCCAACATTCACTGTGAGGAGGTGGTAGAGCTAGATTCAAACCCAGGACTGTTGATCTCTAAGTCTTCTTATTTTTTCTCTTCTTTTCTTTCTTTCTTTTTTTTTTTCTTTCAAGATGGAGTTTCACTCTTGTTGCCAAGGCTGAATCACAATGGCACGGTCTTGGCTCACTGCACCCTCAGTCTCCCAGATTTAAGTAGTTCTCCTCCCTCAGCCTCCTGAGTAGCTGGGATTATAGGCGTGCACCACCACACCCAGCTAATTTTTGTAATTTTAGTGGAGACGACATTTCACCACGTTGGCCAGGCTAGTCTTGAGCGCCTGACTTCAGGTGATCCACCCACCTCGGCCTCCCAAAGTGCTGGGATTACAGGCGTGAGCCACCACATCTGACCTAAGTCTTCTTATCTTTTCTAACATAACACATAGAAAGTCTCTGCCTGCTCTTCCCCCCTTCAGTAGATCTATTATTATTCATTCATGTATCTGTTCATTCAACAAATATTTACTAAGCAACCATCAGGCAAGATGTTAGATACTGGAAATACAGCAAGGATATATAAAATAGTTATTGACCTACAGACCCCCAGGAATGCCCCCAAATCTCCAATAACAAGGTACTGTAGATTTTCCACTTATTCCAAACAATGATAAACTTATTATAAAAGACTTCCTCAAAAGAAACTGTGTAGTCTGATGTGTGTTTTAGGAATACTATTCTCAGTGAGGAGGATATAGTAGATTGTGCATATGAAGGAGTAAAAGATAATTAATAAATTCATAAATAATCTAACAAGCAACAATGGACCCAATCTGGGTGATACCAGGAATAAACAAAGAAGAAGATGAGCCACATTTAGGTTGAATGGCCAGGATTTGCTGAGTGACTGAATGTAAGGACTGAAGGAGAGAGAAGTATCAAAAATGGTTCTAAGGTGGGCACAAAAATTTATAAAAAACGAATAGTACCTACTGTTTGATATCACAACAGGGAAACTACAGTCGATAATAACTTGTGTACATTTAAAAATAACTAGAAGAGTATAATTGGATTGTTTATATCCTTTGTAACATAAAGGATAAATGCTTGAGGGGATGGATACCCCTTTCTCCATGATGTGATTATTACACATCGCATGCCTATACCCAAACATCTCATGTACCCGATAAATATATAACTTACTATATACCCACAAAAATTAAAAGTAAAAAACTTAAATAGTTCTGAAGTCTCTAGACTATGATTCTGGATGGCATATAACACAAATGCCAGAGAATGGGTATTTAAAAAAACAGAAACAAGTTTGTGGGAGAAGATAAAGCTGAGTTTTGAACTTGTATTTGAGGCACACATAGGGAACCAGGTACATTTCTAGTAAGCACTTGGAAATTACAGTTGGGAGCTTATGAATAAGGTACGAGTTCAATATAGAGATGTGATAATCATCTGCTGAGTGATGTCTGAAGTCATGGGAATAAACGTGACGGTTGAAGGGAAAAAAGTTGAAAAAGAAGAAAAACGTCCAAAAGTGAGCATGAAAGTTAAACTTGCATTTAAAATACAAGTGAGAGAAATGGAACTTGCAAAAGAGATTGTTGCACATTGCAAAAAATATCCACAATCCCTTCTTCACTCTTCCCTATAGCTTTGCCCCATTCAATGTGACTTTTAAGCTTTTCCTATCAAGAGGTAGAGTCTATTTTCCCTCATCTTGAATCTTAGTTGCCTTTTAGACTGGCTTTGTCAACAGAATTCAGCAGAAGTGATTATTTGACTTGCATGATTTCACATTCTTATTTAGAACTTTTAACAGTTGCCAAGTGTACAAGCCCAGGCTGTCCTGTGCAAGTGCAAGCTAGATGATAGGAGGCCTTCTGGAGCAGAAACAAGCCAGCCCAGTAGAGGCCATTCTAGGTCAACCATCCCCCAGTTAAGCCAGCAGCTAACCACAGAGACATGAGTGAGCCCAGCTGGGACCAGAACTGCCGAGATAAGCACAGCCCAAATTACTGACTTGTAGAATTGTAAACTAAATAAATGGTTGTTGTTTTAAGCTGTTAACTTTTAGGAGAGTTTGTCATGCAGTAAAAAGTAAAGGTAATTGATACAGAGATTGAGATAGAGAAGGAGGAGAGCCAGCATAAGCTAGCGTCAAGATGTAAGGAGGGAAAGAAATACAAAGAGAACAGAGTGGTTGACAATGTGAACTATTCCAAACACACCAGACATAACTAACAATCTATTGCATTTGGCAAAGAGCAGGACTCTGCCAATCTGAAAGTGCAGTTTCAAGCAATGAGGTGGGTGGAGAAGACCAATGGCAGGAGAAATAGAGACTGAGAGTAAAGGCTTCATATTCAATGTAATTAAGAAAAAGTTCCCTTCTTCCCATAGAGACAAGAACGCTATGATCTTTAGTGTCTTCAGCAATAAAATAAGGAGGTTGGTCTTGATGGTTGTGGAAAATGCTTCCTTTACTTGTACTCTGTTGTTAGTGGGAGACAAAAGAACTTGACATTCATACACACAGGTTTGAAATAAGACAGGTGTGGGTGTTATTACAAACTCCTCCTGATTTCTGTGTTTTTTATTTAAGGTTACATAGACAAAGTCTAAATTTTCTGATGTTAGATAATAATTATATTGATAACACTAATAATTACATCCACCCACTAGCATAACATATTACATTATATTAAATGCCATAATGAGCCATAATGGCATATTTTCATTATTAATAGCATCATCATCATCATCATCATCATCATTATTGGCCCTAAAACTTGAATAAGTATTTTATTATTATTTATTTATTTATTATTTATTTTATTATATTATACTTTAAGTACCAGGGTACATGTGCACAATGTGCAGGTTTGTTACATGGGTATACATGTGCCATGTTGGTTTGCTGCACCCATTAACTCCTCATTTACATTAGATATTTCTGCTAATCCTATCCCTCTCCCAGCTTCCCACCCTATGACAGGCCCTGGGGTGTGATATTCCCTGCCCTGTGTCCAGGTGTTCTCATTGTTCAGTTCCCACCTGAGTGAGAATATGCAGTGTTTGGTTTCCTGTCCTTGTGATAGTTTGCTCAGAATGATGGTTTCCAGCTTCATCCATGTCCCTGCAAAGGACATGAACCCTTCCATTTTTATGGTTGCATAGTATTCCTTGGTGTATATTTGCTACATTTTCTTAATCCAGTCTATCGTTGATGGACATTTGGACTGGTTCCAAGTCTTTGCTATTGTGAATAGTGCCTCAATAAACATATGTGTACATGTGTCTTTATAGTAGCATAATTTATCATCTTTTGGGTATATACCCAGTAATGGGATTGCTGGGTCAAATGGTATTTCTAGTTCTAGATCCTTGAGGAATCACCACACTGTCTTCCATGATGGTTGAACTAGTTTATACCCCACCAAGAGTGTAAAAGCATTCCCATTTCTCCACATACTCTCCAGCATCTGTTGTTTCCTGACATTTTAATGATCGCCCATTCTAACTGGTGGGAGATGGTATCTCATTCTGGTTTTGATTTGCATTTCTCTGATGACCAGAGCCAATGAGCATTTTTTTCATGTGTCTGATGGCTGCATAAGTGTCTTCTTTTGAGAAGTGTCCGTTCATATCCTTTGCCCACTTTTTGATGGGGTTGTTTATTTCTTGTAAATTTGTTTAAGTTCATTTGTCAGATGGGTAGATTGCAAAAATGTTCTCCCATTCTGTGGGTTGCCTATTCACTCTGATGGTAGTTTCTTTTGCTGTGCAGAAGCTCTTTAGTTTAATTAGATCCCATTTGTCTCTTTTGGCTTTTGTTGCCATTGCTTTCAGTGTTTTAGTCATGAAATCCTTGCCCATGCCTATGTCCTGAATAGTATTGCTTAGGTTTTCTTCTAGGGTTTTTATGTTTTTAGGTCTAACATTTAAGTCTCTAATCCATCTTGAATTAATTTTTGTTAAGGTGTAAGGAAGGGATCCAGTTTCAGCTTTCTACATATGGCTAGTCAGTTTTCCCAGCACCATTTATTAAACAGGGAACCCTTTCCCCATTTCTTGTTTTTGTCAGATTTGTCAAAGATCAGACGGTTGTAGATGTGTGGTGTTATTTCTGAGGCCTCTGTTCTGTTCCATTGGCCTATATCTCTGTTTTGGTACCAGTACCATGCTGTTTTGGTTACTGTAGCCTTGTAGTATAGTTTGAAGTCAGGTAGCGAGATGCCTCCAGCTTTGTTCTTTTTGCTTATGATTGTCTTGGCAATGTGGGCTTTTTTTTTTGGTTCCATATGAAATTTAAAGTAGTTTTTTCCAGTTCTGTGAAGAAAGTCATTGGTAGCTTGATGGGGATGGCATTGACTCTATAAATTACCTTGGGCAATATGTCCATTTTCACGACATTGATTCTTCTTATCCATGAGCATGGAAAGTTCTTCCATTTATTTGTGTCCTCTTTTATTTTGTTGTGCAGTCGTTTGTAGTTCTCCTAGAAGAGGTCCTTCACATCCCTTGTAAGTTGGATTTGTAGGTATTTTATTCTCTTTGTAGCAATTGTGAATGGGAGTGCACTCATGATTTGGCTCTCTGTTTGTCTCTTATTGGTGTACATGAATGCTTGTGATTTTTGCACATTGATTTTGTATCCTTTTTTTTTTTTTTTTTTTTTTTGAGACGGAGTCTTGCTCTGTCTCCCGGGCTGGAGTGCAGTGGCCGGATCTCAGCTCACTGCAAGCTCCGCCTCCTGGGTTTTACGCCATTCTCCTGCCTCAGCCTCCCGAGTAGCTGGGACTACAGGCGCCCGCCACCTCGCCCGGCTAGTTTTTTTGTATTTTTTAGTAGAGACGGGGTTTCACCATGTTAGCCAGGATGGTCTTGATCTCCTGACCTCGTGATCCGCCCGTCTCGGCCTCCCAAAGTGCTGGGATTACAGGCTTGAGCCACCGCGCCCGGCCATTGATTTTGTATCCTGAGACTTTACTGAAGTTGCTTATCAGCTTAAGGAGCTTTTGGGCTGAGATGACGGGGTTTTCTAAATATATGATCATGTCATCTGCAAACAGGGACAAGTTGACTTCCTCTTTTCCTAATTGAATACCTTCTATTTATTTCTCTTGCCTGATTGCCCTGGCCAGAACTTCCAACACTATGTTGAATAGGAGTGGTGAGAGAGGGCATACCTGTTTTGTGCCAGTTTTTAAAGGGAATGCTTCCAGTTTTTGTCCATTTGGTATGACATTGGCTGTGGATTTGTCATAAATGGCTCTTATTATTTTGAGATACATTCCATCAATACCTAGTTTATTGAGAGTTTTGACTTGTGTGATTTCACATTCTTATTTAGAACTTTGAGCAGTTGCCAAGTGTACAATCCCAGACTGTCCTGTGCAAGTGCAAGCTAGAGGATAGGAGGCCTTCTGGAGCAGAAACAAGTCAGCCCAGCAGAGGCCATTCTAGGTCAACCATCCCCCAGTTAAGCCAGCAGCTAACCACAGAGACATGAGTGAGCCCAGCTGGGCCCCTTCTGGGAGATGTCTCCCAGAAAGGCTACACAGGGGTCAGGGACCCACTTGAGGAGGCAGTCTGACCATTCTCAGAGCTCAAACGCTGTGCTGGGAGAACCACTGATTTCTTCAGGGCTGTCAGACAGGGATGTTTAAGTCTGCAGAAGTTCCCGTTGCCTTTTTTTCAGCTATGCCTGGCCCCCCGAGGTGGAGTCAATGAATGGCTGTCGAATTTTGTCAAAGGCCTTTTCTGCCTCTATTGAGATCATCATGTGGTTTTTGTCTTTGGTTCTGTTTATGTGATGGATTATGTTAATTGATTTGTGTATGTTGAACCAGCCTTGCATCCCAGGGTTGAAGTCAACTTAATCATGGTGGATAAGCTTTTTGATGTGTTGCTGGATTTCGTTTGCCAGTGTTTTGTTGAGGATTTTCACATAGATGTTCATCAGTGATATTGGTCAAAAATTCTCTTTTTTTGTTCTGTCTTAACCAGGCTTTGGTATCAGAATGATGCTGGCCTCATAAAATGAGTTAGGGAGGATTCCCTCTTTTTCTATTGATTGGAATAATTTCAGAAGGAATGGTATCAGCTTCTCTTTGTACCTGTGTTAGAATTCGGCTGTGAAATCGTATGGTCGTGGACTTTTTTTGGTTGGTAGGCTATTAATTATTGCCTCAATTTCAGAGCCTATTATTGGTCTAATAAGAGATTCAACTTCTTCCAGGTTTAGTCTTGGGAGAGTGTATGTCTCCAGGAATTTATCCATTTCTTCTAGATTTTGTAGGTTTTTTGCCTAGAGGTATTTATAGTATTCTCTGATGGTAGTTTGTGTTTCTGTGGGATCAGTGGTGATATCCCCTTTATCATTTTTTTATTGAGTCTGTTTGATTCTTCTCTCTCTTCTTCTTTACTAGTCTTGCTAGCGGTCTATCAATTTTGTTGATCTTTCAAAAAACCAGCTCCTGGATTCATTGATTTTTTGAAGATTTTTTTTGTGTCTCTATATCCTTCACTTCTGTTCTGATCTTAGTTATTTCTTGCCTTCTGCTAGCTTTTGAATGTGTTTTCTCTTGCTTCTCTAGTTCTTTTAATTGTGATGTTAGTGTGTTGATTTTAGATCTTTCCTGCTTTCTATTGTGGGCATTTAGTGCTATAAATTTCCCTCTACACACTGCTTTAAATGTGTCCCAGACATTCTGGTACCTTGTGTCTTTGTCCTCACTGGTTTCAGATAACATCTTTATTACTGCCTTCATTTCGTTATTTATTCAGTAGTCATTCAGGAGCAGGTTGTTCAAGTTCCATGTAGTCGTGTGGTTTTGAGTGAGTTTCTTAATCGTGAGTCCTAATTTGATTGCACTGTAGTCTGAGAGACAATTTGTTGTGATTTCAGTTCTTTTAAATTTGCTGAGGAGTGCTTTACTTCCAACTAAGGGGTCAATTTTGGAATAAGTGTGATGTGGTGCTAAAAAGAGTGTATATTCTGTCGATTTTGGGTGGAGAGTTCTGTAGATGTCTGTTAGGTCTGCTTGGTGTAGAGCTGAGTTGAAGTCCTGAATATCCTTGTTAACCTTTGTCTCATTGATCTGTCTTATATTGACAGTGGGGTATTAATGTCTCCCATGATTATTGTGTGGGAGTCTAAGTCTCTTTGTAGGTCTCTAAGGACTTGCTTTATGAATCTCAGTGCTCCTGTATTGGGTGCATATATATTTAGGATAGTTAGTTCCCCTTGTTGAATTGATCCCATTACCATTATGTAATGGCCTTCTTTGTCTCTGTTGATCTTTGTTGGTTTAAACTCTGTATCAGAGACTAAGATTCAACCCTGCTTTACTTTGCTTTCCATTTGCTTGGTAAATCTTCCTCCATCCCTTTATTTTGAGTCTGTGTGTGTCTCTCTGCACATGAGATGTGTCTCCTGAATACAGCACACTGATGGGTCTTGACTCATAATGCAATTTGCCAGTCTGTGTCTTTTAATTGGGGCAATTGGCCCATTTACATTTAAGGTTAATATTATTATGTGTGAATTTGATCCTTACATTATGATGTTAGCTGGTTATTTTGCCCGTTAGTTGATGCAGTTTCTTCCTAGCATTGATGGTCTTTACAATTTGGCATGTTTTTACAGTGACTGGTTCTCATTGTTTCTTTCCATGTTTAGTGCTTCCTTCAGGAGCTCTTGTAATACAGGCTTGGTGGTGACAAAATCTCTCAGCATTTGCTTGTCTGTAAAGGATTTTATTTCTCCTTCACTTTTGAAGCTTAGTTTGACTGGATATGAAATTCTGGGTTGAAAATTATTTTCTTTAAGAATGTTGACTATTAGCCCCCACTCTCTTCTGCCTTGTAGAGTTTCTGCCAAGAAATCCACTGTTAGTCTGATGGCCTTCCCTTTTTGGGTAACCTGACTTTTCTCTCTGGCTGCCGTTAACATTTTTTCCTTCATTTTAATCTTGGTGAATCTGATAATTATGTGCCTTGGGGTTGCTCTTCTCGTGGAGTATCTTTGTGGTGTTCTCTGTATTTCCTGAGTTTGAATGTTGGCCTGCCTTGCTAGGTTGGGGAAATTCTCCTGGATAATATCCTGAAGAGTGTTTTCCAACTTGGTTCCATTCTCCCCATCACTTTCAGGTACATCAATCGAATGTAGATTTGGTCTTTTCACAAAATCCCATATTTCTTGGAGACTTAGTTCATTTCTTTTTACTCTTTTTTCTCTAAACTTCTCTTCTCACTTTGTTTCATTAATTTGATCTTCAATCACTGATACCCTTTCTTCCACTTCATCGAACCAGCTACTGAAGCTTGTGCATGCATCATGTTGTTCTCATGCCATGGTTTTCAGCTCCATCAGGTCATATAAGGTCTTCTCTATACTGTTTATTCTAGTTAGCCATCATCTAATCTTTTTTCAAGGATTTTAGCTTCCTTGCAATGGGTTTGAACATCTTCCTTTAGCTCAGAGAAGTTTATAATTACCGACCTTCTGAAGCCTACTTGTGTCAGCTCATCAGAGTCATTCTCCAGCCAGCTATGTTCCGTTGCTGGTGAGGAGCTGCGATCCTTTGGAGGAGAAAAGGCACTCTGGTTTTTAGAATTTTCATCTTTTCTGCTCTGGTTTCTCCCCATCTTTGTGGTTTTATCTACCTTTGGTCTTTGATATTGGTGACCTACAGATGGGGTTTTGGTGTGGATGTCCTTTTTGTTGATGTTGATGCTATTCCTTTCTGTTTGTTAGTTTTCCTTCTAGCAGTCAGGTCCCTCAGCTGCAGGTCTTTTGGAGTTTGCTGGAGGTCCATTGCAGACACTGTTTGCCTGAGTATCACCAGCGGAGGCTGCAGAACAGCAAATATTGCAGAACAGCAAATATTGCTGCCTGACCTTTCCTCTGGAAGCTTCATCCCAGAGGGGCACCCGCCTGTATGAGGTATAAGTTGGCCCCTTCTGGGAGGTGTCTCCCAGATAGGCTACACAGGAGTCAGGGACCCACTTGAGGAGGCAGTCTGACTGTTCTCGTAGCTCAAACGACGTGCTGGGAGAACCACTGGTTTCTTCAGAGCTGTCAGACAGGGACGTTTAAGTCTTCAGAAGTTCCTGTTGCCTTTTTTTCAGCTATGCCCTGCCCCCAGAGGTGGAGTCAACAGAGACAGCAGGCCTTGGTGAGCTGCAGTTGTCTCTACCCAGTTCAAGCTTCCCAGGCTGCTTTCTTTACCTAGTCAAGCCTCAGCAATGGTGGACACTCCTCCCTCTGCCAGGCTGCTGCCTCACAGGTCGATCTCAGACTGCTGCTCTAGCAGTGAGTGAGGCTCCATGGGTGTGGGACCCACCAAGCCAGGTACAGGATATAATCTCCTGGTGTGCCGTTTGCTAAGACCATTGGAAAAGCACAGTATTTAGGTGGGAATGTCCCATTTTTCCAGTTAGAGTCTGTCACAGCTTCCCTTGGCTAGGAAAGGGAAATTCCCAATCACTTGCACTTCCCGGGTGAAGTGATGCCCCACCCTCCTTCAGCTCACCCTCCATGGGCTGCACCTACTGTCCAACCAGTCCCAGTGAGATGAACCAGGTACCTCAGTTGGAAATGCAGAAATCACCCATCTTCTGCGTCAATCACACTGGGAGCTGCAGACCAGAGCTGTTCCTATTCAGCCATCTTGGAACGGACCTTGAATAAGTAGTTCTTTACTTTGTGCTTAAGTCTACATTATTATATTCCCTACCTGTTGGTCCCATTCTGTTTAATAGCAATGCTTTACGGTTTTAGAGTATTTGACAGTTTCACCATGTGCTTTTACCGCATTGCATCAGGATTTACTGAACTTTGTCATATGGTTTCCCTTGGCCACCTTCAGTTCTTCTTTGGCCTTATAATAGATTAGAATTAGAGATAGAGATGACTTAAGGTGGTTACAGTAGGATTAAGTTGCAATTGTCAATAAAGGAGGAAACAAGAAATATTAAGTACAAAAGCACAGATACCTGAAGCTATTCAGTGTAGGGGAAAGAAGCAAGCATCTAAATATTAATTACACCATTATACTTCTGTGCAATATAATTGATATGTGTAACGATGACCTTACTTATTCAAAAAGCCATTAAAGTACATAGATATTCTGTTTTCTAAAGCAGAAACTTTTTAAAGGCTAAGACTGAGCAACAAAATATATTTTATGAGTATACTCTGAGGTAAAAATCCAGTACAGTACATTACAGAAGGCAGAAAAGTAGAATTGTTCTTGGTATGGTAGTGGAGATAAAGACCCTAACTACACCCACCTAACTTGATAAAGACCTAATTTGACATCCCTGTTGCACAGGAAGGGTTGTTCAGAACTTTAGAAAATGATGCAGAGCAAAGCATGAAATTAATTTTATTTTCAGAAAATAAACATCAAAATATTTAAAATACAGTTTGGTGTATTAAGGGGTACATTATCTGGGGAAAAATCTCTCCTACAGAAAATTGTAGTCCTTCACAATTTTAGATAAATAAGGTTTAACTCCTTTTTTTAAAGTAGGAAATTTTCTCAAATGTCATTTTTAATTATTATAGAGCAATTCTACTGACATTCACGGAAGTGTAACTTTCATGGGAGAGCCTCAAATAAAATTACTTTATTTCCACCTCATAAAACATTCTTCCTGTGCAAAGTATATCCCTACCTAAGAAGTATGTATTACCAGTCTCTTGAAACACATTGTCAGCTAATATCAGAACATTTTCCCCTAGCTACTAGCTTTTAAATGTTTTCTTTGTTAATGAACTCAAAAGCAGGTCTAATAAATATGAGTTTTCAAGCAAAAAACAAAGAATTAAGTAGGAAACTGAAAATTACAAATTAAAATTAAGGGTGATATCAGTATAGACAAAAAGACAAATTAATTGGTAGATAAAGATCCTCAGGGCTTCCAAAGAACTCCAGTCAGTCAGCATGACACACATACAAGTTTTACAAACATAATTTCTTTTTTTTATTACCTAGGAACATTAGGATATACTTTCTTAACTGTAATAATTGTGTGCAGTTAATTATAAATGAAACAGAAGTGTTGGTAATATTAGAGACTTGTACTCTACATAAAACTGGAAATTACTGCTATTACTCTTGGTTGCTAGAGAATATTAGGTCATAGATGCTAATTAGCAGTTCATAGCCCTCCTACGGGGGGAAATCTCATTACCATATGAAACTGTGTTGGTTGCCAAACCCAACACTCATAGTACTCTGACCATTTTTGTTTGAACAATTATACGGTATGATAAAACTAAAGATCAACTTTGCTGTGTGTGAGCAGGACCATGAAGGCTAATACACACAGTCTCATATTTGCCCACTAGCTTAAGAAAAACAACCATATTACACCTTGAGCCTCCCAGTCAGTGTGTGGGAACTGATTAAAAACAAAAAGACAGAAGTTTTCATCTTTACAAAGCACAAACAACAGGATCTCCCACTAAAAATATGCTCTCAAAACAACAAAAAAATGAAGAAATAAAAGTATTGTGGGATGGGAGAGAAATTGAAATGGTTCTAGGACCTCTCTAATGGGTAACTTATTATATAGGTTCATATATGTGTATACACACACTCACACACATGACCAGCCGTGACTCTATCTATATTTGTATTTATACAGATACATATAACTTATGTATCTATATCAGATAAATAGATAGATAGATAGATAGATAGATAGAGTCTTTTTAATATAGTCCAATACTTTAAAAAGATAACATTTCTTTGGCTTATTTTGGTACTTTGTTTTTTTTTTAAGAGAATTTAAAAGCTACAATTTGTTACAGTATTTCCATTTATTCCATTGTACATGTACTTTTATTGATATAAAATCATTTGAAGAAAGGTATAGAAAGAAAGAGGAACATATTAAAACTACAACCTGAATTTAGTTATTTCTACTAAAGCAAGAGAAATTAGATAATGCATAAATCCTGGCTGCTTAGTCAAATTAGGTTTTATATTGAAATATAAACTACATTTGTAGTGAAAAAAGAATATTAAATTATTTATATCTATATGCTGGGATACACATGGCCATGCCCACCAATACATATACACAAACACTAAGAAGTGTCGTTAATGAGTGAGACAAGAAGCCTAGGAATAAATCAGAGTCACAGGAATATATAGATTCTTTATTTTAAAAAAGGTACATTCATTTCTGGTCAGTGTAATGACATGCCCCACTTTTAATTGGCTTCTTTTCTCTTCCCAGAAATGGTATATCCATTTTCACCTGTGGAAGTAAAATTAATTAAAGGAGCAATAACTCCTTTAGAGTTGGAAGAGTAAATCTTTCCCCTCTGTATTGTATCAAAGGTTCCACGTGTTACAAAATGCCTTTACCCTCCTCCTAAGCTCTTGCCAAGGCTTAAACTTAGTCTAGAATCCAATATAAATGGACTCTGAGTTCATTTCACAAAGGCAAGAAAGAATTGGGGCTCTGGTGAGAATTAGTGAGGAAGACAAACCAACTCTGTCCTGAGTCAGCAGAAGACAAGAGATAGGAGGAAGGAGCGAGCTAGGAGCATCTTGTTTTAATTTACACACTTCAAGCTCATGAGAAGAGAATTTTCTTCTTGGATGTCTTGAACTGAATCAGATCTCTGTTATGTGCATCTTATTACCAAATATTCTGACCCATTGTCCCCATGAAAGCACTTTAGATTGTGCTACAACTTCTGCTTGAAAATATGCTGCTGCTGCTGAGATGGCTTGTGACCATCAGCTATGGACACCTGCCAGTAGAATACTGGAATGTCAGTATTTCATTTTGTTTTATTTCATAGTAATACATGTCAATTGAAAAAAATCATTAGAAAATTCAGTAGGGGAAAATACCTCAATTTCTATAACAAAAATAATTATTTATTTTGTTAACATTTTGTTCTGTGCTTGCCTGCCTCTACATATCTATCTGTCTATAAACAACTATTGCAACAGCTTATATTAGTAATTTTTTGTTTACAGTATTTTCAAATTTTGGTCCTCACAAAAATGTGGGGCATAAGAATACTACACAATTGTGTGCTTGTATGTGTATGTGTGTGTGCGTTATTTATCATCCTACTCTAACAATTGTCCCACCTGTTCCATCAAAAGCAAAGGTTAATTACATTTCTGTGGAGCTTCCAGCAGAAGGCTACTTTTCTCCCACTAAATTACAAAAAGAGTAAATCAGAGGTTTTCAGAACTTCAGGGTTTTGATTGATGAATTCATTAATTCACCTTTTCAAAGGGAGGGCTCATGTTTTAAATATTTTATGTACAATTTGCATGTTGGCATTTTTAACAGATTTTTAAAAAATTAGACAGTGCTTAAGAGAAAGGTCAAACTGATCACCCTGGAGCCCGGATGCCTTCGTAATGCACAGAGCAAGAGGCAGGGTTAAGTCTTCCTTGTCTTTCTCTTTCCTCAAAATTAGTCTGTCCTGGGCAGCTACTTCGGCTGCTTGTATTGTTCCTTCAAATACGGTTAATGAGATATTAGAGTTCCATTACCCAAATTGAGATTCTCTTTGCATCAGGGTAGGTATAGAAACTATCCAATAAAGGTTTGGCTTTTATTTCACCTTGCATATCTATGTTAGCAAATACATGAAAATGGCATTTCCTTGTCCAAATGAAACCTTTCCATCCAGGTTTTATGCACTTTAATATATTCTACATCCAGTCATTGATGCACAGGTATCTCTCTACACTTGTAGGACAATCCATAGGTGTTTGTGAACTCTGCTTCTGACAGATAGAGTCTTGCAGTCATTGAACGCATTATGACTGATTTAAGGAAACATGAATCATTTGTATACATATAATGTGACATCAGAGAAATAGTAAAAGAAGTAGTAGAAACTGGATCTAATAATCAGTGCCATTGTTTTCTTCTTTCACTAAAGCTTCCAATGGAATACTCTATGCCCCCTCAACACCCCCAATACCTTTTACCTTATTTTGGCTACTTTTTAGAATTAATGAAAAAACAAAGCAATTGCAAAAGTTTTGTTCAGTTTTTTGCTCAGTGGACCAGAATTAATCCTGATTTTAAAAAAATAGAGATAGAGCAAAAGGGAGGTGGGCAACCAACGTGATTCATTGATGGTGGGCAAAATTACCATTTAGTCTTCCATCTAAGATCAGATGGGGTAGACAGAAATGGGTATGTAGATACACATCCAGGCACAAATTCCAGGACAAGTCATATAAAACAGACTTTATTTAAAAACATCTTACAAATAAAAGAGGAGTCTTATTTTAATGCCCTATCTGCTTAATGCAACCTCAACCCAAATTGGTACACGCAGTCAGAATATTAAGCAGGGATCAAGTGTAATGACTTAGCGTTTTCAGGACATTGAAGGAAGAACTGTTAACGTATATGGAATTTCATCCTTATTAAAATCTGAGGCAATGTTTTTGCCTTTCTCTGTTGGTGAGTCCATCCTATTGCTGCACACAACGGCGTGTTCTTGGCCTCATTCTCAGTCCTTAATTTGTACTTGAAAAATATGTACATGTTGAGCCAGATGCTTGCAGTGCCTAAGGTAACTCTCTAATCAATTAGGCACTGGAGAAAACAGAATTAACCCTTTTACCAGGAGTTTTATATAGAGACCAACTTCGCTTTACATAATGCATTGTCTGAAAATTTAACTCTATAAAAAAGGTAATTATAATTTACTGTAATTTTACATACAGTACAATATTTTTAATGCTTACAAAACTGCTTTTATTTACAAAAACTTTTTTTTTCAAGTAATTATCTAGGAATTTGTCTACTGGGCAAAGCTACATACTTCTAAAATGAAAAATATCTGTCCTGGGGAGAAAAATCAACTATGTTTCCCAAATGTACCCCATACTGTTTTTAATCCACAACTTTAATATAATTCACACCTGAGGCATTAGAAGGCTAATCATTAATTGCAAAAGGAGTGTTTAGAGCAAAGTTCTATGTGTCTTATCGATATGCCTATTTTATTTTAATTCAGAAAAACTAAATTATTGAGTTATTGAAAGTGCTTCATTTTTACTTTTCTTTTAAAGGTTGAAGATAGTCCATCCTTTCTTTCATGTTTTCTCTTTAGTTCAAATGACTGAATGTTCTTTGAAAATATTGGCTTCACATGCAACTAATCTAAGCTGTTTATCACCTTAGTGTGTTTGAGTCACACTTTTAATACTTCAATGTTTGACAGAATACTTGAAGGGATAAAAGGCTCAAAACAACGCTGAACAAATCAGTAATAATTACATTACAATGACAATTACAGAACAACAACACAGCAGAATGCCTCTACAAGCATTCTAATTGCACACTTCACTTGGTTACCCTTTTTGCACCATGCTGAGTTTTTGAGTAGGGCCATCTCTAGCCCCAATCCATTTAAAACACTGATGAAGCAAAGTTCTTTCATGTTCCAGCAAATTTGAAGCAAGTTGTATACATCACTCTATCTCCTTAACTTTCTGATAGAAACTTCTATAATTACTATATCAACATAGGTATAGCAAAGAAAAGTTTTGCCCAATGAACTCAATCTGATGTTTACATTAGAAATGTTGTGGGAATAAACATTGTGTCTTAGGAATCTAAGTGACTCTCTGACCTAGTCAACCTCTTGAGAAACCTCAAAATTCTTAACATCTGAATGAGCATATTTACCTTACACAGTCGCAAGCCTTCTCTGTTGGGTTGGGTGAGGACAATGGGTGAGAATTGAATCTTGTAAAGAGTTTCACAAGATGTTGAAATTTCGGCAGATAACTTGTTCACTCGACAAAATCTTGCCACTTGGTCATCCTTCTCTGTTTCTCTGATATACACCATCACCCTGCTTTCTCATTTATGTCAAGTTTTATTCCTTATAGCACTTTTATAGGCTAATAATCATGTGTTGTATGTATTCTCATATGCTCCTTTTAAAACTAAGTCTAATTTGTCCTTCTTTTGTTGTCATGAACATCTGCCCCCTCACAGACTGTTGAATCCATTTAAAATAAGATCATTTGCCAGGTGCAAGTAAACTTGTGCCCCCACACACACCCCTGCAAAAAGAAAGTCTTTTTTCCAAATTTCTTCAATATTATGGTTACCACACATAGTTACATTAAAAATATCAGTTCAAGGATGACATAATAGCAAGATTTTGAAGACCATTTTTTATGGTAGCAGCATGCATTTTTCATATCTTGGAGTTTCCTTTCTGTTCAGCATAAAACTGAATATTCTTTGGTATAAGAATATAAACCAGACTTACATGTATCCCCAAATTAAACATTCACTGCTCAATTCTGAATTTGCTAAGAGACAAAATTTTAGCCTAGAATCATAAGACACAAGTTAACAAATTCAACTTGCAGCTCAGTAAATACTTCTTCTATCATAGATATGATATGATGCATTTCTAAGAAGCAAATGTAAAGGGAAATTATTGTTTAAAAATCAGTGTTTCCAACATAGGTATGTGAAATTTAAAATTGGAAACATTTAATAACCATCCATTTGGGATAGTTTCAATGGTCTTTGGATTTAGTTTCAACAATAGAAAAAAAAAGTTGTAGTAAAAACTTCTCAAGGTTAGAAATGTACCTTGACATGACAACACAAGGCAAAATATATAACGTTATCTAAGGGCTTCTGAATGTTAAGCCCAACAATGACATGTACGTGTTACTATGGGAAAGTCACTTTACCAGTCAAAATTTGCTCTTTGCATCAGCTAAATTGTGGTGGTGAGATACAAATGTCTGCCCACATTTCAGAGGATCAAAGTGACTTAATGCACATGAATAGGCCTTAAAATCACAATAAGCATGCAAATACAAACGATTAGTATTATTCAGCAATAAAATTAATGCATATAAAAATATTCATGTGGAGTTGTATTTCAATTATACTAATTCTGTTAAAATACAGATTCCTTTTAGATTAAATACAGATTCCAGAGCTTGGACACATTTATTGGGGCTTCATTTTATTTTATAGCATTGCCCTTTCACAACATTGTGAAATGTTTTATTCACTTGAATTACTTTTGAAACTGTTAAGTGTTCATTAAAAGGGACAAAATATGCCTGATATATATATATATATATATATATATATATATATCTACCTAAGTTTACATACATTTAAAATACACCCTTTGAAAACTTACTACATTCAACATTTGAGGTTTGTGGTTACAACTTCTGTAGTTCCGAATAGTAATATAATTTATTGTTTTGCCTTTTATATAATTGATAATTCTAGATACTAGAAACAAAACCATAGTTGAATTTTATTATTTGCTGTAGATATGTGTTTTATAAAGTCACTAGCAACACTGAATTAGCAAATATGGAATCATTGCTTCTAGGGGAAATAGGTTAGATTTCATCAATCCAACAATATATAACCTTGTTTTATGTGTCTTTCTGTTTAAGGAAACCTTATTTAATATATATTATTGATTCATTAACGCATGCCTGAACAAAGCTTATCTAACACACACATTTTCTCCGTAAGGCACGTCGTTGTAACCTTCTTGCACTTAAAAACAATAGACAATACTTCAGCACTATATTTCAGGGCCATTTTATACTGTAAAACCCCCACCACAAACACAAAAATACAAAAAAGAAGTGGCACAAAATAGACAGTGAAGAGGACAGTTGTACACAGCATGAGAACTGAAGCAAGAGGGCAGAGCTTTGCCTTGCTCTGCTTCAGCTGGGAAGAGGCACAAAGGTTTAGTCCAGTTTTTCACCACTGCACAAATCTGCAAAAGCACCGTGAGTATTGTTACAAATAATTTTATAAATAAATTTTACAAATAAAGTACAAATAAATTTTAAAGAGTAGCCAAATTTGAAATCTACCAATGAAGACTGAATATATCCTCTAAGAAGTTCACAGGATTCTGAGGTTGAACAAAATTAGCGACTTATTGGTTCTTCCTGTGTGAGGCTGCTCTTTGGTAGGGAGCATCGAATACGCCGGAAGAAAAGCTGTAAAGTCACTATTCACCACTTAAGATTTAGTGTCTGTTTTTCCCCTGTAACTCTTTCATTTAAAGAGCTATCCTGCAAATGTTTTTGTTTACAAATTCTTTTGTGGAACAGGTTAGATGACTATTTTTTTTTTATATAATTTAGGACATCTGGGAGTAAGTTTGTGTAAACAAATTCCTTTTGCTTCCTCTCCTTCTACCCCAATTCTCCAGAGCTATCATCATTTATCATCTGTAGCTCAAAAGGATAGAGGGTCTCAGTGGAATAGTGCTGACCTGAGGAGCATTTGCTTTCCCAGTCAAGCCATTGCCATGGCCTTGTAAAGATAAATCTGGCTCACTCTGGCTTTCATCCTGGTAAACCACTGTCATTACAAAGGAAAAGTTCATTTTTACCCTGTAGGTTATGTTTCTTTTAATTTCCTACCATCTCTACTGAGAAGACTTCTCAGTATGTGAGGTGGGTTTGGTACGTGTGCAAAGACAACAGCCAGGTTTCAGTCATCTGTGCAGAGTTCTGGCCACTTCATCCATTTCCTCTCCAATACTTCATCAGTGAAGGAAGAGGACAAACTGGCCTCAAAGGTGGAACTGAATCTTTCTGCATCTTATGACAGGTTCTATTCATTAAAAAGCCCGCTAGAGCCATCATTGCTTGTACCTGTTTCTGAGATTGCTGCTTTAGCATTTTATGAGTTGATCTCCGGTGTTCTAGAAATAATATTCCACAGCATATTTGTTCACTAGATTCTAGTAGATATTTTAATGCCAAAAAAAAAAAAAAAAAAAAAGCGCTAGGAGTAGGGACCCGGGATTTAAGTTCTGCTGCCGCAAGCTGTGTAAGGCTGGGTAGACCACTTAATCTCCTGGGCTTTATTTTCCATATCTGTTAAATACAGACAGTAATAGCTACTTCAAAGGGCAAACATAAGAATCTAATGAGATAATAAATGCAAAAGTGTTTTATAAACAGTCCAGGGCTTTAGGAATAGGATTTTTTATATGACATAAGTCAATGTAAATACAGTAATTACACAGTAACATCATTATTTCTAAAATAATATTTTAAGATACAGTAAAACCACAGCTTTTTCTGAGCCAGAACTCTTAATTTTGTTATTTTTGTTGTTTCAGAAAAGAAATGTTTAAGGAAATTTATATACAGATAAGTGCCAGGAAACAATAATAGAACCCTTGAGTCTGATATCCACAGAAAGTTCCATGTCTATACTAGAGGAATAAATCATCCATACAAACCTTCTATTCCCCAGGGCAACCAAATTTCATAAATTGGTTTCCAGGTCCTCAAAGCAGAAATACTTGACATGACACTGTTTTTGTGATTTGCAGACTGACTTTGTTGAACTCATAGCCACACCCTCAGAAGCATGAGTGCAAATTTATGCTTAATTCAATTATATAACATGTAAACAATCAAAAGAGTGGAGAAAAGCTGCCTTGGCTCAGTTTCAGATTTGCTCACATAATTAATATTGATCAAAGTCACCAGATAATTGTCAGTCTTGCCCAGGTTTTTAAGGAAATTTTCTATTTTCATTGAGAAAGCTGCTTCAGATCTAGGTTTTAGAACATTTGTTTTGGATGTCTTTCTCTTGATCTAAATTGCTTTATCTCCTGTCTGCAAAGTCCCAGTAACATTCTGACATTTAAGACTTTTCATCAGGCCACACCTTTCAGGTGAAATCTCACAACAGCAGAGTCAAATGAAGACTTTCACTCTCCACAAACTCCTTTTAGCCATTGTTTTCCCTCACGGCACTCACTTCAAGTCCATCACACATAAACCAACTAAAATTTGATCAATATATGCTTGTTTAGGACCCTTTTTATGACTAATGTTTAAGCCAATTTAGCTTGTAAGCTTAGAGTGGACTTCATCTATATGGTGTTTGATATGTTGTGGTTTGTTCAATAAACACTTAACAGCAACCAAAGAATTGGACCAATTGACGTGTCAGCTTTATGGATTTAGTGGATGACTGGCACTTTAAAAAATCCTTTAAAGGTTGAATAAAATAAAGTATGAGTCACTAGAATTAACTGTCTCTGAATATTCTAGGACTACAAATGTTACTGTAATCAACAAATAATGAAAGAATCAAGCTATTGTTCCACATAACGACAGACTTCACGAAACCTTACTTCAGCTGTTGAGGGAGCTCTCTTGGTATGAAATAGCTCGTTTTTAATTCTCAGTTGGAATGAACTTAGTGTCGCTTTTGTGTTATTTTTCCTAGAGACACACCTTAAAATCCTATCTATGTTAACCTTTTTGAGCTTCCTTTCCCAATGGGTAGGCACATCTCATCCCTATATATGTCTCAATGTTAGATGCCATAAGTATTTGATGAGTAACTGTGCATAGTCCATTGATCATCTATAAGGAAACTAATCCCTTCAGGGGAGAAAACAGGTCTCCTCCACAGAGACAAAAGTTTATGCATACAGGAACTGCCATCGGTTTTATGAACCCTTAATATTTAGGGAACAGATTTGGTTGATTCTAAAAATCACCTCTGTCCCTTTTTAACTTGGTGGTATGCTTCAATTATACTTTGTAAAATAGAAGGGACCGTGGAATGCCCCTTGACAACAGCAATGTGCAGTAGCATATATACCCCACATTTCACTGAAACAAACCTGTTTCCAATTTATTTTAAAGGCCCTTAGGCCTTTATAAATGTTCTGGCCGGCCACCTGATGAATATGACAAGCACTTGGCTAAGAAGACTTGAGTGAGGTAACTGTGATATTTGTGGCTTTCATTCTTTTCTTTGGCAAATCATAGGGTTCAACAACAGGGGGGGAAAATGGTATTAATACCCTGACTATCAAAACGTGAGTTACTCTTTTCTCCCCTTTAATGAATCAAACTTACTATTTTCTTTTTATAATGCAGAGAATGCATCAACAAGGAGTTTGAAAAGCTGATTTTGTGAGGGCATGATATGTGTCTTCCAAGAAAATTAGCAGCATTTTGAAAACTCAAACACTTTATTTATAAAATGCAAGATTTGTAGCTTAAGTGTAACCTTTGAGTTGTCAAAAGTAGTTAATGGTATCATTTTATTAGTTAAAATAACATATCAAATAACTATACCTGGCATGGACTATGTGCAAAGGGCTACACTGAGGGCCTTAGAAAGTCCAAAGACACTTAAGAGATACCCTCAATGAGCTGATGGTATAGTCAGGGAAATGTATACAAATTGACTATTCAAGAAAAATCAAAACCGCATACTAGGATAATAAAAGTATTTGCTTTGTAAAGTGAAGCCACAGACTCAAAATGTAAAATAAGACTCTATCTTTTACTAAAAATTGCATGCCAGGAGGAAGAGAAGACCAAAGTAGGCAAATAGCTTCATGTCTCTTTGCTCTTTAAAATGTCAAAATTAAAGGTTTTATCATATTTACAGATACCACCTAACATCTTTTTTAGAGAAACCTTTTGGGGTTAGTGGTAAGAGTGTGAGTGGGTAGATTTAGGGACATTTGGAAGAGGAAATGGAAAGAAAAGTAGCTTTTGATATTCGGAGTGATTAATATTTGGAGACATCGAATGGTACATTTTTAGAGGGGCTGCAGAATTTATTTTTGCTCTAAAGGCTTTTTCAGGCTTTCATTAGAAAAGCAAAATCATTAATATAACACATTTAATTTACAACTGAAGACGTTCTTACTGTCATTTATCAGATGGGGGGAAAATGTCATAGATTTATATCAATAATCTATGGAGACTGAAATGTGATCCTTGATCTCAAGGACACCTTCTGTTTATTCCTTAGACACCTAAAACTCTGATAACCAGAAACTAAACTCTTGAACTTCCCCCATTTCTCTTGCATATCCTGTAGCTGGAAGGACACCACTAAAATTCCAGCCTTTTTCCTAATCACACCTATGCAGTCATTATCATCTTTAGCTCTGTATTTGAAATGTCTCCCACATATTCCACCTTCCTCTCTGTCCTGTACACCGTCACTAGGTTGTCCTGCTTTTGCGACCCTCCTCCACACTGCCAACAGAGTTCTGTTTCTAAAATGCAAACATGTACAAGTCACTACTCTACTTAAAACTATCTAATAGCCATACCTAGCCAAAGGATAAAGTCTCATGCATTTAGCATGGTAGTAAAAGGTCACTTGCCATCTGGCTCCTCTTTACTTTTCAGCCCCTTCTTCCTTCATTGTCTCCTTCCACCTTGGTTCTAGCCTCATTGAACTGTTTGCAGTTCCCCAAATCTGCTGATATATACGTCTGCCTTTTTATGTGGTGTTACTTCTCCCCATCCTTCAGAACACAGCTCAGCTGTCACCTCCTCTTGACCATTGCTTTGCCCAGGGGGAGTCAGCTGTTTCTTCTTCTGTCCTTTATCATGAAACTTAGAACTTGTTATTGGAATTTATCATGCTCTCTGGACTGTGTGCTCTTCAAGAGCAGAGGCCGCAAAGACCATTCGTCATTGTCCATCATCTAGCAGTGCTCCATAAATTTTGAGTGAGCGACTGAATAAGTATCTTGCTATTTTTCTTACATTGAATGTGAGTTGCTCAGTTGTGGACAATATCTTATTTATCTTTGTGCTCAGAAAAACATCTGAGAGAGAGTAACACTTGCTAAATGTTTGTTGAATTAATAAGATAAAAATTACCTGATATCCTGAAAATAGACTGATGGGCTAAATTTATAGCATAATACCTAACTACAATGTTGCCCCCAGAAGCAGTGAGATTTTTTATTATTTTAGTATATTTTATTTTCTAATATAAATTGTGTAATGTATTTGCAAAGGATGTTAATGTGTTTATAGGCTAAGATTTCTAATATCTTTACTTTAAAAATAATAGTGGTAGTTTCATTTTAGAAGATAAATATAGCACTCTTTCTCTTAGCTTATAATGACAAAACAAAATTTTTTGCAATTAGTATATTTTTCTAAGCTAAAATTATGTATTGAGGGCTTAAGGCACTGTGGTAAGCACTTCCTATGTCATTTAATGCTTACAATAACCCTACGTGGTTTAAGTTCTCTTATTAGTCTCATTTTGCAGATAGAGGAACTGAAGATTAAGAACATCACCCTGTTCAAGGTCATACAACAAACACAAAGTAAGATTGGGATTTGAAACATTTGGGATTTGAATCATTTACAAAAACAGAATGTTAGTTATTACCCTCCTATGTCCCTTTCTGCTATAAGATACTTAAGTAAAAGTCCTAGAGAAGACATTTCTCTTAATTAATAAAATATTAGTGGTATAAATCCATGTAATTATATGCTACAATTACAGGCCGTGAGACAAAACAAGTTTGCCTAAAGTAGCACTGAAAAGACCATTGTCCTCAAATGATGTGTATCGAGTACATCCAGCCATACTGCATATCCAGCCATACACATATATTTATTGTGTCCTAGGCACCAACCGCTCTGTTACGCACTTTATATTTGTAATCTCGTTAAATACTGAAAAGCTCTGAAAACCCAGTGCTATAACCACTATTTTGTAGATGAGAAAACATATTCAGAAAGGTCACCTAAGTGCCCTTTATTAATGTTTTGTTTTTTTAAATCTCTAGTTACTGAGCAGAAAAACACAAACATAGAGAAGTGTGCAAATCTATAAAGGTTTTGTATAATTGATTATCACAAAGCAAACCCTAAGTTGCTATAAGATAAGAAATAGAATCTTGGCAGTTCCCAGAAGTTCCCTTACATGCCTTCCCAAGCACAATACTATGTCTCAGACATAACCCACTCTCCGGAGTTCTAAGACTACAGCTTAGTTCTGTCTGTTTACAAAATCTACACAAATTAAATGTTTGAATGGATATTTTGAGTCTTACTTTTTTCAATATTGTTTATAAGGTTAATCCATTTTATTATGTATACCCCTGATTCATTCCTTTTCATTGTTATATATAATTCATTTCTTTTCATTGCTATATAGATAAATGTAAATAGATATACACATACTTAAGTGTGTATATATGTACATACATAAATTTCACTTTTACTGTTCATAAGCACTTGGATTGGCTTCATTTTGGGTTTGTTCTTAATAATTTTGCTATGATTCATTTTAAACATGTTTCTTTGTGGCCCACATGCATGCCTTTCTCTGGGTGTATACTCAGGAGCAGAATTGCTGGATACTAGGATACATGCATATCTAACTTTAAAAGACAATGATAAACAATTTTTCAGAGTGGTTATAATAATATATGCTCTGTACAACAGTAAAAAGAGATTCAATTGCATGATATTCTCATGAACTCAGTAATTTCAATAGTTATTTGGTCTTTTTATTTTTAGCTATTCCAATGTGTATAGTGGCATATCATTGTGTTTTCAGTTTGTACTGCATTGATAGCTAATGGGGATGAACACATTTGTATATTTTGTTAGTCATTTTGATATCCTTTTAAAGAACATTTAAACCTCTTGCCAATTTTTCTATTGTGTTTTATGGGTTTTATGTGATTATTATTGATTTGTGGAACTTTATATTTTCTGTATAGGGGTCTTACACATTTCTTATTAGAATTATTTAGAGCTAGTGGCTAATTTTGATGATATTTTAAATAGTTTATTTTTCTTAAATTTTGTATTCCAAATGATTTTTGCTAGTATACAAAAATACAACTGATTTAAAAACTGTTCTTGTACTTAGCAACTAAGCTGACCTATTATTCCCATAATTTATCTATAGATTCTTTGGATTTTTGATATATGCAATTATAGTATCTATTAATAATGATAGGTTTATTTCTTTCTTTATGAGACTCATATTGTTTATTTATTTTCTTGGCACATTTAACTAGCTAGTATTTCCTTTACAATATTGCTTGTCCCATTTACACTAATGTAATCCCAACTATATTTTGATTTAAGTTGATCATCTGTTTTTTATGTCCTGCCTTTTCTATGTATTTTTTCTTTTCTTCCCTGTTTTCTTTTGGAATTATTTGCTATTTTTAAATTTTTCCATTATACTTTAACTCTATTATCTTTTCCTATTCCTTTTCTGTTTCTTCTAGAGATTCCCACAGGTACTTCTAAATTTCTTCAAATCATTGTGTAAGTTACTAATTTTACCTTTGGCATAAGGACCCTAGAACACTTGAACACCATTGACTTCTTGTGTATCTAAATTCTTTGTATATTGAAATATTCAGAAGATGTTATTAATATTGTTTATTAAATTTAGCATTAATTTAGATTTCCCCACATGTTTAGTTTATGTTGTTGATGGTGGTGTTTTTGTTTCATTCCTCTTGAATCTACAACTTTCCATCTGGGATCTCTTTCCTTCTGCCTAAAAAATATCTTTTGGTGTTTCTTTTAGTTCAAGTCTGCTAGTGATGAATTTTCTCAGTTTGTTTCATTTTAAAGTTTTTATTTTATTTAACTTTCATTTTTTTTTTTTTTTAGATGGAGTCTCACTCTCTCACACTGACTGGATAGGAGTGCAGGAGCACTATCTCAGCTCACTACAGCCTCTTCAAGTGATTCTCCTGCCTCAGCCTCCAGAGTAGCTGGGATTGCAGGCACCCACCACCAAGCCCAGCTAATTTTTTAGTTTTAGTACAGACAGGGTTTCACCATATTGGTCAGGCTGGTCTTGATCTCCTGACCTCAAGCAATCCACCCACCTCTGCCTCCCAAAGTGCTGGGATTATAGGCATGAGCCACTGCCCCCAGCCTAACTTTCATTCTTGAAGGATATTGTCCCTGAGTATTAAATTCTAAGTTGACAGTTATTTGCTTTCTTGTATTTAAAGATGTTACTGTCTTTTCTTCTGGTTTCTATTTTTTCTTTGCAGAAGATAGTTGTCAGTCTAATTATTTTTCTTTTTATATTTTCTTCATGTCCTTTCTGTTTTTAAGATATTCTTTTTTTCCCTGTTGGATTTTAGCGGTTTATTTAGATACAATATTTTTAAAAACCTTTCTTGGGGTTCATGATACTTGAATATGTGTCTCGATGGCTTTTTTCAGTTGTGGAAAATTGTCAGCAATTATCATTTTATCATTGGTCACTTATACCCCATTTTCTTGCATCATTATTTCTAGGGCTCTGGTTTCATCGCTATTAGACCTTCTTAAAGTTTTGTCCTCTATGTTTTTACTCTCTCTTCTTTAATTTACATTCTTTTTACTCACCATTAGTTTGGATCGTTTCTTCTGATCCATCTGTTGGTTTACTTATTTATTCTTCAAATGTGTCTAATTTGCTGTTACCTCTACTGAGTTCTTAATTTCTATATAGTTCATCTTTTTTTCTATAACTCAACATCTCTAGTGAACTTCTTAGTAATATCAGTTTTCCCCTTAAATGTATTGAACATAGCTATTCTAAAGTCTTCATTTGTCATTTTGGATGTGTGTTTCTACAGTCTGTTTACCTCCTTATGCTTTCTTGTCCGCTTATGCATCTGATTATTTTGATTGAGTGCTGAACATTATATATGAAAAATTATGGAGATAAGATTAGTCCGGTACTGACATTGTCTTCCTTTAGAGATAACTTATGATGAATTTTGATCGGCAGCTCTGCACACGAGCAATACACTCTTATCTCACTCTATTTTCAAAGATTTAGATGATTTAAATCTGGGCTTCATTCCTTTTGAGATGCTGTGTATTTCTGCTTTATTCTTAATCCTATAGTCTTCACTCCTAGATACCTTTGAAATTTTAAGCCATTTTATTATGGTTAAATAAATGGTTAAATAAAACTGGTGTTATACCAGCACTACCAGCAGCCCCTCTATTCTCGTTTTTGTCCTCCAAACTCCACAAGACTATTGGGAGCATTGTTTGCAATCTTCTTGGCTACTTAGCCACCTATTCAGAAACAGGCAGATACTGCTAGGAAAAAGTGGTCCCAAATGCAACATTCATCTTTCTGAATATCTGTCTTTTTCAATCTTGACCCAGTAATCTTTCCATGCCTTATTGCCCTTCCAATGTCTTCAGGTAATTTGTTTGAAAATATTTTTTGTGCTTTGCTAGTGGTCCTCAGCAGGAGGCTGTCAAGCTCACCCTATCCTTCATTACTGAAAGTGCATGTTAAAAGCCCACTTTAAACTCTGACAAGCTGACCTTTTAAATAATTGTGGCATTATGTGAACACCCAAATAAATATTTGCCTGTTAAACCATCTTTGGAAGCTAGCCACTTATTCTACCACTTCACCATTTTGCCAAGAATTTCCTGTAGATCACTGTTTTTAGAGCTACTTTGTAAATTAGTGCTCCCTCCACACCCCCACCAAATTTAGTTACTTTTGAAGTTAAGTAAGTCCCTTTACTCCCAAATGCAACTCTTTGATTAGAAACCTTAATCACACCACATAGGTTTAAAACTTTTGGCTATTTAGAAAAAAAATAAAATCCATGTTACATACATAGAGTGTGGCAACTCACACTTGAGTGTTTAATAAAAATAAGCCAGTTTCTGAAGGCACTCTGTGAGGAAAATTTCAAACAGTATTTGAAAAATGGCCATATTATTGGGGTGTGTATAGAGGCTCCCCACTGGCAGTTTTGGAAAGAATGGTAAATATTTGGATATGTCTGTATTCTTGTGCTTTAAAAGAAAATAAAACCCTTAATATTATAGTCACCAATTTTTAAAAATTTTAAAAACTCTCTTTCTTCATTTTTGATCAAACATCATAGAAAGCAATCCACACCCACGGTGTATTTATTTACCAACCTGTTTGTTACTAAAAATATTTTGATTGTCTTTGAAACACAGTGAATGTCTTTTACCCTTTGGCACTGCCAATTTTGCTCCACGTTCAACATAGCGCTTTGGGGGTGGTAGAGTTCTCCATCCATAAGGCCACAGATTGCAGCAGACATATGGCCATGCACAGTGGAGCATCTCTCACATTTGGAGGAATAGGCTCTCTTGCCTATTACCAGTAAGGCCCCTGATGCCCCCCACGGCATTAGCATTCATCCCAGTTTGGATTGCCTCTCTGATCTGCCTCAGATGGGTTGATTAACTTTGATTAAAGGCTGAGTCTAGTTAAGTTCTAAGTTGCATGGAAAACGTTCATATGCCTCTATAGTTTCTTAATCCCTTATTACAGCTTCCTGGAAAGGAGACCACTTTGTTTCTGGATCAACAACAGTTCCATTTGGAACCAACCACAGTTACAGGAGAACACATGTAAGGAGACTCCCACTTCACGGCCTGCACTACTGAACTCTCCGCCTGCACCCTGGGTATGTAGTGAGGCCCCAGACAGATGTTCCGGGCAAAAGCACTAGTAACAGGGCAGCTGTGCACATAGAAGGCAGTTTAAATCTACACTGATTCCTCCACAGGCCCTTTCGGATTCTAATCTCCCATTTTCCCTATCCCACAGCCCTTTGACAACTTTAGAGCCAATTTTTATAAATTGAATTTAGAGGCCTTGGGAGATTCTCCAATGCAGGTGCTAAAGGATACCAACTCTACTGTGGCTGAGTTATTTTTAGGGCTGTAGTTTAGCTGGGAAGGAAAATAAGGAGTTTTCCCCTTCTTCTTAAGTTTAACTGCCAGAAACCAAAGCCATCCCTTCTCAGAGGGGAAATGCCTGCTTCCTTGCTGGGACTTGATAGCCCAAGGCTATTTGGGGAGAGAAAAGGTTATTTCAAGTACTTGGATACTTCTATACTTGTGTTTCCCGAGAAAATAAAACACTTCTTCAAAAACACAATAGCCTACAAGCAGGCAGATGTTCCTGCACGGTCCTAACTGAAAATGCCTTATCTAAGTGAATTTTCTTTTTGAGCTTGAATTACCTGGTTTCTCTGTCTATCATGAGCAGATTAACTGAACCATTGCCAAATCTGCCCTTGATTTTTTTTTTTCTTCAAGGGCATATTTTTCAGCTTAAGCAAAGTTATAAGCACATCCAACGAACAGGACCCGTGAGACACAATTTTTGTGAACACATTTTGTGATTCCAAAAGCCTGTGATGATCCTGAGAAACTGATGTCAAATATAGCTGCTTTCAGCATTAAAGAAAATGTTCTTATACAGAAGGATGGAAGACAAGGACATGAATACAATTGCCTCTTTGGTATGACAACTCAAAATCATCAATGCATATGTGGTTTATAAAAGATACAAAAGTTTGCAGGAGCATTTTGAGGAAGTCCGTGCTGCGTCTGGCAGATAGAACAGGGACAGGTCACATGAACTTCCGATTCCCACCATTACCGTATTAAAAGGATGAGGTCAAGCTAAAGAGGTGCCCCTACTCTGGATTATTCCACCCTCCCATTTAGGTGGTATGTTAGATTCACTGCTGACTACTGCTTTGTTTCATAGTAGCCGTTTTCATGATTTTATGAGTGTCATAAGGATTAAGGGGCACACGATTGTTGGGTTGGGTTAACTCCTCCAACAAAATACCCCAAATCTCAGCAGCTTTATAAAATACAAGTTGATTTCTTCCCATATCACCGTTCAGTGGTAGCCAGGAGGGCACCCTACTTGAAATCCTTCTATTGAAAGCCTTAGAGACCTCAAACACAACCCCTACAGGCAGCAGGCAGAGTGTAGAAGGTTGACCAGTTTTATTGGCCAGGCCTGGAAATG
This sequence comes from Trachypithecus francoisi, assembly GCF_009764315.1. Lineage (NCBI taxonomy): Eukaryota > Metazoa > Chordata > Mammalia > Primates > Cercopithecidae > Trachypithecus > Trachypithecus francoisi. The sequence goes on from NW_022681472.1 coordinate 48,326,793, forward strand.
GTGCACACCCCTTTACTCACATTACTGTGACCACAATCCAAGCCCCAAGCTGCTCCTAAGGGAGGCTGGGTGCATAGCTCAGCTGTGTTCCCAGGAGGAAAAGGCCAACCATTGGTGAACACCTTGCCTGACTCTGCTGTAAGCAAAGTACTAAAAATTGTTCTTCTTTATCACACCAAATCCTATGCAAGAACTTTTTTGTATACAGACACTTCAACTCTTTTCAAAAGGAGTCGGGAAGGGTAGCTCTTTCTTTTAAAAGGAGACTGTGAGAATAGTGAGACGAAAAGAATGTGGCACAGGGCAGGTACCTAGGCCATGTTTATGGGGTCCATTGTAGAAAAAAGTCACATTGTCTGCATTTAATCCTTGGCATCCTAATGTTATCAGGTGATTTTGCGAGCATAAAAATAAAGCTGTACTTTTTGGAAGTGGAAAGTCTCATTATATCTGAGGTGAGTCAGGAAAGGAAGTGAAGGGAAAGTATCTATTTTTGGGTTCTGAGTACAGCTGAGGAGCCCTAGATGCCTGCCAGAGAGGCACAGCTGCAGCAGTACTGCACGGCTGTCCATCCACCTGCACGCTGAGCCGGGTGCCATGCTGATTTTCTCGCTGTGTGTCTGGTCCTCTTTTCTGAAAGTTGTAAGAAGCAGAACCAAATATAACAGCATTTCCTCAAGTGTTAAGTGCCGTTATATGATTCTGATAAATAAAATATCCCGGGCAAGAACAGCTTTCTCTACATAAAAGGAACTTCATCCAGTTTGCCAGATTTGACTGTCATGTATTTAAATGCATGTTATGAGCAGCAAAATATCTTGGTCTCACTCTAATCCTATTTACCCAGCGGTGGTGGTCCCTTGGTTATTAGTAACCACATCCTATCTAAATGCTTTTGAAGCATACGACAAGGACAGTTGCCAGGTACAGTAAACACCGGATTAAAGTAATATTACCAAGCACTATTTTATGGACCCATTTAAAATGGTAACCTGGCAACCAGCTTTTGTCAAAATGATTACATAGCCATAATTTGCACTCAGAATTAATTTTCAAAAAAGTTTCTCCAAAACAAACGATAGTTCCAAGTAAATATTTAAACGGGCACACACTTGGAAAATGTTCAGAGAACTTGCCATCCTAAAACAACAATGTTGTTCTAGAAAAAAAAGCTTGCCAGAATTCCTTCAATTAAGCAATTTAAAATAAAACAAGGATTATGTTTAATCTAATTTTATATATTAAGAGGCTCAGCATCTTTAAAAAATGAAGTGAAAGTCAGTAAACTAAACTACATAGATAAATTAGGGAACAAACAGGAACCCACCTTCAGATTAGCTGAGAAAGGCAGGGCTTCATGGCCTGCATGTATTAGTAGATCCCCTATGACAATCCATTCAGTTGCTGAGAGTTAATATGTACCTCATTTGTATCTGGTGCTGTAGTGGCACTGGAAGTATTAGAGGTGAACAAAACAGATCCAGGACTTTGTTCCTTGAGTGCAGAACCCAGGCATTGGCAAAGGGTGGCATCTTACCACTGGAGAAGATTGGCATGTTCTAGGAGTTTACAGCACCTTAGTCTGTGGCATCTGGAAGGGCTTTCCAAAAAAAGTGAAATTAAAGTTGAATTATGCAAGATAAATGAGAACTAAACAGAAGAAAAAAGATGAAGAGGATCGGGGTTGGGAGAGAATTCTTATAGATTCTACAGTGTGTGCAAAAAACCTAAAAATCAGAGAGGGCATGGCAAGTTGTAGGTATTTAAAGAAGTCAGTAGCTCTAGAAAATCATGGCAAGGGCTAGAGGGGTAGGAGAAGGGATTGCAGAGGTAGACAATGGGTAGATCAGAGGACAGATGTTGAACACTTGGGACAGAAACATAAAACATGTACAAAAGCAACAACAACAAAAATGAATAAATATCTATGTATTTATATACATACATTCATAAATATATATGTATGTAGTAGTCCCCCCTCATCCATGGTTTTACCTTCTGCAATTTCAGTTACCCACATCAGCTGTGGTTCAAAAATGTTGTGGTATTTCAAGAGAGAGAAAGGCTATATTTACGTAAGTTTAATTACAGTATATTATTTTAATTTTCCTATTTTATTATTAGCTTTTGTTATTAATAATATGCTGTGCTTAATTTTTAAATTAAACTTTATTATAGGTATATATGTATAGAAAAAATAGTAAATATAGGGTCCAGTACTATCCAAGATTGCAGGCATCCACTGGAGTTCTGGGAGCATATCCCTTGCAAATAAGAGGGACTACTGTACATATATATCTATTTTTCATATATATGTTTATATATATACGTGTGTGTATATAGGTATATTTTATTCCTCCCCTTTCAATGGCCAAAAAAATTTCTGTTTTATTTTAAGAAGAAATGCATGGCAAAAATTTTGGACAGATATGTGAAGGAGGTACAACTTAAAACCAGAATCAGTTTTCTAATATAGTCCAAGAAAAGGACTTACTAGAGATTAACCCATGTTGGAAACGATAGTTGGTCTCAACAAACAACCAGTAGTTATTGAGTATCTTCTATGTTTCTATCGTAACTGGTTAGGCAACTGGAGATAACAAAAGAAATCTACCTGCTGAATGGATCAATGAAAATAAATTCAGACATAAGTCTTTTCCCTTAAGGAACTTAGTTGTAAAGATAAAGCCAGAAATCCTAACAGCACTTGGGAGTAGCTGAATGTTACAGTGGACAGCACAATTAAGAATGCAAAGAAAGGAATGATCTAGTGGATAAGCTAATCAGGTCACAGGTGATGAAGGAGTTGGTGCTAGAATTAGGCCTTCAAGTATGAATGGACAATAGAAATGGAAGAGAAGGCAGAGTAATGGTTACGGAAAAAGCAGTAGGAGAGGCCATAAACAGCAGAAAGAATCTAGAAAAATGACCACACAGATAGAGAGGATCTATGCAAAGAGAAATGCAGAAAATCAGTCAGAAGGCTCAATACCCTGGGTGCCTTCCCCTGGACTAGGCAATAAGAAGGAATAAAATCAGAGACCACCAGTTCCTGCCCTCAAAAGAAAACAATCTACCTGAGGTGCATAAATATGAAAAAATAAACAGAGAACTTTTAAAAGCAGACGTATATAAAAGGACTCTAAACACAGTAGGTGCTTAGGGAAAGCAATTTAGCACTAGAGGATTTTGTTTTTTGTTTTTTTTTTTTGATGTGTGTGTGTGTGTATGTGTTTTGTTTTGTTTTTTGTTTTGAGGCAGGGTCATCCTGTGTTACCCAAGCTAGTGTCTAACTCCTGTGCTCAATGGATTCTCCCCCCTCAGCCTCCTGAGTAGCTGGGACTGCAGGTGCGCACCACTACACCCAGCTTGCTTGAGGTAAATTTTTAATATTGCACAGTTTGAGCTTGAAAAGATCCTTTGTAGTTGCTTTGGCTAGAGAGGGAGTAAAGAGACTGTACAATAATCTTCCAGTTTTGAGCACGTGGACTCATGCATGATCAAACTTGTCCTTCACATATAAGTGTATGCACATGGCTATGATGTTTTAATTGATAGCTTTTGTTTGTTTGCTTTTTTATACTGTTTGAAGAATAATTTTGGCTGACCACTCTTCTATGTATTTAAGTAAGGAAATTTGTGCCAGAAAGATGGTATCTGTTCTTTATGGAACTTGCACTACACCCTCAATTTCGTAAGGTCAGATGTAGGTGTATCCATGCAAGTTTTTTCCTATGGCCCTAAGATGTTGGTGGAAGAAAGCTTTACTGATATCCCAGACAATGAGGATAATGGAGTCAATTACAGGAGCTGTGTACAGTTCTTAAGATCATGGTGCTCTAGGCAAGTCTGTCTCACAGGGCACAGGGTTCATTAGTGTTTATTAAGTAGTTCAAAGATAAAAAAGAGAGAACCAAATAGTAGCAGGGCTTAGAGGTGGTAGTTTCCCTTTTTTCTGGTCCTCGCTTTCCTTCTGGCATCTAGGCTTTCAGACAACCTGCCACCCTGTGGTTTTGGCTACATCTGGAATCTCTTAACTATTTTAACCCCTTTCCATCTGTTTCTAGACTTGAGTTCAGCAAAAGAGATGCACTGGTTAGACTCTTGCTTGGCCTTCTTTGAACAATAACTCTATTTAAAGAATGCCTTCATACTGCCAAGCATTGTGCCAGTATGAAGTCCAGGTGGACTCACAGACATTATCACATCAGAGGAGTGTAACCACACTCCAAACCAAAGGCCAGAGTGGTTAAGTCACTTGACCAAGTTCACGCAACAAGGAAGTGACAAAGCCATGGTTAAATTTTAATTCCTTTTAGCTCTAATGTCCATAGTCTTTTTTCTCTTTCTGCTTTCCTACATCTAGAGATTGAACTTGTAGTAAGAAACTTAGTGCTGTTTATAAAGCTCTTTCACATTTGTCAATAGTATCAATATCCATAAGCAACAGTGGGAAAAACTTTTGAAATTACTGTTGGCCAAGATTGGCAGCATGAGGTTTAGCTAAGTGCTCACTGGAAATACCTTTATTGGCGATTTTGAAGGGTTGTACACTTGTATGCACTCCACTCTCTGGTCTGTGTGGGCCTTAACCAGGTAGGAAAAGGTCTACATGTTTATGGCTCACATGTCTTCTCATGATACGAAAAGCCAGCAAGTAAAGGGACTGTGCTTCCAATGCCTTCAACACTGGACTCTTCTTTTGGGTTAGTGAAATTTTCTGCAGTTATGATAATACTGAACTCCTCCAAGTCTCAGCTTATTCATTTTCTAACATCTACTCTGTCTCCATCCCAGAATTGTTGTAAGAATCAAGAAATAATAAGAATGTGGAACTACTTTGAATGGTTTAAAGTTACTGAAATAGAAAAATAATGTTGCTAATATTTAAGCCACTGATATTTTTATTACTCATAGTTGAAACTAACTATAATCAAATTACTATATATTTAAAAATACTGAAAGCTTGAAATGAAGCACTTTTCATAAAGGGTTGAGGTTTGGGGATGTAATTCCTTGATGTGGTGTGATATATTAGTTTGCAGACAATTTTTGGACAGAGAGTAGAGATTAACCCATCAATGTCTGCTACCTGCTAGCAGCACATTTTTGTCTGTGGTGATATTTAATAACTTGCTAGTATTTTTTCCTGCAATACACGTGATGATTCATTGATGTGTAAATACATTGTTTTACATGCATTGATGGTGAAGGAAAAATAAGATTGTCCAGCCAGTGACCAATATATTGCTTAAAACAAAATTAATTCACAAGACTTTCTCTGTGGAGCTGGACAGCAACCTTAATCTCTGTAGTAAGAAGTCTGCCAAATTTTCTCTCTCCTGATTCTCTACTCACAGTCATTTAATGAACCTCATAAAAGCTAATATCCCAATTTAGCGGTTCACTCCCTTGTGTTTCACTAAGAAAACAGTTCTTATGATAAAATAAACATGCAGAAGGACTCAGGGCAAAAGTGTATTCTGTATATGATTTTAATAAAAACATGTTTTGCTTTGTGAAGAAAAAAAACACCTAGTGACAGCCTAAAAATATAACAGGAAAATAGGAAGATCATCCCATTCAAATGTTAGAATTATGATGCTGTCTCAAATCACCACCATCTCATTCCATCAGTTAAATTTAAGACAGAGTTTTTGCCTAAAACAAAGATGGAGCACATACCACAGGATGATGTCGAGATGTTCAAAAGGCAATATTCGAGTGTTGAAGGAGAAGTTGTTTGGAATCAAAACAGTATGGTGAAATTTGTTCAATGCAATTTTTGTTTCTTTCTAGTCCATTGCATCAATGACTAGAGAAGGAGCTAGGAAGATACCAGTCCATTCTAGCATAGTTTAGAATTTCATTTTGTTCTGAAGCTACCAAGGAGTGACGATAAAGCCTAAAAGGAATTCAGTGGAAGGGTCGACGGCTTACAGTTCCCTACTCAAAGAGCCAAATCTGCTTGAGAATGGTATTGTGGAATCCCAAGAAAATGGGACATTTGATTAGCCACCAATCTCCACCAACCTCATATCCTCATCAGGAGAATGCAGATGAGAATCCGGTAAGATCTGAGAATCCAGAGAAAACTTCTGGGAATGAAATTCCTATTCCTGTAACAACAGACTCATGCTAGTTCAGTAGCACTTTGAAGAGTAACTAATTTGTGTGTGTGCATGTCTGTGTCTGTGTGTGTGTGTGTGCGCACACATGCATGTGGGTGCAGAAAAGTACTTGGTACATAAAAAATATTTTACAGCTAAAATCTATATATTGGTTGAATGCTATGAATAAAAAGCAAATCAGATGACCCTATCTCATGAATAATTTTGTTTCAATGTACATATTTATTTGGCTGGTCATATTAGAGTCACAGTAGCAAAATTGATTACTTTTCTTTGTTTCAATATCACTGCATTCTTCTTAATTCCACAACAGTCTCCATATATTCACCCCTCCCTCTGGCTTTTCACAACCACAGTTGCCACTGCCACCACCATGCCTGCCCTCTTATACCTTCTCATTGCTTTCAGTACCTGTATAGCATGTAAGTCAATTGGGATTCTATATAGATTTATGTAGTTAATTAATATTTGGCTACTCCACAGTACTGAAAAACAACAGTGACAGGAATTGCATTCCTCTTACTTGTTGCAGTGACTATAATGTGACTGTCATCATTCTGGCACATAGTAGGTGATCAGTAAATATTTATTAAGTAAATGAGTTCATTGAAACCTAAGTACTTTTTTTTATCAGCCACTGTGGAGGATTAACAGATAAATTAGGATTTAAAAAGAGAGAAAAGACAGGTACACAAAAAGCTATACTGCAGACCAGGATGTCATCAATATTACCATGGAGATACAAGTACTAAAGAAGTATTATTTGTGGAGGGGTGATTAATTCCGGCCACTAATGAAGACAGAATGATTCCATTATATAAACACCCATTAACTTGAGTAAAGATTTGCGGACGGTGTATTGATGACTGATGCAGAATACCTGTTTCTTGTTTTTGTTTTTGCTTTTTACTATATATATATATATCTCAGAGAATGGAATGCCACCCTGAACTTTTACTTTATATTCTAGAAGAAAGAGGCATTATATAAACAACCATACATAATGGAATAGGAGTACTAATTAGAAAAGCATGACTTCTACATCATTGTAATTTTGCTCTCCAGATCCCATTCAAGTATGAGCATTAATTAATGAATATTATTAAGCTCTTTATTTGCTGAATGTTCTTATTCACATTTTAACATTTTAAATAAATAGAACATTTCTAATTTAACAGAAAGACTTGACAGCAAAATAATACTCACTAAAGACAAAGTTGCAATGAACACACACTCTCATAGACTACTGACGGGAGAGAAAATTGATATTTCATTTCTGAGCAAATTAACTTTAATGCATTCATATTCTTTGCTCAAGAATTTATATCTCACTGTAGTATTTATTTTTCTAAATGTTTGTAGATGAAATGTTTGTTGAAGTTTTTATCTGTAATAGTAAAAAATGAAAACAATTGCAATTTTAAAAATAGAGAATTGGTTGAATTACAGGAATTATGAGACCATGAAAACCATAAATGAGGAAAATGTTTTCTCAGTTTCTATACTGTATGATATCTTATGTGAAATCCTAATATGGAAATAATATGGAAGTTAAACTGCCATTAATGGTCCAGATGACTCAATGTTTCCTATACCGGCAGTCTAATCACAGCTCACAATTCACAAACTACTGCTGAAGAAGAATAGTAACTGAAGCGGGAAGTTTTTAAACAGACTGTTAAAAGTCCTACAGGGAAGATGGGAAGGCAGCTCCATCTTTAAATGCACAGAGGAATATTAACAGTGTTTGTCACTGAGTAATGTTATTATAGTTTGTTGTTGTTCGAGGGTTTTTTTTTTTCTTCTTCAACTCTTTTACAGTTAAAAAGTTTTAAAAATGAAAAGCATTAGCTTTTTAATCATAGAGAAAGGTTATTTTAAATTAAAAAATGTAACCTGATTTTATTTTTAAAGTCTAGTACTGCTCAAAACCTAACACTTTCATATATTTTCTCTGGTAACCATTCTTGCTAAATTTGCATCCAGCAGCAGAGAGGGAAATATCTGCAATGCTTTTGTAAGCCCGATCCTGGCATTCCCCTTTCAAGTTGAACTAATGTAGTCAAGAGAATGTGTGCCAATAGTGATTTCTAATGGACATGATCATGACTATACATAATTTTATTTTTGAAAATTTGAAAGAGTGCATTATGAAATAATATCATTCTCTTAAGTGAAGCTCTTACAACAAAATTAGCTCATACAAATATTTGGTCAAGCAGATGCTATCTAAGTTTGCAAGTGCCACATAGGTGGTATTCTTTCTTAGTATCCATTGTGGTGCTTTTATGTATTTTCCTGTAAAATAAATAAGCTTTCTTTAACGGAATCTCACCAATAAGCAATTGTACAATCAGTTACACCTTTTTGGCTTGTGTGGGAAGGATTGGCTTAAAGGGAATCTGCTGGGTTATCATTGCCATCCTCTGTGTATTTCATAGTCCAAAAACACAGGAATGCCTCTCACACTCACCCTCAAGTTTTCCCTTTAATAAAACCAGCCAGTACCAGCCAGCTGTTGGGAGCTGAATTTTCAAATATTGTTAATTTTGCCTAAACATAGCCCCTTTTCAGGCTGTCTCTGTGGTCAACTTTTGTTTACATAACCATTTTCATTAAATAGATTTATGTTTTTGCCAAAATGTTTTTAAAGGAGTTTTCATATCATGCTGCATGTGGAAAACTAACATTTACCTTGAGTAGATACAATTAGAACAAAGAAATGTTAACAAATTTTAGTTAGGTGATACTAGCCACTATGCCACTGCCAAAAACAAAACAAAACAAAACAAAAACAAAAAACCTCTGGGCATTAGACTTTGTCTCTGTTTAAAAACAAGAAAAAAGAGGGAGCTCGAAGGGTGTTAGGGTCAGAGCAGCTCTACTTTGAGACTTTCTCCTAGACTTACTCAAAAAGATTTTTTTAAGATTAAGGAAAATAATTGTTTGATGATGTGATTCAATGTTATTCAACACCATGCTTCTGGATTACCTAACCATCCCTTGTACTTCCAGCAGTGTTTATCTCCTACTTTGGAAATTACTTCCTTAGAATGATGCTGTGACCCTATGTAGTTGCCTGCATCTCCCTCTTTGCACTGTAAAAGACCTCTAACATCTCTCAGGGCCTTTGCTTTAGCTCAGTAACTCTTATCTCTTAGCTTAGATCACCTGCTCAAGGAAAGAATGGTGTCAGGTATGGTTATGGCTCTCTCATACATTTTCCTGTGTGTCTTTGTGAGCCCTTTAATTTTTAGCCTTTCTTGAGACAAACTCTATATTCAAACTCACCTAGGTGCTTTACTTGTCACCAAGAATGGCATATTTTTGAGGCACTAAATAAATAAAAAATAATGCCAAGTCTTACTTTTCTACACTTATGTGCTGATAATTTAGTATCTGCATGGGTACCAGATGATGTCATCACTGTGCGCTTTAAGACTTTCTTTATTACAGCCATGCTAGCATTATTTTTAGCACAGCAGGTGTCAAAAAGGTTTATTTTGAAAGAAAGAAAACATAAAAATGAATTATTTATGTGAGTTAAATCAAAATGTACTTGATATAAATGTTTAATCAGTTTTTCACCAACTTCTTTCCATATGCTCTGCTCTGCTCGATGGTGCAGTTCTAATGGAATTACTAAATATATCTTAATAGCTCAGTATACAGCATTATGCAATGGTACTTACACAAGAGGAATTTTTCAACTCATATTAAACTGGTCATATGATTTTTAAAAATCTTTAGAATGCTTACTGTTTTATAGAAGATTAATATTCAATCGGCATAGAAAAATTCAGTAAGTTTGACACTTAAAATGTGCTACGTTGACCATATTTAAAGTTTCTCATTCCTTAAAAAAGACGAGAAGATTAGAAAATAACTTTAATTTTAACTGTAATTGCAAATGTTTTTTCCCTTGCTTTCATAAGTAATCAGCAGATTTGCTGTTACTCCTGGAATATAAATGTTACAGAATTAAAATAAGGATTCCAAGAAAGACTACACCATGACTAAAGGACAATCTTTATATTATGGAGGAAACTGAAAACCTGAAGGCTGGACCAAGATTTGTAGTCTTTGCCAACTTTTCAACTGATCTCAACTGGTTGCTTTCATATTTCTGTTCTTTGAATTACCTACTCTTTTGAGATCAGTAAAGTCCAACTCTTCATTTTCACTATGTGCCCTTTTTCAGCCAAATCAATGTCTACAAAAAACTCCTTATTATTTTTATATGCAGACACTTCACTCTTTGAAATCTTCCAATTTCTATGGCTATAATCTAAGGATGAATCACTCAAGCAAAGAGTAAATGTCCCAGTCAGATATTGATTTCATTAGAGGGTTCTTAACCTCCAACTCAATGATGGTAATAATGATCACAAAATATAATGTTAGTAGATGTCTACTGAGAGGCATCCATGAGCCAGTGAAGTGTTCAATGTTCTTTGTATGCTGTACAAGATTTTTTCACATAACTCTGTGAGGTAGGTGAAAACCCTATTTCCAGAAAAAATAGTTGGAACACTAGGAAAGAGTTTAATTTATCTTCATAAAGAGAAAGCAAGAAGATACAATAGAAATAGCAGTTGAATTTAGGAGACTGAAGATTATTTGGGTTTGGGGGTCAACAGTTAAACCTATGATATGACTTTGGGCAAATAACTCCAGTAACGAAAGCAATCTTAATCAACAAGAAAGGCATATCACACACACACACACACACACACACACACACACACACACACATGTGTGTTTATTAAAGAGAATCCAAACACAAATCAAATTTTATCTACACTTTGTACAAAGCCAAATGCATCTATTTTTACAAAACTGCATTACAGCATTCACTCTTCTTGTCACATTTTAATAAAAATGGACCAGCAGCAGAGACAATTCAGGGAAGCACAACTAAAATGATTAAAGGGAATAGAGGCATTCTTTGAGGATATACTGTAAAATTATAGTCTTTCGTTGTGGAAAGCTAAAGATGAAGTAGGGATATTTAACAGGCAATAAAATGGCAAATGTGGATTTGGTGAACAAAGCATTCATTACCTGGAGTATTAGCAGTAGAAGAACCTCCTTAAAGTTTGGAAAATGTTCTAAAATCATGTTTAGAAAAAAACTAGAATCAATTACAGTATTAGTTTATCCAATAAATAAATGTACGGTATATATTATTAGAGAGCATCAAAGGAAAAGCATGGAAGTCTGAAAAGATTGGGCTAAATGGTTTAAGTATGCAGCTGAACACATTTTGAACAGGATATAGAAATATTTCCTCAATTTTCTGCAGTTAGTAACACGAAGCATCAAACTTCCCTGCCACATAGCAGTGACAACATTCACCAAACCCAAGAAATAGGAAAGTTGACTCCATAAAGGAGGATTTAAAATAGACAAAGAAAAACTACCAGAGACAGAGTCTTTGCTCTATGATTCTGTATAGATCATTTCCAACAAATGGATGAGGATTTCTCCTTGGCTTCATGGCATCAGGGACTCGGTAGGGGCCCATGGATTTGTGTTGATAGGGAAGGTTATGCATAGCCAGGGTGGTTGTCATTAGCAGAATCAAAGGGAGAACCTTGTTCCTGAGACTCTCCAAACACAGTTTTGAGCAGGAACACCTATTCTAGACTTCTCTATTTCCTATTTTAATTCCTTTCCTTACTTTTCTCAACAGTGGAAAATGCAGTAACAATAGTAATGGAGAAGGCCACAACAATAGTAAGTAGTGGATGGAATGATGAAAATAACCGTGGGCTTTTTATGGCCTTACACTGATTCATTTTATCCATTGAGCACATGTAAAGAACAGCTTTGACTTCTGCCTGTTTAGCATCCATCCTCCTCTTTTCCTGGTGACAGCATCCATAACAGACCCAATGCTCTCCATTCCATTCTTCTGGGCAAGGTGATTGGTTGAGGAACAAGCAAATGATCGAAGCCAATTTTGTAATAATTCATCAGGAGAGCTTTGGTGGAATAATTGGGGAAGAGACACTCTCTTTTTTCTGGGGTGACATGACCCTGGAAAGGTCAGGAGCCATGAGAGACCACCAGAAAAGAAGCCAATACTAAGAAAAGCAGAGTCAGGAGATGAAGAGAGAAAGCTTGACTGTGAGAAGGTAAGCAAAAGTGAGACTGTATGTGTGTGTGTGTGTGTCTGTGTGAAGTTGAGTCCCAATTTCAGCCCATGCATCAAGACAGACTTGAAGTTTGTCAGCCACTGACATTTTGATGTCAGCCACTGAATTTTTGTTTCTGTTTCCTTAAGCACTTTTGAGACGACTGTTTGTGGTTTGTTACTTGCATAGTCCTGGTTATTAAAAAAAACTTTATGAAGAATGTATTATTACCATTTTACAGAGGAGAACACTGAGCCTGATAAGTATTCATTCAAAAACTCAACATTCTACTTAGTACTGCCTAGTTTCTTTGAAAACCTTATGCGAATTTTTCATAGATCTTAATTTTTAGTTTTTATATTTGAATCTGTTTATTCATTCCTATACAACTATAACTTTTTCTAGATATTCTTATTAATTTTTTAAGATTATACAGAAATAAACTAAAATCATGGTCTCAAAATCATTTCTAGATTTTTTTTGTGCATTGTACTAATTTACCTATACAGAAATCCACCTGAAAAATGGTTTGCATTCACAATTTCTTCATTCCATGGTTTGTAGAATATTTGCAAATGAGATGTGAATATTTATAGACGTTTGTGACATTACTACTGCATTTAGAAGCTTTTATACCAAATTATAGATTCATGTAAAGGTTATAAATTAGAAGCTTTACAGAAAATGTCTAAATATTTATGAATTTAGCTACATTTAGGAATAAATTTGCAAATTTTACATTTGCTATTTTTTCACATTTATGAGCAAATATGAGTTTTCTAATAATCTATCAAAATGAGTCGGCACTCAGAAAAGCACAAACCCCAGATGGAAATGTTGTCTTCATTTTCTCTGGGTGTCTCCCTCCTGCTCTGTCTCCATCTTTCTCATCTCCTCCTCTCTCCCGACTCCCTTCTCCACCAGAAATAAAATATGCAAGATTCACCAAGGAGATTTCAGTGCTTCCAACAATCCCTGGTATTTACGAGTTGTCAATCATATTATCTCTTATTTTTAACTCTCTAATCAGTCATCCATCAACCATCGGTATCCAGGGGGGAGAAATCATACTCTGGAGTTCTTACAACATCAGGATCTAATTATCTAAGATATTGTGCTATGGTCCAACTGAATATACTTGGAATGGGCACAGGGAAAGGCACCTGCTCTTTCTGGCCACACCCCAGGTGAACTGGACTTTTCTGCTTCTGTGCATTTAACCATTGGGAGGAGAGGGAGAGAGGAAGCCATCTCAATTCTGGTGCTTCAGGCTAGGCTGCCCCTCCACCAGGTCACCCCCTCCCTGCACTGTGCTAGAGGGAGCCCCAGTGGAATGAGCAGCCAGCATCTGGATGACCCACCACTTCATGACCTGCTCACATCCAAGGGTCTTTTTCTGCACCCCACCATAGCCACTTGACCTGGTCATAACAGTAACTACACCACTACTGCACTCTCAATGGGCCAGCATCCTACTGTTTGCACCCAGCTTTAAGTACACTCACTCTCAAATAGTCCTTTGACCCCACTGAGACTTTCAATTAATAAAAAACCACTGTTTATTCACAGTCCTCAGTCTATCATATTATCACTTTCCTCCTTACTCAGCTGAGAGGCCATGGTCCATCACACAATCATCTCCATTAAAACACTGTTAACTCCCTTGACACTGTCTCTCCCTTTTCTATTGGGCCAAATTTCAACTTTGGTGAAACCCAAGTACCTAGCAGAGTTGCTGAACAATAGTGGAGATTAACATACCACTATACTAACTTTAACTTCAGAAACAAAAATATTGAATTAGTATTCAGCAATGATGATTCACATCATCAGTTGCAAAGCTACCATCCTTTCCTTCTTACAATGGGCCAGTTTTGGTAACTCAGGCCAAAGACAGACTGCATGTGGAATGGTCTAATGAGACTGGTTCAGAAATGGGCACAAAATTCAATTATAGTGGTTTAGATATAAGGGAAGATTGCATGTGGTTTCTTATTCATTTCAGAGAGCAACTAGAAATTCACTGGCATGTGATGTATATTACAAATAAAGCCTAGAACTGCTTCAGCCATTTTCTTGCCATCAAGACAGCAAGGTCACTTGTGCATGATGCTAACTCTAAGGAAGATGCAGCAGATGCAATTTTTAAAAAGTCAGATATTTCAGTGTTATACAGGTCATCAAGATAGAAATCTAACAAAGATAAGAATATCTTTGTTCTTATTGACTTAAACTAGACAATTAACCAACTAGACATAGCAGACATCTACAGAACACTCCACCCAACAACGGCCAAATATTGTCTTCTCATCTGCACATGGCACATACTCTAAGATCAACCACATGCTTGGCCATAAAACAAGCCTCAACAAATTCATATGGAACCCAGAAAAGAGCCTGAATTGCCAAAGCAATCCTAAACAAAAATAACAAAGCCAGAGGCATTTTACTGCCTGACTTCAAACTATACCACAAGGCTATAGTAACCAAAAACTCATGGTGTTGGTACAAAAACAGATACATAGACAAATGGAACAAGATAGAGAACCCAGAAATAAAGCTGCACACCTACATTGCATTGGTCTTTGACAGAGTTAACAACAGCGAGCAATTGGGAAAGGACTCCCTGTTTAATACATGGCTCTGGGATAACTGGCTAGCCATATACAGAAGCCTGAAACTGGACCCCTTCCTTTCACCATATACAAAAATTAACTCAAGATGAATTAAACACTTAAGAGTAAGACCTACATTATAAAAACTCTAGAAGAAAACCTAGGTAAAATCATTCTGAACATCAACCTTGGAAAATAGTTTACAACCAACTCCCCAGAAACAATTGCAACAAAAACCAAAATAGACAAGTGGGACTTAATTAAACTAAAGAGCTTCTGCACAGCAAAAGAAACTATAAACAGGAAACAGACAATCTGCAGATTAGAGAAGATATTCACAAACTATACCTTCTACAAAGCTATAATATAAAGTCTATAAAGAACTTAAATAACTCAACAAATCAAAAACAAATAACCCCATTTAAAAAATTGGCAAAGAATATGAATAGACATTTCTCAAAAGAAGACATACATGGCCGGGCGCGGTGGCTCAAGCCTGTAATCCCAGCACTTTGGGAGGCCGAGACGGGCGGATCACGAGGTCAGAAGATCAAGACCATCCTGGCTAACATGGTGAAACCCCGTCTCTACTAAAAATACAAAAAAACTAGCCGGGCGACGTGGCGGGCGCCTGTAGTCCCAGCTACTCGGGAGGCTGAGGCAGGAGAATGGCGTGAACCCGGGAGGCGGAGCTTGCAGTGAGCTGAGATCCGGCCACTGCACTCCAGCCTGGGCGGCAGAGCGAGACTCCGTCTCAAAAAAAAAAAAAAAAAAAAAAAAAAAAAAAAAGAAGACATACATGAGGCCAATGAATATATGAAAAATATATATCATCACTAATCATTAAAGAAATGCAAATGAAAACCATAATAAGATACCATCTCACACCAGTCAAAATGACTACTCTTTTTCTTTCTTTTTTTTTTTTTTTTGAGACAGAGTCTTGCTCTGTCGCCCAGGCTGGAGTGCAGTGGCACGATCTTGGCTCACTGCAACCTCCGCCTCCTGTGTTCACGCCATTCTCCTGCCTCAGCCTCCCGAGTAGCTGGGACTACAGGTGCCCGCCATCACGCCCGGCTAATTTTATATATATATATATATTTTTTTTTTTTTTTTTTTTTTTTCAGTAGAGACGGGGTTTCACCATGTTAGCCAGGATGGTCTTGATCTCCTGACCTCGTGATCCACCCACCTCAGCCTCCCAAAGTGCTGGGATTACAGGCATGAGTCACTGCTCCTGGCCAATGACTATTCTTAAAAAGTCAAAAAACAACAGATGTTGGCAAGGTTGTAGAGCAAAGGGATCACTTATACACCCTGCTGGTGGAAGCATAAAATAGTTCAGGTTCTATAGAAAGCAGTGCAGGGATTCCTCAAAGAACGTAAAACAAAACTACCGTTTAACCCAGCAATCCCACTACTGGATATATATATATATATATCCAAAGGAAAAGAAATCATTCTACAAAAAAGACACATCTACTTGTATGTTCACAATAGCAAAGACATGGAATCAACCTAGACGCCCATCAAGAGTGGAGTAGATAAAGAAAATGTGGTACATATACATCATGAAATAATACACAGACATAAAAAGGAATAAAATTATGTCCTTTGCAGCAGCATGAATGCAGTTGGAGGCCATTATCCTTAGCAAACTAACACAGGAACAGAAAACACAATCCTGAATGTTGTCACTTATAAGTGGGAGCTAAATATTGAATACACATGGGCACAAAGATGGAAACCATAGACACTGGGGACTGTTTGTGGCAGGAGGTTAGGAAGGAGATGTGTGCTGAAAACCCTATCAGGTACTATGCTCACTATCTTGATGATAGAATCCATTCATACACCAAACCTCAGCAACATGCAATTTACGCATGTAACATACCTGCACATGCACCCCCTGAACCTAAAAGCCTCTAGAAATAAAGTATCCAAATCTTTTACAATATTTTTGAGTTGTTGAATCATTCAGTGCTGATGTTCACTCTACCTTCCAGTTACAATAGGAAATAAATGCCTTTCATTGTTTAAGCTGATATGAATTCAGTTTTCAATTTCAGTCACAATTCAAAGCCACAGGGATCATGTAACAGGTTGAATGCTGGCCCTGCAAAAGTATGTCATGTCTGACCCATAAAACCTGTGAACATGACTTTGTTTGAAAAAAAAAAGTTCTTTTTGCAGATGTAATTAAGCATCTCAAAAGGAGATTATCGTGAATTTAGGGTAACACCTAAATCTAATGACAGGTATGTTTACAAGTGAAAGGCAGAAGAATTTAGACACAGTTAGAGAGAGGTGATGTGAAGACAGAGGCAGAGGTTGGAGGCATGCATCTATAAGCCAAGGAATCCCAAGCATACCTGGCAGCCATCAGAAGCTGGGAAGAGAGGTTTGGACCAGCTTCCCCCTCAAACTCTCCAGAAGGAACCAAACTGTTGGTACCTTGATTTTGGATTTCTGACCTCCAGAACTGTGAAAGAACATATTTCTGTTGTTTTAAGTCACCCAGTTTGTGGCAATTTGTTACAGCATCCCTGGAAACTAATAAAAATTGAAACTAAAACCTAGGACTGCCTGACTCTTAGAAGTTTATGCTGTTATCAAAATACTGCATTGAATTAAAAACGACTTGAAAACTAGACTTTGGATGACTATAGAGATATATATAGAGAGACAATGAGAGAATTGAGTAGTCACTGAAATTATCATAGAAGCTTTATGACAGAAATAACCATTCGGATGCAAGCTAATCCCAGCAAGAAGTATGAAAAAACCTTTAGTGCAGAAAAAGAACAAAAAATACAATACAAAAAGAACAATACAAAAAATAATGACTAAGGGTTTTCCACGAGTTTGTTAGTCAAGAGAAACTGGAATTTAGCATCAGAAAACACTTCAGTGACATTATTACTTGTGATGCATGTGTGTTGTTCAGGAGTGAATTAGTATAATCAGAAACACATATGCTTAACTATTTAATTAATATTATACTATGAGTTTAGGTTATCAGCTAACATGTTCATTGTCTTTTCAAAGTTCTGAATATAAACACTTACCTTTAGGAAATTTAACAGGTATTAGGTGACTCCTATACGAAATTTTTCATACATTATCTCAGTCTTTGGGAGACAGCAAGCATGCTTCCCATTTTCAAAAATGAGAAAGCCTGGAAGGACCATCAACGGCTTATGAAGCACCTTTGTGTAAATTACAAATGCATGTGCCAGGACAGATGGCTTAGCAAGAGCAGCAAGGGGTTTAGTTCAGCTCCACTTGGTCCCCTGGCTGTGTCTACAAACTCCTGTGCAGAGCAGGAGATGCACAGCTGAAGCCCAGAGAAGCTAGGTAGCAGTGCTCAGATCCAACCCTCAGTAAATGTGTATGTTGTAGCTTGAGTCCATTTATCTCTGACTTTAAATTCCATACTTTCATGAGCACACAGTGACATCTTCAAGTAGCTTCAGATTTTACTACCGAAAGGTATTCAAACTGATTAATGCAAGTGACAACTGCAGGTGATATGCTGTGCCAGTCAAGAAAGTAACCCTTCTGAAAAATGATACCAGAAGAGAGGCTCACCTTCGCCCGGGTGGTCAGAATCAGTGATATAATTTGCAGGGCCCTGTACAAAATAAAAATGTAGGGCCATTGTTTAAAAATCATTAAAAATTTCAATAGGGCAACAGCAGAGCCTTAAACTAAGCCTGGAGGCTTCTAAGTGTGGGGCCCCGGGGGACTGCTAAGGTGGCCGCCCATGAAGCCGGCTCTACAGGTGGGCCACATGAAGCCTAGCATCTGGCTTGCAGAATAGCAATAAAAGAGATGCTGGTAGAAAAGATCTCCTACTAGGATCAGCACATTTACCTCTGTAGCTTCTTGTGCTTACCGAGGCTCTAGCAGTACTAATAAGTTAGGTCAAGTTATACTTTCTCAGGCAGGAAGGATCTTCAATGTCTTACTCTCAGTTCTTATACAAGTAGACTACCTCACTTTGCTGGGTGGATCTCCACTTTACCTTAAGGTCAGGGAACAAAAATTCAAGTGCTTTGGTGAAAGTATTTTACTGCAATGGTATCTTAGTGAAATAGCTAAGAAGAAACCCAACAGATTTACGTAAGTATTAGATCCAAACTAGTATCAGTGACAGCGATGCCTCAGATTTGAAGAATGGTGGAATAGGAAAGGGGGGATATTAAATTCTACTGGCCCAGAAGAGGCCAGAACCTTGATGTAAATATACCATTTGTAGTCTCAAAAACACTGTAGTTTGGTTTCTGTAAGATGTTAGCTACATTTGAATTGTTGTTTAGATCAGTGTTTCCTAAAGTGTGTACAACTGAAACAACTTTGAAAGACGTGAAAAGGTAATTGCATGAAAATAGCTTTTTGTCCAGATACAGAAGCTGTGTGTTCAGAAGAGTGTTTTACTAAAGGATGTTTCTGAGTCTTTCACATATTCCTGTGCTGGCGTAGGGTATGGCACATGACTTTAGCATGGAGCATCTTGGGGGACCACGTTCCGTGAAACACACTTCATGAAGTGCCTCTTTATGTGACACTATATTGTAGGCAGCATGCCAAAGAGGACATTTTCAAGCCTCATAAGTCCAGGCACACTTGTTTAAGAGCTTTCTTACCTAGGAACTTGTGATTTGGCCATTCTTAGCTCATTACTTCCCCTCCCCAAGTCCCAGGCAGAGGTTAGTACACCTGTTCTCACAGTGTCCTGGCATTTGGTGCTCACTGTTCACCTGAGGAGCAGATTATGACTGTGAAGATCGAAAACATTCTCAGCTAATCTTAGCTGTGGGGTTAATACTGTTGTGGGGATCTTTTTATAGTTTATGCCGACGTGCCCTGCTCAAAGATCCATCTAACACTCGAAATGAGGCTCCCTGAGTCTACACCCCAGAACCCCCCATCGCTGTCGGAGCTGGCAATGTGCCTGGCTGTTCTTGTGTGGCCTAAGGCAAGTCACTGTGTTCACTAAGACAAGTGGCTGCTGTGTTCTTCCTAATTTTAAATATGCCCACAGAGAAGAGAGGGACTCACAGTTTGAAAGATAACTATTTAGTTTGCGTCAAGAGCAACTGAGTTTTCCATTCCACTACACTTGAAAAATCCACCGGGCTGTTAAAATCAGCCGTCAACAAGCAAGCACCAAACCATCCCACACACTTAGAGCCCTGAGACTGAGTGAGATTCTCTGGGAAGGCTGTGCATCCACCTTAGACATCTATGTCCCCAGGAGGCCAGGAATAAGACGGATAAACACAAAGTGTGGTCTCTAAATGGACTAATCACTTTTGACACTGCGTGTGCATTTTTATACAAAGGGATGATGAAATCACAAGTGTATGCTTACCAGTATCTGGGCTATGCAAAGAAATAACCAGAGAAGTTCAACACGTAAGGTCCAAACTAAGTTTTCCTTCTTCGCCTCAATCAAAAATTACAGATTGTTTGAACAATATCTCGAACTCCTTAATCTTTTCAAAGGAAAGCAGCAAACATTCAACCAGATTTTATTCAGAAAGAATAAAATCTTCCTGAATGAAGAATTATTCTTTATGCTTTATTTATAATAAAGAAAAATCTTCCTGAATAAAGAATAAAATCTTCAGGAAGAATAAAATCTTATTTAAAGTACCCAATTTTTGCTAGCATTGGTTTGACTATGAAGAGCCACACTTCCAGTGATTCCTGAACAGCAGATATTGGCTGCTATAAATTTTTTTTTTTTTTTTTGAGACGGAGTCTTGCTCTGTCACCCAGGGTAGAGTGCAGTGGCATGATCTCCACGCACTGCAAGCTCTGCCTCCCGGGTTCACGCCATTCTCCTGCCTCAGCCTCCCGAGTAGCTGGGACCACAGGCGCCCCCCACCACCCCCGGCTAATTTTTTGTATTTTTAGTAGAGACGGGGTTTCACCGTGTTAGCCAGGATGGTCTCGATCTCCTGACCTCGTGATCCGCCCGCTTCGGCCTCCCAAAGTGCTGGGATTACAGGCATGAGCCGCTGTGCCCAGCCTGGCTGCTATAGATTTTAACTAACTTGCCACTATGGCCACTGTTGAAAATCCTGTAGGAATTAAATGCCCGGTTTTTCAAGATACACATTTCTTACTAGAAAACAGCAGCCTGTTATTCATTGAACACATATATTAAGTCTCTATTTGCTGCCAAGTTTTATGGGATGAAATAGGGAACACAACAGGTAAGGGCCCCAACTCATGCTACTGATTCGCATCTCTGAAGTTGTTTGCTGCAGGGTCTGACTCTGAAGGACTTGTAATCACAGTGGCCACTAGCCTCTGATATTCTTCCTCTGCTGTTCTTAATGTTCTTCTCCCCACATCCTCAAAGCATGATGGCTTACATCCCTGTTCACTGGCTTAAGTCTTCCGCAATCCCTCAGCAAATTATGATCAAGGTGGGTGTACATAAATGGTTCTTAGCATTCTTCCTGCTGTGACTGGAGTTATTTTAGGAGCTTGTGGTGCTTTTAAGATCAAGGACTTTGACCCTGGTCCTATCCGGCTTCTTGCTCCCCATCATGCACAAGATACAGTCTTTTAAAAAAATAAGTAACCTGCTGGGTGCAGTGGTTCACACCTATAATTCCAGCACTTTGGGAGGCCAGTGTGAGAGGATTGCTTGAGGCTAGAAGTTTGGGACCAGTCTGGGCAACATGGTGAGATTCCATCTATACAAAAATAAAAATAAAAAATTAGCCAGGCATGGTGGCATGCGCCTGTTGTCCCAGTTACTTGGGAGGCTGAAGTGAGAGGGTGGCTTGAGCTAGGGAGGTCTGGACTGCAGTGTGCCGTGATCGCACCACAAACTTCAGCCTGGGCAAGAGAGCGAAACCCTCTCCTAACAAAATAAAATAAAATAGTAAAATAAAATAAAATAAGTACCCCCTAGGTTCCTGGACTACCCCCATAAGTCATTCTTCTTCCTCTTACGTTAACTCACCCTGTTGTATCTGTTCACCTTCCTCTTTAGTTCAGATCTGTTAGGTTACCCAGCTTAGTAACTCCTTCCCCCAGAAGGCAGGTTAAACATGGCCCTACTGTGTTTGCTCCCCACTTGGCAGGCGTAAGGTTGTACACTGACAGCTGGGGCTGGAGTGGCAGCCAGCCTGTTACAACTATGTTCCCAAATCCTTTACAGAGATGAGCATGAAACACATGGAAATGGAAATGAGGCAATCTAGTTTGGAAAAAATAGATTTGAATTGAGGGTAGAAAAATGAGAAAATTGGAGTTCCAGTCCCTGTTTGATACCACAGAGCTGTGGAACCCCAGGAGACAGTTCTGTGAGTAATTTTCCTCAACTGTAAAAATAAGAGTATAGGAGAAATAATTCTTAAGTCTCAAAATCCCTGGCTTTAAATAGGGTTAATGATCAGGATTAGTAAAACGGTATGGGGCATGACCTTCTTTTATGTGACATAAGAAACTTGGTAATCAGAGCAAAAAAAAAAATACACAGAATTTTTAAACAACCCAACCCTTTTGAGATGGAGTTAATAGGTGAAGTTGCAACTTCTAGTGACCTCAAGCACATTTTTCCTTCTCTACCTTCAAGTAGACAGAGGTCTGAAGTGAGTTAATCCCTGACTGCACATAACTGTTCAACGCAGGTGCTCTGGAATTGGGCCTACTTGGTTTAAAGAACTGGCACATAGGCCTGTGCCTGGCACATAGTATACTTTCAATAAACATGTGTTTAAGTAATGTTGACTCAGTAAGCACTGCCTTTGCTCTCTTCCGGTTGTAAATCGCTTAGCATCTAGGTCACTTGATTTCTTTACTGGTAACAGTGCCTGCCCTACAAACTTGTAAGAATGCGATAAGATAATTCAGGCAGAGCACTGCACATAGCCAATGCATGCTAAAGGTTAGTTGTTACTGTGGCAAAGGGATTTGTCTCAAGGATTCTCTAGGCTCTTTTCATCTGACCATTTTCAGCCCATTGAACAACTTTCCCAGACAGCAGTAAATGCACGCCAAGGTCTTTGCTTAAAGTGAAAATCTCTGGCCTTGATGAGAGAAGCTGTCAAGTCCTGAAAAGCCTGCCACTTCCTCACTTCACTTCAGGTTCCATGCCTCTTTGTCTCTTTTTTCCCTGTGTAATATTCAGATCAAAGCATTCTTGCCCTGCTTATCCTCTAAAGTACATCACATCAGTAGGTTAATAGTTGAAGGTCACCAGCCTCCATCTCTCTGCACCTTGTTGCGGCCAGCTTCATAGCAGCCAAGGCCCCAGCTGGTGCGGGGGAACTGCAGCAAGCACACTGTTTGTGTGCCCAGCAGATGTAAAAAGCTTGGTGCAGTGATCTGGGTGCACCTGTTGGTTTGTCACCATCTGTTAGCCAAAATGTTAAAAAGCCACACCCTCGGACAGCCAGCTGAGGAGAACTTAATCTCTTCCCTCCCAGGCCTCCAAATACATGCTGCCGATCACATCTTACAAAAGAAGAGAGCCAAACACAAAGAAGAAACTGTCTGAACCCTGCCTAGAGGGAAACCTAATCTTCTGCCCTGGCTGGGTTTTGTTTTTCACACTAACAAAAAAGAGATTCTGAAATAAATCTAGATAGTTATTACCTGATAAGAAATCCTGTTATAAACAACTGACAACTTTTTTTAAAGGAAGATATTAGTTGAACATGGATACTAGTATTAAGTGAATTAAGCAGTAATGGTGTTTTGGATGACTACTCAGTGAGGTGAAAGATGATGACGGAGCTAACGTGTGCCTCCTCTGAGGGAGACAGAATTGGATTCTTAGAAGTAAAATGCCTCGGGAGCCAGCACAGGATAAAGAATAAGATGAGTTTAGGCCTTGGAGTTCCAAAGATTAGAGCAACATTCCTCTAAGGAAGAAACAGAAATTTGTATGACCTTTATCAAAGCATGGGCAGGCTTCACCCACTCGTGCCTCTCTCTCCCTGCTGCCCAGATCTTCACCACACAGAACAAAGTCTCACATTCCACAAGGGTCAAGGATCACACAAGCTAATTGCATTTAGCTGGTGGATATCATTTCAGAGCTAGGTACCTCTCCCTTCAAGCCAGACATCAGATACACATTTTTAAAAGCAATTCACGAGGGCAGGGATCTTTTATTCAATGACCAGTCCAAATCTCATTGAAATTAAATATTCAACTAGAATATGCATGCAGCAACTTTCTTGAATATATACCCAGGATAAGTCAGAGCAAATGTTAGCGTGCATTCTTGTCTTTATTGAGAATAAATAGGGAAAAAGAAACTGGTTTCCATCCAAAGTTGTAAAATAAGGAAGATGTACTTTGTAATTTAAGACTTTAAAAAGAGTTTTAAGTTAGAAATGATTTCATGTAGCTAACGAGTTTGGTTTTTTAAATTTATTTTTTAGACAATTTTAAAACACATCGGTCAAATCTTTTATGTGGCCCCATGCCTTTTATAGTGATTTTTCTACCCCTTTCTTTTTTTTTTTTTTTAATTTAACCAAACTATCACTCAACGTAATCCTTAAGGAATATTGAATAGAATTAGCACCTTTATACCAATCCCATTAGTGTACTGTTAAATTAATGGGTTCATTTCTGCCCTCAAGCAAGATTTGGATTATAATCTTGAGACAAGCTACCTTGAGGCAGTAGGCAATCACTTTAAAAACCTGAAAGCAGGCAACATATGGCACACTACACAATATAAAAGTGTTTGAGAGGTACAAGTTTCCACCCTTTATGATACATGCCCAGTTTTAAATAAAACATAGCGTCATCTGGTTCACGCTTAAACACTGAAATTGAAATTATTGGCCATACTGTCATTTTGAAAACAATAGCTAACGGTTTGCACATGTGCTGTTTACAGATCCAAGCCTGTAAACACAGTCACCAGCCACAACTTTGCAAAGGTAAATGACAGCTTGAAAAATTTCAAGTCTCCAAAACTCCTGGGATTTCCTCGTTTTCCCCCTTTCATTCATTCTTTCTTCCCACCCCACCCCCAATCCACTCATAGACACAACAGATCCTCCTCTGCCTGCGCAGGCGTAACTTCCTCGCCATATCACCCCTCCCCCCACGACACATTTTCCTGCTGTTGAGACCAGCTGGGCTGTATTAGTCATGCTGAAGCACGTCATGTAACACAGCAAAATATCAGGCAGCCCAGTGTCATGGGAAAAGTGAATCTACTTCATTATCTACCTAGGGAAAGGAAACAGAACTATCGCTTCAATGGACCTGGTCTTCCCTTCTGTGTTGTTAATGTATATTCTATTAATATCGTTAATGGTATTCCAAGGTCTTGGTGTAAATGAACATGGTGCAGGAGGGAAGCATCAATGGTAATACTGTGGGGTAATACCTATGCTCTGGGGTATTTTTTATCCTTTTCTTCACATACAAATTCCATAAATGGTAAAGAATTTTGATTTACATAAAGAGAAAAGAGGGATACTGTTATCAAAATAGAAACAGGCCGTCCCAAAGAGAGTCATTCTGTGACCCAGAACTTAATAGTATGATAAGACGTTGCTTTGGAAATTTGCAGGGAAAAACAATGTTATATATAGCTCTGCTTCTCAAACTTCAAAGTGCTTTCAAATCACATGGACAGCCTATTGAAAACGTTTTTTTTTTTTTTTTTTCTGATTCAGAGGCCTGAGAGCCTATATTTTTCACAAGCTCCCAGTTAATACTGATGCTGCTGGTCCCCAGACCCCACTTTGATTTGCAAGGTTGTATAGAAAGGACAACATTCAGGACAATTCAAAGATTACAAATTTTTAGAACTACCAAGTGCTGACATCAATCGGAAACTAATCTAAAGGAGTTGGGAAACACCCTCGAGACCTAAATGATGATGAAGGGAGATGGCCATCACAGCAGCTCTGGGGAATGTATTGCTGGGCATAGCGAGAAGGACCTGGGGAACAGGCACCAGCAAGAGACAAAGAGAATGCTTAGGTTATGTTTAAAATGTTTTATTCTTAAAGATCTAGACAGGTCTGGAAACCCTCAAAATTCTCTTGAGGATGTCACATGGTGGTATCCCAGAATTTTCATTTGTTTGTTTTTTAGTGGAGAAGCAGATATACAAAGTGGGTTTTCATAAATGAATAAACGACATCAAAAGGCAACGTGGACAATTGAATTGGAACTTGATTCTATTTGGTAACATCATCCCTAGGAGAAGAATAAAATCCCTAGGGAAAAAAACAGGGACATACTTTTCCCGACAAGAGATGGTTAAAGGAGTTGTGCTGATGCAAAATATTAGATTCTCGTTGTACTTTGAAATAATTTTGATCTGGTATTTCTTCTGTCATTTTTCTGACATCACTATCTCTAGCAATTTAAAAATACTTGACAGTCACACAATTATTTTGCTTTTCTGATGATACCTTTAAGAAAGAAAACTGTTTCAAAAACTTTAAAATGTCGGCGGATGCTCTCCTTCATGACACTAAGAAACATGACGTCTTTTGGCTCTCTCTGTTATAATTAAATATACATTTTAGAAATTATAAAAAAAGGAAGTGGTAAGACTTCTTGTTTCTATTTCTTAAATTGCATTATGGTATTGTATTAGTTTCCCAGGGCTGCAGTAACCAATTCCCACAAACTTAGTGGCTTAACAACAGAAATGATTTTCTCAATTCTGAAGTCTTGAGGTCTGAAATCAAGGCGTCAGCAGGGCCAACATTTCTCCCAAGGCTCTAGTAAAGAATCCTCTGTCTCTTCCTATCCTAGCTTCTGGTGGTTGCTGGCAATCCTGGGTGTTCCTTGGCTTGTAAATCCTTCAGCCAGCCTCTGGCTCCATTGTCCCTAGGCTTTCTCCCTGCATGTCCCCTCTCTGTGTCTCTTCTCCTTTTCTTATAAGGACAGCAGTTCTATTGGATTAGGGCCCACCCAATCCAGTCTGGCCTCATCTTAACCTAATTACATCCACAAAGACCCAAATTTGTTTTCAAATAAGGTCATATTCCTAGATGCCAAGGGTCAGGATGTCAACGCATCTTTTTAGAGGACACACCTCATCCATTAACAGGTACTAAAGTATAGACTCTTTGCATTCTGAAATGCAGATTCCCAGGGTTTTTTTTAACCATACCATGTTGAAGAGTTTGTTTTCTTTTTTTATTACTGAAGTACTGTGATTATAAGGAAAAAGAAAACTTAGGGTTAAATTTTACTTTTTAATGTTAAAAAATACAATTAGATATGCAGTAGAAATCAGAAATCTTTGTTTTAGAGCTAATGCAAATCAAAATATTTATTCTTATGAAGATTTTTACGTGTTTTTATCTGGCACTCTTTGCTTCGCTGTTTATTAGCAGTGACATTGGCAACGTTGTGAGTACCTTCTCACGTTGTATAGTAACTAGATTGTAAGTTTCCTGAGGACAGATATTGGTCCAATATTTTGAGTTTCTGTCTGTTCCTAAAAGTGGACACTCAGTAAAAGTATATTGAATATGAGTTGAATATTTTTCTCATATCAAGTTACATGGAATCATTTTGAAGGCAAAATAAAACTTTTTAAAACCTCATAAAAATACGAGTAGTGCAATTATTTATTGGACTTTGGGGAAAATGTGTATCTGAAAAGATGAATGACATTTTAGTAAATGTTTACTAGTTATATCCTGTTATTATCACTAAAATATATAGTAAACAATTACAAACAATCAATAATTACCATCTTAGGCTCGTCTTCAAGTCTCTAAATCTGTAAGCTTAACATCCGATCCCACAGGGTGAATCCAAGTTGCTTGGAAAATCCTGATGTTAGCTACTGTTGTGCCCTTCTTGCTCAATTATGAGATGTAAACTCAAACACATCACTTGCACATTGGCTTCATGATTTATGGGAGAAAAGGTGAAGAAATTTGATATGAAAACATTTTCCACTTAATAACACTCTCCCAGAATCCTTCTCATAACCTCTTTCCCCTGCCCAACCTCACACAAGCAAAAATATCCAAAGAAGAATCTTTGCAGTTAAGATTCAAAAACTCATCTTGAACTTAAAGCTAGCAAATGTCAGCAGTTTCACGTTAGTTTGTCCTAATGTTCTCAGAAATCTAAACCATGGTATCTTGCCGCATTTAAAATTCTTCCCTGCTCGCTGCAGTCCCTAATAATATCCTGGCCATGTACCTTCATCTATATTCATGAGAGTGCAGATGCAGCCAAATTAGTGGCAGCAAAGCACATTTTACAGTGTAGAAAATACAATCTGGCTTCCTTTAAACATTTTTTTGACAAAAAAGTTTTATTAAAAAAAAAAAAAGAAAGAAAGAAAACCAAACAGATTTAAATTCACCACCACCCGTCGGAGGAGTCTGTTACAAATGCACAGCTGGCTTGATGATGAGTGACAAATCAAAAGTCAGGGAGAAACTTCCCGATCATCTGAGCCCTTGCCACCCGATTAGCAGAAGAAAAACAGGGCAGATGGAGGGAGACGCAGCAGTTCGGAGGGAACAGATGGCCACTACGAACTTGATATATGAAATTAATAACACTTTCTCAAATACAATTAGTAACAGGAATACATTACCTGAATTTTCATAACTGTGAGCAAGCTGACATTAAATGAGGTTTTTCAGATTAACAGTTGATGTGGCATTGATATTTGGAGGGAAATAAAAATATATAGCAATAAGAGAAACCTCTTGCTTTTTGGTGCCATTGATCAGGATGTTGTACCATATGAAAGGAGAACTGCTATTCAAAGAAATTCCATATTTAAATTCCACTAATTGGAATTTTTTTTTCTAATGTAGCCATTTGGGCCACATAATGCATGAGATACTTAAGAGCCTCGCAGATGTATGCAGCATCCACTGCCCTAGATGAATTATTCTTTAGGAGGAAATTAACCATTATGCATCTCTCTACAGATAAAGTGGTGGAAAAGCAAACAAAATCAGGCACAGGAGAGTGAAAAACTCAAGGTTAGATGAAATCAAGAGGCTAAGTAATTTTTTTTCAAATCCACTGATGATACAATAAGTAATTCTAGGAACGTCATTAAGCTTTCTCTATTTTGATGCCCAGTCTCTAAAATGGACAAAATACCAATGCTGTATGTTTTGTTCAAAATAGTGTCAACCGAAAATCTATTTTTAATTCAAAATCTATGATGATGGCATGTCTGGACTGTGTTATGCAGCCAGCCCCCTGGGAAGGCAGAACCTCTCTGAGCTTGGTTAGGTCAGCTTCTGGGGCTCCTGATGAGGCAGACATGATGGTGATGAAACCTTGCTGAGTGAAGCCCAACCCTGGCCCCTGCAGGAGGCAGAGGCAACCTGGAGTGTTACAAGATGAGGCCATACAGCAGCAGCTGCATGGCTTTCTGATTGCAGGAAAGGGATTCTTATGGGTGAGGGCTGTCACAGGGTCCAGGCCTCTATGACAGGTAGGCATGAATGTCTCTGGAGAGGTGCATACACTGGGTCTGGTACAGGGACAGAGCTAAAATATACAAGCACACTGGTCATATGCATGTCTCTAGGGTGGCAAGAAGGGTCTCTTCTGAGTTCCAAGAGGTAGATCATTACTTCTGCTACAATACAATGGCTGTTTCTGCAGCTGGTGCAGAAATTAGCAGAGAGAGAAGGTAAGAACATTTTCTCTTGCCTGAAAGGAATAACCCTGGTTATTCAGGTAAGCTTAGAAATCACAAAAAAAGGAGCCTCTTCATGTTATGAAGCTGGCCCTCTCCCACTTATAAGGGAGGAAAAGGCCAAAGAAACAAAGACAAAGTTCCCTTTCCTGAACCATCCAGAAATACCTACGTTAAAAAAAAATAGTTAAAACAGGTACAACTGGAAAAGCCTAGAAGAGAGGATGGATATAGAGCACTTGAGTAGACATCAATTCACATGAACTTTTAAGAAATATCTGAATTTAATTGTGGTTTCAGTTGTAAAAGCAATTAGCAATGAGATCTTAGATAAGTCACTTCACAAGGTTTATACTGCTTAACGTAAAATTAAGGGCTTGGATTTTATAGAAGAACTGTCAGATTTTAAAATATTTTATTATATTAAAAATCTAAAACTTAACACACCTATATATATTTTGTTTATTCTTTCAGCTTACAATGATATATCCATTTATAACTAAGCATTAAAAAGTTACTAAAAAGGTTAACACCAAATGTTCCCAAAGCTTTCAATCCATTCTTAAAGATGAGAATATGACTTTTCAAGCTGAACGCACTTTCCCTAATATTAGAAACAAAAATAAGATCATCACACATTTAAGTTAAGACAGGGAACTAAAAAGAAGTATGAATTGGGTAGACATGTACCTTAATTTGGATTTCCCCAGAAGCAAACCTTGACATGATAATTTGCATGCAAGCAGTTTATTTGGGAGGTGAAAGAAAACACCAGTGCGGGTGGGTATGGGGGCAGTAAGACATGAAGGTGAAGACAGCAAATATCACTTTATCAAACCAGTCACGACTGCAGCGGACTGCTGCTTGATATCACTGGGAAAACTCTGTGAGTCCATGGAATAGTTAATCCACTGGGCAAGTGAGAGAGCTGGGGTACTTATGCACCAGCTTCTGTCAGTCATTGGTTAAGGGCTGCTCCTAGGAATTGTTAATCCCCCTGCATTTCTGGTCTGTGCAGTGGTCAAGAAGGCTCCAGAAGCAAGAGAAAACCTTCAGGCAAAAAAGAGCAGGTGCTGGCAGTTGGAAGTTGGGTTGCACCTCAGGGTGTTAGGGACAAGGAGATATGGCAGGGCACTGGCAGCATTTAGCATGTCATGATAAAACTACTGTCAATGAATTCCCACTCAATAGCTATTTATTTAACTAGGCTGTGTGACTTGAGATTTTATATGTCTTCTTCTCACCTTCGGGGAATGGGCAGAATCCACAGGGCATCCAGATGACAGGCAAGAAGCTCCTGCCCCTTAGAAGTGGCCCACTGCAGCCTCCACACATGAATGGAACCAGTGCTTCATTCCAACTCATCTGGGTATGTCTGGTTATTACCTGAACTGCCTCCAACCTCCTAAAGGCAGTTCTGTTAAATGGTCTTTTAAATGGTCCTCACTCCACAATTGGCATTGCTCACTCTGAGAGCGGGGAGTGAGACAACAGAGGAGACAGAAAAGCTACTCTTATGATTCATCTAACATCCTAGTGAGGCGAGGGAAGAGTTCTGACCTCCCCCGCTTTCTGTTATTATTCCCCTAGAGGCAAATTTTAGATCCAAGGTGAAATTCAATGAGAGTTTCCTTTTACCTTACTTGGAACATAAAAGGAAGCTTCTCCCTCTTTACTGAAATATGCATATTGAAGGGTGCTAGTAAGCAGGATATCTAAACAGGGGGGCTTTAAGCGGGACGCTTGCTGATGTTTTCCGTTCTCCCTTGATGCTGATGGGCAGCGTGCCTTTCAGAAAAGGTCATAACAACCTTGACAAGCCTGGTCTGTATGCTGTTAGGCTCATCTGTTCTATGACAAAGAAACCTCATTAGATGGGAGTGCAGCTGTAGGACTTGAGTATCATTTAGAGATTTTTCTCAAGGATCCCTTAAACACTGAAGAATGATATTAATATTGCCTTCTATCATTTAGTTTATTCTCCAATTTTTAAAAATTTAAATTTGATTCCTAAAAAGTGGTCTGTATTTGATCCATCATTGAACAAATATGCCTTGAGCACTTCTGTGTCAGGCACTATACCACGTAAACATTTCGGATAAAGATTTTTGTTCCTGTGAGGTTTACATCGTCATAAAAGGAGTCAGACAATATGCAACAAAACTGTTAAGAAAGGTATTATGGAAGAAGGCAATAAGGTCCATAAAGTAAAGAAAATGTGTAGGGTGGGGAAGAGGGCTTAGAAATGACAGAGTTTTCAGGAGAAGCCTCACTGGGAAAGTGATATTTATACAAAGACTTAAAGGAGACGTGAACACAATTCTGAGTTCCTGGCACATTTTTAGGACTAGCAATACAGCAGTAAGTATGACAAAACCCTTCCCTAGAGAAGCTTACAGTCTAGAGAAGAAATTCAATCACAAACAGATAAACAAATAGGTAATGTCAGAAATTGATAAACATGAGAAGAAAAAGCATGATAATCGGATAGAGCGTGTGCAGGTAACTTTTCTGGAAAGGACCAGGTAGTAAATATTTTAAGCCTTTTGGCAGTTTCTGATACAAGTACTCAATTCTGCCATTATAAGGCAAAAACAGTCATCGATGATAAGTAAATGAATATATGTGGCTATATTCTAATGAAACTTTATGTACAAAAATAGGCAGTAGGCAAGAGTTGGTCTATGGGCCATAGCTTGCTGACTCCGGCCATAAGAATCTTTGAGGATATGATATTTTAATAGAGGCCAGAGTAACATAAAAGAGCTATGTGATAATCTGGGGGAAAAGTGTCCCAAGTAGAAGGAAGCACAAGTTCCGAGGCCCTGAGATCGCAACTTGATTGACAAGTGAGCACCTTGAAGTCAAGTGAGCAAGAGGACAAAATTAGGAAACTGGATACAAGTACGTGGTGGACTATATTACTGGTCATAATCATTTACTCTTCCCTGATGCACAGCCTTTGCCATGTGATGTAGCTCCTTCCTCTAAAGGGCAGTAGGATATTTTCCTAGACTTGACTTAGCTTTGTGACCAGCTTTGGTCAATAGAATAAGGTTAAAATGACAATATGCCAGTGCTGAGTCTAAACTTTAAGAAGCTCTGGAGGGGCGGAGCAAGATGGCCGAATAGGAACAGCTCCAGTCTCCAACTCCCAGCGCGAGTGACACAGAAGACTGCTGATTTCTGCATTTTCAACTGAGGTACTGGGGTCATCTCTCTAGGGAGTGCCGGACAATCGGTGCTGGTCAGCTGCTGCAGCCTGACCAGCGTGAGCTGAAGCAGGGCGAGGCATCGCCTCACCTGGAAGCGCAAGGGGGAAGGAAATCCGTTTTCCTAGCCAGGGGAACTGAGACACATAACACCTGGAAAATCGGGTAACTCCCACCCCAATACTGCGCTTTAAGGAAACAGGCACACCAGGGGAATATATCCCACACCTGGCCGGGAGGGTCCCACGCCCAGGGAGCCTCCCTCACTGCTAACTCAGCAGTCTGCAGCGATCTATCCGCAAGGTAGCAGCGAGGCTGGGGGAGGGGTGCCCGCCATTGCTGAGGCTTAAGTAGGTAAACAAAGCCGCTGGGAAGCTGGAACTGGGTGGAGCTCACAGCAGCTCAAGGAAACCTGCCTGTCTCTGTAGACTCCACCTCTGGGGACAGCCCACAGCTGAGGTCCAATAGGGAAAGCAGCGGGGGCCGGTGCAGAGGCGAACGACTCTGTCTGACAGCTTTGGGGAGAGCCGTGGATCTCCCAACGCGGAGGTTGAGATCCGAGAACGGACAGACTGCCTGCTCAGGTGGGTCCCTGACCCCTGAGTAGCCTAGCTGGGAGACATCCCCCACTAGGGGCAGTCTGACACCCCACACCTCACAGGGTGGAGTCATCCCTGAGAGGAAACTTCCAAAGGAAGAATCAGACAGGTACACTCGCTGTTCAGCAATATTCTATCTTCGGCAACCTCTGCTGCTGATACCCAGGCAAACAGGGTCTGGATTGGACCTCAAGCAATCTCCACAGACCAACAGACAGTCCTTCTGACTGTCAGACGGAAAACTATCAAACAGGAAGGACACCTACACCAAAACCCCATCAGTACGTCATCGTCATCAAAGACCAGAGACAGATAAAACCACAAAGATGGGGAAGAAGCAGGGCAGAAAAGCTGGAAATGCAAAAAATAAGAGCGCATCTTCCCCTGCAAAGGAGCGCAGCCCATCGCCAGCAACGGATCAAAGCTGGTCAGGGAATGACTTTGACGAGATGAGAGAAGAAGGCTTCACTCCATCAAACTTCTCAGAGCTAAAGGAGGAATTACGTACCCAGCGCAAAGAAACTAAAAATCTTGAAAAAAGAGTGGAAGAATTGACAGCTAGACTAATTAATGCAGAGAAGATCATAAACGAAATGACAGAGATGAAAACTATGACACGAGAAATACGTGACAAATGCACAAGCTTCAGTAACCAACTCGATCAACTGGAAGAAAGAGTATCAGCGATTGAGGATCAAATGAATGAAATGAAGCGAGAAGAGAAACCAAAAGAAAAAAGAAGAAAAAGAAATGAACAAAGCCTGCAAGAAGTATGGGATTATGTAAAAAGACCAAATCTACGTCTGATTGGGGTGCCCGAAAGTGAGGGGGAAAATGGAACCAAGTTGGAAAACACTCTTCAGGATATCATCCAGGAGAACTTCCCCAACCTAGTAGGGCAGGCCAACATTCAAATTCAGGAAATACAGAGAACGCCACAAAGATACTCCTCCAGAAGAGCAACTCCAAGACACATAATTGCCAGATTCACCAAAGTTGAAATGAAGGAAAAAATCTTAAGGGCAGCCAGAGAGAAAGGTCGGGTTACCCACAAAGGGAAGCCCATCAGACTAACAGCAGACCTCTCGGCAGAAACTCTACAAGCCAGAAGAGAGTGGGGGCCAATATTCAACGTTCTTAAAGAAAAGAATTTTCAAGCCAGAATTTCATATCCAGCCAAACTAAGTTTCATCAGTGAAGGAGAAATAAAATCCTTTACAGATAAGCAAATGCTTAGAGATTTTGTCACCACCAGGCCTGCCTTACAAGAGACCCTGAAGGAAGCCCTAAACATGGAAAGGAACAACCGGTACCAGCCATTGCAAAAACATGCCAAAATGTAAAGACCATCGAGGCTAGGAAGAAACTGCATCAACTAATGAGCAAAATAACCAGTTAATATCATAATGACAGGATCAAGTTCACACATAACAATATTAACCTTAAATGTCAATGGACTAAATGCTCCAATTAAAAGACACAGACTGGCAAACTGGATAAAGAGTCAAGACCCATCAGTCTGCTGTATTCAGGAGACCCATCTCACATGCAGAGACATACATAGGCTCAAAATAAAGGGATGGAGGAAGATCTACCAAGCAAATGGAGAACAAAAAAAAGCAGGGGTTGCAATCCTAGTCTCTGATAAAACAGACTTTAAACCATCAAAGATCAAAAGAGACAAAGAAGGCCATTACATAATGGTAAAGGGATCAATTCAACAGGAAGAGCTAACTCTCCTAAATATCTATGCACCCAATACAGGAGCACCCAGATTCATAAAGCAAGTCCTTAGAGACCTACAAAGAGACTTAGACTCCCATACAATAATAATGGGAGATTTCAACACTCCACTGTCAACATTAGACAGATCAACGAGACAGAAAGTTAACAAGGATATCCAGGAATTGAACTCATCTCTGCACCAAGCGGACCTAATAGACATCTATAGAACTCTCCACCCCAAATCAACAGAATATACATTCTTCTCAGCACCACATCGCACTTATTCCAAAATTGACCACAGAATTGGAAGTAAAGCACTCCTCAGCAAATGTACAAGAACAGAAATTATAACAAACTGTCTCTCAGACCACAGTGCAATCAAACTAGAACTCAGGACTAAGAAACTCAATCAAAACCGCTCAACTACATGGAAACTGAACAACCTGTTCCTGAATGACTACTGGGTACATAACGAAATGAAAGCAGAAATAAAGATGTTCTTTGAAACCAATGAGAACAAAGATACAACATACCAGAATCTCTGGGACACATTTAAAGCAGTGTGTAGAGGGAAATTTATAGCACTAAATGCCCACAAGAGAAAGCAGGAAAGATCTAAAATTGACACTCTAACATCACAATTAAAAGAACTAGAGAGGCAAGAGCAAACACATTCAAAAGCTAGCAGAAGGCAAGAAATAACTAAGATCAGAGCAGAACTGAAGGAGATAGAGTCACAAAAACCCTCCAAAAAATCAATGAATCCAGGAGTTGGTTTTTTGAAAAGATCAACAAAATTGACAGACCGCTAGCAAGACTAATAAAGAAGAAAAGAGAGAGGAATCAAATAGACGCAATAAAAAATGATAAAGGGGATATCACCACCGACCCCACAGAAATACAAACAACCATCAGAGAATACTATAAATGCCTCTACGCAAATCAACTAGAAAATCTAGAAGAAATGGTAATTTCCTGGACACTTACACTCTCCCAAGACTGAACCAGGAAGAAGTTGAATCCCTGAATAGACCAATAACAGGCTCTGGAATTGAGGCAACAATTAATAGCCTACCCACGAAACAAAGTCCAGGACCAGATGGATTCACAGCTGAATTCTACCAGAGGTACAAGGAGGAGCTGGTACCATTCCTTCTGAAACTATTCCAATCAATAGAAAAAGAGGGAATCCTCCCTAACTCATTTTATGAGGCCAACATCATCCTGATACCAAAGCCTGGCAGAGACACAACAAAAAAAGAGAATTTTAGACCAATATCCCTGATGAACATCGATGCAAAAATTCTCAATAAAATACTGGCAAACCGGATTCAGCAGCACATCAAAAAGCTTATCCACCATGATCAAGTGGGCTTCATCCCTGGGATGCAAGGCTGGTTCAACATTCGCAAATCAATAACGTCATCCAGCATATAAACAGAACCAAAGACAAGAACCACATGATTATCTCAATAGATGCAGAAAAGGCTTTTGACAAAATTCAACAGCCCTTATGCTAAAAACGCTCAATAAATTCGGTATTGATGGAATGTACCTCAAAATAATAAGAGCTATTTACGACAAACCCACAGCTAATATCATACTGAATGGGCAAAAACTGGAAAAATTCCCTTTGAAAACTGGCACAAGACAGGGATGCCCTCTCTCACCACTCCTATTCAACATAGTGTTGGAAGTTCTGGCTAGGGCAATCAGGCAAGAGAAAGAAATCAAGGGTATCCAGTTAGGAAAAGAAGAAGTCAAATTGTCCCTGTTTGCAGATGACATGATTGTATATTTAGAAAACCCCATCGTCTCAGCCCAAAATCTCCTTAAGCTGATAAGCAACTTCAGCAAAGTCTCAGGATACAAAATTAATGTGCAAAAATCCCAAGCATTCTTATACACCAGTAACAGACAAGCAGAGAGACAAATCAGGAATCAACTTCCATTCACAATTGCTTCAAAGAGAATAAAATACCTAGGAATCCAGCTTACAAGGGATGTAAAGGACGTCTTCAAGGAGAACTACAAACCACTGCTTAGTGAAATCAAAGAGGACACAAACAAATGGAAGAACATACCATGCTCATGGATAGGAAGAATCAATATCGTGAAAATGGCCATACTGCCCAAGGTGATTTATAGATTCAATGCCATCCCCATCAAGCTACCAATGACTTTCTTCACAGAATTGGAAAAAACTGCTTTAAAGTTCATATGGAACCAAAAAAGAGCCAGCATTGCCAAGACAATCCTAGGTCAAAAGGACAAAGCTGGAGGCGTCACGCTACCTGACTTCAAACTATACTACAAGGCTACAGTAACCAAAACAGCATGGTACTGGTACCACAACAGAGAAATAGACCAATGGAACAGAACAGAGTCCTCAGAAATAATACCACACATCTACAGCCATCTGATCTTTGACAAACCTGACAAAAACAAGAAATGGGAAAAGGATTCCCTATTTAATAAATGGTGCTGGGAAAATTGGCTAGCCATAAGTAGAAAGCTGAAACTGGATCCTTTCCTTACCCCTTATACGAAAATTAATTCAAGATGGATTAGAGACTTAAATGTTAGACCTAATACGTATTCATAAAAACCCTAGAAGAAAATCTAGGTAGTACCATTCAGGACATAGGCATGGGCAAGGACTTCATGTCTAAAACACCAAAAACAACGGCAGCAAAAGCCAAAATTGACAAATGGGATCTAATTAAACTAAAGAGCTTTTGCACAGCAAAAGAAACTACCATCAGAGTGAACAGGCAACCTACAGATTGGGAGAAAATTTTTGCAACCTACTCATCTGACAAAGGGCTAATATCCAGAATCTACAAAGAACTCAAACAAATATACAAGAAAAAAACAAACAACCCCATCAAAAAGTGGGCAAAGGATATGAACAGACATTTCTCAAAAGAAGACATCCATACAGCCAACAGACACATGAAAAAATGCTCGTCATCACTCGCCATCAGAGAAATGCAAATCAAAACCACAATGAGATACCATCTCACACCAGTTAGAATGGCAATCATTAAGAAGTCAGGAAACAATAGATGTTGGAGAGGATGTGGAGAAATAGGAACACTTTTACACTGTTGGTGGGATTGTAAACTAGTTCAACCATTATGGAAAACAGTATGGCGATTCCTCAAGGATCTAGAACTAGATGTACCCATATGACCCAGCCATCCCACTACTGGGTATATACCCAAAGGATTATAAATTACTCTACTACAAAGACACATGCACACGTATGTTTATTGCGGCACTATTCACAATAGCAAAGACTTGGAATCAACCCAAATGTCCATCTGTGACAGACTGGATTAAGAAAATGTGGCACATATACACCATGGAATACTATGCAGCCATCAAAAAGGATGAGTTTGCATCCTTTGTAGGGACATGGATGCAGCTGGAAACCATCATTCTTAGCAAACTATCACAAGAACAGAAAACCAAACACCGCATATTCTCACTCATAGGTGGGAACTGAACAATGAGATCACTTGGACTCGGGAAGGGGAACATCACACACTGGGGCCTATCAGGGGGAGGGGGGAGGAGGGAGGGATTGCATTGGGGAGTTATACATGATATAAACGTTATGCACATGTACCCTAGAACTTAAAGTATAATAAAAAAATAAATAAATAAAAAGAACCTCTGTCTGTTTCTGCTCTCTCTCTTGCATGTCTCCCGTTGCTGTAATAAGAATAGCTCAGGCTGGCCTTCTGGTCCCTGAAGGAGCAGAGCCACCCAGCCAAGCAGTCTTACCTGAGTCAAGCCTGAATTAGTCAACTCCTAGTCAAGCTCCAGACACAAAATAATAATAAATAATGTGTGGAGCCACTGAGTTTTCAGACTGTTTGTTATATAAAAAATAGTTAAGTGATACAGAGAAGTAGCCAAGAGCCATATCATGATGGCCTCGTGGCCACAATAACTTTGGACTTAATTCTGTGAGAAGGAAAGCCATTTGAATGTTGAACGTAAGGTAAGAGGCAAGATAAGACTTGGTTCATAGCATTACCTGGGATATGTCAGAAAGGCACTGCAGAGGAGCTAGAGTGGAATATGGGGACTAGTTAGGAGGGATTTTCAACTGACAGATGATGGAAGCTAAAACTCAGGAAGAAGAAGTGAAGGAAAACAGAAGTGGTTAGATTACATTTTGAAGGTAGAGCCAGTGCAATTTTTCATATGGATTGCAAGTGTTGCATAAAAGAAAGAGAATAATCAAGGGTGGCTCTGAGATTTCTGGCCTGTACAAATTATGATTTATTGGTGCATTTGCTGAAATGGAGGGTAATATACAGTTGAATGGAGGGTAATATACAGTTGAAACTGTTAAAAAATACTAAATTGAGGTTGAGATCAACAGAAAAGTGAGAAACATTTAAGCAATATGAAACTATTAAAAATATTTTAATTTTAAACTATACTTCGTAAGTATACCATGTAAGCTACTGTATTAGTCAGCTCAGGCTGCCCATAACCAGATACTGGAGACTGGGTGGCTTAACCAAGAGACAATTATTTTCTCACAGTTCTAGAGGCTCGAAGTCCAATATCAAGGTGTCAGCAAGATTTGTTTCTGTTGAAGCTTTTATTTCTGAATTGCAACTTCTCTCCTTCTCCCTGTGTCCTCACATGGCCTTTCCTTTGTGTACACATGGAGAGAGAGAGAGAGAGAGAGAGAGAGAGAGAGAGAGAGAGAGAGAGAGAGATCTTGTATCTCTTCTTCTTCTTCTTCTAAGAACACTAGTTTTATTGGATTTGAGCCTTACCCTATGACCTCATTTAACCTTAATCACCTCCTTAAACGCCCTGTCTCCAAATATGGTCACACTGAGGGCTAAGGCTATAACATATATGAATTTTGGGGGGACACAGTTCAGTCCATCATAGCCAACTTCATTTATTAAATAGCTAACATTTTATAATGGACTAAAGCAATTTGAGTTCAACTCCAATTACCATCAACATATTTCTCCTCCCCTTCCAGCAAAACTTTTTGAAAGTGTTGTATATATTCTCTCTTCTCATCCTTTCAAATTAAGCATCTTTTTCTACTACTCCACTAAAATTTCTCTCCTCAGGATCATCAGTGACTACTCTAAAGTCAATCCCACAGTTCTTTCCCATGCTTTCTTGACTCCTCTCCCGTTAGACACAGTTGACCAGACCTTCTTTGAAGCCCCGTCTCCTGTAGTCTGAGGTTACACTATGCTCTCCCTGCTCTCTTCCACCTTCTCTGAGAACTCCTCTACAGTTCCCTTTGCTTGTGTTCCTGTTTTGCCAGCAGACATTGGGCTGCCTCAGTGTGTAGGCTCCAACCTACTGTTCTTTGCTAGAGCAATCTGCCCCTAGTGATCATATTAGCTTTCATGACCTTCCATAAAACTCACACGCTGTTTCAGCTCCCACATCTGTATGTTTATGACATTTCCACTTTGGTCCAAATTTTTGTATCTAACTGCATCCTTGACATCTCCACTGAGATGTTAAAAGGCATCTTGAGGACAGAATCCTTGGTTTGCCCCTACACCAAACCAGTTCTTCTGCCAGTTTTCTCCAGTTGAGTAAACGGGGCACTCATCAACTCAGATGCTTAGGTCTCACACCTATGGGACCTCCTGATGCCCATTTATTTGTTCACTTCCCCCTCAACTTTAATCTACCAGCAAATCCTGTCAGCTTTATCCTTCTCCTCTTCAAGGTACTTGTTAACATCTGTATTGCTACCACCCGTTGGTCATTAAAATTAAAGTTTGAGGTTGGATAAAAAGGTTGCCAGCACTTTTGGTTCAAATGTGTGACTCCTTCTCTGAAGCATGTGGCTAATATAGTGAAGAAATAAAGAAGAAAAAGAATACATGTGTTGTAATAGGCAAAACCTGCTCAGATTTTGTGAGAACATAAAATATGAGTGGAAAGAATATTATTTAAAACCCCATGATATTTATTGACTTGTGGAAAGCCAATATTGGACAAAAGAAACACACCTGTGACAAAATTCCTTTTGGGGAAATTTGCACTATTATCCAGCTTGATCTTAGAGTGTGATTTGAAAATCCTGTGGAAAATCAACTCATGTTACATTCTGTCCTTTCAAGTCTAAAGGAGGAGTCTATTCAGGCTTACCAGGGACAACTCTTTAATACAAAAAACCAAGCCATTAGGGGAGGTATATCAGGATATTTGGGGGCAGACGCTTGATTCTTTATGGGGTCCCTAAGATTCAACCACTTCACCTACATAAGAGATGAGCTATATCATTATCACTGTTGTGACAAATAAACAAAAGCCATTAAAAAGAGAAAAAAGGGAAACAGCCAAAAGTAAGAAGCACTTTAAAAAAAATCCATAAAATCATTATGCAGTTTTAACCAATTATAAGTCTGCTTTCAGTTAAAAAAGTGCCAAGAGCAAACCACAGAAATGAATCAGAATGGGAGTTTAATTGGAGACTGCCGGCCAGCGGCCAATTTAAAGACTATTTTAAGAGAGCCGGTTGAGCTCAGTATTGAAGCCATATTTGATCACCTTAAGAATTGTTGCCATTCAGACCCGTGGAATTGGCTCCTTTCTAGTAGACATAGCAAGTCCCCGCACTGTGTCTGAATTCACTTCCATCATTGCTTACAGTTAAAATAAATTAAGAAAATTCACCCATCTATTGAAAGTAAGGCTGCCTGCATATTTTGCGGGACCCAGTGCAACACGAAAATGGGAGCCCTTTGTTCAAAATGCAGGAAGAAAGTATTACTAAAAGTTAAAAAATATAAAACTTTTTCCTTTCTTCCAAGGTCTCCCTGTTGACCTCTCATGGAGTTTTTCATTGACTTTTTAACATTGCACTCCTTCAGGCAGGTGCATACACACAGCCTGCAGAGCCTCACAGGCACCTGAGCCGTCAGACCAACTTGTCGGTCTCTCTCTTCCACATCCATCACTCAAGCCACAATGGATGGGAGGTCCTGAGAGAGTCCAACCTCCACGGGGGAACACACTGAGCACTTTGATCAGAAATAGGTAAGAGGCCTGCCCCCAAGTTGCTTATCAAATGTTCTGTGGTGCTGCTAATCCTGGGTGAGGAGAGCTGCTGCAATACCCCAAGATTCTATGGGGTACAGGCTCACCCAACCCCACCTCTTTCCATGTCCCAGGCACCTGCCAGGGGTGGCGGGTAGTGGCAGGGTGTTGGCCTCCCCCTGCTGTCCTGCCCTTGCTCCTGGTTGAAGATGTCAATGATAGCAGGGTGGGAAGGGGAAAATGTGGGGCTCAAATTCCAGAAGGTGGCAACCTGGCTACCAAAACCTGTCCCTGGAAAGTAGGGGAGGCAACAGGTGGCAACACTCACATAAGTGAATCTCTAAGCCACCATCCCTCTGCAGTTACCCATGCTCTATTGTTCCAGCAGATTTCATTTACAAAATTCGAATTCAAAGATAAAATTATCAGTAATTTCGAGACTGTCACTACAGAGCATAGAACTGCAAGTCCAAGTCCTTCTGAGCCAATGGCCACGTGCAACTGCACTGGTCATTCCTGTGAAGTTGACCCTGATGGGAAGTGGATTTGCTGGTGACATCACAGGCCCCTGATCTGGCAGCATCCTGGAGGACCTGTGTGCACCTGCCAACTCTGGCTCTCCTCCAACATATACAATCTTATTTTTGAAAAAGAACTTTCTGCCTCAGTAAGACAAGAAAGACAAGACATTTTAGAAATTTTTAAAAAAACAGTGTATCTTTTATTTCATGGGTTTATACAGATCATACCTAGTAGCACTAAGAGAACTTACCAAAGAACAACAATGACTTAACTTGGAGTCTGTTTCTGAGTGGTGCTTTTCTAATCAAAGTGTAATTAGGGCACTGCTCCAAGCAGTCTTGGCTGGGTTCAGTGAGTTTAGACAGACATAGCTCTCTGAGTCCTTTACAGCCTGGACTGGATTAACAGTCTTCCAAGCCTCACAGTGACCACTTTCTCTCATCTTTATGACCCCATTTCTTTATCAATATTGTTTGTAAACCACAGCCAGCAGGTCCCAATGTCATTGGTTTATGATCAATCAGTGTACATATTTATACCGCTATAGTGTTCAAAATACTATTTGGTTGATAATCTTTATTACAGTATGTATTTGAAAAACATCATTAAAAACTTAAATTTAAGAAATAATTTTGAGGTTCTTAATAGTTTCATACGTATGGTTTCATGGTTTAATTCTTTTTAAATTTTGTAGTATGATGTTGCTTTCTTGGGGTAGTGATTAGGAAAAATCCATCATATTTATTATTATAAGTATACATAGAGTTATATATAATTCTAAATATTTGTGTATAATTATGATTATACCCATGTAGTATTTATTGAATGCTTATTATCTACCATTTAAGCTTTGCAACAATCCTGTGAAATAAGTACTCTCATCACCATTTTATATATGAAAAAACTGAGTTTCAGAGAGACTGAGTAACTTGCCTAAATTCATACAGCTGGTTGCTAGCAACATTTACTGAGGCCTTACTGTGAGCCAGACACCAGGCTAAGTATTCAACATAGTAGAATTCTACATTGTCTATAGCATTCTGCATGTTGTCATTTAATCCCTATGACTTACCCTTTGGGATAGTACGACTGTTATCTTCCTATTACAGATGAAAAAGCTTGAGATTGGAAAGACTGATTCTCTTAAGGGTGCACTGCTATTACTACTAAGAGCCAGGATTTTATCACAGAAAGTTGGACACCAGAGCCAGTATTTTCATCCATTACACTATGTGCAGAAGGTTGCTTTTTGTGAAAATGGCCAGAACATATTTCTGTTACCACATATTCCACCAGAACCTTACACTCTCTCATCAATAGTTGGAGTCTATTCTTCCTCCCCTTGGAACCTGGTGGGCATTATGAATGCCATGACAAATAGCACTGTGGTGGAAATAATGTCGCATGGTTACACATTGAAGGGCTGGGTCAGAAAAGGTGATACAGAACCTGCTAGGCTCTCTGTCTCAGGATACTCATCCTTGAAACTCAGCCACTGTGGAAGGCAGAGTCATGGCTCTCCAAAATGTCTATGTCCTAATACCTGGAACCTGTGAATATATTACCTTACAAGGCTAAAGGTACTTGACAGATGTGATGAAATTAAGGACCTTGAAATGAGAAAATTATTTTTAATTATCTGAGTGGCCCAATATAATCACAAAGGTCCTTAAAAGTGGAAGAGGGAGCAGAAGGTTCAGAGTCCGAAGGAGATGTGATCATGGAAAGAAGGAACAGAGCGATGCAGTGTTGCTGGCTTTGAAGAGGTAGGAAGCAGGACATGAGCCAAGGAATGTGGGCAGCCTCCACAAACTGGAAAATGAAACAGATTCTCCCCTAGAGCCTTCATTCAGAAATGAACACAGCCTGGTGACAACTGGATTTTAGCCCAGTGAGACTTGTATCAGACTTTTGGCCTATAGAACTGTAAGATAATACATTTGAATTATTTTAAGCCACTACATTTATGGTAATTTCTTGAACAGTGATAGAAAATGAATACAGCCACTATTCTGTGAAGAAGCTCAGGTCACCAGGAGG
This sequence comes from Trachypithecus francoisi, assembly GCF_009764315.1. Lineage (NCBI taxonomy): Eukaryota > Metazoa > Chordata > Mammalia > Primates > Cercopithecidae > Trachypithecus > Trachypithecus francoisi. Next base: position 48,371,483 of record NW_022681472.1, read on the forward strand.
TGTTTCAATTGACAGATAATATCTTGGTCGATGGCCAGCATCATTTGCTAAGAAGGTGAGTGAGTGAGCTTTCAGATGACTCCAGTGCCCAAGCTTTAAGATGCCCCCAATGATGCCAAATGGAAAGGAGTTGAGCTGCCCCTGCTGAGCCCTGTTCAAATGGCTTTTGGGGCTGTCCAAAAAAACCTAACAAACATGAGGTTCGTTCTGTCTCTATTGCATGCCTTGTTGAATATGAGGAAACTTTCCAGTCTGTGAAACAATTGTTGATTAGCAAGTTTCATGATCCTAAATTACAATAAGCATCAGTCCATTTCTAACTGCTGAGGATGTCTCATCCTGCTAAAGTCTCAGACCTATGTTTAGGAACAAGATGCCAAAGCACAGTGAACAATAAATAAACAAGTATACCAATGGACAGAGGGGCACCCTATTGTTACAAGAATAAGCCATCTCCATAATCACTTTCACTCTTATGATCTCTACTGATTATAGAACTGTTGCAAATATCATAATCTTTAAAAAAAAATCTCATTGGATGATTCCCGAGCTTCATACAAATAATTGAGAACCCTGTTTCCACATTACCTGGCAAAGAGAACACAGAAAATTATAGAAAATCATTGAGCAAACATAGCTATCTAGGGATCTGCTCTGAGTCCATTTTTTTTAAAAGAAAGATACATTACAGAGATAGCATGGTCATGAATTTGTCATTCATTAGTTTCAGCCATGCATGTTTTTATATATTTACTTCTTAAAGAAAATAATATTGTTCTGCTTCCTTCCATATTTTATGTATGGTATCATCAATCTGAAACTTGATTTTTGGTTGCTAATATATTTTAAAGTTTTATTCATGTTGATGCTCATAGGCCTAGTTTAATTCATCTTTGACTGCTTATCCTTTCTCTTATTAACGAATATTAATGTTTTAAGATTTGTTTATTTAACTTTTAACTTTCACAAAAAAATCTGCAGTCCGTGTTCTTTACAGATCTCTTGGGCACATTTACTAGATAGAGTTCATTGTATTGTATATTTAGGGTTGAAGTTTATGAGATAAAGAAAATATGCACCTTCAAATTTGCTAGATATTGCCAAGTTGTTCTCTAAACAATTTTTTATTCTACCACAGTATATGAGAGTTCTGCTGTTCCATATATTTTGCTCACATATGCCACTATCAAACATTCAATGTTTTGCCAAACTGATAAGTCTGAAATTATATCTAATTGTGGTTTTCCCCTTGTAAGGGAAGCTAGGTAACCTTTCATATGTTTATAGGACAATATTTTTTCTCTTTTCTGTGAATTACATATTCATATCTTCACCCTATTATTCTACTGAGTTTTCTTATGTGTTATTTTTCATTAATTTGTAAGCATTCCTTAAAAATTATGGATCATAATTTGTTTTGTTATATGCTTTGCAGAAACCCTTCTCGGTTTGTGGAGTATCTTCTTACTTTATTTGTAATATTTGTTGTGTAACATTGGCTTAAATTGAAATATACTCAGCTATATACTTTATTTAATAGTATGTGCATTTGTTTCTTTTTTTACCCTACCTCAAGGTTAGAAATAAGATCTTTTATATTTTTTCTAAACTTTGTATATTTTTCATCCATCTGGAATTTATTTTTTTCTGTACAGTGTGAGGTAGGGGTTTAACTTTATTTTTTTCCCACAGGGATACATCATTTCTCAGCAGCATTATTAAATAGTCATATCATCCCTACTAATTTTTAATGTCATCTCTCTCATATTAAGTTTTCATAGATATGTGAGATGGGAACATGCTATTATACTTTGATGACTTTGTATAAGCTATTACCTCTGTCCAGAATGTCCTTCCCCAGTCTGTTGACTTGCAAATATTCTCCTCTCCTATTAAGTCTCAGTTTAAATGTCATCTTCTTTATGAAATAGCTCTCACCTTTCTTTCCCCTTCTGTATGTTGATTATAACCTTCATTGCCACGTGTATTGCACCATAGATATTCATGTAGAGAGAGTTTTCACTGCCAGATTTTTAGCTTTTTGGAGGCTAAACACATTGTCCTCTTATTTTGTACTGTCAAGTACCTTGTAGATATTTAATAAGACTATCTAAAGGAATAAATTAATGAGTGAATCTTTGAAACAGAACAGCTTGAGTGACACTTGGTAAATCTGAATAATTCATCTTCATATCTCTGGTCTATCTTTTTCCCTTGTTTTGCTGACTTTATGTAGAGATTTTAACATAGCTATTATGGATGGCATTTTTCTTTTTAAAATTTGCTATTTATATCTATAATTTGTAGTGTAATATAGCATAATGCTATTTTACTTGTTAGATTCTTTTCATTGTTTTTAAATAATGTTGTCTGAAAACTAAATTAGCAACATCACCTATATGGTGACAATGCTTTGTCCAAAAATCCCCAAAGCTGCCTTGTTAAGAGATAAGGGAAGCTTTGTACTCTAGGCAAGCTGTTATTTGGTACATATAGCTAAAATCTATAAAGCACATCCAAGACTGTAAACTCACTCAATTTTACATAATTATTTTTGAATACTCTATGGTGCCTTATAAAATGTAAGGACTCTATAAATAGTTATTGAATATTTTCATGATAGTAAACATGTGTTTCATCACCTGCCTTACTCTCGAGAAGATTTTACAAGGTCTATCAATCTTATAGGCAATAAAGAGCATAGATGATTTCTGTATATTGTTTCCATCAAAGCTTATGCATGTGGCAAATCAGAACAGAAATGGGCATTGGTGACATGACCTTGAAGTTGCCATCATCACTAGCTTCTGGTATTATTTGAGAGTAGATTTAGATCACTTATTGCTGGGGTTGTTTTCACTTACAGGTAACCCTCAAAAGATTAGCAGCCCTTCTTTACTACTGTTAATTTTGTCATTGACCGAACTCACAGTAAAAGATGCAACCATCAACTCCTAGCTCAAAAGAGTGAACAACAAAGTCTGCATATGAAAGCATGGTCTTCAGAATTTCATGCTCACCCAGTTATTTAGGCTGCAAGACCTACTTGTCTCGGAGTGTAGAAGCTTGGATTTACGTGATTTGCTGACCACTGCTTAGAGGTCAGCAAATCATGCGTAGTTAGCTCTGTTTTGTTTAAACGAGTCTAGTTACAAACTAGTGTACAGCATTTCTGCACAAAGTTATGCTACGTCTCTATTTCCCCTAATTCACTTAAGGAAAGAGCAATCCCTTTCAAGATTTCACCCAAATCATTCTTTTAAGCTGTTCTTAACACCCTGAGCTTTTCTCTTGAGCTTTCTTTTCCTTATCCCTGGAAATAACCTTTCATCATTGGCCTCTGAAGGTGTTCAGTCTACATAATTTCCCAAGTGGGGCCTTTCAGTTTTGGACCTGGTTACCTTATTAAGCCCTTTAATTTTTCATTGTTAACTCTTTAACTTTTTATCTGGTGAATTTCCTTTTCAAACACATCTTGTCTCTACTCTCCTGTGCTTTCTTTTCATTACGTGCATAACAATTTTCCACTTCTTTCCCAATACCAGCACTTGGGTTCCAAATATTCTTATTTGCCTCTTGTTCATTTCTCTATTTTTTAAAAAAATCTGTTTTATCTCAAATTAGTGTTCTAAGTCCCAAATTTACATTTAAAGGTCGTAAATAACTCTTATCTACAACCTCTGCCAGACTCTTCCTCTCTTTAGAGTTCAGTTTCCCTGTCTATAAAATGAGGCAGCTGGAAGAGATCTCTAAGGTCTGCTTCAGCATAAACAGTGCGACTCTGACAATAAGAGGATTTGTCATATTTGGCACACCTCAATTGATTAGGGGTTATTTACCACTGTATAGTCTATCTATGGTTGCATGGCCATTGGCACATTAGATATAAAGCTGCATCATGCAAAAGGAGCAGCAGACAGTTCTAGCATCACAGTTGTATTTGTCTTAGCACAATGTGAGACTTGACTGGGAGAAGAGAAAGCAGCAAAAGCACAAGAAGCTGCCAAAAGGTGAACTGCAATAGGATAGTCACAGGCAAAGATACAAGTTGAAATGTCTTCTTGACACCCCAGAAGATGATAACTAAAAGGAACTAGCCCAGTGTCAGGACTTCTGGGTGAGAATTAACAGAAAGGAGAAAAAGAATTAGAACTCTGCTATCAGAAAAGAAAAGCTTATTTTGTTTCCTTAAAAATATATTTTCTCAGATTATGAGTTTAGAGGTCAATGAAACAGAGTAACAAACAGTGCAAGATCTACCAACAGATGCAGAGGCATGTTTAAGGGGGGAATGGAGAAGGGAACATGAGCCCCAAATCCTTAGTCTTTTTGTCATCCCCAAATAAAAATTACCCAATCACCCAAAGTATAATTTCTGAATGTAATGAACAGAAATAGATAAACTTTATTTTTAGCTCCTATGTTTCTCGGATTGTGAGTTGGCTAAGATATTTGTTAGTCTGCCTCCCATTTACTAGATTACTGATCGCATTATACGACTATTATGTCATTCAGGTAGTACAGAAATACAATTATGCTCCCTTCATTCTGTTTGGTAGACAGCATATCAAGGGGCAGGAAATGGTCTATTTCAGAAAAGCAGTTCTTTCTGAACAAGGAGGATTCTTGCAAAGAATTTTCTTTTTGTGTTCTTTTGTTGTTGTTGTTAGAAAGAGTTTTGCTCTTATTGCCCAGGATGGAGTGCAATGGCACAGGCTCAGCTCACTGCAACCTCCGCCTCCCGGGTTCAAGCATCTCTCCTGCCTCAGCCTCCTAAGCAGCTGGGATTAAAGGTACCCATCACCATACCCAGCTAATTTTTGTATTTTTAGTACAGACGGGGTTTCACCATGTTGGTCAGGCTGGTCTCAAACTCCTGACCTCAGGTAATCCTCCCACTTTGGCCTCCCGAAGTGCTGGGATTACAGGTGTGAGCCACTGTGCCTGCCCAGACTTTCTATTTCCTGAAAAGAAAATTGATAAGCTTTCTGTCTTCTGGAAATTTGTTTTATTGAAAAGTGTTTTTTCTTTTTCTTTTTTTTAGTTCAGAGGCATATGTGCTACAAGTCCTTCTGGGAAATGAGTGACTGGATTGAAACAAATTTAAAGTTAAAACGTCTTTACATGCAAGTCAGGTAGCTGTTATTCCTATATTCATTTTGCATGAGTATTTGGAGGTTCAGAGTGGTTAAGTTGAAGCTGGTCACATGAAAAAAGAAGTGAATCTGGGATTTAAACCCAGATCTCCTGATTTTAAGTGCTATGGTCCTAAGACTACACTCCTAAAGGCTTTCCCCAAGACTGTGAGAAGGGTGAATTCCTTACACATTCTTAATCTGCATGTACTTAGTAAATTAATCATGTGAATGTAACAGACATAATGAGCATCTTAGCAGAATCACTGAATGACCACCTGTGGCTTCCCTGATATCTCCCCTCCCAAACCATAGGTCACATTGTGAAACCAGGACAGCTTTCTTTCTTTCTTTTACAGTTTCCTCTTTAGGCTTTGTATGGCTAAATGGTGCCATATACACCAGAGCTTCCTGGCAGAAGGGGGACCCATTCACTGATTCCTTGAAAGAATCTTTCACTATATATTAAATGAGTCATCACACCATGCAGGTGACTGTGTGAGATACAATGGGCACTAAGAACATAACTCAGGCATCATAGAAAGTTTATGCTAATGGATATAGCAGCCTAGTCTCCTTTGCTTTGTATAATTGGAAAAAGTTTCAGGTGATTGAAGTTTGGAGGAAATTAAGAAAAGAAATCTCAGTTTAAATAACCAAAAAGTCCTGTATGAAAAAGAAGTGGTGCTGATTCTTATTTGGCTCTAAAATATAGTCCAACTCCTAAGCACACGTTTTCAAATATCAAAGTTGAATAAATGCTGCAAACGTGAAAGATGTTAATGGTACCCTGTGTCTCTCTCCCCACTGGAGTAAATTAACTCAAGATTGCTTCCATTAGCCTTTCCTCTTCTCATCCCCCCCATCTGCCTGGAGGAAAATGCTTGCTGATGGCACTTCCTGGCACGACAGCAATTGTGATATTTTCAGTGGGCTTTGCCTTTTGGTGCTCCCTGAGCTCGGTGACCCACCCGTGCTGGCCAGAGATGCATTAACCAGGTCCCTCCCGCACAGGAGAAATTCCTTTCATTCATCAACAGATAAGGAGTTTTGACAA